>NC_136434.1:120197961-120901711 GCF_052849685.1 Lactuca virosa
TCACCACCTTGTTGCGCAGAGTCTTAGTTTTCCTGTCGAGAATCACAATTGGCCTCTCCATGTAATTCAGGCGCTCATCCACCTGAATGACATCCATTGATATCACTGCTGAATCATTGGCTACACACTTCTGCAACCGTGACACGTGGAAAGTGTTATGGATTTGACTGATCTCATCAGGAAGATCCAGCCGGAATGCAACCCTGCCTACCCAGGCAGTAACCCTGAAAGGACCGATAAATCGGGGGCCCAACTTGCCCCACTTCTAAAACTGAATGACACCCTTCCAAGGTGACAACTCCAGCAACACCAAGTCTCCCACCTGAAACTCCAGGTTCGAACGACACCGATCAGCATAACTCTTCTGTCGACTTTGCGCGAACCACAACCTGTCGCACAACTACTGAATTAACTATGTGATCTTAAGCACCACCTCGGTGCTTCCCATGACCCAATGACCAACCTCTCCCCAACAAACCGGGTTCCCGCACCTCCTCCCATACAACATCTCAAATGGTGGTCAGTCAATATTAGCATGATAACTGTTGTTGTAGGAGAAATCGACCAGTGAAAGGTAAGTATCCCAACTCCCTCCAAAATCCAACCCACAAGCCCGAAGCATATCCTCGAGTGTCTGGATCGCCCGCTCCCTCTGGCCATCGGTATGAGGGTGGTAAGCCATACTGAAATGCAACTGAGTTCCCAAATCATCATGAAACTTCCTCCAAAACGTGGAAGTGAAGCGAACGTCCCGGTTTGAGACCACTGAAACTGGCACCCCGTGTCTAACTACCACCTATCGGAGATAAATATCGGCTAGCTTCTCCGCGGATATGCTCTCGGCAATCGGGATAAAATGCGCACTCTTAGTCAATCTGTCCACGATGACCCAGATAGAATCAACACCACGTGCTGTACTAGGTAATTTCGTGATGAAATCCATAGTGATCTCTTCCCACTTCCACAAGGGAGTGGGTAACGCCTGCACCTTGCCGTGGGGTCTCTGATGTTTGGCCTTGACCTTTCTATAAGTCAAGCACTGCTCGACAAACCAAGAAATTTCCCTCTTCATGCAGGGCCACTGGTAACTCAACCTCAAATCTCGGTACATCTTTGTGGCCCCTGGATGGATAGAAAACTTTGAATTATTCACCTCTTCCAGAATATTCTGCCTCACCCCACTCAATGCCAGAACCCGAACTCTACCACACTGTGTCAACAACCCTCGACTGTCTTTGACAAATAAAGGAATATGTCCTCTAATTCGCTCGGTCTTACAATTTTCCTTTTTCAATCCCTCTACCTGAGCCTCCTTGATCAAATCCATCAGAGGTGAAGTGATAGTCATCCTTAAACAAATATCTCAGATAGATGAGCTTGCCACCTTGCGGCTCAAAGCATCGGCCACCATATTGGCCTTCCCAGGGTGGTACAAGATCTCACAATCATAGTCCTTCACTACATCTAACCACCTCCGCTGCCACATATTCATATTTGGATGATCCATCAAATACTTCAAACTCTTGTGGTCGTTGTAGATGATACACCGAACCCCATACAGATAATGCCTCCATATCTTGAGGGCAAACACCACAGCCCCCAATTCCAAATCGTGTGTGGGGTAATTCGCCTAGTGAGCTTCAGCTGCCTCAAAGCATATGCAATCACGTGACCTCTCTACATCAGAACAACTCCCAAACCCGTAATAGAGGCGTCGCAGTAAACCATAAAATCATCCAAAACCTCGGGGAGCGCCAGAATCGGGGCCTCACACAACCTCTGCCTTAGAGTCTCAAAGGCTAACTGCTGATCAGGCCCCCATCGGAAGGTCACATTTTTCTTTTTCAGGTGAGTCAGGGGCACAACAATCATAGAGGAATTCTGGATAAATCTCCGATAATACCCCGCGAGACCTAAGAAACTCTGAATCTCAGATGTGGTCCTCGGGACCTTCCAACGCATCACCGTCTTGATCTTGGCCAAGTCGACCAAGATCCCCTTTTGGTTGACGATGTGCCCGAAAAACTGCACCTCACGCAACCAAAACTCGCATTTGGCATAAAGCCTCTCCCTCCTCATGGTCTCCAACACCTCCCGTAAATACTGTTCATGCTGCTCATTAGTCTTGGAATAGACCAGAATATCATCAATGAAAACAATCACAGACCGATCCAGCATTGGCTTACATACCCGGTTCATGAGGTCCATGAACACTGCTGGTGCACTGGTGAGCCCGAAAGGCATCACCACAAACTCGTAATGACCATAACGAGTTCTAAAGGCCGTCTTTTGCACATCCTCATCCCTGACACTCATCTGGTGGTATCCTGACCGCAAATCAATATTGGAAAACCAAGATGCATCCTGCAGCCGGTCAAACACATTGTCAATACTCGGGAGTAGGTAACGGTTCTTCACCGCATGCTTGTTCAACTCCTAATAGTCAATACACATCTTGTGCGATCCGTCCTTCTTCTTCACAAACATGATCGGTGCTCCCCATGGAGAACTGTTAGGGCGGATAAAACCCTTATCTAGCAGCTCCTACAACTGCGTAGACGACTCATGTATCTCAGGTGGTGCTAGGCGATACAACGCCTTGGCTATCGGAGCCGCACCAGACACCAAATCAATCGAAAACCTAAACGGCCTCTCGGGAGGCACTCCTATCAAATATTCGGGGAAAACATCAGGAAAATCCCATACAATGGGTACCCTGCTCAACTCCATCGTGGCCTCAACCAGCATGTCAGAAACATAAGCTAAAAACCTAGAACAACCCTGCTGCAGAAATCTCATGGCCCTCACACCTGAACAGATAGCTGGCCCATACAAAGCTCTCTCGCCAGTAATAACCAATTCTCTCCCACTTGGGATTCGAACTCTCACCAACTGCCACTCGCAATCAATCACGGCCCCATTGGGGCCCAACCAATCCATCCCGATGATAACCTTCGATCCCCGCAAGGGGATCGGCACCAAACCAATAGAGAACCTCTCGCTAAACATGTTCAGTACACACCCACGAAAAACCCTCGAAGAACTCACGGTACGGTCATCCGCAATCTCCACCACTAGAGGGGAATCCAAAGTCCCTGGAGCGTCTCGAAACTTCTTGCTGAGCGCAAGAGATACGAAGGATCGAGTAGCCCCAAATCAAGTAGAACATGAGCATACAAACCATTGACAAAAAATGTCCCTATACAAGATCATAATAAACATAAGCATAAAAAAGAAAACAATAAAAGATAAGGTTAGAACACATACCGATCACTACATCCGGCGTTGCGTGGGCCTCATCAGTGGTCAACTAAAAAGCCCTGTTCTTCACAACAGGGGACTCCGCCTTGCCCTGACGGCCATCGGTAATCCTCAAGGTGGCTGGCGCGGGCGCCACAACTGCTCCCCCAGACAATCTCGGACAATCAGCCTTTTTATGGCCAATATGATTGCAATGAAAGCAAATCAGAGCTCTCTTGGGGAAATCCCTACTCATGTGGCCCGACTGGCCACAACTGAAACATCCTAAACCTACTGCTCAACAAGCTCCACTGTGCGGCTTGCCACACCTAGTGCAACGGCCCTGGAACTGCTGGCCTCTGGTGTGGGTATCGGAGGTCTTAGGCCTCTTGGCCTGACCCATGGCTGTCTGAACCTGCTTTGGCTTTCGCTTTGTCTGGAGCTCGAACTCAATCTCCCGCTCGAGGGCGTTCTTGATCATGTCATTCGGGGTCTTACACCCCGAGAAGCTCACGAACTCCCTAATGTCGTCCCTCGGTATAGCATGATATCTCGTCTTCATCATCTCCTCATCCTCAACGTACTGCGTGACCATCAATGCTCTCTCCCCGAATTTGGCGGTTATCTCCGCCACAGTCTCTATAGTCTGGCGAAGGTCCTGGAACTCCCTGACCAGCTGTTGTACCTCTATATCTGGTGCAAACTCCCTCTGGAACCTCTGAACAAAGTCGTCCCATGTCATCTCTATCACCCTTCCATCCCCACGACCCAGGTAACCTCCTCCCACCAGTCCTGCGCTCTGTCCTCAGTAAGCAGGACACAAATCCCACCTTTGCCCCCTCAGGGAAAAAGCTTGTACGCTGAGCATTCTCCATGTCAGCGATCCAGCGACGACTAGTGATGGGGTCCTTAGCCCCAAAGAACTCAGGCATTCCACACGCCTTGAACTCCGAGAATGAGGGAGTTCGCGCCCCAGTTTGCCCTGCTGCAATCTCGACTCGAAAAGACCTGAGCCGCTCCTCCATGAGCTCCAAAATCCCCTCCTTGACGGTACCGAAGATCACAGGGGCAACGTCAAGAATATCGCGAGTAACACTCGAGGGAATCTCGCAACGCACAGGCACGCTTAGAATCCCAAGATCTAGACTTGTCTCAGGTACAGGTCTTGTGCTTCCAGTAGTACGGGCCCAATACTACCTTCCACACCTACATATACCTTCCTCAAGGTAGATATTGATTCCTCTAAGTTACCATACTACAACCAAGAACAACCTATGCTACACATTATACACATCCTAGGATCTTCCAGGAACTCTTAACCCTCACCACTAGCAGTACCAAGAACCTCAATCAACACCGTTGGCTGCCCTATGTATGCAAGTTGTACACAAAATAGGATCACATAGACTGCCGAATGAAGATTCTACCCTAAGTCCAAAACTAAACAAAGAACAGGAAATAAGGCCAAATCAATCATTCTAGGGCTATACAATCCTAAGCATATACAACTTTGAAAGCATACACATAGCAAATAACTGACTCAATATCTATTCCAAGTAATAGATGCCACTAAATTCTATCGAGCTATAAGGCATCATGCAAATCAGTCAGTTCTATCATATTATTCCTAAAGGTATTTTTAGCCCTAATTTAGCATGAAGTTCACATATCACGCATACTAATCACAATACATAAGTATTGGTAACTTGGGAAACACTTACTTGAGCTCAGCTGATTGCACGCATTGCACTCCCTTCTTTCTTAAAAGAATATTTTTCAAAATTTCAAGTTCTTTTTCTTTTGAAAAGATTATCATTTCCTCAGTTTGAGTTCTGACACACCCGAAAGTGTGCCCGAATCCCTCAAACCAAGACTCCGATACCAACTTGTAACAGCCCAAAAATCAGGATATTTTTTTTCATTTAAAAAAAACAAGAGTTATAGCCATCATATTGTTCCAAAAACCATCACATAACAATAATATCAAATCATCAGAGTACAAAATCAAATATGCTGAAAATAGTGAGGAGTGAATGTTGCGCCATCAAGTCGGGCCCTTCCCCTTAGTACCGGAAGTACCTTAAACACAAATACAAACTGTAAGCAAAAGCTTAGTGAGTTTCCCAAGAGTACCACATACCAATCATAAATAAGACATGTGATGGGCCAAACCATAGTCTTACAAGCAGTTTCCTTCCGAGGGCCAAATCTCGGTCTTACAGACAGTTGCCAGGGGCCAGATCCTGGTCTTTCATACAATTGCCAGGGGCCAGGTCTTGGTCTTTCATACAATTGTCAGGGGCCAAATCCTGGTCTTTCATACAATATCTCAAATACAACTAACAACCTATATCACAAATAATGGGCCGACCTGGGTGCCTTCGACCCGTTGATATAATGAGAAAACTCATCTCAGTCCGCTGATAAATAACTAACTGCTCGACTACCGAACCAGAAGATCCCACACTGAACATATACAAATAACCTTAATCAGAGATAGGTTATAAACCATAATCGTGGATTCGTGGGCCTAAGACCTTAGTCCAAACTCCTAAGATAAAGGCCCATTCACCTTTCCCATAATGGGCCTAACCAACCTTGGCCCAAAACACAATAATGGGCCCCAAGGCCCAACTCATACATCCTAAGGCCCACTAACATAATTCCAAATCTCATCCATCCTAAACATGCTAAAACCCAAACTAACCGAGGCCCATAAGTCCCAAGCCCAACAACGTCCAAAAGCTCACTAAGAGGCGTACGCTCGGCGTACTCTCCGTATGCTTGGCGTATTTGTCCGTTTGCCAGTACTTGCGGCGTACTCCTTAGTACGCTAAACGTACTAAGCTGCTTACCACCTTAAGCCATTTGGTGCTTAATCCTTACAACCACTCGATCCAACTTTTAGATTTCAACCATTATGGGGTTCTAAGACATAAAGTTGGCAACTTTATGCCTTAGCATGTGTTAATGGAACCCAACATCCATTTTTGTCCAACAAGGCTCACACTAAGGACTTAAATTCATGCATGACTCATATCAACCACCAAGATGACATTTTTATGCATCTAAAACATCAAAGGGACTGAGATCTAATACTTTTAACTTCTGAAGTTGCCCAAACTCACAAAAGAACCCATGGGACCAAAATGAACTCATAAACAAGCCCTAAACTCTAACAACCAAAAGAATCATCAAGGTAAGAACTTTTTAGCTTCAAAAGCTTCCTAAGTTGATGTAGACTCTAGATCTAGAAGCTTAACTTCAACAAATGCTTGATCTTCAAGTTCTTCTTCTTGAAAACACACCAAAATGCCACAAAAGTCACTTCCAAGCTCAAGAATCACTTAAAAGGGTAAACTAGGGTTTAATTGGCTGTGAATAACAGTGGAGGCCGGTAAGGGTAAGCGTCCAAAGGCCATAATGGTTCTTAAATAGGGCTGATGCCCGAAAAATTAGGGTTTAGTCTTGGGAAAATGTCACTGTAGCCCCATGAACTTACATGTTTTGGTTTAAAAGCTCCCTTATGTTATTTTTTGGCTTCATAAGGGCATGAATTAACATTTAACTGGCTAATAAGGCCATTTTCTAAAAAGTGAAGGGGTCACCCGGTGACCCCAATCCCAATCAGCAGCTTCTCTTCGACATGTCATTAAAAAAAGCCACCTCATATGTCCAAATCACATGCCACGTATACGTGTATCGATAAATGAGACCAACCCTTCCTCTGCAAGAAATAATGTTCTTTGACTCGGTTTCATCTACCCCTTCTTCTCTTTTCTTCTACTGTTCATCGAAAAAAAAGTATTTTGGATTCTTAATATGGCCGTCTACATGAAGATCGATCTTCATTTTGCTGGTTTGTTTACGAGGTATCCAGTGATCAGTTACTCAAATGGAGCTGAGCAAAGGTTTGAGGATGTAGATTTTGCTGGAATGGACAAAAACGAATTTCTATTGTTCATTCAAAGATTCTCAAATGAGACATGCGTTGATGTGTACTTTTGCATGCCCGGTATTGAGTTCCCTGAAGGATTGAGGCTAATATCAACTGAGATAGATTACCAGGAGTTGATCGAAGTAGGGTATGATTCTGGTTGTGTAATTTCTGTGTACATGGATCATGTTGGTGTTAATGTTCATCAATGGATTGTTGATGAGATGGCTGAAGTATGCACCCCCGAGGACAAGTATTCTGGTGTAGGTGAAGTAATAGAAGAGTTGCATGTTGAGACAGAAGGAGGAATTGACCTAGATGAAGTGCAAGTGCAAGGTAATTTGGACTATAACATTGAAGATGGAGATTGCATTCCAATGAACAAGACCTTGAATGATGTATTTCTGAACAAGCTCTGCCCCAAGGAGCATCCAACTCCAGACAGTCCACCTCATGAGGATCTATCTCGTGAGTATCCATATGATCAGATGGATGAAAACGAGCCAATTCATGAGGAGGTAACAGCTTTTAATGAAAATGTTCATTGGAAAAATCAAAAACCTGTGTTAGGAATGAGATTTGAAAGTCCTAAACAGTTAAAACATATGTTGTGTAATTATGATGTTGCTAAAGGGTATCAATTGTGCTACAAAAAAATGATAGTAGGAGGCTTTTAGTTAAATGTTGTTCAGGGCAATGCAAGTTTAGATTGTGGGCTTCATGGATGAGTGAAGAAAAATCTTTCCAGATTAAGTCTCTTATAGATGAGCATAATTGTGCAAGAAATTTTAAAATGGGGTCAATTGTAAACTATGCATGGATTGGTAGCCATTTCACAACACAATTCTTACAAAAACAAAAAATGAGTGTTAGGCTACTAAAGGAAGAAGTAAAACAAAAATTTGGAATTGATGTGAGTATGAGACAGTGTAGAAGAGCAAAGAAATATGCAATTGAATTAATTGAATGCACACTAGTTGAGCATTATGCCAAGCTTTGGTCATATGGTGAAGAGATAAGAAGATCCAATCCAGGATCAACTGTCAAAATGGATGTCAACAATATGCCTGATGGGAAGACATATTTTAGTAAGTTTTATATATGTTTTGAGGGGTTGAAACAAGGTTGGAAAGGCAGTTGTAGAAGAGTAATAAAAGTGGATGGTTGTTTCTTAAAGGGATTATGTAGTGGAGAGTTGATATGTGCCGTAGGAAGAGATGCTAACAATCATATTTTCCCAATAGCATGGGCAGTTGTGTGTGTGGAAAACAAAGAAAATTGGAAATGGTTTTTGGAGAATCTTAAAGATGATCTAGAAATGGAAAATGGTTTTGGTATAACCCTGATGTCAGATCAACATAAGGTATATCACCTACTATACACCTTAATATTTTTTGTTAATGAATTTCTATTTTCTTAACAGATGAATTTAAATTGTGTAGGGGCTATTGGAGGCTGTGAAGGAAGTATTGCCTACTGTTGAACACAGACAGTGTGCAAGGCATATTGTTGCCAACTTTAGGAAAAGATTCAGTGGTGTGCATTATGAGAGGATGTTTTGGAAGGCATGCAAAGCATCAACGGAGCCTTTATTCAATGTAGCCATGAAGGAAATACAACTACTTAATCCTACAGCATTTGATTACCTTATGGAAAAGAACCCAAAATCATGGTGTAGAGCTTTCTTTCAAGAGAGGAGGATGTGTGATGCAGTTGAAAATGGATTATTTGAAAGCTTTAACAATGTCATTAGAGATGCAAGAAAAAAACCAATAATCACAATGTTAGAAGAAATTAGGTTGTATGTTATGGAGAGGCAATTCAATCTGACCATCAAAGGTTGTTCATGGCCTGATTATAAACCATGTCCAACTATTACAATCCTATTGAATCAATTGAAAAGAGCTCAAAAGTATTACCTTTGTCTTTGAATTTTAATTGATTAGTTACACTATAAACCCTAACTTGTATACAATTGAAACAGGTATTGGCAGGTTTTACCTTCTGGTTTAAACCGGTTTGAAACAAGAAATTTGGCAGAGTCTTATGTTGTGGATATAGATAAGAAGACCTGTTCATGTAGAGTGTGGCAACTAAATGGGTATGGATGTGTGCATTCAGTTGCAACAATCTCATACCTTAATAGTGATGTTGGTAATTATGTGGATCCAATGTACAATGGAGCAATTTATAAGAACACCTACAAGTATCCAATACGTGGGATGAATGGTAGCAACATGTGGCCACCTACTGAATTCATTGCACCTTTGCCACCATTAAAGAGAAAAAAATGCCGGGTAGACCAAAAGTCAATAGAAGAAAGGATGCAAGTGAAAAAGGTGCAACACATACTGTGTCAAAGGTTGGGAAAATTTTTTTGTGTAGTGTATGCAAGCAAGCAGGACATAACAAGGTTACATGTTCTCAAGCTGAAAAGCCAACAAAATTCAAGGTAAAGAAAAGGAAGAGAGCATATTGTAATGTTGGGGAAGGAAGCAGTGGTAAGAAGGCAAAGGATGTTACAGATGAGCAAGGAAGTAAGGGTAATAAGGGCATTAATGGTAATGTCGGGGAAGGAAGCAGTGGTAAGAAGTCAATGGATGTAACAGATGAGCAAGTAAGTAGGGTTAATAAGGGCAGTAAAGGTAAGGTTGGGGAAGGAAGCAGTGGTAAGAAGGCAATGGATGGTAAAGATGAGAAAGGAGGTAGGGGTATGAAGGTAATTATCAAGAAAAGAAAGAAGTCTGAAAGAATAATCAAGAAAAAACTTGCTACACGGGTTGAGGGTAAAAATGGGGAAGGCAACACTATTGACAAGCCAATGGAACTTGAATAGGTATTAAATTTCAACTGAGAAATTTCGGATTAAGTGTGGATGTTTGGTGTTATGTACTTCTTATTTAGGAGCCAAGAGAATGTTTCGAATTAAGTGTGAATGTTTGCTGTTATGTATTCAATGTTGTTATGTATTGAATGTGTTTATGATTGGTGTTATGTTTGTATGATTGGTGTTATGTTTGCGAATTAATGTTAATGGTTTCAATGTGCTTATGATTGTGTGTTATAGTTATGGACGTGCATGGTATTGGGGTCCATTATTGACATTAGTGATGCGTATGGTCCCATTTATTCTAGTTTAATATGGTCCCATTTATTCTAGTTGAATATGGTCCAAAGTCACTATCAAAAAATACACTACGAATCTAACTTGGGATCCCATATGACTTACCCATTGTATTATGATTAAATTAAAATAAAGGTACATGGTTAATATAATACTTTCCATAAAAAGGAAATAAACAACTGCTAACTATTACAACTTGTAAACAATTATGCCAAAGAAAACAATCCAACTTAGAAATAAACACATCTTCAGCTTCCAAATCTTTGATTAAAGCTTCTTTTTTGACCTAGCCAAACCTGCAATCATAACTGCTTCAAAAATCATATTCTTAGTGTCTGCTTCTTCTACCCAACAAATAAAACCATTACGAGGTCCCTAACAAAATCAATTTTCGAGTGAGAACTTGAGAATGAACAAACAAATAAATTAGGGCTACAGGCGCCTAATAAACAAACTAACACACACCTTAGTGGGGCAAGCATAGAAGGGTCTTCCAGGATTGGAGGGAGTGGAAGAAATTCTTATTATGGCGACACATCCACACGAGCATTTCACCATTTTCGCTTCGTTAATTCCGAGAGCTCTTTACTTCAGAATGCAAACCATCACAGGGAAAAAGAAAGCTACTGCCGAGTAAGGAAGTAAAGTACTTATAAAGAGGAAATGATGAAAATACCCCTTGACAAAAATACCCCTTTGTTTGACCTCATGCACATCTGTCATAGTTGGTGCACCAAACACAATTAATTATCAGTAAGTAAGGCAACCAAATTATAACCCATTTAATCCCTTTACATTTCATCAAGATCATACCAAAACGCCTGTTACAGGTAAGCATGACTTCAAAATACATCCATAAATTACCATTACAACCACCACTGGATTACCACTACCTACACAAACTGGATTACCACTAACACAAACGAACACACATAATCCTAATAACATATATGACAATAAACACCATTAAACCTAACAGTAGATTACGACCACTAGATTATCATACCACTACAAACCACTTCCATGAGATTCACTTGCTAATTATCAAGTGAATGATGAAAATCATTAGCAGGAGCATCACGATGACAACACCCACAACCAACAGTGCAATCGCTTTAATCTGCTTCTCAACCTTCTCGAACCTTTGCTGCATGTTGAGGACATCCACCCTGGAATGAAGGTAATCGCGACCCATCTCCTCCTTCATGCACTCCACCTGACCTTTTTGCTCAGCTATCTTTTCACCACAGTCACAGAAGATCGTGTGCAAATCGTTCAAGTAAAGCACGTCTATTGAGCTTATCGAGTTATTGGAGTTTATAGTATCTGGTGATGGTGGTGGGGTAGGATCCATGAAAGACAGTGAAGGGCAAAGCGATTATTCTATTATCGGTTGTCGGCTAGTGTTTGGCCGAAAGTGGTAACAAAATTTTAGGGTTTTGTCCAGCAGACCCTTCAATTATATAGTAGGGGACCACTGAACCCTTAGGGCCCAAGCAAGCCAACTCGGTCGTGAATCGTTGACGTGTAATCTGAGTCGTGTGAGTTGACTCACTAGCTTAGTTGGATGATGAGTAGGCAAGGAAACCTGTTGAATTGGGTCAAAATCCCAAATTAGCCGATTAAATGTTAATTCATGCCCTTATGAAGCCAAAAAATAACACAAGGGACCTTTTAAACCAAAACATGTAAGTTCGTGGGGCTACAGTGACATTTTCCCTTTTGTCTTTGGCTGCGTACGCTCAACGCACGTGGCTAAGCTTCCTGATCCAAGGCGCGCATGTACGCTAAGCGTACCAAAATGTACGCCCAACGTACGAGGGGACCATTTTGCAAAATATTTTAAACTTCAAGGACCAAAGAGAAAATACCTGGAATCGAATGCTACACATTTAACAAACTTTTTCAGTTATTATTTAAATATATTAGCTTATTATTATAAATGGACGTAAGATATATGCGGAGTCTAAAATTATCACTCAAAAAGAGCCATTATAGAGAAAAGGGGCTCCAACATATACATCCCCACTTATAAAGTTGTGTCGTGTCATACCGATGTGGGATACTAACACGGATCCTAGACCAGAGCCTTGATGAGGATATATAGACAAGGATGTGTCAAGTTGCTAGACACCGGTATCAATACCATGTAATATGTATGTGAAGTCTTATATTAACTCTCTAAAAGAGTCCTTATGGTGAAAAAGAGGAGACACCAACATGTACAAAGACATAAGAGATTGTGGTGCACCGATGTGAGATACACTAACAATAATAACATAATTAAACCGAATTATGAAATCATTGTAATAGAGTTTCTTAGTTGTAGCCGGTAGCGGATGTAGAGGGTTTTAGTGGGGTGCATACACCCCACTTAACATGCTTTTTTATATATATTATAAATAGAAAGTTCATAATTAAAATTGATTTTCTATTAATGGCCCCCATAATAATAATAGTTGTACACTATACACCCCAGTTACAATAATCTCTACTGGTTGTAGCCAAACCAGGTTGCTTGGTACTCATGCAATGCAACTACACAAAAGCATGATATGAAACCAAACTTGATAAAATGATCCAATTAATATCACAGTCATTGAATTATATCCTATTATTCATATCTAACGAGGTTGCGTGTTTGACACTCATGCAATGCAACTACACAAAAGCTTTAAACGAAACCAAACTTCGATAAAAAAATTCAATATTACGTGTCATTGAATTATCCTATAATTCATATCTAACCAGGTTGCATATGTTTGGTACTTACTCATGCAAATGCAACTACACAAAAGCATGAATGAAACCAAACTTGATTAAATGACCTGATATTACGAGTCATTGAATTATGTCCTATTATTCATATATATCATTATTTAACGTTGTATTTTTAGTTGAAAATATACGGAAGAAATAATATAATTTTGTGTTCTAATCATCAACTTAGAGGAAAAGAGAAAGACAACCGATAATTCTAACTTTTAGTCGTTTAACAATTAAATATTAAATAATTATAAGGAGTTTTAAATATTTTATTAATATGTTGAATATTGCTTTCCAAAGGACCTTTAACCAAAAAAAAAAAAAAGAACAAACTCGATATATTTTAAAAGTGATAATCAGCACTGCTGCTAACATGAGTGGTCATATTTCAGGTTAATTCAATAAACCCAATTGACCCCTTTGTTATTCAAGTTATTCGGTTTAGGTTGTATAATTTTCCTGTATAGTTTTGCGTCATAGGGTCTTCCTAATCTTATCCGCGACTATTGCATGTGATATGCATTAATTTTTTTGTTTCGTTAAAGGTCAGAAATTAAAACTGCAAGTTTTGTTATTGTAAGTTTTTTTGTATAATTTTTTTGTCTGGTTCAATTTCCGTGATTAAAACAGTTAGTAGCAATTTTTCTGGAAAACCCGTTAGACAGCTTAAGCTGTTTGAAGAACTTATCAAAGTAGGTTGCATTTGGCAGCATGGCTTGTATTAGATCATAATTTGAGTCTCTTTTGATACTTATGTTAATTTTATTTACACAAAATAAAAGTGATAGATACTAAAATCACCAACATATAGTCCTAAATTAGCAATTCATATTCCATGTAATTAAATTTGACATGATCACACACATGCTTTAACTTTTGCTAACGTGAATAGTCAATGTTAATCTTTTGTTATTGATTCTTTCTTATTTCGACATGTTACGAAACCCATGATCTTACTTCATTGACCATTGACTTCGTATAACAATAAATCTTTTAAAAACAAAATCATGGTACACGTTGACAAAAGAGTTGACTTTACATCTTCATATACAACATGTTCGATCATTTCCCCTAAATTCATAGCTAACCTCTTGCCATTTTCCTTAATCTATATACAACCTATTCTCCTTCATTAGCAATGGCTCTCGTAAATCTCATCTTTAAATTGCTCTTCTTGGTGTCACTAGTGTATTCCAAAGGTACGTTCTTACCTCTTTTGACCAAATCATTGCTCTTTTATACTATCTCCATCCTTAATGATCTAACTTTTTATATAACTAAGCAGTTACACTTGAGAATTCTGGTTTTGAATCTCCACCAACAAATCTAACCACAAACTCTACATCACAATTCATACTCCTCGATACGAAAACCAACCGTATCCCCGGTTGGTCATTCAACGGTACAGTTTGGTACGTGACAGCTGGCGAAAACGTTTCTCTACCCGGAAACGGTCATGGAGTGCAATTAGGTCCAAACGGTATGATTAACCAAACATTCAAGCCGGATGGAAATTACGATTATGTCCTCACCTTTACGCTAGCTCCAAGCAGCCCTGATTGTGCCAACTCCACGTCTGTAAATGTTTCGGGCCCTAGTGCTTCTGAAGTATTCTTCTTCAGAGAATCACTAGGGACCGAAATGTGGCAAACATATGCTTATTCGTTATGGAGCCAAGAAAACAAAAAGGGTCTTATGAGCCTACAAATTCAAAGTAATAGTAATAGTAACAATATAACTTGTTGGCCTATTGTCGACACTATTCTAGTTACCGGGATCCACGGTCCAAGATGGTATTCAGGTATGTAGTCGATTACAAAATATTAGTATTTTAGATATTTAATAAATAATTTAATATTTTTTTAACAGATAATGGCTTTGTGAATAGTGGATTTGAAGTGGGACCCGTCTTTATCGAGAACTCCTCTCAAGGAGTCCTGCTTGAGGCTGATTCAAGCTATCCAGACAGTTCAATCCAATCTCCGCTCCAATATTGGACCATTTTAGGTATAGTAAAATATATCGACTCGAATCACTATGCGGTCCCACGCGGAGGTCGAGCAGTTGAGTTGATTTCTGGTAATCCATCGGGGATCGTGTCAAGTGTAGGCTTTTTGAAACACGGGCAAGTTACTATTGATTTCATCATGGGTGATGCCAATGACTCGTGTGTGGGGGATTTTTTAGTGTTTTTGCAAGTTGGAGACACGATGATATGGAACTTTACAATGAGAAGCATTGGTGTTGGATCGAGAGAAGCACATTCCGTGACTTTCAAGGCAGAATTTAGCAACACTGAATCGGTTCTGATAAGTTTTACAAGCTTCAACGAGACTCGAACTAGTAACAACGTGTTATGTGGGCCAGTGATTGATAGCACAGTGCTTCGGTTTTCTGATGGATTACATTCAAAAGCACATAAGCATATCGGATTGGTGACTTTTAGCTTTGTTTTGGCAATGACATTTCTTATTTTCGTGTAAAGTTCGCTTGTAGAACTTATTCTTTTATTTTCGATCATTATATTAAGAATTTCGCAGTTAATTGTTGTTACAATTTCTATAATCTTACCTGTGAAACAAAACTTTGCGTAAACTACATTTTTTACATTCAATTTGCATAAAATCAAACGAAAAATCACCTTAATTCATTTAACCAACAACGCTTAGAAAATTATACCATAATAAAGCAACATGCTTCAATGACTTGTACAAATCATGCTACAATGACTTGTACTATTCGATGAAACGTGATGCATGGAGACGCGAAGTTGGGACTGTTGTGCATCCTAAACTCTGCAGGTATGCAATCTGTCAACATATTACAAAAAATAAAAATAAAAAATAAAAAATAAAAAACAAGAATCAATTTTTTATGGTCTTACCAAATACTAAATTGCAATAAGCTTAAAAAATATGACAAACAAAGCCTTAATGCGGACATGACTTGATCCAGTAAGCTATTTAATATATGGTGGTTTCTATTTAACTTAATACAAAAGAAAGAACAACTTAATGGAGAAATATTAAGTCATCTGCTTATAAGATGTAGGTTCAGATGTATCCATTGCGGTTTCAATCCTTAACTTTTGAAAATGTTCTTGTACTTTTCCGGTGCAATATATGCACGCTTATCTGCAGGAGAATTTCCAGCCATTGGAGAACCAGATGATTAAGAGGAAAAAAATTCATGTTGTTGGTTTAGAGAACAGGTATATACAAAACTCCATTTTAATCATTAGCTAAATTTAATTCGTTAGATATGTTTTGTTTATATTAAATATATTTTATATGTTTTAATACATAACATCAATAAACAAGTTACATTATATTATAAAAATATAGTTATTATATATGTTTTTTTGTTGTTCCTATATATATATATATATATATATATATATATATATATATATATATATATATATATATATATATATATATGATTTTAATATTATTTATGACATGTTTATTGTATTTTCAAATATGTTGTTTCATATAATAAGATCATTTTGAAGCAATAGTAAACGCATATGAATCTAGAGTGGTGTAGCCCGTATGGATCGATAAAGTATCTTTTTAAGTACATTAACAAATGATCGGATAGTGTAACATATACGTTTTGAAATCGTGTTTTAAGTAAATAATATTATGAAATATTATGTGAATTTGAGTAATTGAGTTCTAACAGATAGTTTTTACTAGAAATGAAGTAAAACTATGCTTAGAATCATTCAGAAAGTATTGGAAGTCTTATGAGATTCCAATCAAATGTCAAATGGTGAAATTTAACGAAAATATAAAATTTGAAATAAGTAAAATTTTATTATTGAAAGTTGTAGATAATCTCGTTAGAAACATTTAGGCGAAAACCTCATCGAAATCCGAGTTATAACAAAGAAGTTATGATCAATCGAAGATCCGCGACAAAACCGGCACGGCGCCGAATGACGTAAAAAGTGAGTTTTTGATAAACTACTTTTTAGCCTTAGTAATCTAAATGAAAGTCGTAGTATTCGTTAAACCGAGAAGTTCGATAAAAAGAACGCCAAAATCTGACTTCGTATGAGGAAGTTATGATTTTTCTAAATTTCAGCTTAACAGTAGACAGCTAAAAACTCGAATTTTAGATCGAGTGATTTTTAGCTGACACAACCTAAACGAGAATTGAAGGTCTCGTCATTAGTAGTACAACGGTAAAAAGTTTGACGAAAACGGATGTCAGATGAAGAAGTTATGAATTTTTAACGGATTTTCCTGTCCCGGTCTGTTAAAAATAATAATATTAAAAATAAATTCAAAATTAGCCGACGAAGTCTAAACGAAGTTGTAGAATATATTCCCGCCTACTTGTGCATATAAAGAACGTCAAAAACGGAGCTAGTATGCGAAAGTTATGGATTTTAGAAGATTTGGGCTCATTTTCCGAGGAATCTCGCATGTATAAGCCTTACCCGGAACCGGCCACGTCACCCTCTATCCGAGTAGGCCGTGTGTCCGAAGCACCTTAGTCACCCAATGCGCTGTGCGTCCGAACGTCCGACGCGTGTTGCCTTCTGATTGGACCGAAGCCGAAGCCTATCCCCGTCCGACGTGCCTCGCCCCGTGTCGCGTCCGAGTCTCGCATGCGCGCCAGCTCCTCTCGCTTCGTGGCCTTCGCTCCAGCAGCCGCGTGTCCCCTTCTCGGCCGAACCCTCACATTCTCCTCTATAAATACAAGGCTTGCGAGCCTTCCCGGGTAGCTTTGGAGATTTTTCCATTTTCACCCATTTTTCAATATTTTCACTATTTTGACATCCCCCGAAGCCCCGGTATCAATTTTAGCACCCGAAACACGTCCCGAAGTGCCCGGAGACCCTGAAAAAATTATCTTTACGGTTTTGAAGCCCAACCCTCGCAGGGACCGATTCTCAAGAAAACTCCCGATTTTCAACGAAGAAAGCTAATTATAGTAACGAAGTGCTGCCCAAATTACTAGTTTAACCCCCGGTTATTTCACGGTGAGTTTAATATATAGGAACAATTGTATGTTATGTGTTATATGTGCTATGTGCTTTTCAGTGTTATTATTCCGGGTTATTTTCCCGTGTTATTTTTATTCGTTTTTTTTAATAGCAAAGTAATACCTTTGACCATGTGATCAGTGAAAGGACTGATGGGTTTCGAGCAAAACATCATTCCTATGGTGTACATGCAAACCCTAATAGCTTTTGGATCTAGTTTGTCTAATGAACATGCAATTGAATATCCAAAGCTATAAACCCTAGATCTATCAAATAAGAACTGAAATAAGGGTTTAGTAATTACCTTTGATTGTTATATAGCAATAACAATCAATCATTGCTTTGATTGGCTTCAGAAAGCTTAGTGCCTCAAGTGTTGCACCTCTAATGGAGTCACAAACACCACTAAGCAACTTGGATGAAGAGGGAGGAGAGAGGAGGCACCAAAAAACGGCTGGAAACCCTAAAGGATTACTTGTCCACGTTTTTGGGGCTTAAGGGTCCTTTATCTACATGTAGGCTATTATGGTTTACAACTAGGAAACCCTAATCTGGCTGCTTAAGCCCTAAGCAGCCCATGGACTCCTTTAACATATCCCTTGGACGAATTCCTTATGGGCTTCCCATAGAATTCGTCCAACCTATATTATTTAGGTGATCCGTAGCCCAATTGCAAGTATCTTATAATTACAAATCCAGTCCCCTAAGTTTAATTAATCTCTTTTAGCCACAAAATTAATTCTCAATTAATTCTTGACTAATATCAATTAAACATTATGATTTCTCCTTTAATATATTATTCTTATAATATATTAATGAATCATAATTAAACCTTTCTCTCCTTAATTCATCCTACATATTGCTATGGTGAAGGCAACCCAAAAGGACCATGCTCATAATCGGGTCAAGTACATACCAAAATAGTTATGGACTTAGACACTAATCCAACAAGGACTTAGATTCATATTGGTACTGGTATGTAGCCTCTGGCCATGTAGAACATGTCTCCGTAAGAGAATGATTTCTATTCTGTGGTATTGGCAGAAGGTTAGACATGGCTATAAGCCTGAAATCTACCAAAATGTTAATCCGAAGTTGTATGTCTTCTGTGCCATTTGGGCCAAAGCTTTATTGATGTATATCAAGTATGGAAATTATTATGTCTCATTGATTGTATATCTTTGAATCAAATCAATGATTGATATAGAAAGTTTGTCACATGATTCACATATGGCTTTGTTGTTCCTTGTTCCTCTTTGCTTCTGACATATTGAAGTATATATATGGCATAACGTTATATTGTATCTATTATTGAACTCACTAAGCGTCACCGCTTACCCTCTCAATGTTTAACAAATTGCAGGAGATAAGCATCCAGTATAGTTATATACTGATAGAAGATTTTTGAATAGTTTGAAACTATTGTATTGATAGAAGATTTTCGAATAGTTTGAAACTATTGTATTTTGCACTCCCATATGTATAAAACTATAGAATCCTGGGAAGTTATGTAATATATAACACTTTGAAATAGTCGGTTTGTATCCAGTAGTTTGTAATCACTTTATCAATATAAAATATTGTTTTTATGAATATGCATGTAGCATGTTTCGGAGTAACAATTGTCAAGTACAAAAGTGTGGGTCTTTCAGATAGGATAACCACATTTATTTTTATGCACAAAAAAAGGAAACAACATAAAGAATATAACGACCGTGATGAAATTGGTGAGTTTTACAACTGTTGTTATATTTCCATAAGTGAGGCATGTTAGAGACTTTTTAGGTATGACATTCATTATAGAACACCGCCTGTCGAAAGGTTGTCATTTCACATTGAACACAAATAGCATGTTGTCTTTAAAGCATACCAACAAGTTACTAAAGTTGTTTCTAAACCCGGTGTCGTTGCTTCTCAATTTGTGACCCGGACGGAATGTACCAAGCATGATGCAAATGCACGGAAGCTATCACATGCTGAATTCCCAACTCAATATGTTTGTAATAAATCAGATAAGATAAGGACAAGAAGAAAAACAAAGGCCAAGGCACTTGGCCGAATAAATCATGTGTCTCCCATGTCTGGTGACATTTATTACCTTCAGATTTTGCTGAACAAAATGAAGGGTCTTACTTTCTATGAAGATATTAGGACGGTTAATGGAACCATTTATGAGTATTACAAAGATATTTGCTGTGCTTTTGGTCTATAAGATGATGATAGAGAGTACATTTCGTCAATAAACGAAACATATCATTAGGCTAGTGCTTCTTTTTACAGGTCTGTCTTTGTTATGTTGATTACATCAGATAGTTTGTCGAGGCCTGATCATGTTTTTAAAGAGATCTATAACTGTCTTTTGGATGATGCCATTCATGTTCGTGAAAAAAAATCGGCGTCACAGGTAAATAAATTGATTTATAGTTATTTTTAATTCAAACTAATACAAAAAAATTGCAAATTTCATGAATTTCAACTTTAAATAAAGTTTTGGTAGAATTTAACAAACGTCATTATTTTGTATGCTTAGTATTATAGTAAATGAAATAACACAGCCAAAAGCCACATTTTTTTACTTCGTATTACGATTTGTTTTTGAATGGAAGTGCATTGCTACAAATTGTTCTAAAAATGACATTTTCGCACAATTTTCAGTTGAATCCTAATCATTCCCCCCCCCCCCCCCCCCTTTTTTTTTTTTATCATTTTCACAAAAAAATTTTCATTTTAAACCGTTTTTTCATATGTCAAACTAATCTCATAAATGGAAATAAATTACTATAAATTACTCTTAAAATGCTATTTTTTTCACAATTTTTCGTGATTTCCAAACAACATCATTTTACCATTTCTTTCATTTCAAAAACAATAAATTTTTTAGTATTCTTTTTAATCCAAGTTTATAGTATGTCAATATCTCCCTTTAATCGAAGTATATTGCTAAAATATCTCTAAAATATGTATATTTTGCACTATTTTCATCTGCTGTGAAAACAAACATCATTTTTACCATTTTAACCTTGACAAAATAGTCTTGTTTTTACCAAAATGTCCTCGTTACAAACCATATTTACCTGATTTCAAAATTCCTCTTTAATAAAAGTACCTTGCTATAATTTTCTACATTTATACATGTATCTAAAACAAACCAATTTTTACATTGCCAAGACAACCAAATTTTAACAAAACTTGGCACATGTTAATCCAATTTTATATGTTATTAAACACGCCTATAATGGACGTAAGTTGCTAAAAAATTCTTAAAAATATTCATTTTGAACCATTTTTACCTTATGCATGGAAAACAGAGAAACAAAGTAAAAAAAAATTACAACATTTTATCTCATTACAAAATCTTATCAAAACCCATATATATATATATATATATATATATATATATATATATATATATATATATATATATATATATATATATATATACTATGGGGACAGTTCAAATAAAAACAGTAAATAGTGTGAGAACGTAAAAACACTTTTTTATGTTATTATTCTGCAATGAATTTTGTATCGACAACTTTATGTCATTATTCAGCAAAGAATAAATGAATAGTTAAAGGTTAAAATTAAAATTAGAATTTACTACAAAAATGCACATTTATAAGTTTATAATAGAATAATAACATTGTAATGAATATATGACTAATCGAAAGTTAATATTTATATTAGAATTACTTCAACAATACACATATACAAAATTCATTACAGAATAATAACATAAACATAGTGTTTTTACGTTCTCACACTATTTACTGTTTTTATTTGAACTTACTTCTATATACTATTATAATTTATTTAATTGTTTATTGCATTTTCAGGCTTGAAGCTAAAACTGGATGCAATTTTCAACCTTACATTGTCATACATAGAGAAATCATTATTAAGTTATGGAGTGAGTTTGAAGCAAATACCCAACATGCCATTTCCTGATCATAGATACATTCAAGAGTCCTACAATGTCACACCCCCAAACCGGAACGGCGGAAACGTTCGGGAGCGGATGACGTCATGTACAGTATCACAACAATTGCATAATAGTAATCAAAGCACAACAACCATTACATTGATAAAGTATAGTTTTACATTCATGTTCAAATCAATACATACTTAACACCAAAATGTATAGCACAAACTAAAAGACATGAGTCTATGAAGCTCCGTCTTCTCAAAACCAGTGGATACCTGTTTACTGATTTCCTGAGAATACAAGTAGTTTTGAAAAGAGTGTCAACAATTAAGTTGGTGAGTTCATAAGCATGTTTGTAACTAAAATTTGTTATTTGTTCCTTGAAAATGTAAGTATGTTTTTCCAGAAAATCCTATATTTTCTGTTATAATGTGTTGTAGTCTTAATACCCTAAGACCAAAACGTGTAAATGTTATTGTACTCTGAAATAGTATAATGTAGTTTTAATTCACATAAAACCATGAAAAGTATGTTTTCTCTATACTGGAATAGTATTATGCATTTGTACTTATATAAAAACTGTGTAATTGTAAGAGTCTGGATTCACCAGCTGTACTTGTAAAATACTGTATTATAGTTTTATTATTTAATAAAATTATGTGAAGTTGTTTACTTATTCATACACTAATCGTTTTATTCAATACCAACTTTGCGAGTTATCATAACCATGCTTGATGACCTAAGATGGCATGAACACGACGTTCTTCAGGCGTCGCAATCGGTACGACATTTGTCACCACAGGCCTGCCGCCCTAACTGTATCGAATAGTTAAGGTGCGGGATTGTCAATCTCGTATAGATCTATACACAAGTGTCACGCTCTCCCTCCAGGAGACCCTGGTTATAATATCAGGACTTGGTTGGTACTTAGATAAGTACGTGAAGTGTGTCTCACAAATGTTATATTGACGGTTACGTGTAGAATAATGAAAAGTTACTTTGTAATGGATAAACTGTAAGTATATCTTATAAACTATATTTATTATAGTTTATATGTTTGTTTTCCATGATGTATTCTGAACATGTAAAGTAGTGCATATGATCAATAAACTATACTTATTATAGTTTATATGTTTGTTTTCCGTATTGTATTCTGAACTTTGAAAAATAATATGTAAGTTCCATAAACTATACTTATTATAGTTTATATGTATATGTTTTACTGAAACGAAAACCTTTGTATTGTAAATAATTCAGCAAGTTTAAATTGTAAAATCCGTGATATGGTTGTTTCATGAAATTCAACATTTATGTCCAAATAGTACTAAAATAGATTGCAAAAATAATATTTTTGTTTAACAAGTTTTAAATGGTTTTATACTTATATAAATATAATATTTATATAATTATGATTAAATAGGAAGTCGAATAAATAATTCTACCCCAAGCCCACAACCAAACAAGGAACAGGAAATGGAGCAAAATTATCAATTCTAAGCCTGTCGAATCTTAATTATATAATATATATATATATATATATATATATATATATATATATATATATATATATATATATATATATATATATATATATATATATATATGTGTGTGTGTGTGTGTGTCTGTGTGTGTGTGTGTTTTCAATAACGGCAACGATTGACAAATTATTGAAAACATTTAGATATTAACACAAAATTTCTTGTGTTACACTTGTATCCCCCCCCCCCCCCCCCTAAAATAGTGAAAAATATGAAAACGTAGGGGTATGAACTCACCTTGTATGTAGTCGCGGTTAGTTAATATGATAGTAACAGTGACTTCGGGCTAGAACACAGGGAGCTAATCGTGTCCTAATTGTTTTTAAACATATAATAATATGTGATTAATAATATACAAGTTATATATTTGTTGTATAACACAAGTTTTTATGAATAAACTTACCAAAGCTTGTAAGTATTTGGAAGCAAATAGTTTCCTAAAGTTGTTTGATCTTGGAATGAAAGGAAAATAAGTTTGATATTTGAGAGGGTTTGGGGAATGCTTTCGTTATTGGAAGTGTAAAAAGGAAGTGATTTCTATTAGGTATCTTAAATATGAAGTAAAATATGAGGCGATTGAAGCTAAATATCTAGATATTAAAGGAGTTTTCGGCCAAAAAGGAGATGATTTCGGTGCATGTTCTCGGTCCAAGGTTTGCGGTGTGAAATGGAGTTTGCGTTCAAGCTGTTTTCGGTCCAAAGAAGAAGATCCCTCGCATGATTTCGGTCTTGACCGAAAACCTTGATTTCGGTCCGAGGAGGGCTCCATGCGGAGGTTTTCGGTGGAGTAGTTTTCGGTCCTCACATTTGATCCATTTTTGATGTTTTTCGGCCAAGTGTTATAGATTTCTAAATTCTAAAAATCAAAAACATATATATAATAAAATTATTTCCCTTATATTAAATCAAATATTTTTATTTATTTGACTTATGTATTAAGTTATATATGTATAGTTTTCAATATATATATAAGTGTTTATAACTTATATAAGTATGTTTTCAAAGTGTGTATATATATATATATATATATATATATATATATATTAACATATATAAGTATGTATTTCTTGGTATCTAAAGTTCTTATTGTATTATTGTTATAATGTTAATTCACTTGTACACAGTTGTAGCTTAGATTTTTATTTGAACAAGTTTAACTTACTTGGACTTGAAATAACGGGTTGTTACATACAATATGTTAATTCAAGATGAGCTTAACTCTGATCCTCCTATTCTTGAAGTTGAGCATGAAGACTTGCATTCCAAATTAAATGTCGAGCAAAAAAATGTTTATGAAACAATTATGAATGTTGTTAACAACAAACAAGGGCATGTCTTTTTCCTTTATGGTTATGGAGGAACCGAAAATACATTTTTTTGGAAGACCTTGTCTGCTGCTATTTGATCCAAAGGTGAAATTGTTATCAACGTTGCTTCAAGTGGAATTGTAGCACTCTTGCTTTCTGGTGGTAGGACAACTCATTCAAGATTTAATATATCAATTAACTTAACAAGGATTCATTTTGTTATATCGCGCCATACAACAATCTTGTTGCACTACTGAACAAAGTGAGACTTATCATTTGGGATGAAGCTCCGATGATGCACCGTCATTGTTTTGAAGCATTTGATATGACACTTAGAGACATTATATGTTCATCGGACATGCATAAACTGTTTGGAGGCAAGACCATTGTATTTGGAGGCGACTTCAGACAAATTCTTTCATTAATACAAAGAGGCAATCGTTCGGATATTGTGTAGGCATCATTGCATTCATCCAGATTATGGCGTGAATGTATAATTTTACGTTTAACAATAAACATGAGGCTTCAAGTTGGTTCTCCAACTAATGATTTGGATGAGACAAAAACATTTGTTGAATGGATTCTTAAAATTAGTGAATGTAATATTGGTGGTCCTAATGATGGTGAATCTCAAGTTGAATTTTCAGAAGACATTATCGTTCGCTCTACAGGTGACCATATCCATTCAATTGTATCCACCATTTATTCGTCTTTTGAAAACCATATTGATGATCCTTCATATTTTCAAGATAAAGCTATTTTGGTCTCTACAAATGAAGATGTTGATGTTATCAATGACTACAAATTAGGATTGATGAAAGATGAAGGGAAAATGTATATGGGTTCAAATTCTATATGTGAGACAGAGTCGGCAGATTGTTTTGAGGAATCAACTTACTCTCCAGGCGTGTTGAATGCTTTTAAGGCATCTAGAATTCCCAACCATAAACTTACACTAAAAGCAGGTTTTTCGATCATGTTACTTCGTAATATCGACCAAACCAAAGTCTGTGCAAAAGTATCAGGTTACAAATTGTTAGGCTTGGAAAACATGTCATTGAGACACGAATTATAGCCGGTAGATTCTTCAAAGAAACTAATTACATACCTTGCATGCAGTTGATTCCGTCTGATAAAAGAATCCCCTTCCGTTTTCAGCGGAGGCAATTCCTTATAACTGTTTGTTTTGCTATGACCATTAACAAAAGTCAAGGACAATCATTATTAAGAGTTGGATTATACTTGTGTAAACTCATCTTCACACATTGTCAGTTATATGTAATTGTTTCTCGCGTCATAAGCAAAAAATGTTTGAAGGTACTTATATGTGATTAGGAAAGTCATCCAACTAATAAAACAAAAAATGTTGCTTGAAAAGAGGGTTTTCAACGATTATAGATATTCAGACATTTCATTTTAAGTTTTAGACATTTTAATATAACTAGTACCACGAACTCTGTTTATGCTACTTGATCTTTTTTTTTTTTTTAATTATTGTGTATGTTTTTTTATGACTTTATATGTTTTTTATACATTCCCCCACGTTTTACACGAGTCATAATCTAGTTTTGATATTATATTTGGTTCACGAAGCCTAAGCTTGGATAATCCACCAAAGACACTTTACCAATTCATATATGAAAAAGAAAACAACGTTATCGGAAAGTATATGGAAAGTTCAAAAAATTTAAAGAGATCCAAGATTAGTGAAATCTGAGGCTTTATGCTTACACATCCAAAAATGGATACAATAATTTTAAGTTTAAAATAGTTAGTAGCAGATTTCTGGAAAAACCGTTTGGCAACTTAAGCCGACTTGAAGAACTCTTCAGACTAGGTAGCATGATTGCCAAAGGCTGCGCGGCTGAGCAATCAGTGGGACCACCGCCAAGGCCCATACCTCTTGATCCTTGTCATTCGTTGTGTTCGGATCAAACTCGTCTTATAAAATTGTACATACTGCACCACCTAACTTATATTATATCATAATTTGAGTCTTTCTTAGCACCCATATTAATTTCATCTATACAAAATAACGGGTGACAAAAGAGCGAACGATAACGTCTTTTGAAAATTCATATTCCATGTAATTAAATAAGACATTGATCATATATACTTTAACTAACGTGAATAGTCAATGGTCAGTCTTCTGTTAGTGATTCTCTCTTATTTCGAAATGTTACGAAACCCATGATCTTACTTCATCGACCATTGACTTCATATATCAGCAAATCTTTAAAAACCAAATCATGGTACACGTTGACAAAAGAGTTGACTTTGTTGAGTGTGAATCCACAGAAAAGTTAGTCAAAAATGTTGATTAAAAAGGAATGGTGATCCGGTTCTTACGGACCATGTTTTGAGGCTTTTTTCTTAAAGTCTGGTTGAAGACCCGGCTGTGTTTTTTTTTACTACTTCTGATTTCCATCTCTATATAAGAGATTACTCTGTATTTTGTAAATGACAAAAAACCAACATCACTGAAGATAAATAAAAACTTCAAGTTACCCTCGTGTGGACGTAGGTCAGAAATAGACCGAACCACCTTAAATCTTTGTGTTCTTGTTAATCTATAATTCGTGAGCTGAGAGAGAGAGTTTCGTGTTCGTGTCTCGATCCTAACAAGTGGTATCAGAGCGTTGGTTTAGCTCCAGAAGGTGATTTTCAGTTTTTTGGTCGAAATTTGTTTTCGTCAAAAACGATTTTGGTGTATACCGTTGGAAAGGTCTCGTTCCGAAGATTCCGAAAATATTTTTTTTCTGAATTTTTCGACCACCGGAAGACGTCCAAATCGCCGGTCAAAGGTTCGCCGGAATAGTGACCGGGAAAACCAGTTCGCCGGAGAAGACGACACTGTAGCGCCGGAGCTTTGCCGGATAAGACGACACTGTACGCCGGAGCCTTGCCGGAAAAGACGACACTGTACGCCGGAGACCTGCCAGAGAAGACGACACTGTAGCGTCACTGTAGCGTCACTGTAGCAGAATTTGAAAAACTCAGATTTGGTCCCTGAAGTTTCAGAAAATTGCAAAGACCGGTCCTGAAGTTCCAGAAAATTGCAAGACAGGTCCCTGAAGTTTCAGAAAATTGCAAGACAGGTCCCTGTTCTTTCAGAAAATTGCAAAAATGGCAGAAGATGGTAAAATCAAAATTGACAAGTTTGATGGAACCGATTATGGATTTTGGAAGATGCAAATTGAAGATATGTTGTATCAGAAAAGTTTGCATTTGCCTATGTTGGGCGAACAACCGGATGACATGTATGATGAAGAATGGAAGTTGTTGGATCGACAAGCCTTGGGTGTAGTTAGGCTTTCATTGGCAAAGAGTGTTGCGTATAACATTGTTAATGAAACAACTACTTATGGAGTATTTAAGGCTTTGTCCAACATGTACGAGAAGCCGTCCGCTTCCAACAAAGTGTTCCTCATCAAACAATTGGTTAACACCAAAATGAAGGAAGGCATGTCAGTTACCGCTCACATAAACGAGTTTAACTCGATTATCTCTCGTTTAGCCTCAGTTGCAATAAAGTTTGAAGATGAAGTACAAGCGCTCCTCCTTTTATCATCTTTGCCCGATAGTTGGTCAGGCACCGTCACAGCTGTTAGTAGTGCATCCGGCACTATTAAACTCACTTTCGAGAGTATTCGTGACTTGATTGTAAATGAAGATATCAGACGGAGAAGCAATGGTGAGACTTCTAGTTCTAGTTCTAGTTCTTTATTGCATACAGAAAGTAGAGGAAGAAGAAACGAAAGAGGACGTAGTCGAGGCAGATCAAAGTCCAGAAAAAGGGGGCAGTCCAAGAACCGAAAAGATATTGAATGTTGGAATTGCAAAGAAAAGGGTCACTTTAGAAGCCAATGCCCAAAACTACCAGCTGAAAAGAAAGAAGTAAACAATGTATCCTATGAAGAATCGGGAGATTTTCTCATATGCTGTGTTGAGAATTCAGTGGAATCCTGGATTATGGATTCGGGTGCTTCTTTCCATGCCGTCTCATGCCCAGATATGGTCAAGAACCTACAAACAGGTGATCTTGGCAAAGTTCGTTTGGCCGATGATCAAGTGCTTGATGTTACGGGTATTGGGGACGTAGATTTGAAGACCTCCATGGGAACCAACTGGACATTGAAAGATGTCAGGGTTATCCCAAACTTAAGGAGAAAGTTGATTTCAGTTGGAAAATTGGATGATGAAGGGTTTAATGTTCACTTTGGGGGTGGACAATGGAAAGTGATCAAAGGCAACTTGGTGATTGCCAAAGGAAAGAAGAAAGGCACTCTATACATGGTAGAGATACCTGGTGATGGTGTTCATGCAGTAACCACCAATCCGAGTCCATCTAATTTATGGCACCAACGACTCGGACACATGAGCGATAAGGGATTGAAGATGTTGGCTCAGAAAGGAAAGTTTCCAGACTTGAAGAAAGTCGAAACTGAATTTTGTGAATCTTGTGTTCTCGGGAAACAAAAGCGGGTTACTTTTGTAAAAACGGGGAAGACACCGAAAGCTCAGAAGTTGGAGCTTGTTCACTCGGATGTATTTGGACCAACACCAGTTTCATCTCTAGGAGGCAAAAACTACTATGTAACCTTTATCGATGATTCAACACGCAAGGTATGGGTCTATTTTCTTAAAAATAAATCTGATGTATTTGATACTTTTAAGATATGGAAATCTGCTGTTGAAAATGAAACTGATTTGAAGGTAAAATGCCTGAAGTCGGATAATGGTGGTGAATACATAAGCAAGGAGTTTGTTGACTATTGTGCCAAGCAAGGGATAAAGATGATCAAGACGGTCCCAGGAACCCCTCAGTAGAATGGTGTAGCTGAAAGAATGAATAGAACTCTGAATGAAAGGGCTAGAAGCATGAGGTTGAATTCTGGTTTACCTAAGACATTTTGGGCTGATGCAGTTAATACTGCAACCTACTTGATCAACCGTTCACCGTGTGTTCCCTTGGATTTTAAATTACCAGAAGAAATGTGGCAAGGGAAGGAAGTAAGTCTCAAACACCTGAAAGTCTTTGGTTGTACTGCTTACAGTTTGTTAAAAGATGGTGACAGGGATAAACTTGATTCAAAGACCAAGAAGTGTACATTCATTGGTTATGGGTCGGATGAAATGGGTTACAGGCTTTGGGATAGTGAGAGCAGAAAGATAATCCGAAGCAAGAATGTCACCTTTAACGAAGCCGAGTTATACAAAGACAGAAACAACAAAAGTCCAGAAGATCAGAAGGAGTATGTTGAGTTTGAAGGTGTTGAAAAGAAGAAAGAAGCTCCAGTCGAAATCCCTGAATCTGGGGATGATTCAACTGACAGTGGGAGCTCAGGGGATAATTCCAGTAATGATTCTGAAGATGAAGAAACCAGTCCTCCAACTCCAGAGTCCCCAGTCACACCTCAAGTTCAACTAAGAAGATCTTCCAGAGTCACAAGACCACCAAACAAATACTCACCATCTGTCAACTACATTCTTTTGACAGAAAACGGTGAACCCCAGTGTTACTCTGAAGCTATAGGGTTGAAAGATTCATTGCAGTGGGAGCTAGCAATGAAAGATGAAATGAAGTCGCTTGAGAAGAACAACACATGGCACTTAACAAAGCTTCCAGTTGGGAAGAAGGCTCTTCAGAATAAATGGGTTTTCAGGGTCAAGGATGAACATGATGGTACCAAACGGTACAAAGCAAGATTAGTAGTCAAGGGCTTTCAACAGAAAGAAGGAATTGATTTCAATGAAATATTCTCTCCAGTAGTGAAGATGACCACTATCAGACTTGTTCTCAGTATTGTAGCAGCAGAAAGTTTGCATCTAGAGCAACTAGATGTCAAGACAGCTTTTCTACACGGTGACCTAGATGAAGACATTTACATGACACAACCAGAGGGTTTTCAGGATAAAGGCAAAGGAAACTTGGTGTGTAAATTGAAGAAGAGTTTGTATGGTCTGAAACAAGCACCCAGACAATGGTATTTGAAGTTCGATAACTTCATGAGAAAAGTTGGTTACAAGAGATGTGACAATGATCATTGTTGTTACATCAAGAAGTTTAAGGGTTCTTATATCATTCTACTACTCTATGTAGATGATATGTTGATTGCCGGTTCAGACATGTCAGAGATCAAGAAGTTGAAGAAACATATGTCTGAAGAGTTCGAAATGAAAGACTTGGGAGCTGCAAAGCAAATACTCGGGATGAGTATATTCAGAAACAAAGATGGTTCTTTAACACTATCTCAAGAAAAGTACCTTGAGAAAGTATTAGAGAAATTCAGCCTTAAAGATGCCAAGATCAGAAGCACACCTTTGGGAAGTCACTTTAAGCTTTCTAAAGCTCAGTCACCCAGATCAGAAGAAGACAAGAAAGAAATGGCTAAAGTTCCTTATGCATCCGCAGTTGGTAGCCTCATGTATGCAATGGTATGCACGAGACCAGATATAGCTCATGCAGTGGGAGTTGTTAGTAGATTCATGTCCAATCCGGGAAGAGAACATTGGGAAGCAGTTAAATGGTTGTTGAGATACTTGAAAGGGACTTCAAAGACGGCATTAAATTTTAAGGGAAAAGACGTAGTTCTGAATGGTTATGCAGATGCAGATCTTGGTGGTTGTAAAGATTCATACAAAAGCACCACAGGGTATGTCTTTACAGTGGGCGGCACTGCAGTAAGTTGGATGTCCAAACTACAGAAAAGTGTTGCCCTTTCAACCACAGAAGCAGAGTATATGGCAGTTGCTGAAGCAAGCAAAGAGCTTATATGGTTGAAGAATTTTCTCAACGAACTTGGCAAAGAACAAGATGATTGTGCATTATTTTTTGACAATCAAAGTGCAATTCATCTTGCAAAGAATCCCGTCTTCCATTCGAAGACAAAGCACATACAGCTGAGATATCACTTCATCAGAGAAAGAATTAATGATGGCACTCTGAAGTTGAATAAGATCAAAGGAACTGAAAATCCAGCTGATATGTTGACTAAGGTTGTCACCTTAGAAAAGTTGAAGCTTTGCATAGCTTCAACTGGCCTTCAGGATAATTGAAGAGAAGGTCGGGTAACTAGGATGGAGTCAAGATCAAAAGTGTTTTACAGAAATACAGATGCACAGTTGAAGCACAAGTGAAGATTGTTTCGTGGCTTCAAGTGGGAGATTGTTGAGTGTGAATCCACAGAAAAGTTAGTCAAAAATGTTGATTAAAAAGGAATGGTGATCCGGTTCTTACGGACCATGTTTTGAGGCTTTTTTCTTAAAGTCTGGTTGAAGACCCGGCTGTGTTTTTTTTTACTACTTCTGATTTCCATCTCTATATAAGAGATTACTCTGTATTTTGTAAATGACAAAAAACCAACATCACTGAAGATAAATAAAAACTCCAAGTTACCCTCGTGTGGACGTAGGTCAGAAATAGACCGAACCACCTTAAATCTTTGTGTTCTTGTTAATCTATAATTCGTGAGCTGAGAGAGAGAGTTTCGTGTTCGTGTCTCGATCCTAACAGACTTTGCATCTTCATATACAACATGTTCGATCATTTCTCCTAAATTCATAGCTAACCCCTTGCCATTTTCCTTAATCAATATACAACCCACTCTCCTTCAATAGCAATGGCTCTCGTGAATCTCATCTTTATATTGCTCTTCTTGGTATCACTAGTGTATTCTAAAGGTACGTTCTTACCTCTTTTGACCAAATCATTGCTCTTTTATACTATCTCCATCCTTAATGATCTAACTTTTTATATAACTAAGCAGTTACACTTGAGAATTCTGGTTTTGAATCTCCACCAACAAATCTAACCACAAACTCTACCTCCCAATTCATACTCCTCGATACGAAAACCAACCGTATCCCCGGTTGGTCATTCAACGGTACCATTTGGTACGTGACAGCTGGCGGAAACGTTTCTCTACCTGGAAATGGTCATGGCTTGCAACTGGGTCCAAACGGTATGATTAACCAAACATTCAAACCGGATGGAAATTACGATTTTGTCCTCACCTTTACACTTGCTCCAAGCAGCCCCGATTGTGCCAACTCCACTTCTGTAAATGTTTCGGGCCCTAGTGCTTCTGAAGTATTCTTCTTCAGAGAATCACTAGGGACCGAAATGTGGCAAACCTATGCTTATTCCTTATGGAACCAAAAGGATCTTATGAGCCTACGAATTCAAAGTACATCAACAAGTAATAGTAATAATACAACTTGTTGGCCTATTGTCGACACTATTCTAGTTACCGGGATCCATGGTCCAAGGTCGTATTCAGGTATGTTGTTAATTACAAAATATTAGTATTTTAGGTATTTAATAAATAACTAATTTTTTTTAACAGATAATGGGTTTGTGAATAGTGGATTTGAAGTGGGACCCGTCTTTATCGAGAACTCCTCTCAAGGAGTCCTGCTTGAGGCTGATTCAAGCTATCCAGACAGTTCAATCCAATCTCCGCTCCAATATTGGACCATTTTAGGTATAGTAAAATACATTGATTCGAATCACTATGCGGTCCCACGCGGAGGTCGAGCAGTTGAGTTGATTTCTGGTAATCCATCGGGGATCGTGTCAAGTGTAGGCTTTTTGAAACACGGGCAAGTTACTATTGATTTCATCATGGGTGATGCCAATTGAAGGGTTTTAGGTAAAACAAATAAACTAGAAAAACAATTCCTAAGTTCACATGCAACCTACTTTGGATCTATGTTTTAACTATTGAACATACAACTTTGAATTGCAATACAAGAACCCTAGAGGAGAGAGGCTATTATCGAAAATAGTAAACTAGGGTTTAGGGTTTACATACCTTTCAATTGTTATAGCAAACAATTGATATTCCCTTGATCTTGATCTTGATCTTCTTGGAAGCTTTAGCACCACAAGTGTAATGCCTCTAATGGAGTCACACCCAAACTAGCAAGAAGGAAAGTAGAAGAGAGAGAGAGGAGAGGGAGTATGCAAAATCTCGGCCTTAGGGTTTCTTCAAAAGAAAGAGTGACCAAAAACATGAACCAGGAGGCTCCTTATATAGCTGAGGGATCTAGGGTTTAAGGGAAACCCTAGTTATCCTTTGCTTAGGGCCTAAGCAAACCCAAGGGCCTTATCCAAGCCCCTATGGACGAAATTATTAGGGTTTCCCCTAAAGATTTCGTCCACCCTCTTCCAAGGGGGTTCTAGAGCCTTCCACTCAACTATTAGATAATTGCAAACTAGTCCCTGCACCTTATAATTAATTCTTTTAACCCCAAAATCAATTCTGATTAATTTCTGGCTAACAATTAATTAAACATAATGATTTCTAATTAATATATTAATCCATTAACATATTAATAAATCATTTATATATATATATATTAATTTATTAATCTTATAAATTAATATCTCTCCTTTCATAATTTCCTTGTCCAGTTGCTAGGTTGAGGGCAACCCAAAAGGACTGTGCTGCTGTCAATTCAAGTACATACCAATTATAGTTATGGGCTTAGACACCTAATCCAACAGTCTCCCACTTGGATAAGTCTGTAACTATAATTGCTAGTATGCCTTCTAAATTTGACCAGCAAATTGTAGCTTCCAAAAGCTGCTGCCGAACTCTGACCCAGTCAGTTACGTGTCCTAAGATAAGTGATCATATAACCCTTCGTTCTGCTTGATATCCCCAGACAAAAGACATGGAATGTAATCAATCTGTTTGTCCAGAATCTATGTTTCCCGATTCCTGATTTGTGATGATGTAGGACTTCTAATCGAACACATCAATTTAGTCTTGGCTGGGCCCAGCACATAAGTCAACACCAAATCATCGAGGGGCCCACATATATCGCTTTTCCTGTTAGGGCAAAAGGAACGGATAAACGTTGACTCATATGCTTGTATCTTTTACTCATCAAATTATGCATGACAATACGTTTTATAACACCAAGTTACTGATGCGTTTTCGTATCACCAATGCACAACCGACTTGTAAATTACAACTCATATATCTTCGTTTCAAGATTATAAGATATTATCGTCTCAGTATTACTCGTGATGAATTCCATGAAGTAATACTCTGAGCGTGGGTTTATCCAATACTCAAATCTCAATTTCTGAGTACTCATGAACATTGCAGCAATTCTATTGCCATGTCTATCCTTAGACAATCTGCAATCCAATTCATGACAGTCTTAATTCACTACTTACTTCCAAGAGTACGAGCGACTGTGGAGTTTGAATAATCTCATTATTCAGGAAGTAAAACATGCAAAATATGAAACACAGTAATAAACAATTGACAAAAGGTAGTAGCCAAACTTATAAATAATACTTTATTATTTAATCACCAAAAGTCAATTACATTTACTTTGTTACAAGTTTCAAAAACTAATCTAACTACTAAAACTAATATCATCTTTCAGTCCTATGCTCCGAGCATGCTGAATATGCTTAGCCCTACTCAGACCCTTTGTGAGGGGATCTGCTGGGTTATCTTCAGATGACACCCTCTTTACTATAAGATGGCCTTCTTCAACTCTATGTCTAATGAAATGGTACTTTCTGTCGATATGTCTGGTCTTACCATGATCTCTCGGTTCCTTTGTCAAGGCAACCGCTCCTTCATTATCGCAGAAGAGTTCCATAGGCTCCTGGATGGTTGGAACAACTCCGAGATCCCCGATGAAGTTCCTCAACCAAGCTGCTTCTTTCGACGCTTCACTTGCTGCAATGTACTCTGATTCACAAGTAGAATCAGCCACCGTATTTTGCTTGGAACTCTTCCAAGTAACTGCTCCTCCATTCAGTAAAAGTACCCAGCCCGACTGAGAACGGAAGTTATCTCTATCCGTCTGAAAGCTGGCATCACTGTAACCATCTACTCTCAAAGTATCACTGCCACCAAGCACAAGAACCCAGTCCTTTGTCCTTCGCAAATACTTGAGTATATTCTTAACTGCTATCCAATGAGCTCTACCTGGGTTTCCCTGATAGCGACTGACCATGCTCAAAGCAAATGCCACATCAGGGCGAGTACATGTCATAGCGTACATGATCGATCCGACAGCGGAAGCATAAGGTACACGAATCATGTCATCTATTTCAACATCTGTACTCGGGCATTGAGTCTTACTCAATTTGGTATTGCTCTGGATAGGTAGCTCTCCCTTCTTGGAATTTTCCATACTAAACCTCTTTAGTACCTTATCCAAGTATGTGCTCTGACTAAGTCCAATTAGTCTCTTCTTTCTATCTCTCAATATTCTAATCCCAAGAATATAGGCAGCTTCTCCAAGGTCTTTCATTGCAAAACACTTTCCAAGCCAAGACTTAACCTCTTTCAAGGTTGGAACGTCGTTACCAATGAGTAATATGTCATCGACATATAACACCAGAAAAGTTACTATACTCCCACTAGCCTTGATATACACACAAAACTCATCTTCACTTCTAGAGAAACCAAACTCTTTGACTTTCTCATGGAAGCAAAGATTCCAACTGCGAGATGCTTGTTTCAATCCATAAATGGATTTCTCAAGCTTGCACACTCTATTGGGAAACTTTGCATCAACAAAACCCTCTGGCTGACTCATGTAAACATCTTCAGCCAACTTCCCATTAAGGAAAGCAGTTTTGACATCCATCTGCCAGATTTCATAATCATGAAAGGCAGCTATGGCGAGCAATATCCTAATAGATTTAATCTTAGCCACTGGCGAAAAAGTCTCATCATAGTCAACCCCTGGGGTTTGAGTAAAACCTTTTGCAACCAGTCGAGCCTTGAATGTATGCACATTCCCATCCATGTCTGTCTTCTTCTTGAAGATCCATTTGCACCCAACTGTCTTGCGACCTGGTGCACTATCAACCAAATTCCAAACTTGGTTGTCATACATGGACTTAATCTCGCTGTCCATTGCCTCTTTCCACTTGGAAGCCTCTGGGCCTGCCATTGCTTCCTTATAAGTGACTGGTTCATCTAAGTTTACCAGTGTTCTGTCACTTATGAATGTGTCACCATCTGAAGTAATATGAAAACCATACAACTCAGGTGGCACACTCACCCTAGTGGATCTTCTAAGAGGTAATGAGTTATCAATTGGTTCAACAGGAACTGTTTCCTCTGGTTGAGTGCTAGTGTCATCTAAGGTTCCTTCATTGGCTGACTCTTGAATTTCTTCAAGGTCAATAGTGCTCCCACTGTCCTCTTTGAATATGAGCTCTCTTTCAAGAAAGACTCCTCTTCGTGCTACAAAGACCACGTTCTCACTAGGCCTGTAGAACAAATATCCAAAAGACTGCTTTGGGTAACCAATGAAAACACATTTCTCACTTCTAGCTGCTAGCTTGTCGTGAGTCTCTCGTCTTACGAAAGCTTCACAACCCCAGACTTTAATATGTGCTAACGAGGGAACTTTCCCTGTCCACATTTCGTGAGGTGTTTTGGCAACCTTCTTTGTAGGGACAAGATTGAGGATGTGGGCGGCTGTCTCTAAGGCATACCCCCAGAAGTGAATAGGAAGCGAAGCCCGACTCATCATAGAACGAACCATGTCTAACAAGGTTCGATTGCGCCTCTCAGCTACACCATTTAACTGTGGTGTCCTAGGAGGAGTCAATTGTGAGACTATCCCACATTCTTTCAGATAGTCGTTAAACTCGATACTAAGATACTCCCCGCCTCTATCGGATCTAAGTATCTTTATCTTTCTGCCCAATTGATTTTCGACTTCATGCTTAAACTCTTTGAACTTTTCAAAAGTTTCTGACTTATGCTTGATCAAGTAGATATATCCATATCTGCTATAATCGTCAGTGAAGGTCACATAGAATCGATTAGCATCTCTTGTAGTTGATCTGAAGGGTCCACACACATCCGTGTGTATGAGATCCAATAGACCTTCACCTCTTTCACAAGACCCTGTGAATGGTGATTTTGTCATCTTTCCCAAAAGACAAGACTCACACATATCATCTGACTTTAGGTCAAATGATTCCAACACTCCATCCTTTTGGAGTTGGGCTATGCGTTTCTTGTTAATGTGTCCAAGACGACAATGCCACAAGCATGCCTTGTCTACACTATTAGACAAGTCAATATTAAGTACACTATTTCCTAGGCTATCAACACAAGTCACTGTTTCATACACACCATTACAAGGCAAAGCTTCAAACATAAAAACACCATTCTTATAAACAGAAATTGAACCATTCAAATCATTAAAAGAATATGTAAAACCTTGTCTGAACAATGCATGAAATGAAATAATGTTTCTCGTCATCTCAGACGAATAGCAACAATTTATTAAATCTAATCTAACATCATTACTAAGCAGAAGCTGATAAACTCCGATCTTGGTTACTGGTGAAGACTTTCTGTTTCCCATGATCAGGTTTATCCTTCCTCGCTCTATCTCCTCACTTTCCTTTAGACCCTGCAAATCAGAACAGATATGAAAACCACATCCTGTATCAAGGACCCATGAACGAGAAGATAATGAGTTATTAGCAGAAATAGTGTAAATACCTGCCGAAGATGGCTTCACTTTGCCATCCTTGATATCTTGCAGATACTGTGGGCAAGATCTCTTCCAATGCCCCTTTTGGTTGCAGTAAAAGCAAACTGCCTCTTTTGGATCAGAAACATGGGGAGTGGAACCATTGGGCTTAGCCTTTGGGCCATTACTAGATGACCCAGCTTGAGCCTTGCTCTTCCAGTTTTGCTTGGGAGGACCTTTCCTCTTTTTCCCCTTTCCCTGTCCAATAGCCAAAACAGGGGCACTAGCAGGTGTGGAGGGTATACTTTTACCTTTTATCCCTGCCTCAGCTGTCTGCAACAAGTTGTGCAATTGGGCCAAGGTCTGCTCAGTATTGTTCAAATGGTAAGTTAGAATAAACTGACCATAACATTCAGGAAGTGAGTTCAAGACCATGTCAATGGCCAATTCCTCATCAAAGTGAATATTGAGCTTGACCAAACGCTCTATGTAGCGTTGCATTCTTTGCACATGTGACACAACTGACTCCCCATCTTTCATCTTGCAAGCCATGAGTGACTTGACTACTTCGAACTTTTCTTGACGAGCTCGCTTATGGTACTTTTCCATAAGGTCCTTGTTCATCTCGAAAGGCCAGTAGTCCTCATAGTACCTCTGCAGTTCTGGGGACATAGTTGCCACCATGATGCATGCCACTTTGGTAGCATCATCGTAATGTTTCTTGTAGGCAGCAAGATCTTCAGGAGTAGCTTCATTCTCATCAAGCTCTTTGAGCTCCTTTTCAAGAACATATTCTTTGTTCTCGAAACGAAGAGCCATCTTGATGTTGCGCATCCAATCGTTATAGTTTGAGCCATCCATAACGACTTTGGAGCATATATTGAGCAAAGAGAAGTTTTGGTTGGAGGAGGACGAAGCAGAAGTGTTTCCAGGAGTAGACATCTGAAAAGAAAGAAAGTTTTAGTTAGATTTCAAGATACCTTAATAGAATAACCCAAAGATATAATATCAAGGTTAGGATCCAACTATGAAGATTCACAACTTAGAAATGGGATGCCGAGATCCAAGTGCAAATTTCATAAAGGTAGGTGAATGACGATTCACCAATTCCACCATTAGACGAAACAAACGAAGTGAAATTCCTAATTCTTTTGAGATACATTGAAACTATTCAATGGCATGTTTTATTCTCAGATTATGCTCTTCTATTTGTGACTGGGATGCCGAGGATCACAAACAAGATGTGAATAACCATGCAAATGTGCTTGGTAACCTCATTGTCTTTATCATTAACTATTGATGTGCTGGTAAACCACACACGCTCCATCAAAATGACAATTATGAGATACCCATTGCTACTCTTTATTAGTGCCTTTTAGTGTGCTGGTTAACCACACACGCTCCACTAACGACCAATAAAGCATAATGTGCAATTTCATGGATTAGCATACTTTTCACATTTTTCCTAAAGTAACTAGAGTTGGGATTTTGAAAATAATGTTCTAGTACTTTCTTTAATATCATTATACTTTTAATGAGAAGTAGTTATCCTATCAAATCCGTTCTGCTAACGACCCTCCACTAATCAAGGAAGCGGTGGGTGAGAGTGGACACCCATTCAACTACCATTTTATAGGCAGTTTCCTTATACCCCCCATATAGATTAGCTTCGTGAATGAGGCATACTAGCGATTTGACTGACCATATTCTTATACATATAATATTAAACCTTTAATTATAATATATATATAAGGTGTGTTTTAAAACTTTTTAAAACTTCAAGGGTTTATATAAATTTCGAAATTTAAGTTGTTAAATTCAAATTTAAATAAACCAATTCACTAGATTTAATATTTATCTATTAATTAACTATTAATCAAATTATTAAATCTTGTAAGGATTATCTAATTAAATTAATCAATTAATTTAATCCTAATCCTTATCCCTCTAATTTCGAAAAATAGGGTAAGGATAATTATCCAATTAATCTAATTAAGTAACAATTATCCAAAAACAAGAAACCCTAGTTATCCTCTAGCATATTTCGAAATTTACAAGGGAGGAGGCTAGGGTTTTCAAAACCCTAACCCTAATTTCGATTAGGGTTCTTTGGAGGCTAGGGTTTTCGAAAAAACCCTTTGATCCAAAACCCTAGAAATCGAAAATTTGGCCTTTAGGGTTTAATAGCTATAAACCCTAATTTGCAATTCAACAATTGTAGCAATTCAATTTAAAACAACAATGGTTCTGATACCACTGAAGGGTTTTAGGTAAAACAAATAAACTAGAAAAACAATTCCTAAGTTCACATGCAACCTACTTTGGATCTATGTTTTAACTATTGAACATACAACTTTGAATTGCAATACAAGAACCCTAGAGGAGAGAGGCTATTATCGAAAATAGTAAACTAGGGTTTAGGGTTTACATACCTTTCAATTGTTATAGCAAACAATTGATATTCCCTTGATCTTGATCTTGATCTTCTTGGAAGCTTTAGCACCACAAGTGTAATGCCTCTAATGGAGTCACACCCAAACTAGCAAGAAGGAAAGTAGAAGAGAGAGAGAGGAGAGGGAGTATGCAAAATCTCGGCCTTAGGGTTTCTTCAAAAGAAAGAGTGACCAAAAACATGAACCAGGAGGCTCCTTATATAGCTGAGGGATCTAGGGTTTAAGGGAAACCCTAGTTATCCTTTGCTTAGGGCCTAAGCAAACCCAAGGGCCTTATCCAAGCCCCTATGGACGAAATTATTAGGGTTTCCCCTAAAGATTTCGTCCACCCTCTTCCAAGGGGGTTCTAGAGCCTTCCACTCAACTATTAGATAATTGCAAACTAGTCCCTGCACCTTATAATTAATTCTTTTAACCCCAAAATCAATTCTGATTAATTTCTGGCTAACAATTAATTAAACATAATGATTTCTAATTAATATATTAATCCATTAACATATTAATAAATCATTTATATATATATATATATATATTAATTTATTAATCTTATAAATTAATATCTCTCCTTTCATAATTTCCTTGTCCAGTTGCTAGGTTGAGGGCAACCCAAAAGGACTGTGCTGCTGTCAATTCAAGTATATACCAATTATAGTTATGGGCTTAGACACCTAATCCAACACCAATGACTCGTGTGTGGGGGATTTTTTAGTGTTTTTGCAAGTTGGAGACACAATGATGTGGAACTTCACAGTGAGGAGCATTGGTGTTGGATCGAGAGAAGCACATTCCGTGAGTTTCAAGGCAGAATTTAGCAACACTGAATCGGTTCTGATAAGTTTTACTAGCTTTAACGAGACTCGAAACAGTAACAATGTGTTATGTGGGCCCGTGATTGATAGCACAGTGCTTCGGTTTTCTGATGGATTACATTCAAAAGCAAATAAACATTGGTGGCTTTTAGCTTTGTTTTGGCAATTACATTTCTTATTCTCGTGTAAAGTTCACTTGTAAAATTTATTCTTTCATTTTCGATCATTATATAAGAATTTCGCATTTAATTGTTGTTACAATTTCTATAATCTAACATGTAAAACAAAACTTTGCGTAAACTACATTTTTTTACATGCAATTTGCATAAAATCAAACGAAAATCACCTTAATTCATTCAACCCAACAACACTTATAAAATTATACCATAATAAAGTAACATGCTTCAATGACTTGTACAAATCATGCTACAATGACTTGTACTGTTCAATTAAACGCGATGCATGGAGACGCGAAGTTGGGACTGTTGTGCATCCTAAACTCTGTAGGTATGCAATCTGTCAACATATTGTAAAACAAAAAAACCAAAAAAAAGGGATCAGTTCTTTTTAACTTAATACAAAAAGAACAACTTAATGGAGAAATAGTCACCTGCTTAGATGTAGGTTCAGATGTATCCATTGCGGTTTCAATCCTTAACTTTTGAAAATGTTCTTGTTTTTCCCTTGTAATATATGCACGCTTGTCTGCAGGAATTTCTAGCCATTGTAGAACCTGATGATTAAGAGGAACAAAACTCATATTAATAATAAATTGAGATAATTACATTTTTGGTCCTTGAGTACAGCTGATTTTTTCAATTGGATCCAAAAAGTTTTCTACTGCAATTTTGGTCATTATTATTTGAGGTTCTTGTAACATTTTTGGTCTTAATACACCAGGACCTAAAATGTTATAAAAACCTCACATATGGACCAAAATCGAAAAAATCAAGTATACTTGAGGACCAAAAATGTAACATACTTTAATAATTTTAATATGAAATATAGTGAATATGAATATGAATATGATCGAATAATGATATTAAAACCTACATTTTCAGCATACTGGAATGCTTCAGTGGTCTTCAAGCATGACTTCAGTGACCGAAGAACATCCTAGTAAATTAACATGCAAAAGAAATAAATTTTACAATTAAAATTTAGTTCCATAGTTTAGAAATATATGTTATTTTTCAAAAGAGAAGTGTCACCTTTTGTGCAGATTTCTTTGCACTAAGTCGTTCATCAATGACAAAGGCAACCTATCAATTACAAGAAACCAAAGAATTAGACTCTAGCCATGGCATCATAATCAGAAGAGTAAATTACAAGAAATGGTCCTTGTGCTTTACCAAAAATCCCAGGTTTGGTCCATTTTATGAAACTTTACAAATATCATCCCTAAGTTTGATTTTTGTTGCAGTACTGGTCCCCAACAAATGTGAAACGACTTTTTGTGCTATTATGTAATTTCTTGTACCTTTTAATACGTATTAATTAAAGTTCCGACTAAATTACATTTTGGTCCATGAGTATATTTGACTTCAACATTGCTCCCAAAAACTCTCTTGCAACTTTTGTCCTTATTTGAGGTTTTTGTTATGTTTTTTGTCCTTGTTTCAAGGAAATGACTATTTTTGGGACCAAAGATACAAAAATCAGCTATACTCAGCGACCAAAAATGTTACAAAAACTTCAAATAACAACCAAAAGTGCAAAACAACCCTTTTTGGAACCGAAACCTCAAAAATTAGATAAACTTGGGGACCAAAAATGTAATTTACTCTTTTAAAGTTATAAACAAGTAATGAAAAAAAGTAAAAGAAATTACATAAGAGCACAAAAGTCATTTCACATTCAATACCACCACAAAATCAAACTTAGGGTCGACATTGGTAAAATGTCAATAAATGGACCAAACTTGCAATTTTGAGTAAAGCACAAGGACCATTCTTGTACTTTACTAAAATCAAACTTAAATATGAAAACTGTTAAAAGATGTTAGGGTAAAATGGTAAAAATATACAGAAAAAGAAAGTAACCTTGTTAAGCAACCTCTTTGGTTGCTTGAATGCTGCTTTTTTGGCCCATTGATGGAATAAATGCGAAACATATCCCCGTTCTTCACTGCTGAATCTGTTTGATCGATAAAACATATAAATCAAATTTTGTTAATTTCAACACTTTAATACTGAAAGTAATAAATAAAAATAACACATTCTGACCTTTTTAAGAAATCATTGCCATTGCATGGAAATATTATTTCACTTGACTCTTTGGAATCTTGATCAAATAAATTACTGTTTGTTTCATCAGTCTCGGGTTTTACTTTTACCAGATCATCGGTAAAACCAGAGTTTTTATTTGGAATATTCTCCTGCTTCTTCCCTTGTAAATAAACAGAACTAGACTCGTCCTATAAAAAAAAGTCAAAGTCAGATTGACTTTTATTATGATGTAAAATTAAACGTGTAGTTATACACACCTGAATTTCAAGAAGATGGGTTGGAATTTCTTTGAGGAAACGTGAAGGTTGAAGAATCTGAAAGAAAAATACAAAAAATTATAAATATATGTAAAGAATGAATAAATAATATTTGTTAATTGTTATACTAACTAACCTGCCAATTTGAATCCATAGTGACATAAAGAATAAAAAGTTTCTTTCTTGCACGAGTTAATGCCACATATAGTAAACGTCTTTCCTCCTATCATTTATTCAAAGAAGATAAATACAAATTTAACCCCTGATGTAACATGTAAAAAAAAATTAATATCAAACTTACCTCAAGGGATGCACATTTATCTATCGTGACACCGTTATATTCATGCAAAAGGGGTATTTCAGATTCATTTGCCTGAAATATTTATTGATCCATCAGAAGTTAAAAAGTTTTTATTATAAAAATAAAAATCCACAAAAGTAGTTTATTTAAAAAATTACAGTGTACCTTTACTATGAAGACAATGTCCCACTCCAATCCTTTTGACTGCAAGTAATAATCAGATAATAAAATTAAATAATTGAATATATTTATTTATTTCAAATTATGATTTATACATATACCTGATGAATGGTAGTAAGAGTAACAGCATGATCATTATCATGTCGCCTCACACGAAAATTTTCTGTTTCTCTTTCAGATATAAAATCTATAAAAGATTTAAGTACATTTACACACCCTTTTTCTTTTTCTTCTTTATCTTTTTCATCTATATCAAAGTTGTATGATTTTAAAAACTCAGAGACATCATCTAGTAAATATTGGAGAACCTGTATAAACAGTAAAAAATATTTTTGTTATCAAGTTAATTTTTTATATAAATATATGTTTATGTAGTGAAAAAGAGTTCACTTACTGATCTAAGATCATGCTCTTCATTTAGCAACTTCCCTCCATCAACATCAAGAACAGCTCGTTGCTCAAGAACATACTTCTGTAAAAAATATATATATATATATATAAAATAATATTACTATATGCAATTAATTAACATTTAACAATATTTAAAAAGATGATACATATACCTGAGGTATCAAGTTGGCTACTGATGTGATGACAGCTGAAATGGATTGTTCCTGTAAATGTAATCATAATTTTTTTATCTTGAGAGATATAAAGTTTATAGGTTTGGTAAAAATTAAATAATTTCTTTTTACAATAACAAAATTTACCCTGTGAACAAGCTTTGAAATCATGTCTAAAGTAACCAACACCTTTCGTCCTTGAGTGAGGTGACTCCTAAAATGAAAGATGGAATTAAATTAATTAAGTAAAATGTTAATAAAAATTACTTCATAATCACAAGCATATAACTTTTTAAATTTTAATGCAACAAACCTTTTGAAGACACCAGAAATCTTTGCACTAAATATATCAGAAGCAGCAGATATGAAGCTGCATTTTCTTACAGTTGAAACTTTATTAATATGATCAATCACCTGCAAAGAGGAAAATGAAGAATTTTTTATTATTTATAAACTCATGATGACATCAGCATAATGCTACTAAAATTTATTATTTATAGTTTTATACCTTCTTTTTTTCATCTTTTTCAAGAGGCAACAGGGCCTTAAATACTCGCCTATATGACCCATCATCACATGCCACCAATGTTGTTCTAAGCATAGATATAATAGCCCTCACCACCTGTCAATTTTCCATCAGTAACTAAAGGGTAAAACGGTAAATGTATTTAAATTGGATATAGGAGTTGACCTTTTTTCTGTAAAAAGCAACTCCATGAACATTGAATGGAATTTTTCTTTCACGAAAAGCTGTTTGGAACATTTTACCTGAAACCTGTTACATAGAATGTAACTTATAACAAAATAAAAAGATAAAAGATTTTATTTTGAAAGTATGGTTGACTAGTTGACCTGTCTCCTGTAAAGAACAGCTATCTCTCCAAAAGTGCCTTTGACAGATGAAGAAGTGAGTTCTAATATTTTGTCAACAACAAATGAACATTGTGCATCCTCATTACAACATTCTTTAACAGTAATCTGAGTGAATAATCTTGTAATCAAAATACATATATATAATATATTTCATGCACAATTTATAAAAATGTATTTTAAAACAAGTTAGTTACCTTAGAACCAGAAGAATTATCAGTCAACACCTTATTTAACTGACATCTTTTTGAATTATTTTGTATAAGAAATGATGCAGCATCAACTATACAACGGGTAGAACGGTAATTCTTATTTAATCTGACCTGAAACAAAGCCATGTAAAGAACAACAAGAGGTGTTTTTTTAGAAAAATACAAGGGTAAAGTGTAACAAAGAGCATCATATTTGCACAAAAAAACAATAAGGATTATGTAAGTGTTAGTCAAAGTGTCAAACCTCCTTGTGAGGTTGAAAATCTTTGCGAAATGACTTGAATCCGCTTACATTAGCACCATTGAAACTGAAGATTGACTGCATCATGATTTATAAATCATAAACTCAATGTATTATTATTATTATTATTATTATTATTATTTATAGAATCTAGAAAGGTTTATATACTTACCTGATCTTCATCTCCAACAATAGTTATGCGTTTATGTGATGCAAGAAGTTTTAATAAATCATATTGCATACTACTTGTGTCTTGAAACTCATCTACTACAATAGCTTGCCATGATTCTTGACATTCCTTGAAAACTTCAAGTGATATAATTATATAAAACCAATAAATGTCAAAAAATGAGAAGCTTAACTTTAATAAAAAACAAATATATGAGTCTAACCTTCAGGGAAATCAGTAAGCAGCTTGACAGAGTAGATAATTAAGTCATGATAATCCAAAGCATTACATGATTGTAATATTTCCTCATATTTTGTAAGAATTGCAGCCTGATTTAGATTCTCATATCAGAATAATAGTTCAGAAGCTAATAAATTAAGAAACTAGAATATCCAATTCCAAGTCATCTTACTCCAATTGCATTTCCTGATTTTTTACAATCTTCATAACTTTTCCCTGAAGCTTTAGCCTGAAAAAAGAACATTGTTTAAGGCTCACAGATGATTCGTGTGTCAAAAAAAGAAAACTTGAATGGCATAAGTTGACTTACTTGAGCCACAAATTTCATCCACTTCTTCGATTTTTCTCTGAAGTCTTCAGGGCAGGTTTTAGTGACATTAGACTCCTCACAAATTTTGTCATCAGAATCTGAAATCTGTATTTTATTTCCACTCTCTGAGAGACGAACAGCTTCAATGACTGCTTTTCTTTGTTGTCCCTGTCCATACACCAAAAATTCTGGTGTTCGACCTACCCTATAACATGGGCAATATAGTCATTAGTCAATATGGTTATATGAAAAATAAATGAGAAAGATTTACTTTTACATACTTGTCAGCATGTAATCGACACAGTTGCAATGAGAATGAATGGAAGGTGCTGATCATGAGTTCTTTTGCTGTTGTCTTTCCAGCCACTGCTCCAATCCTGTCCCTCATTTCTGAAGCAGCTGCTGTGGTGAATGTCATAGCCAATATGTTGGATGCTTCAAACCCCTAAATTTGGTTTTTTGGTCAAAACAATTACATAAGTAAAACTTGTAGCTATCAATCACAATGAGAAAAGAAAAGTTAGTACCTTGTGAAGAAGCATTAAAACACGCCCAACCATGGTGGATGTCTGACATTAGAAAGGAATCAGAGAATATGAGAGAATTAAGAAAGGTTTAAACAAGAGGAAGAGAGTGGTAAGTAGTGAAAGAGTTGAGAAATACAACCTTACCACTTCCGGGACCCGCAACAATCATTAAAGGTATTGAAATGTCACTGGAGGCTGCTTCACGTTGCTTATCATTTAAAGACTGCATATATTTTGCATACTCTGTAGGCATGCCTTTGATTATCAAAGCCTCAGAATTTTCCTCCAAGATATTATCAGTTTGGAAGTTCTCTAACCCAACAGGACTCAAATTGGATTTAAGTTCGCAGTTGTTCTTTTCAGCATGTGCTTTCTTCAACTGAATGTCACAGCTAGACTCCTCGGTTACTATCCTGGACTTTGTCTCAGACTCACATAACTCATCGATTTCAGCAAGAATGGAATCATCAAAATCTTCATAAAAAATAGTGGGCATTATTGTGGAGAACTCTTGAAGACTATAACATGTCTGTTGCCTCACTGGAGTTACGGATGAAGTTGCATTACAATCTACAGGTCTGATTGGAGTTTTGAATGAATCCAAACTTAGTTTATCATCGTTTGGGGTATGAGAGCTATGGATTCCCTTGACACATGAACTACCATTATCACGTATTTGTCTAACTGGAGTTTGAAATGAAGTTTCACTATAATTTATTTGTCTGATTGGAGTTTGAAATGAAGTGTGAGCTTTTTCATTCTCGTCTGGCAAAACCCTCGTGCTGACAAACAAACCATCGCTTTTACCAACAGAAGGCACCTTGAAACGTGAACTGCTGAGACACCCGCTCTGATTTAACTTAAGATCCCTAACTGGAGTGGGAGTGTTCACTGAAATGTCTGCAAGAGGCAGTCTATTGACACTGCTAACAACCGGTGGAGTTTCAACCCCCTTCACAACCCCGATTCTACAGAACAAATAAAACAGAAACTGTAAACAAACTTCACCTAATATACAATCGGGAAAAAAACTGCAAAAATCAATATTATTTTTGATGTTAAATCAAATCCTAGAAGAATGGATTAAAGGTTTTACTTTCGAGGAAAAGAACTGGAGGCCATGGAGGCATCTCGGGGGCGTTTGCGATCAAGAAGAGCCTTCGCAGCTCTGAAATTTGCGGAAATTCGAGCCTTTTGTTCATCTGATAGTTGTCCTACACCGATATTTTCTTTGTTCATCGTCTTGGGAGTTCAGATAGGATCCAAATGCGAGCTCCGTGAAGACGTTTTAGGGAAAAATTGATCTGATTTATGAATCGATCATCTAAACCTAGTGGACACTGAGTAGAAGTAGAACGGCGTAAGTGGAGGTTTGTGCCCCGTTGCGGTGGTTCCCTCCTTTGTTGTTGCGTTCAAACTTCAAAGTTCAAACATGTCCTTTTTGTTGGGGGCTTCGGGTCGAGATTCAGTTCGGGTAGACCCGTTTAAAGACGATGATTTATTTTTATTTTTTTATTTTATTTATTTTGTCAAAAAGTTAGGAGTAAATTACATAAGTATGGTGCCGTGTGGTGTAGTAAAAATTATAAGAAAATTGAGTAATGTAACCTTATAAAGGACTTTTTATTGACATAAATGATTATATTTTTTTTTAAATAACCATATTCTCTGAAACATCTTGTTGCGGAGAGCTCTCCGGAATTCTCGAGTACGGTTCCGGAATACAGTTTCCTAGCTTTTTTTTTTACGTGTAACATGTGGTTTTTCTTTTATCGTAAGTTTTCGTTTTATATAATGTATAAGTTTTGCTTTTATAAAATGTTTATGTTTTGTTTTTATAAATGTATACCTTTTGATTTTATCAAATATAAAAAGCAATTAAAATCAACAAACAACTCATAAAAAATAAACAAAATAAAGGATGTGTTTGTAGGTGGTATTACAAATACGATGTTTAAATTATCTTTGTCATTGTACCTCAAAAAATTTCCGTTGATTCTTTTCGATAACCCAAAGCCTATGGACCGATTTTACCCTCTATAGAAATCGATTTCCCTGTGGTCAACGCCTCAAATAACCAACACAAAAACACCCCACAATTCTCTCTGCTGTCAATCTATTGTGATACGTCTGGGGTCTTTTTCAGGGTCATCTTGAAGCTCTCAAGTAGGATTGAATTAGTTGGTTCGGTACCACATTAGTTGACTCTCACTAGCAGCTTGTGGATGCGGACTCTCAGACCTATAAACCAATCATAATTTTTCGAACAGTAGCCGCCCTTCTAATGACTATCGTATATAGTCATTGTGTCTTCAAATCCAAAGAACCCAAAAATCAATGAGCTTGTGGTATGTTGATTGGGATGTAAAGCTACAAAAAAATGTTAGAAATAATTAATTAGTATATAAATACTCAGATAATGTAATCCAAACAAAATTATACCGTATCACACTCTACCCAAGCTGGGTAAATGGATCCGTCAGCCATGTCACTCAAGTCATATGCATCGGTGTTGAAAGCTGACGACACCACCGTCCACCGAGCATCATCCGATCTATGCTCTAGCATCAATGAGATCCACATCATGACGTGTTGCCAATTAAATTTTTTTTGCAGTAAATTAAGTATTATTATTAGAAGCATAGTATGTAATAATCAAATAATTATATTACTTACAACACATGACAACCATCATCCATGACTATCCACATATAACCATGTCCAAAACTCAAGCGTAGCAAAACCGGTCAAATAATTGTGAGCACACAACAGCGAACCATCCCGTTCTTTATATACAATGTGTACGTCATGATCTACAAGATTGTCCAACGGTGCTGGTTGTTGCCGTGTAACACCTTTCCTCTTCATTTATATCCATGGCGACTTATATCATATATACATAACTTTTTGGCGTTTAGAACGCCTAAGAGGTGCTTGTGTTGGTGTTTTGTAATCATCCCGCGGAATCTTTATTACACCCGACAGGTGAATAACTGGAGAGAACTGCTCAGGGCCGACATTCAGCGGCAGTTCATGGCTGACATTTAGCGGCTTTTCGGGGCTGCTTAAGACATAATCATGCTTCCATAACTAATTGTCATTGTAGTATCCCTATACGGTTCAATAATGTATACTTGTAAATGATGCAAAAACATAACAACCATAAACGATGAAATAATTAAAAATGTACTTCCATCCCCTTCGAGGTATCAACGTCGTCTCCGGGAGTCTTATTGACAAGTTTTACAACTATGGCTAAAGTAGCCTCATGCTCTGCTAAACGCTCCTCCTGAGACCGCAACTACTCGCGACATTGATGAACCTCATTTTTCAATTGACTGACCTCGTTCTGCAAGTCACTAATAATTTAGTCATTGTCAATTTATGGGTCGGCGGGCGGCGACGGTGGTGGTGGCAGGTGAGATGGATCATCTATCTATGCCTTCTTTTCTCGATGCTCGTGGGTTGGGGAGTTTTTGGGTGATGGTGTTAGGGAAGGTGCCCTGTGAACTTCAGGGTCTGGAAAATCAGGGCGCTCAATCCACGCCGAGCTAACAACCCACCATTTAGCACACATCTCATTTTATGTCGGCTCCAACTTCGGTAAGAGTCTATTACATTGCTAACAAAATTATAAAATTTGTAAATAAACATGAATTATAAAATAAATAAATATTTAAATAATAAAGTAACCATACGTCGTCTATTAGTAAAAAAATTGTTGCAGTGAGTCTTTTGTAACGGCCTAAGTTTTGACCATGCAACATCATGTGGGATCACATTTTGTTGTCAGATACCAAATAAATTGCTCACTGGAAAAGTCTCAAGAATCCATATTTGAATGTTAGCAAACAAATATATAAAAAATAGTTAGAATGTTAGCAAACAAAAATAAATAATAAAATTTTCATTATATAGTTACCTTAAAAGCATATAAAAACCTTGTAGGGTGTAGGTCAATTTTTGAGGTTCGTTCTCTTTCAGTTCTTCTGGATGTTAAAGCTTCTCAACCTTATTGAATACAATATGTAGTTGTTTGTACAATTGATCCCAAATTATCCTTCCCTATGGATATCTGCCACATAAAAACTAGTTAACAATTTAATTTATAAAAAATATTAGTAACGATAGGTAATTTAATTAATCAGTAATTATAAAATAAATGACATTATACCTGTTCAATTCATCAAAGTTGGATAGCATGTAACGTCCGTGTTTCAGGGCTAAGCAGTAGTAGATGATGTAATAGTCTAGGTCAACTATTATAACTCCTTTTGAAGTAATAAAGATGAATTATTTGAATACTATGTGAATTATGTGTATTTGTGTGCTTATAACTTATTTATAAATGTATAATAAATAAAGACCAAAAATAAGCGTCAAAATTAAAGTGTGAAATAAGCCCGATATCTTTACATAAAGTTGTAGTGGTCGAAACAAGGATTCGGGACATATAAAGAACGCCGAAATCCGAGTTATAACGAAGAAGTTATGACCCGTCGAGGTTTTGCGACGGAACCGGCACGATACCGGGAAGCGTAAATAGTGAATTTATGATAGAGCGAGTTTTAGCCTTAGCGATCTAAACGAAAGTCGTAGAATACGTTAAACCGAGAGCGTCCATAAAAAGAACGCCCAAATCTGACTTCGTATGAGGAAGTTATGATTTTTCGAAGTTTCGGCTTAGCAGTGTACAGCCCGAAGTTCGAATATTATACCGAACGGTTTTTAGCCGACACAACCTAAACGAGAATCGAATATCTCGTTAATAGTAGCGTATCGATAAAAAGACAGACGAAAACGGACGTCGGATGAAGAAGTTATGAATTTTTAACGGACCAATCATGTCTCGGCCTGTTAAAAATATAACTTTTAAAATAAAGTCAAAATTAGCCGACGGAGTCTAAACGAAATTTGTAGAGTATGTTCCCACCTACGCGTGGATATAAAGAACGTCGAAAACGAAGCTCGTATGCGAAAGTTATGATTTTTAGAAGTTAAGTGTGCAATTTGCGAAACTGTGATGACGTGGCAAGATCCTAGCCGTTGCTTGCTGATCACGCCTCGCTTCGGATGAAGGACACGTCGCCTCGCAATTACGCCCCACGTCCGAGGATGAGTATGCCCCGCGTACCCCGGCCTTATCCTTCCGAGTCCGAGTGCGAGCCAGCTGGTGCGAGCTGGCACCCTATCCGAAGTTACGCCTCGCGTAAGCCAAGGACTACGCCCAACGTACGTCCGAGGTTGGCACCTATAAAAGGGCTGCGAAGGCTAACTCATTCTTTCTCTCACTACTTTCTCTCTCTAAAGCCCCAAACCCCCCTAAACCCTAGGAAAAACCCCTAGCACCCAAAGGAAGCCCCGAGGCTCCCGGAGTCCCGAGAAAATAGGTCTTTCGGTTCGGAAACGCTGCTCCGAGCAAAGCTCGGTTTTTAAGAAAACCCGCTGTAAGTGAGCTACGTCTACGCAATTTTTAATATAGCTTTTAAATAATTATAGTAATGTTATTAGGTCCTTAAAATAATTATTTGGTCTATTATTATGAGTTATATTGAGCCTTATTTAACGCTTATATGATAGTAATAATAGCTAGACTATTAATTAGTCGCGGTTAACGTTAAAACTAAACTCTAGTGGTATTGATACTAGGTTTTGGTCAAGGAAAAATTGTTTTGAGATAACGAAGTGCTGTTCGAGTACCAAGTCACCACCTAATCAGGTGAGTGCATAGTCCCTTTCATCTTACACATAGATATGAAGTATTTAATATAAACTACGTGCTATGTATGCATATTATCTGAATACTTGTTGTCTATGCTGATGAAAGATTTTTATACATGTTTTAAATGATTTAAATTGTATATGTATTTTATATCTACAAAAATGTTGGGGGTAAAACATGGGTAGATGTAATAAGACGATGTGTGATAAAATGATGAGAGGCGTCGATGTTGTTGGTGATCCAGTCATCGAACGGAGTATAGATGATGACCATGGACTCTTCTAGACAATCCAGTAGAACGCTAGCAGGCTCTCAACCTGTAGGTGTTTGTGAACGATGTGTTCACCGGTGTACCCCATCCCCCTCATGGTTACCTATAGGACATTTATTGTTGAGGAATCCCCTTAGCAGTAGTGTCCATCCTGATGATGATCCTTAGGCTAGGTCCCTTATGATAGGTGTTTAGGGACGTAAAGTGAGGATAACGGGAACGGGCAATCGGGTTATTGTTGGTTGATGAAATTAAATAACTTATTTATTGTGGGTTGAAAACCCTATGTGCTCACCAGGCTCCCAAGCCTGATCCACTCAGTTTCATGTATTACAGGTAGTGGCGCTCGAGCATAGATGTGATGTTTTGGATGAGGGATTACGGATATAGGCCTGTAGATATGAAATAATGTAGTAAGGCTTATATTGTACTGTTTATGCTTTTGATCTGTATCGAACATGACATCCCGAGTCTTTTAATGAAATACATTTATTTGGAAATGCTTTTGATAAATATTTATCATATTTTGTTTTGGGACAAATTCCGCAACACTTTTATTTAAAATGTTACTCTGATTTTCAAACAAGCATAAACAAAAATCGGTCTTTTCTAGCCGTAAAAATGGGGATGTCACAGTTGGTATCAGAGCATTAGTTTAAGCGAACTAGGAATTTGTAGGATTTCTAGACTTAAACTTAGAATGCTAAGCGATGATTGTGAGATGTGAGCACTAGCTTATTTAGGAAAGTATGCCTAATATGCTTTATGTGCTAAATGATTTATGCCCTATATGCTGTTATTTGTTCGGATCTATGGTCTGTTGCCGATCGGATCTGGAAACCATATGTGTTTAGGATTCTAAACGTACGACTACGATATTAGAACTAACATGTAAATGTTTCGGAGTGATAAGGATGATTTAAACGTCAATCCTAAATAAAGATATGAATTCACCTTATTCGGTGTATAGATCAAGATGGCAAGAACCCGTAGTGGAGCTGGGAATGCAAATGGGAATAGGAATCAACCCCCAGTGATACATCAAATACCTGTTGTAGTAGAAGTTGCACCCGAGCCAATCACCATGGCTGGAGTACAAGCCATGATTCGGGCTATGTTAGCGGAACAAAGGGAAGAAATGAGGCAGATGTTGAACATGGACGAACCTACCATGCCCATTGAGCAACCCGAGCTGATTCCCAAGCAATCTGAGGAAGGGAACTATAGCCGCCATGTGAGTCAAGTTGGGACTCAAGGAGAACGAAGGAATGACCCGGAGAGGGGAAACGACAAGGATGGACAGATGTATAAGAATTTCTTGGGTGCCAAGCCACCAAGTCTTTCAGGAAGCCCAAAGCCTGTTGAGATTATGGACTGGATCTCGGAAATGGAGATGGTGTTCGAAAGTTGCAGCTGTAGCGAGAAACAGAAGACCGTATTCGCAGTAAGACAACTGAAAACTGGAGTCTTGAGCTGGTGGAAGTTACTGGCAAATACAATGCCGCGAGGAGAAGCCCTAAAGATGTCATGGGATGAGTTCTTGGAACAAATGAAGGCGCAGTACTGTTCAGAAATAGATCTGATTGATCTGAACAATGAGTTCCAAAACCTGAAGAAGGGGAGAATGAGCGTTGACGACTACGCTACTGCATTCACGAAGAAGATGAAGTTGTTTCCATACCTAGTGCCAACCGAACTCTCCAAAATTGAGAAGTTCGCAAATGGACTGCCAGGCGACTTTGGCCCGACAGTCAAGATGGCGACCACTCTGAAATCAGCTGTTCGAGTAGCTAAAAATGTGGAGACCCAGCAAAAGGAAAGGGGTCTGGAGAGGGCCGAGGTTGGTGAGAAAAGGAAATTCGATGGATCTTCAAGGTCCAACAAGAAAAGTAAATTCTCGAAGTCCGGTTCGAAAGGAGGAGGAGCCGAAGCAAAGTGGTGTGACAAGTGCAAGAAGAAGCACTCCGGAAAATGCGACGGAGAAGTCACCCGCTTTAAGTGTGGAAAGACCGGGCATTATGCCAATGAATGCACCCTCACCAAGAAAGTCTGTTATGGGTGTGGCGAGGAAGGGCACATTTCGAGGGACTGCCCGAAGAAGAAGGAGGCAGGAAGACCCAACATTCCACCGAAGCTGAAGGCAAGAGCCTTCCAGATGATGCTCGAGGCTGCGAAGGAGGCAGCAGACGTCGCTTCAGGTACCTTTCTTGTAAATGGTCTGCCTGCCAATATACTGTTTGACTCCGGAGCAAACTACTCCTTTGTATCACATAAGTTTGGTGAGAAACTAGCATTGCCTGTAGAGAAACTTAATAATACCCTAATTGTAGAAGTTGTCAGTGGCAAGTTCGTACCTGTTAGTGATCGTATTAGGAACATCGTCATCGACTTAAACGAAAACGAATTCCACGAGAAGCTATTACCCATAGAGTTAAACGGCTTCGACATCGTTTTGGGAATGGATTGGCTTAGCGCCAACGATGCTGAGATTCTTTGTAGGAAGAAGATAGTAAGGGTGAACCCACCCGGAAAAGATTCATTTATGGTGTATGGGGACAAACGCCGAGTGAATTCTGGAATCATCTCCCTGATGAAAGCCAGAAAATGTTTATCCAAAGGACGTGCATCATACTTGGCATTCGTAATCGATGCTAAGAAGGAAAAGAAAGAGGTGCAGAATATACCGGTCGTGTGTGAGTATCCGGAAGTCTTTCCCGAAGATCTTCCCGGATTACCACCTGATAGACAAGTGGAGTTTCGGATAGACTTGTTACCAGGTACAACATCGATAGCAAAGGCACCTTACCGATTGGCACCGACGGAAATGAAGGAGCTCATGACGCAACTTCAGGAGTTGTTGGATAACGGTTTCATTCGACCTAGTTCATCACCCTGGGGAGCTCCGGTGCTATTCGTGAAGAAGAAAGACGAAAGCATGAGGATGTGCATAGATTATAGAGAGCTGAACAAGGCAACAGTGAAGAACAAGTATCCATTGCCGAGGATTGATGACCTATTCGATCAGCTGCAAGGTTCGAGCTACTTCTCAAAGATCGATCTTAGGTCAGGATATCATCAGCTGAAGGTGAGAGAGCAGGATATTGAGAAGACTATATTCAGAACTAGATATGGACACTACGAGTTCTTGGTTATGTCGTTTAGACTAACCAATGCTCCAGCAGCATTCATGGATTTGATGAACAGGGTTTGTAAACCATTCCTCGATAAATCCTTGATAGTGTTCATAGATGACATTCTCATCTACTCAAAAAGCCAGGAGGAGCATGGCCAGCATCTACGAGAAGTGTTGGAAGTCTTGAAGAAGGAGAAACTGTATGCAAAGTTCTCCAAGTGTGATTTTTGGATCCGAGAAGTCCAATTCTTGGGTCATGTGGTTAACCAGAAGGGGATAATGGTTGACCCAGCAAAGATCGAAGCTGTGATAAAGTGGGAACGACCAAAAAGTCCCACGGAGATTTGAAGCTTTCTAGGATTAGCCGGATACTACCGACGATTTATCCAAGGCTTTTCTTTGATAGCTGCTCCATTGACAGCTTTGACCCATAAATGAGCTACTTATACATGGAGTGAGAAACACGAAGAAGCATTCGAGAAACTAAAGAAGAAATTATGTGAAGCACCGATTCTTTCTCTACCCGATGGAGTTGAAGACTTCGCGGTCTATAGTGACGCATCTGGAATCGGGTTGGGTTGTGTTCTGACCCAAAGAGAAAAGGTGATATCATATTCCTCTCGACAATTGAAAGAGCACGAAAAGAACTACCCCACTCATGATGTGGAGTTGGCAGCGGTAGTATTCGCCTTAAAGATATGGAGGCATTACCTCTATGGCACGAAGTGCAAGCTTTTCACTGATCATAAGAGTCTCCAGTATCTCTTTAATCAGAAAGAATTGAACATGAGACAACGACGCTGGCTAGAGTTACTCAAGGACTACGACTGTGAGATACTTTACCACCCCGGTAAAGCAAATGTTGTTGCTGATGCTCTAAGTCGAAAAGTCAATCTTGAAAGAAAAAGGCCAAGAGCGTTGGGAATAGAAGTTGTCTCGACCATTGTGGAAAGTATAAAGAAAGCTCAAGAAGAAGCTACAGAGAAGAATGACCGAAAAGAAGAACGTTTGGGAAAGACGTTGGTATTCGGTACAAACCGTCAAGGACTGAAGGTATTCCAAGATCGGATTTGGGTACCTAAGACAGGTGGAGTAAGAGAACTTCTGATGGAAGAAGCGCACAAGACCATGTACTCAATTCATCCCGGCAGCACAAAAATGTATAGGGACCTAAAACCCTACTACTGGTGGCCGACGATGAAGCTCGATGTTGCAAAGTATGTGGCCGAGTGTGTAACTTGTGCAAGAGTTAAGGCACAACATCAGAAACCGTATGAGAGTTTAGAACCTTTACCTGTATCCATGGGTAAATGGGAAGACATCACCATGGATTTTGTGACTAAACTACCCAAGACGAAGAACGGTCACGACATGATTTGGGTAGTCGTGGATCGTTTCACAAAGAGTGCACACTTCATAGCTGCCAACGAAAGGTGGTCTATGGATAAGCTTGCAAATGCTTACGTGAAGGAAATTGTGAGACTTCACGGTGTTCCTCTAACGATTGTATCCGATCATAATAGTCGTTTCACGTCGAGGTTTTGGAGGAGTCTACAAGAGGATCTGGGTACGAAGTTGTGTCTGAGTACGGCTTACCATCCGCAGACTGATGGTCAGAGCGAAAGAACGATTCAAACGCTTGAAGATATGCTGAGAGCATGTACCCTCGAGTTCCAAGGTAACTGGGATGAGCACTTACCTCTAGTAGAAATTTCCTACAACAACAGTTTCCACTCGAGCATCAAGATGGCACCCTATCAAGCTTTGTACAGACAGAAGTGTCGTACGCCGTCTTGTTGGCTTGAGGCTGGAGAAAAGGAGTTTATGGGCCCCGAGATAGTCCATGAGACTGCTGAGAAGTTGAAGGTGATCAGGGAAAGGATGTTAACAGCTCAAGATCGTCAGAAGAGCTATGCTGACAAGAAAAGACGACCGATGACCTTCGAAGTTGGGGATTCAGTTTTGCTTAAAGTCTCACCATGGAAGGGACTTATAAGATTCGGAAAACGAGGAAAGTTGAGTCCAAGATTTATTGGACCGTTCAAAGTTCTTTAGAAGATTGGGAACCAAGCTTACAAGCTCGAATTACCCGAAGAACTAGATGGTATTCATAACACCTTCCATGTGTGTTATTTGAGGAAGTTCGCGGGAGAAGTTCCCGACATAATTCCGATCTCAGAGTTAAGAATGGATGAAAACAAGAGACTGATTGAAGAGCCCGAGGCAATTGTTGACCGTAAGACTAAGAAGTTACGACGCAAGATGGTCGACCTAGTGCTAGTCCGATGGAAACATTCGAATGGGACGAATCTCACCTGGGAAACAGAGAGTGACATGATGAGTCGCTATCCACATCTGTTTGCTGATTCATGATTCCGGGACGGAATCATCCTAAGGGGGAGAGAATTGTAACGCCCGTGTTTCAGGGCTAAGCAGTAGTAGATGATGTAATAGTCTAGGTCAACTATTGTAACTCTTTTTGAAGTAATAAATATGAATTATTTGAATACTATGTGAATTATGTGTATTTGTGTGCTTATAACTTATTTATAAATGTATAATAAATAAAGAACAAAAATAAGCGTCAAAATTAAAGTGTGAAATAAGCCCGATATCTTTACATAAAGTTGTAGTGGTCGAAACAAGGATTCCGGAGATATAAAGAACGCCGAAATCCGAGTTATAACGAAGAAGTTATTGTTGGATTAGTGTCTAAGTCCGTAACTATATTTGGTATGTACTTGACCCGAGTGTGCATGGTCCTTTTGGGTTGCCTTCACCAAAGCAACTTGACAAGGTAATTTGATATGAGAGAGAAGATATTATGGTTTATTAATATATTATAAGAATAATATATTAAAGGAGAAATCATATTTATTTAATTAGTATTAGTCATAAATTAATTAGGAATTAATTTGGTGACTAAAAGAGATTAATTAAATAAAGGGGTATAAACTGTCAAATGTGTGATAGTTGAGTTTTGGGCTGGGAAACCTTATGGACTAAGGGGGAACGAAATTATGATGAGGGATCATCATATTTTCGTCCAAGGGCCTCATTCCAGAAGGTTCCTTGGGCTGCTTGGTGGCTAAGCTATCTATTAGGGTTTAGACTGAAACCCTAGCACCCTACAGTATAAATAGATGCCCTATGCTTCAATTTTAGGCCACTTGATTCCAAGGGAAACCCTAGGGCCGAAATTAGCATCCTTCCCCTCTCTCTCTTAATTGCCTTCTTGCTTCAAGGTGTTTGTGAGCCATTAGATGCACTACAATTGTGGTGCATGCTTTCAAGAATTCAAGAGATCAAGGAAACTAGTTGTTATTGCAATATAACAACAAAAGTATGTCTTCTACACTTCTATATGATTTTCGAAAATTATAGAAGCATGCTAGGGTTTATTTTGTGTTCATATAGTTGTATGTCTTATAGTGAAAACATAGATCCAATTAGGGTTGCATGCACACATAGGATTGTTTGTATAAAACCTATCAGTGGTATCAGAGCCTTTGGTTTTTGTTTTCAATTTGATTTGATACATATTATGAATTTAACAAATTAGGGTTTATGGCAAGTAAACCCTAAGGCTTGGTGGTTTTCGAAAATAGGGTTAAGAAACCCTAGTTGGCGATTTTTTGTAGGGTTCTTAAAATTTTTTTTTTTTTTTTGCCTAGCCTCAAAATTTCGAAATTAGGGTTATGAAACCCTAGGGATTTCGAAAATCCCTTGCCCCCCAAGACAAGATCCCAAAATTTTAGGGATTTGGATAATGCCATCTTTGTGATTATCAACTTAATTGTTTAAACTAGATAATTGAAGATCTTGAATTATCCTTTCCATAAATTTCGAAATCTAGGGGATAAAAAGGATTAGGATAAATTAATTGTTTAATTTTATGATAATCCTTCATGATTTAATAATTTAAATTAATTGTTTAATTTTGATAATTATTAAATCAAAGATTTTTGGTGTTTAAAATTTTAAATTAAATTGTCTAATTTTCGAAAATTTTAAATGCAACAAAGACACTAGTACTTTAAAATGTTTTAAAATACACCCTTATACAATTATGATATTATAAGATTAATTATTATATATATGTATAAGAATAAGCTAGTCTTATCGCTAGTAGGCCTCATTCACGAAGCCAGTCTATAAGGTGGGTATAAGGTTGCTGCCTATAAAATGGCACTTAATGGATGTACACTCACATCTACCGCTTGCTTGACTGGTGGAGGGTCGTTAGCCGAACGGATAGGATAGGGCACTTAATTCCTCATTATAAGTATAATGGAAATATTAAAGTAACTACATTGTTTTACAAATTCCCACTCTTAGTTACTTTAGGGTAAAATGTGAAAATGATGCTATTCCATGGAATTACACTTTGTACCCCTGTCAAACGTTAGTGGAGCGTGCGTGGTTAACCAGCACACTAATTTGGGATTGACATTGGTGACAAAGGGTGGCTCGATGTCTTATCATAGATCAATGGAGCGTGCGTGGCTAACCAGCACATTGATTAGGTGATGAAGACATTGAGTGCACCATGATGATTCGCATGGTTATTCACAAACTTGTTTGCGATCCTCGGCATCCCAGTCGCAAATTTGAAGTGCATATCGAGATTTAAACATGCCATTGAAATGTTCAATGAATCTCAAAAGAAATCTAGGAATTTTCAAATACATTTAAAACTTAACCTCTTTCGTTTTTCATGGTGAAAATTAGTGAATCGTCATTCACTTACCTTCAAATTATTTACTTTTAGATTACGGCATCCCTTTTCTAAGTTGTAAATAATGTTGTTGGATCCTAGCCCTAATTTCTCATGTGGGTGTTTAATTAGGGATTCATTCTAATCAAACTTTGTTCCTTTCTATTTCAGATGTCAAACGCAAACGCAAACAACAACACTTCTGGGTCATTCTCGCTGATGAACCTGTGTCAAAAGGTGACATTTGATGGCTCGAACTTCAACGAGTGGATGAGATACATTCGCATGATAACTCGTTATGAGGACAAAGAATATGTCCTAGACGAGAAGCTTGAAAGGATCAACCCAGAAGAAGCTACTCCTGAAGAGATGGCCGCCTTTGAGGCCCACGAGCGTGATGCAACGAAAGTTCATTGCATCATGTTGGCCACCATGAACCTCGAACTCCAAAAGTCCTATGAGGACATGTATCCATATGAGATGCATCAAGATTTGCTGGACAGGTACCACCAGAGCGCGAGGCAAGAGCGCTATGAGATCATCACCAACATGATCACCGCTAAGATGGGGAGTGGAGAATCCCTAACTGCTCATTTGCAAAGAATGCAAAGATATGTTGATCGTCTTCTCAAACTCAATGTTAAGTTTGATGAGGATTTGGCTATCGACATCATCCTCCACTCCTTGCCTTCCTGCTATAGCCAGTTCAGAATGACCTACCACATGAATAAGGAAGAGGTCACCCTAAGTAAGCTTCAAGGGCTCCTGAGGACAGCTGAGAGCAACCTCAAGGACAAATCTGTTGCATCATCCTCTACTGTAGCTGCTCCTGTGTTGGCAATTGGCCAAGGAAAGGGAAAGAAGAGGAAGGCTCCTTACAAGAGCCACCATAAGGGTAAGACCCAAGATGGTTCTTCTTCTAGTGGGACCAAAGCAGGTTCTGTTAAGCCCTCTTCTGACCCCAAGGAAGCAGAGTGCTTCTATTGCCACCAGAAGGGCCACTGGAAACGAAGCTGCCCTAAATATCTGCAAGATATTAAGGATGGGAAGATAAAACCCACCTTCGCAGGTATGTATTTAATTAAATCTAATAACTCATCATTTGCTACTTCATGGGTTCTTGATACAGGGTGTGGTTACCACATTTGTTCTGATATGCAGGGCCTAAAAAGAAGTAGGGAAGTGGAGCATGGAAGGATAAGCTTGATCATGGGAAACAAGAAGTCTTCACCAGTAACCAAGATCGGAGTTTATTCCTTAGTGTTGAGTAATGGGTTAGGGCTAGATTTAAATAATTGTTGCTATTCGCCAGATATGGCAAGAAACATCATTTCTTTTCATGGTTTGTTTAGACAAGGTTTCAGATATTCATTTGATAATAGTAATGGTTCTATTAATGCTTATTTGAATGGTGTCTTTTATTTCAATGCATTACCTTGTAATGGGATTTATGAATCTGTGTTAGTGATTGACAATTTAGGAAATGATGTTTTGAATATTGATTCGTCCACAAGTTTGGACAAAGCATGCTTGTGGCATTGTCGCCTTGGCCATGTGAACAAGAAACGCATAGCCCAACTCCAAAAGGATGGAGTCTTGGAGTCTTTCGACCTTAGGGACGATGACGTGTGTGAGTCTTGTTTACTTGGGAAGATGACCAAGTTACCCTTTACTGGCACATGTGAAAGGGGTGAGGGTGTATTGGATCTCATACACACAGATGTATGTGGACCCTTTAGATCCACCACAAGGGACGCTTGTCGCTTCTACGTGACTTTTACAGACGATTATAGCAGATATGGATATATCTACTTAATCAAGCAAAAGTCAGAAACCTTTGAAAAGTTCAAAGAGTTCAAGAATGAAGTAGAGAATCAGTTGGGCAGGAAAATCAAGATGCTTCGATCTGATCGAGGGGGAGAGTACCTAAGTCTTGAGTTTCACGACTATCTGAAAGAGTGTGGAATAGTTTCACAATTGACGCCTCCTAGAACGCCACAATTGAATGGTGTGGCTGAGAGACGTAATCGAACCTTGTTGGACATGGTTCGCTCTATGATGAATCGTGCTTCGTTACCAATCTCATTCTGGGGGTATGCCTTGGAGACTGCCGCCCATATCCTTAACTTAGTTCCCACCAAGAAGGTTACCAAAACACCTCACGAGATGTGGACAGGGAAAGCTCCCTCGTTAGCACATATCAAGGTTTGGGGTTGTGAAGCTTTCGTAAGACGAGAGACTCACGACAAGCTAGAACCTCGTAGTGAGAAGTGTTATTTCATCGGCTATCCACAGAAGTCTTTTGGTTATCTCTTCTATAGACCAAATGACAATGTTGTCTTTGTTGCTAGGAGAGGGGTTTTCAGAGAAAGAGAACTCATAAGCCAAGGAGACAGTGGGAGTCAGATTGACCTTGAAGAGCTTCAAGAGTCAGGAGAAGAAGGAACCTCTGACACTGGCATGCAACCTGAGGAGGAAACTCCTGTTGAACCTATTGACCAGTCCTTACCTCTTAGACGTTCAAGTAGAGTTGTTGTTCCACCCCAGTTTTATGGTTTCCATATTACTACTGACGGGGATACGTTTATTAGTGATAGTACACTAGTAAATTTGGACGAACCTAACAGCTACAAGGAAGCCATGGCAGGCCCAGAGTCTGTTAAATGGAAAGAGGCAATGGATAGCGAGATTCAGTCCATGTATGACAACCAAGTTTGGAATTTGGTTGACAATGTGCCAGGTCGTAAGACGGTCGGGTGCAAGTGGATCTTCAAGAAGAAGACAGACATGGATGGGAAAGTGCACACTTATAAAGCGCGATTGGTCGCGAAGGGCTTTACTCAAACTCCTGGAGTTGACTATGATGAGACCTTCTCACCAGTTGCGAAAATAAAGTCTATTAGGGTAATGCTTGCGATAGCTGCGTTTCATGATTATGAAATTTGGCAGATGGACGTAAAAACCGCTTTCCTAAATGGGAAGTTGGCTGAGGATGTTTACATGAATCAGCCAGAGGGTTTTGTCGATGCAAAGCATCCAAATAGAGTGTGCAAGCTTGAGAAATCCATTTATGGATTAAAGCAAGCATCTCGCAGATGGAATCTTTGTTTTGACGAGAAGGTCAAAGAGTTTGGTTTTCTGCGAAATGAAGATGAGTCATGTGTATATGTCAAGGCCAGTGGGAGTATAGTGAGCTTCCTCGTATTGTATGTCGATGACATACTACTCATAGGAAACGACATCCCAACATTGCAGGAGGTCAAGTCCTGGCTTGGGAAGTGTTTCGCTATGAAGGACCTCGGAGAGGCTGCATATATTCTGGGAATAAGGATAGTGAGAGACAGAAGTAAGAGACTGATAGGACTCAGTCAGGATACATACTTGGAAAGGGTACTAAAACGTTTTAGTATGGAAAATTCCAAGAAAGGGGAGTTACCAATCCAATGCAATACCAAACTGAGTAAGACTCAGAGCCCGAGTACAGAGGCAGAAATAGCTGATATGAGCCGAGTACCTTACGCTTCCGCAGTTGGCTCAATTATGTACGCTATGACCTGTACTCGCCCTGATGTGGCTTTCGCTTTGAGCATGATCAGCAGATATCAAGGGAATCCTGGTAGGGCACATTGGATTGCTGTCAAGAATATTCTTAAGTACCTACGAAGGACTAAGGAATGGTTTCTAGTCCTGGGTGGGAGTGATGACTTAAGGGTGCGAGGGTACAGTGACGCTAGTTTCCAGACAGATCGGGATAATTACCGATCGCAGTCGGGCTGGGTCTTTACCCTGAATGGAGGAGCAGTGACTTGGAAAAGTTCCAAGCAAGAAACCGTAGCTGATTCAACGTGCGAATCAGAGTACATTGCGGCAAGCGAGGCGTCAAAGGAGGCTATATGGTTGAAGAACTTCATTGGAGACCTTGGAGTTGTGCCATCCATAAAGGAGCCCATGGAAATTTTCTGTGATAATGAAGGAGCGGTTGCCTTAACCAAGGAACCAAGGGATCATGGCAGATCTCGACATATCGACAGGAAATACCATTTTATTAGACATCGGGTAGAAGAGGGACTCCTCGTTGTGAAGAGGGTATCGTCAGAAGATAACCCAGCAGATCCCCTCACGAAGGGACTGAGTAGGGTTAAACATTTGCAGCACGCTAGGAGCGTAGGGCTGAAGGACGATATTAGTTTAGATTAGATAGGTAGGAAACTTGTAATGGATGATCATGTATTCAACATTTGATGATTAAATAAAGGTGTGTTATTTATAAGAAAGCTTCTATCTTGTGTTGATTATTTATCTATTGTTTCAATTTTGCATGTTTTGACTTCCTGAATAATAAGATTATTCGAACAGTCCACAATCGTTCATATGTTGGAAGTAGATATGAAGGAAGATTGTCATAAATTTGTTTGTAGATTGTCTGAAAAGTTTTAGACATAGCAAAGGTTTGCTGCAAAGTTTATGAGTGCTTATGAAATTTGTATTGAGCATTGGAATAGACCCACACTTGCTGGTATCACTTCATGAATGTTATCACAAGTGATCGCAAGATGATAATATCATATAATCTTTAAACCTAGAGATATGGTTATTGGTTGCTAGTTGATTATACATTGATAATGCGAAAACGCATCAGTAACTTGATGTTATAAAACGCATTATTGTGTGTGGTTTAACTAGTAAATGATAAAGGCATATTAGTCGACGTTTTTCTGTTCCTTTTATTCTATGAGAATAAAAGCGATATCTTGGCCACTTGATGATTTGGTTTGACTTATGTGCCGGGCCCGGTCAGGATGAAGTTGATGTGTTCCACTGAGTTCTATGTCGAACAAATCAGAGATCAAGAAATAAAATGCTAAACAATAAGTATTGTTAGCATGATATCTAGAACAGAGGATTATACGATCCCTTATCTGAAGGACAGATTATTGGTCAGAGTTGACAGCGGCTATTGAAAGCTACGATTGCTAATCGGATACGGAAGTCATATGTGAGATGTGGTTACTAGACTTATCCAAGTGGGAGACTGTTGGATTAGTGTCTAAGTCCGTAACTATATTTGGTATGTACTTGACCCGAGTGTGCATGGTCCTTTTGGGTTGCCTTCACCAAAGCAACTTGACAAGGTAATTTGATATGAGAGAGAAGATATTATGGTTTATTAATATATTATAAGAATAATATATTAAAGGAGAAATCATATTTATTTAATTAGTATTAGTCATAAATTAATTAGGAATTAATTTGGTGACTAAAAGAGATTAATTAAATAAAGGGGTATAAACTGTCAAATGTGTGATAGTTGAGTTTTGGGCTGGGAAACCTTATGGACTAAGGGGGAACGAAATTATGATGAGGGATCATCATATTTTCGTCCAAGGGCCTCATTCCAGAAGGTTCCTTGGGCTGCTTGGTGGCTAAGCTATCCATTAGGGTTTAGACTGAAACCCTAGCACCCTACAGTATAAATAGATGCCCTATGCTTCAATTTTAGGCCACTTGATTCCAAGGGAAACCCTAGGGCCGAAATTAGCATCCTTCCCCTCTCTCTCTTAATTGCCTTCTTGCTTCAAGGTGTTTGTGAGCCATTAGAGGCACTACAATTGTGGTGCTTGCTTTCAAGAGTTCAAGAGATCAAGGAAACTAGTTGTTATTGCAATATAACAACAAAGGTATGTCTTCTACACTTCTATATGATTTTCGAAAATTATAGAAGCATGCTAGGGTTTATTTTGTGTTCATATAGTTGTATGTCTTATAGTGAAAACATAGATCCAATTAGGGTTGCATGCACACATAGGATTGTTTGTATAAAACCTATCAGTGGTATCAGAGCCTTTGGTTTTTGTTTTCAATTTGATTTGATACATATTATGAATTTAACAAATTAGGGTTTATGGCAAGTAAACCCTAAGGCTTGGTGGTTTTCGAAAATAGGGTTAAGAAACCCTAGTTGGCGATTTTTTGTAGGGTTCTTAAATTTTTTTTTTTTTTTTTTTTTGCCTAGCCTCCAAATTTCGAAATTAGGGTTATGAAACCCTAGGGATTTCGAAAATCCCTTGCCCCCCAAGACAAGATCCCAAAATTTTAGGGATTTGGATAATGCCATCTTTGTGATTATCAACTTAATTGTTTAAACTAGATAATTGAAGATCTTGAATTATCCTTTCCATAAATTTCGAAATCTAAGGGATAAAAAGGATTAGGATAAATTAATTGTTTAATTTTATGATAATCCTTCATGATTTAATAATTTAAATTAATTGTTTAATTTTGATAATTATTAAATCAAAGATTTTTGGTGTTTAAAATTTTAAATTAAATTGTCTAATTTTCGAAAATTTTAAATGCAACAAAGACACTAGTACTTTAAAATGTTTTAAAATACACCCTTATACAATTATGATATTATAAGATTAATTATTATATATATGTATAAGAATAAGCTAGTCTTATCGCTAGTAGGCCTCATTCACGAAGCCAGTCTATAAGGTGGGTATAAGGTTGCTGCCTATAAAATGGCACTTAATGGATGTACACTCACATCTACCGCTTGCTTGACTGGTGGAGGGTCGTTAGCCGAACGGATAGGATAGGGCACTTAATTCCTCATTATAAGTATAATGGAAATATTAAAGTAACTACATTGTTTTACAAATTCCCACTCTTAGTTACTTTAGGGTAAAATGTGAAAATGATGCTATTCCATGGAATTACACTTTGTACCCCTGTCAAACGTTAGTGGAGCGTGCGTGGTTAACCAGCACACTAATTTGGGATTGACATTGGTGACAAAGGGTGGCTCGATGTCTTATCATAGATCAATGGAGCGTGCGTGGCTAACCAGCACATTGATTAGGTGATGAAGACATTGAGTGCACCATGATGATTCACATGGTTATTCACAAACTTGTTTGCGATCCTCGGCATCCCAGTCGCAAATTTGAAGTGCATATCGAGATTTAAACATGCCATTGAAATGTTCAATGAATCTCAAAAGAAATCTAGGAATTTTCAAATACATTTAAAACTTAACCTCTTTCGTTTTTCATGGTGAAAATTAGTGAATCGTCATTCACTTACCTTCAAAATATTTACTTTTAGATTACGGCATCCCTTTTCTAAGTTGTAAATAATGTTGTTGGATCCTAGCCCTAATTTCTCATGTGGGTGTTTAATTAGGGATTCATTCTAATCAAACTTTGTTCCTTTCTATTTCAGATGTCAAACGCAAACGCAAACAACAACACTTCTGGGTCATTCTCGCTGATGAACCTGTGTCAAAAGGTGACATTTGATGGCTCGAACTTCAACGAGTGGATGAGATACATTCGCATGATAACTCGTTATGAGGACAAAGAATATGTCCTAGACGAGAAGCTTGAAAGGATCAACCCAGAAGAAGCTACTCCTGAAGAGATGGCCGCCTTTGAGGCCCACGAGCGTGATGCAACGAAAGTTCATTGCATCATGTTGGCCACCATGAACCTCGAACTCCAAAAGTCCTATGAGGACATGTATCCATATGAGATGCATCAAGATTTGCTGGACAGGTACCACCAGAGCGCGAGGCAAGAGCGCTATGAGATCATCACCAACATGATCACCGCTAAGATGGGGAGTGGAGAATCCCTAACTGCTCATTTGCAAAGAATGCAAAGATATGTTGATCGTCTTCTCAAACTCAATGTTAAGTTTGATGAGGATTTGGCTATCGACATCATCCTCCACTCCTTGCCTTCCTGCTATAGCCAGTTCAGAATGACCTACCACATGAATAAGGAAGAGGTCACCCTAAGTAAGCTTCAAGGGCTCCTGAGGACAGCTGAGAGCAACCTCAAGGACAAATCTGTTGCATCATCCTCTACTGTAGCTGCTCCTGTGTTGGCAATTGGCCAAGGAAAGGGAAAGAAGAGGAAGGCTCCTTACAAGAGCCACCATAAGGGTAAGACCCAAGATGGTTCTTCTTCTAGTGGGACCAAAGCAGGTTCTGTTAAGCCCTCTTCTGACCCCAAGGAAGCAGAGTGCTTCTATTGCCACCAGAAGGGCCACTGGAAACGAAGTTGCCCTAAATATCTGCAAGATATTAAGGATGGGAAGATAAAACCCACCTTCGCAGGTATGTATTTAATTAAATCTAATAACTCATCATTTGCTACTTCATGGGTTCTTGATACAGGGTGTGGTTACCACATTTGTTCTGATATGCAGGGCCTAAAAAGAAGTAGGGAAGTGGAGCATGGAAGGATAAGCTTGATCATGGGAAACAAGAAGTCTTCACCAGTAACCAAGATCGGAGTTTATTCCTTAGTGTTGAGTAATGGGTTAGGGCTAGATTTAAATAATTGTTGCTATTCGCCAGATATGGCAAGAAACATCATTTCTTTTCATGGTTTGTTTAGACAAGGTTTCAGATATTCATTTGATAATAGTAATGGTTCTATTAATGCTTATTTGAATGGTGTCTTTTATTTCAATGCATTACCTTGTAATGGGATTTATGAATCTGTGTTAGTGATTGACAATTTAGGAAATGATGTTTTGAATATTGATTCGTCCACAAGTTTGGACAAAGCATGCTTGTGGCATTGTCGCCTTGGCCATGTGAACAAGAAACGCATAGCCCAACTCCAAAAGGATGGAGTCTTGGAGTCTTTCGACCTTAGGGACGATGACGTGTGTGAGTCTTGTTTACTTGGGAAGATGACCAAGTCACCCTTTACTGGCACATGTGAAAGGGGTGAGGGTGTATTGGATCTCATACACACAGATGTATGTGGACCCTTTAGATCCACCACAAGGGACGCTTGTCGCTTCTACGTGACTTTTACAGACGATTATAGCAGATATGGATATATCTACTTAATCAAGCAAAAGTCAGAAACCTTTGAAAAGTTCAAAGAGTTCAAGAATGAAGTAGAGAATCAGTTGGGCAGGAAAATCAAGATGCTTCGATCTGATCGAGGGGGAGAGTACCTAAGTCTTGAGTTTCACGACTATCTGAAAGAGTGTGGAATAGTTTCACAATTGACGCCTCCTAGAACGCCACAATTGAATGGTGTGGCTGAGAGACGTAATCGAACCTTGTTGGACATGGTTCGCTCTATGATGAATCGTGCTTCGTTACCAATCTCATTCTGGGGGTATGCCTTGGAGACTGCCGCCCATATCCTTAACTTAGTTCCCACCAAGAAGGTTACCAAAACACCTCACGAGATGTGGACAGGGAAAGCTCCCTCGTTAGCACATATCAAGGTTTGGGGTTGTGAAGCTTTCGTAAGACGAGAGACTCACGACAAGCTAGAACCTCGTAGTGAGAAGTGTTATTTCATCGGCTATCCACAGAAGTCTTTTGGTTATCTCTTCTATAGACCAAATGACAATGTTGTCTTTGTTGCTAGGAGAGGGGTTTTCAGAGAAAGAGAACTCATAAGCCAAGGAGACAGTGGGAGTCAGATTGACCTTGAAGAGCTTCAAGAGTCAGGAGAAGAAGGAACCTCTGACACTGGCATGCAACCTGAGGAGGAAACTCCTGTTGAACCTATTGACCAGTCCTTACCTCTTAGACGTTCAAGTAGAGTTGTTGTTCCACCCCAGTTTTATGGTTTCCATATTACTACTGACGGGGATACGTTTATTAGTGATAGTACACTAGTAAATTTGGACGAACCTAACAGCTACAAGGAAGCCATGGCAGGCCCAGAGTCTGTTAAATGGAAAGAGGCAATGGATAGCGAGATTCAGTCCATGTATGACAACCAAGTTTGGAATTTGGTTGACAATGTGCCAGGTCGTAAGACGGTCGGGTGCAAGTGGATCTTCAAGAAGAAGACAGACATGGATGGGAAAGTGCACACTTATAAAGCGCGATTGGTCGCGAAGGGCTTTACTCAAACTCCTGGAGTTGACTATGATGAGACCTTCTCACCAGTTGCGAAAATAAAGTCTATTAGGGTAATGCTTGCGATAGCTGCGTTTCATGATTATGAAATTTGGCAGATGGACGTAAAAACCGCTTTCCTAAATGGGAAGTTGGCTGAGGATGTTTACATGAATCAGCCAGAGGGTTTTGTCGATGCAAAGCATCCAAATAGAGTGTGCAAGCTTGAGAAATCCATTTATGGATTAAAGCAAGCATCTCGCAGATGGAATCTTTGTTTTGACGAGAAGGTCAAAGAGTTTGGTTTTCTGCGAAATGAAGATGAGTCATGTGTATATGTCAAGGCCAGTGGGAGTATAGTGAGCTTCCTCGTATTGTATGTCGATGACATACTACTCATAGGAAACGACATCCCAACATTGCAGGAGGTCAAGTCCTGGCTTGGGAAGTGTTTCGCTATGAAGGACCTCGGAGAGGCTGCATATATTCTGGGAATAAGGATAGTGAGAGACAGAAGTAAGAGACTGATAGGACTCAGTCAGGATACATACTTGGAAAGGGTACTAAAACGTTTTAGTATGGAAAATTCCAAGAAAGGGGAGTTACCAATCCAATGCAATACCAAACTGAGTAAGACTCAGAGCCCGAGTACAGAGGCAGAAATAGCTGATATGAGCCGAGTACCTTACGCTTCCGCAGTTGGCTCAATTATGTACGCTATGACCTGTACTCGCCCTGATGTGGCTTTCGCTTTGAGCATGATCAGCAGATATCAAGGGAATCCTGGTAGGGCACATTGGATTGCTGTCAAGAATATTCTTAAGTACCTACGAAGGACTAAGGAATGGTTTCTAGTCCTGGGTGGGAGTGATGACTTAAGGGTGCGAGGGTACAGTGACGCTAGTTTCCAGACAGATCGGGATAATTACCGATCGCAGTCGGGCTGGGTCTTTACCCTGAATGGAGGAGCAGTGACTTGGAAAAGTTCCAAGCAAGAAACCGTAGCTGATTCAACGTGCGAATCAGAGTACATTGCGGCAAGCGAGGCGTCAAAGGAGGCTATATGGTTGAAGAACTTCATTGGAGACCTTGGAGTTGTGCCATCCATAAAGGAGCCCATGGAAATTTTCTGTGATAATGAAGGAGCGGTTGCCTTAACCAAGGAACCAAGGGATCATGGCAGATCTCGACATATCGACAGGAAATACCATTTTATTAGACATCGGGTAGAAGAGGGACTCCTCGTTGTGAAGAGGGTATCGTCAGAAGATAACCCAGCAGATCCCCTCACGAAGGGACTGAGTAGGGTTAAACATTTGCAGCACGCTAGGAGCGTAGGGCTGAAGGACGATATTAGTTTAGATTAGATAGGTAGGAAACTTGTAATGGATGATCATGTATTCAACATTTGATGATTAAATAAAGGTGTGTTATTTATAAGAAAGCTTCTATCTTGTGTTGATTATTTATCTATTGTTTCAATTTTGCATGTTTTGACTTCCTGAATAATAAGATTATTCGAACAGTCCACAATCGTTCATATGTTGGAAGTAGATATGAAGGAAGATTGTCATAAATTTGTTTGTAGATTGTCTGAAAAGTTTTAGACATAGCAAAGGTTTGCTGCAAAGTTTATGAGTGCTTATGAAATTTGTATTGAGCATTGGAATAGACCCACACTTGCTGGTATCACTTCATGAATGTTATCACAAGTGATCGCAAGATGATAATATCATATAATCTTTAAACCTAGAGATATGGTTATTGGTTGCTAGTTGATTATACATTGATAATGCGAAAACGCATCAGTAACTTGATGTTATAAAACGCATTATTGTGTGTGGTTTAACTAGTAAATGATAAAGGCATATTAGTCGACGTTTTTCTGTTCCTTTTATTCTATGAGAATAAAAGCGATATCTTGGCCACTTGATGATTTGGTTTGACTTATGTGCCGGGCCCGGTCAGGATGAAGTTGATGTGTTCCACTGAGTTCTATGTCGAACAAATCAGAGATCAAGAAATAAAATGCTAAACAATAAGTATTGTTAGCATGATATCTAGAACAGAGGATTATACGATCCCTTATCTGAAGGACAGATTATTGGTCAGAGTTGACAGCGGCTATTGAAAGCTACGATTGCTAATCGGATACGGAAGTCATATGTGAGATGTGGTTACTAGACTTATCCAAGTGGGAGACTGTTGGATTAGTGTCTAAGTCCGTAACTATATTTGGTATGTACTTGACCCGAGTGTGCATGGTCCTTTTGGGTTGCCTTCACCAAAGCAACTTGACAAGGTAATTTGATATGAGAGAGAAGATATTATGGTTTATTAATATATTATAAGAATAATATATTAAAGGAGAAATCATATTTATTTAATTAGTATTAGTCATAAATTAATTAGGAATTAATTTGGTGACTAAAAGAGATTAATTAAATAAAGGGGTATAAACTGTCAAATGTGTGATAGTTGAGTTTTGGGCTGGGAAACCTTATGGACTAAGGGGGAACGAAATTATGATGAGGGATCATCATATTTTCGTCCAAGGGCCTCATTCCAGAAGGTTCCTTGGGCTGCTTGGTGGCTAAGCTATCCATTAGGGTTTAGACTGAAACCCTAGCACCCTACAGTATAAATAGATGCCCTATGCTTCAATTTTAGGCCACTTGATTCCAAGGGAAACCCTAGGGCCGAAATTAGCATCCTTCCCCTCTCTCTCTTAATTGCCTTCTTGCTTCAAGGTGTTTGTGAGCCATTAGAGGCACTACAATTGTGGTGCTTGCTTTCAAGAGTTCAAGAGATCAAGGAAAGTAGTTGTTATTGCAATATAACAACAAAGGTATGTCTTCTACACTTCTATATGATTTTCGAAAATTATAGAAGCATGCTAGGGTTTATTTTGTGTTCATATAGTTGTATGTCTTATAGTGAAAACATAGATCCAATTAGGGTTGCATGCACACATAGGATTGTTTGTATAAAACCTATCAGTGGTATCAGAGCCTTTGGTTTTTGTTTTCAATTTGATTTGATACATATTATGAATTTAACAAATTAGGGTTTATGGCAAGTAAACCCTAAGGCTTGGTGGTTTTCGAAAATAGGGTTAAGAAACCCTAGTTGGCGATTTTTTGTAGGGTTCTTAAAATTTTTTTTTTTTTTTTTTTTGCCTAGCCTCCAAATTTCGAAATTAGGGTTATGAAACCCTAGGGATTTCGAAAATCCCTTGCCCCCCAAGACAAGATCCCAAAATTTTAGGGATTTGGATAATGCCATCTTTGTGATTATCAACTTAATTGTTTAAACTAGATAATTGAAGATCTTGAATTATCCTTTCCATAAATTTCGAAATCTAAGGGATAAAAAGGATTAGGATAAATTAATTGTTTAATTTTATGATAATCCTTCATGATTTAATAATTTAAATTAATTGTTTAATTTTGATAATTATTAAATCAAAGATTTTTGGTGTTTAAAATTTTAAATTAAATTGTCTAATTTTCGAAAATTTTAAATGCAACAAAGACACTAGTACTTTAAAATGTTTTAAAATACACCCTTATACAATTATGATATTATAAGATTAATTATTATATATATGTATAAGAATAAGCTAGTCTTATCGCTAGTAGGCCTCATTCACGAAGCCAGTCTATAAGGTGGGTATAAGGTTGCTGCCTATAAAATGGCACTTAATGGATGTACACTCACATCTACCGCTTGCTTGACTGGTGGAGGGTCGTTAGCCGAACGGATAGGATAGGGCACTTAATTCCTCATTATAAGTATAATGGAAATATTAAAGTAACTACATTGTTTTACAAATTCCCACTCTTAGTTACTTTAGGGTAAAATGTGAAAATGATGCTATTCCATGGAATTACACTTTGTACCCCTGTCAAACGTTAGTGGAGCGTGCGTGGTTAACCAGCACACTAATTTGGGATTGACATTGGTGACAAAGGGTGGCTCGATGTCTTATCATAGATCAATGGAGCGTGCGTGGCTAACCAGCACATTGATTAGGTGATGAAGACATTGAGTGCACCATGATGATTCGCATGGTTATTCACAAACTTGTTTGCGATCCTCGGCATCCCAGTCGCAAATTTGAAGTGCATATCGAGATTTAAACATGCCATTGAAATGTTCAATGAATCTCAAAAGAAATCTAGGAATTTTCAAATACATTTAAAACTTAACCTCTTTCGTTTTTCATGGTGAAAATTAGTGAATCGTCATTCACTTACCTTCAAATTATTTACTTTTAGATTACGGCATCCCTTTTCTAAGTTGTAAATAATGTTGTTGGATCCTAGCCCTAATTTCTCATGTGGGTGTTTAATTAGGGATTCATTCTAATCAAACTTTGTTCCTTTCTATTTCAGATGTCAAACGCAAACGCAAACAACAACACTTCTGGGTCATTCTCGCTGATGAACCTGTGTCAAAAGGTGACATTTGATGGCTCGAACTTCAACGAGTGGATGAGATACATTCGCATGATAACTCGTTATGAGGACAAAGAATATGTCCTAGACGAGAAGCTTGAAAGGATCAACCCAGAAGAAGCTACTCCTGAAGAGATGGCCGCCTTTGAGGCCCACGAGCGTGATGCAACGAAAGTTCATTGCATCATGTTGGCCACCATGAACCTCGAACTCCAAAAGTCCTATGAGGACATGTATCCATATGAGATGCATCAAGATTTGCTGGACAGGTACCACCAGAGCGCGAGGCAAGAGCGCTATGAGATCATCACCAACATGATCACCGCTAAGATGGGGAGTGGAGAATCCCTAACTGCTCATTTGCAAAGAATGCAAAGATATGTTGATCGTCTTCTCAAACTCAATGTTAAGTTTGATGAGGATTTGGCTATCGACATCATCCTCCACTCCTTGCCTTCCTGCTATAGCCAGTTCAGAATGACCTACCACATGAATAAGGAAGAGGTCACCCTAAGTAAGCTTCAAGGGCTCCTGAGGACAGCTGAGAGCAACCTCAAGGACAAATCTGTTGCATCATCCTCTACTGTAGCTGCTCCTGTGTTGGCAATTGGCCAAGGAAAGGGAAAGAAGAGGAAGGCTCCTTACAAGAGCCACCATAAGGGTAAGACCCAAGATGGTTCTTCTTCTAGTGGGACCAAAGCAGGTTCTGTTAAGCCCTCTTCTGACCCCAAGGAAGCAGAGTGCTTCTATTGCCACCAGAAGGGCCACTGGAAACGAAGCTGCCCTAAATATCTGCAAGATATTAAGGATGGGAAGATAAAACCCACCTTCGCAGGTATGTATTTAATTAAATCTAATAACTCATCATTTGCTACTTCATGGGTTCTTGATACAGGGTGTGGTTACCACATTTGTTCTGATATGCAGGGCCTAAAAAGAAGTAGGGAAGTGGAGCATGGAAGGATAAGCTTGATCATGGGAAACAAGAAGTCTTCACCAGTAACCAAGATCGGAGTTTATTCCTTAGTGTTGAGTAATGGGTTAGGGCTAGATTTAAATAATTGTTGCTATTCGCCAGATATGGCAAGAAACATCATTTCTTTTCATGGTTTGTTTAGACAAGGTTTCAGATATTCATTTGATAATAGTAATGGTTCTATTAATGCTTATTTGAATGGTGTCTTTTATTTCAATGCATTACCTTGTAATGGGATTTATGAATCTGTGTTAGTGATTGACAATTTAGGAAATGATGTTTTGAATATTGATTCGTCCACAAGTTTGGACAAAGCATGCTTGTGGCATTGTCGCCTTGGCCATGTGAACAAGAAACGCATAGCCCAACTCCAAAAGGATGGAGTCTTGGAGTCTTTCGACCTTAGGGACGATGACGTGTGTGAGTCTTGTTTACTTGGGAAGATGACCAAGTCACCCTTTACTGGCACATGTGAAAGGGGTGAGGGTGTATTGGATCTCATACACACAGATGTATGTGGACCCTTTAGATCCACCACAAGGGACGCTTGTCGCTTCTACGTGACTTTTACAGACGATTATAGCAGATATGGATATATCTACTTAATCAAGCAAAAGTCAGAAACCTTTGAAAAGTTCAAAGAGTTCAAGAATGAAGTAGAGAATCAGTTGGGCAGGAAAATCAAGATGCTTCGATCTGATCGAGGGGGAGAGTACCTAAGTCTTGAGTTTCACGACTATCTGAAAGAGTGTGGAATAGTTTCACAATTGACGCCTCCTAGAACGCCACAATTGAATGGTGTGGCTGAGAGACGTAATCGAACCTTGTTGGACATGGTTCGCTCTATGATGAATCGTGCTTCGTTACCAATCTCATTCTGGGGGTATGCCTTGGAGACTGCCGCCCATATCCTTAACTTAGTTCCCACCAAGAAGGTTACCAAAACACCTCACGAGATGTGGACAGGGAAAGCTCCCTCGTTAGCACATATCAAGGTTTGGGGTTGTGAAGCTTTCGTAAGACGAGAGACTCACGACAAGCTAGAACCTCGTAGTGAGAAGTGTTATTTCATCGGCTATCCACAGAAGTCTTTTGGTTATCTCTTCTATAGACCAAATGACAATGTTGTCTTTGTTGCTAGGAGAGGGGTTTTCAGAGAAAGAGAACTCATAAGCCAAGGAGACAGTGGGAGTCAGATTGACCTTGAAGAGCTTCAAGAGTCAGGAGAAGAAGGAACCTCTGACACTGGCATGCAACCTGAGGAGGAAACTCCTGTTGAACCTATTGACCAGTCCTTACCTCTTAGACGTTCAAGTAGAGTTGTTGTTCCACCCCAGTTTTATGGTTTCCATATTACTACTGACGGGGATACGTTTATTAGTGATAGTACACTAGTAAATTTGGACGAACCTAACAGCTACAAGGAAGCCATGGCAGGCCCAGAGTCTGTTAAATGGAAAGAGGCAATGGATAGCGAGATTCAGTCCATGTATGACAACCAAGTTTGGAATTTGGTTGACAATGTGCCAGGTCGTAAGACGGTCGGGTGCAAGTGGATCTTCAAGAAGAAGACAGACATGGATGGGAAAGTGCACACTTATAAAGCGCGATTGGTCGCGAAGGGCTTTACTCAAACTCCTGGAGTTGACTATGATGAGACCTTCTCACCAGTTGCGAAAATAAAGTCTATTAGGGTAATGCTTGCGATAGCTGCGTTTCATGATTATGAAATTTGGCAGATGGACGTAAAAACCGCTTTCCTAAATGGGAAGTTGGCTGAGGATGTTTACATGAATCAGCCAGAGGGTTTTGTCGATGCAAAGCATCCAAATAGAGTGTGCAAGCTTGAGAAATCCATTTATGGATTAAAGCAAGCATCTCGCAGATGGAATCTTTGTTTTGACGAGAAGGTCAAAGAGTTTGGTTTTCTGCGAAATGAAGATGAGTCATGTGTATATGTCAAGGCCAGTGGGAGTATAGTGAGCTTCCTCGTATTGTATGTCGATGACATACTACTCATAGGAAACGACATCCCAACATTGCAGGAGGTCAAGTCCTGGCTTGGGAAGTGTTTCGCTATGAAGGACCTCGGAGAGGCTGCATATATTCTGGGAATAAGGATAGTGAGAGACAGAAGTAAGAGACTGATAGGACTCAGTCAGGATACATACTTGGAAAGGGTACTAAAACGTTTTAGTATGGAAAATTCCAAGAAAGGGGAGTTACCAATCCAATGCAATACCAAACTGAGTAAGACTCAGAGCCCGAGTACAGAGGCAGAAATAGCTGATATGAGCCGAGTACCTTACGCTTCCGCAGTTGGCTCAATTATGTACGCTATGACCTGTACTCGCCCTGATGTGGCTTTCGCTTTGAGCATGATCAGCAGATATCAAGGGAATCCTGGTAGGGCACATTGGATTGCTGTCAAGAATATTCTTAAGTACCTACGAAGGACTAAGGAATGGTTTCTAGTCCTGGGTGGGAGTGATGACTTAAGGGTGCGAGGGTACAGTGACGCTAGTTTCCAGACAGATCGGGATAATTACCGATCGCAGTCGGGCTGGGTCTTTACCCTGAATGGAGGAGCAGTGACTTGGAAAAGTTCCAAGCAAGAAACCGTAGCTGATTCAACGTGCGAATCAGAGTACATTGCGGCAAGCGAGGCGTCAAAGGAGGCTATATGGTTGAAGAACTTCATTGGAGACCTTGGAGTTGTGCCATCCATAAAGGAGCCCATGGAAATTTTCTGTGATAATGAAGGAGCGGTTGCCTTAACCAAGGAACCAAGGGATCATGGCAGATCTCGACATATCGACAGGAAATACCATTTTATTAGACATCGGGTAGAAGAGGGACTCCTCGTTGTGAAGAGGGTATCGTCAGAAGATAACCCAGCAGATCCCCTCACGAAGGGACTGAGTAGGGTTAAACATTTGCAGCACGCTAGGAGCGTAGGGCTGAAGGACGATATTAGTTTAGATTAGATAGGTAGGAAACTTGTAATGGATGATCATGTATTCAACATTTGATGATTAAATAAAGGTGTGTTATTTATAAGAAAGCTTCTATCTTGTGTTGATTATTTATCTATTGTTTCAATTTTGCATGTTTTGACTTCCTGAATAATAAGATTATTCGAACAGTCCACAATCGTTCATATGTTGGAAGTAGATATGAAGGAAGATTGTCATAAATTTGTTTGTAGATTGTCTGAAAAGTTTTAGACATAGCAAAGGTTTGCTGCAAAGTTTATGAGTGCTTATGAAATTTGTATTGAGCATTGGAATAGACCCACACTTGCTGGTATCACTTCATGAATGTTATCACAAGTGATCGCAAGATGATAATATCATATAATCTTTAAACCTAGAGATATGGTTATTGGTTGCTAGTTGATTATACATTGATAATGCGAAAACGCATCAGTAACTTGATGTTATAAAACGCATTATTGTGTGTGGTTTAACTAGTAAATGATAAAGGCATATTAGTCGACGTTTTTCTGTTCCTTTTATTCTATGAGAATAAAAGCGATATCTTGGCCACTTGATGATTTGGTTTGACTTATGTGCCGGGCCCGGTCAGGATGAAGTTGATGTGTTCCACTGAGTTCTATGTCGAACAAATCAGAGATCAAGAAATAAAATGCTAAACAATAAGTATTGTTAGCATGATATCTAGAACAGAGGATTATACGATCCCTTATCTGAAGGACAGATTATTGGTCAGAGTTGACAGCGGCTATTGAAAGCTACGATTGCTAATCGGATACGGAAGTCATATGTGAGATGTGGTTACTAGACTTATCCAAGTGGGAGACTGTTGGATTAGTGTCTAAGTCCGTAACTATATTTGGTATGTACTTGACCCGAGTGTGCATGGTCCTTTTGGGTTGCCTTCACCAAAGCAACTTGACAAGGTAATTTGATATGAGAGAGAAGATATTATGGTTTATTAATATATTATAAGAATAATATATTAAAGGAGAAATCATATTTATTTAATTAGTATTAGTCATAAATTAATTAGGAATTAATTTGGTGACTAAAAGAGATTAATTAAATAAAGGGGTATAAACTGTCAAATGTGTGATAGTTGAGTTTTGGGCTGGGAAACCTTATGGACTAAGGGGGAACGAAATTATGATGAGGGATCATCATATTTTCGTCCAAGGGCCTCATTCCAGAAGGTTCCTTGGGCTGCTTGGTGGCTAAGCTATCCATTAGGGTTTAGACTGAAACCCTAGCACCCTACAGTATAAATAGATGCCCTATGCTTCAATTTTAGGCCACTTGATTCCAAGGGAAACCCTAGGGCCGAAATTAGCATCCTTCCCCTCTCTCTCTTAATTGCCTTCTTGCTTCAAGGTGTTTGTGAGCCATTAGAGGCACTACAATTGTGGTGCTTGCTTTCAAGAGTTCAAGAGATCAAGGAAAGTAGTTGTTATTGCAATATAACAACAAAGGTATGTCTTCTACACTTCTATATGATTTTCGAAAATTATAGAAGCATGCTAGGGTTTATTTTGTGTTCATATAGTTGTATGTCTTATAGTGAAAACATAGATCCAATTAGGGTTGCATGCACACATAGGATTGTTTGTATAAAACCTATCAGTTATGACCCGTCGAGGTTTTGCGACGGAACCGGCACGATACCGGGAAGCGTAAATAGTGAATTTACGATAAAGAGAGTTTTAGCCTTAGCGATCTAAACGAAAGTCGTAGAATACGTTAAAACGAGAGCGTCCATAAAAAGAACGCCCAAATCTGACTTCGTATGAGGAAATTATGATTTTTCGAAGTTTCGGCTTAGCAGTGTACAACCCGAAGTTCGAATATTATACCGAGCGGTTTTTAGCCGACACAACCTAAACGAGAATCGAATATCTCGTTAATAGTAGCGTATCGATAAAAAGACAGACGAAAATGGACGTCGGATGAAGAAGTTATGAATTTTTAACGGACCAATCCTGTCTCGGCCTGTTAAAAATATAACTTTTAAAATAAAGTCAAAATTAGCCGACGGAGTCTAAACGAAATTTGTAGAGTACGTTCCCGCCTACGCGTGGATATAAAGAACGTCAAAAACGAAGCTCGTATGCGAAAGTTATGATTTTTAGAAGTTAAGTGTGCAATTTGCGAAACTGTGATGACGTGGCAAGATCCTAGCCGTTGCTTGCTGATCACGCCTCGCTTCGGATGAAGGACACGTCGCCTCGCAATTACGCCCCGCGTCCGAGGATGAGTACGCCCCGCGTACCCCGGCCTTATCCTTCTGAGTCCGAGTGCGAGCCAGCTGGTGCGAGCTGGCACCCTATCCGAAGTTACGCCTCGCGTAAGCCAAGGACTACGCCCAACGTACGTCCGAGGTTGGCACCTATAAAAGGGCTGCGAAGGCTAACTCATTCTTTCTCTCACTACTTTCTCTCTCTAAAGCCCCAAACCCCCCTAAACCCTAGGAAAAACCCCTAGCACCCAAAGGAAGCCCCGAGGCTCCCGGAGTCCCGAGAAAATGGGTCTTTCGGTTCGGAAACGCTGCTCCGAGCAAAGCTCGGTTTTTAAGAAAACCCGCTGTAAGTGAGCTACGCCTACGCAATTTTTAATATAGCTTTTAAATAATTATAGTAATGTTATTAGGTCCTTAAAATAGTTATTTGGTCTATTATTATGAGTTATATTGAGCCTTATTTAACGCTTATATGATAATAATAATAGCTAGACTATTAATTAGTCGCGGTTAACGTTAAAACTAAACTCTAGTGGTATTGATACTAGGTTTTGGTCAAGGAAAAATTGTTTTGAGATAACGAATGTTCGAGTACCAAGTCACCACCTAATCAGGTGAGTGCATAGTCCCTTTCATCTTACACATAGATATAAAGTATTTAATATAAACTACATGCTATGTGTGCATATTATCTGAATACTTGCTGTCTATGCTGATGAAAGATTTTTATACATGTTTTAAATGATTTAAACTGTATATGTATTTTATATCTACAAAAATGTTGGGGTAAAACATGGGTAGATGTAATAAGACGATGTGTGATAAAATGATGAGAGACCTCGATGTTGTTGGTGATCCAGTCATCGAACGGAGTATAGATGACGACCACAGACTCTTCTAGACAGTTCAGTGGAACGCTAGCAGGCTCGCAACCTGTAGGTGTTTGTGAACGATGTGTTCACCGGTGTACTCCATCCCCCTCATGGTTGCCTATAGGACATTTATTGTTGAGGAATTCCCTTAACAGTAGTGTCCATCCCGATGATGATCCTTAGGCTAGGTCCCTTATGATAGGTGTTTAGGGACGTAAAGTGAGATTAAATAACTTATTTATTGTGGGTTGAAAACCCTATGTGCTCACCAGGCTCCCAAGCCTGACCCACTCAGTTTCATGTATTACAGGTAGTGGCGCTCGAGCATAGATGTGATGTTTTGGATGAGGGATTACGGATATAGGCTTGTAGATATGAAATAATGTAGTAAGGCTTATATTGTACTGTTTATGCTTTTGATCTGTATCGAACATGACATCCCGAGTCTTTTAATGAAATACATTTCTTTGGAAATGCTTTTGATAAATATTTATCATATTTTGTTTTGGGACAAATTCCGCAACACTTTTATTTAAAATGTTACTCTGATTTTCAAACAAGCATAAACAAAAATCGGTCTTTTCTAGCCGTGAAAATGGGGATGTCACATAGCAAATCGAAATACTCTTCTGTAACAGGTTGTTTAGCCAACCGCCCATTGAAACCCTTCTCTAACAGGTATAGAAGACATACACAGACTGCATCCTCGTCTGATAACTCATTAAGTGAATTTTTAAACACCTTCATAACATGGTCTAATTTGACAGAGACATTCATTGAGACTATAGGAAAGGCACGTGAACAGAAGGCGGCGCCGGATGCAGAAGCAGGAAAATAGTCACCGAACCGGAAGTCGGTGATAAGACAAATTTATTTCTTCCCGAAAGACAGCTCGTAACCCCCAATCTCAAAAACCATTTCCTCTGCATGGCTTCGGGGGTCGGTGACAATTTCGTGGGAAAAGACGTAATGTAAGGCAAAGGATCCATATTTACATTAGGAATGTCTAACCACCTCCCAAAACATGTATTCTGGAACATAGTCTCGCATTCAGGTATGTTTATGAATGTCGCAAGGATTTCCCCGCCGATTTTGGGTTTGCACGAGAGTGTAATTGATGCATCAACACTCATGTCGTGTTGCACAAATAAAAAAAGTTGTTAGCACTTCATTCTAAAATGGAAATGAAAAATATTTCAGACCTGTTCTTGATGTTTCGGACGCATTCATCGTGTTCCGAAATGGTTCTCCGCGTTCTGGGGCCTTCCAAAATGACATTTTAAGATCCAGAACACGACATTTCGATGTAAATCAACAATATCTACACATCTAAACTACTTTTCAGTTGGTCCTACAACAATGACATCTTTAAGCTGTGTTTGGCGCGCCACAACTAGCTGATAAGCTAACTTATTTTTCGAGTTTTTTAAGTAGTCATGTTTGACAAGCCAGAAAGTAGCTTATAAGCTAGCTTTTTAAAAAGCTATTTATACTAGCTTTTTTGGAGTTTTTTTAAAATTTTATAAATATACCCTTTAATTAATTTTAGAAACATAGTTTTTTAAATGTCCTTGTAACATCCATAAAATTCAAGCCAATTTAAAACCTTTTCAACAATTCAAAATCCATTAATTATTACAAATTGTTTTCAAAATATTTTCATGTTAGAGTATCCCAGAAGTCAAATCATAAAAACATAAGGAGGTGCACGATCACGCCTTCGCCTTCCCGCGATCATCTGAAGTACCTGAAAAAAAATCAACAACTGTAAGCCCGAAGCTTAGTGAGTTCCCCAAAATACCCACACAGCATATAAAACATATACAATAACAACATACTATGGGCCCAATCAACCATCGGGTTGGAATGCCCCAGGCCCTCAACCATCGAGTTGGAATGCCAACATACTAGGGGTCCAATCATCCTCGGGATGGTATACCCTCGCCCCACAACCATCGGGTTGGAATGCCCACATACTAAGAGTCCAATCATCCTCGGGATGGAATACTCTCGACCCACAACCATCGGGTTGGAATGCCCAGGTTTATTGGCTCATGCTCAAGCAGATGCCTCAACCACCAATCAAATATGTGCACACATATTAAATAACCACATAACAGTCTACAGACAGTCAAGCTAATCTACAGATCACTAAGCATAACAACATCCTATCTACTAGGATACCGATCTAACAAATCATAATCATATAGAAACATCCTATCTACTAGGATACCGATCTAACAGATCATAACAATAACAAAATAGGATAACAATCCAAAGGGACGACCTTAGTGCCTTAGACCCTTGAGTATAGTGAGGAAAACTCACCTCACAAGTAGTGGAAAACTGGACTGAAAGTCTCCGACCGCTGTCTCACCAAAAATCTCGAACTATCCAAAATAACGAATATTAAGTCAACAATTGGTATATCAATCTTGACCAAGGGTCCCACATAGGGTAATTGTCCATTATTGCCTTTTCTCCAATTTGGGCCAAGGCCCAATACCAAATCCATGATCTAAAAATCCATATATCCAAAGCCCATTAATGGCCCATGAAAATGGCGAAGAAAAGTCTAAGTCAATTTCTACCCTCTCTTCAATGCCCCTACTCCAACAACTAGTAGGGCTTGAATTAAGAATTTAACTCCTTTAGTCCCTCTTCGTCTATTTTATAAATAAAATGGTCCAAGAGTCAATCAAGTGAGTTAAACCTTTGGTCAAACACACTTTCACTACTTTGGCACTTTCAATTCTAAACTTCAAAATGTTGAAATTTAACCTTTTCAACTACCATTGAGTTGTTGCTATTATTCATTTCAATAGTTCATATATATAGAACTTATTTATTCTTTATTACTTAAATTTTAATAATTTGTTTTTCTTACTCAAAAATTCTAGCCCCAAAAACTGGGTGTTACAATTTATGACCATTATCTCCAGAGAAAGAAACCCTAACGCCTCATTTTCCTTCTTCTTTGGGTGTTTGTTCTTTTGGTGATCTTTGGTGTGAAAGAAAGGAGTTAGTTTTGTTAAGAATCTAGATCCAAAAGCATTTCAACCTTTTAAGCGCATTCTAAACCATTATAACCATTCAAGTTTCAATCTTTTTGCTTCTTGCTTGGTATATCGAGGAGTTTTAGCTTTTTTTGGTGCATTTCTTGATCTTTGAGTGGAGTTTCATAACTCCAGATCCAAAGTTTGCATTTTGAAGTCTTCTGAACCCATTATGGTGAAAAGAAGTGAACTTTGTCATTCTATTTGAGCCATGAATGGATTTGGTAACATTTCGGTACCACTTTTGACCTAGGTTAGGGTTGTTGGTGTTTAGGACATGCAAATGGATAAAGTTGGAAACTTTATACATTAAGGCCTTATTTTAAGGGATTAAATGCTTAATGAGAATTTAGAACCTGCCTTGAAAAGCACGATACAACCAAGGCAGGGTTGCGACACGAGATTTGGATAAGGTTCATGACTGTTTTGTCATGACATGATCTCAATGGCCACGACATGTTGACCATTGACCGTTAACTTTGACCGGTTGACTATAACCAGTTGATCGTTGATTGTTGACTTTTGAACAGTTTGACTTTTAGTCAAATTTAGAGGGTTCACGTTGTAGGTTGAGGTTTGACATCTATTTGTTATCTAGGTTGTAAGAACCTGAAGTTTAGAGAGATTCGACATTAAGTCAAATATTGGCCAAAAGGGCAAAATGGTCATTTATGAGAAATTTGTAAGTTTTTGGAGTCGTGACTGCATGAAAATGGCCAAGATAAGTCCAAGTTACTTAGATGAAGTTAGATGAGTAAGTTTAAGAGAAGAAATGCATGAGAATATGCATTTTGTCCAAAAGGGTAAAATGGATAATTTTATGTTTTGTGCATACTTGTGACTTAATAGATTACGACCCATATTAAGTCATTGATTAAGGACTTAATAAAGTTATAGAGCGTATTCACACCTTCACATGGATATAAAAATCGTAGAAAACCAGTATAAGATGAATGAGATATTTTAGGTTAGAAGTTGGGATAAAAGTTGTCCCCAAGGCTGGAATGGAATCAACAATGTAGTTCGCTGATCAACAGCCACCACGGTGCAACAAGGTACTTGCCTCGGCGTGGTGAGGGTAAATGATGATTCAGATGAATTCCTTCTTCATATGTCGTAGGTAACACACTTTGCACCGCGGCGTGGTGTATGGGCACCACGACGTGTTGGGCGAAGTAGGTTGCTATGGAGGAATGTTCACCGCGACATGACGAAGAGATGACCATGGGGTCATTTAAGCCACCACAGTGTGGTGAGCCCTTCACCACGGCGCATGCTTGGGGATTAAACATAGGTTCTAACATGTTAGAGCCTCATTTTCGAACCAAAACACCCTAAATCGGGGGAGAGCTAAATGTTGGCAATTTTGGCGTCCAGAAGGAGGAAAGAGAAGCTAGATATAGAGTCTAACAAGGATTTCCATCCTCTACTTATCCATTGTGGTGAAATTGTTAGTTTGGTATGATTGGTTGGATTAATTAACCAATAGGTTTAGTATGATGCTATTGAGAGTGTTTAGAAGCTTTATTCAAGTTTGGGAAATGATTTCCATAGTGAAACCAACCCAATGAGAGTTAGGGTTTGAAACCCTAGCCAGTGGGATTATGATTGATGCATTAGATGTAGGTTATAATGAATTTGGTGGTATGGGATGCTTAATTCATTGGTTTGGTTGGGTTTAGAAGTAGAAAATGAAAAGATAGAATATTGATCCATTAAGTAGATATTTTTGACAAAGAGAGTCATTAAGCTCTTAATAGGAAAAGACAGTTTTAAGGACTTGATTATGTTGTATGAATAGGCCTTAGAGCAAAGAAGATGGATTAAGATGCATCAATGGAATAGTGGAGCTAAGGGTAGTTAGTCTTCACTAACTATCAAGGTGAGTTATTTATATAAACATATATATATATATATATATATATATATATATATATATATATATATATATATATATATATATATATATATATAGAGAGAGAGAGAGAGAGCTAGGTTCATTTGTTTAAACTAAGTATTGTGTTATCGTATGCATAAATGTGGACCAATCAAAATTAAATAATTAAATAAATAAATAAGGGTAATTTAGTCATTTGTTTAATAACTTCCAAAAATAATCCCTATAATGATGGTATCTCTCTCGTTTAAATCTCCTTCCCCTCTTTATCTAAAAACCAATTTCTGAAAACCCTAAATTGAACAAATCGACACCCCCACCCTTGTCCCTCCAGCTGTCATTTCCCCTTTATTCCACTCTGCATCAAGTTCCGATTCCGGCTCGGAGTCGGACGACGAAGCTCAAGTTGCTCTCGAATTACAAACCCTAGAAACGGAGCTCTCGACAAGGAGCAGCGAAGCAGCGGCGCAGGTGAGTATAAAAACTATTGGGAGACCAATATGTTTCTCCAAACCGAAGAATTCGATAGGTAATCATACTAATTAACTAATCATATGAGCTTCTCCTTTTCTCTTTGTTGTTTAAACCTGAATCCATCGTTTTCTTCTGCAATTTCTGAAATACAGTTGGGGCGGATTGGAGGAAACATTTTCCGGCTACTGTGATTCAAGTTCGTCGGACGGAACTCAGTCGTCGGCGGCCTCCAAGGGAGGATTATTCAAGAGGAGATAATGAAACTAGAGTCTCAAAAATCAGAATTTGGGGTTTACGATTTTGATCAGGACACAGTGTTCATGTCAACAGAAAAATCAAAGAAGAAAAGGATTCAACAATCTTCAGATACAAGTGATTCAAGGGCCTTTCCGATTGAAATTATTGGAGTAAGTCAAAGTCTAACTGTTTTTACGTACTCTCATGATTTTATCTCAAATTGATGATTGTGTTAAACTGTTAATTAACAGTTAAAAGTGTCATACGTGGGAGAGAAGATAGCATTGGTGAGTTTGAAATGCAGGAAAAGAAGAGACACGATGGTCAAGATTTGTGAGGTTTTTGAATCTTTGAAGCTCAATGTTGTCACTGCCAACATCACTGCTTTTGCTGAGACCCTTTTCAAGACACTCTTCATTCAGGTTTGCACTAGAAAACATACACTTCGGTGGTGTGTTCTTGACTGAAAACGAAGAAGAGAAGGAATGCAGGGGTGATTTTTCTTTTGTATTAAATATTGATTGTGAATTGATGCAGAAAAGAATAGAGAATGGAAGAGTGTTTATGTAGATGATTCAATGGATGATATTGGTGAGATTCCAATTCTATTGGAATGGAATCACGAATTCCAATTCTATTGGAATGGAAAGACGAATTCCAATTCTGTTGGAATCACATATGTTGATGCTTGAAGAACAGACCACAAAATTGAAACGGGCCACATTATTCTTTTAGAATGTATTAGTCGTTGTTAGATTTTGATGTTTTCTTTCCCGTTTTGATTGTTTTTTAGTTTTATTCCTTAACAATAAATGTAATTCTTAACAATTGTTACCCGTATTCTATAAGAAATAATGTGTTTTTTGTTTTTATTCTTCAATTGATTATTCAAGGATTTGTTATTCTACAAGAAGTTTTTAAATTCATGATCAAGAAATAGGTTCAAGAATATTTTTATTATTTATGGTTCAAGAATATTTTTATTTTTGAATATACTCATAAACATATTCTGTCAGAATGTCCGAATTAAAAAAATTATAATACGTAAAATCGGATTTTTAAAATTAATAGAATCTATGATCCCTTAAAAAAAATGCAATTTTCCTTTATTAAATCTATATTAATTGACTAAATTACCCTTGTAATTAATTAAGATGATATTTTCAATTATATTTAATTCAATAATATACATTAATCACTTTCTTAAAATAAGTAAATTTGATTGGCCCACATTTATGCATACAATAACACAATAATTACTTTGAATAGAATAACCTAGGCATATATATATATATATATATATATATATATATATATATATATATATATATATATATATATATATATATATATGTGTGTGTGTGTGTGTGTGTGTGTGTGTGTGTGTGTGTAGATGCATGTATGTTGGATCTTGAGGTACTAAGTGAAAGCCCTCAAATTGTTAGATGAAGATAGATTAAGATTATACGCTTGAAATCATGTATCTGAGCATGTATGTATAATTAGAGTATATATATATATATATATATATATATATATATATATATATATATATATATATATATAAAATTAAAATCATGTATCTGAGCACGATTGTATAACTAGAGTATGTATAGTTAGATGAGAATGGTATTTGTTAAATACCTAAGAGATGATAGAAAGAGATAAAATATGATTATATGCCTTATAATCGTATAACAGAGTATGTGTGTATATGTGGATGTAATTGGTATTATGTAGAATACCTAAGAGATATGAGAAGAGGAAGTAGATTAAGTACTTAATGAGTTAAGTACTAGAAGAGTAGAAAAGATATGTTGATGGGATAAAGAGATAGATTGTCCATGGGACAGGTGTTATGTGATGAGTCACATAAAAGAGTTATAGAAGTGTAAAAAGGTGATTCATCTAGGAATGAGATTATGGTTCCTTTAGGACTAGATAGACCATCCCTATGGGAATGAGATTTTGTTGGTTAGAAAAGACAGAGGAAAGGTTCCCTGAGTGGAACAAGATAAGAGAGTTCTTTAAGAGGACTTAGATGTAATCCATGAGGGATTAAGAGTAGGAAATTCATGTGGGATTCAAAAGAAGAATAAAGAGTTTCAAGGGATCTGTGAGGGATCTTAGTGAGGGGATTAAGCTCGGATAAGTGTGTCTGGTAGTGTTAGAGTTATGTTATTCCATATATGATAAATGAACCCATCATGTGAAATTGGACCATTTGGGTCTAGTTGTGGATAAAATGATAAGAGCACGTAAATGATGAGAAGATGAGATGAAAGAGGAAGATAGAGTAAGAGGGATAAAAGCATGAGAATATTAAAGAAATGAGATGAGAGAAGAAAAGAGATTAAGAAAGAGAGAAGAGTAAAGAGAAGAGAATTAGGAGACTAAAGAGACAAGATATAGATAAAAGTATAGGACAATAAAAGAGATGCAGAGAAGGAAGAGTACAAAGGAAATGAAGGCAGAAAGAGAGAAAAGCCCGAGAAGTGGCAAAAACAAAGTATGATAATAGAGGAGAAGGCGTGAGACGAGATAGAGAAATAGTAGAAAGAAAGGATGAAAAAGGGAAAAAGAGATAAATGTGATGAGAAAGATTGAGAACAAAGTATAATATGAGAAAAAGGACAGAATGTAGAGTATGAGGAGTTAGAAAACGATAAGAAGAAGAGTATGATAACATGAAACATATTTGAATATAAATCACCAGACCTGTGGTTTGATGTAGTAGATGTTCTCATGTTTTGCAGGCTGCTTTAGGTAGCAACCGTGGTACGTGAGAAGGTAGGAGCACAAGGACCTAGACTAGATAGGGGTGTTGATCGGGTAAATTTTTCGGGTCGAGTAATTCGGGTTTTTCATGTTAAGAAAAATACCCGTTACCCGACCCAAATTAAATTAGGGTAATTCGGGTGGTGGGTCGGGTTTGGGTAATTCGGGTATTACCGAATTTTTTTTTTATTTTAATGGCACCTAAAAATAAATTTAATGAAATAAATATGTCGTGCTCAAACTTTGAACATTGAGATTTTTAGTTAATAATACTTGAGATATCAAGACTTAACAATTTAATCTAATCTAATAAGATGTAAAAAAAACAAATACTTAAAAATCTTGGTTTAAAAGTTGAATCTCATAATAGAATCAAAAAAGAGTTTAATATATAGACTAGATTTATTACTCATTGTTTTAGATGGAAGATTTGTAAATTAAAACACTAGAAATAAGCCAAAATCGAAAGACAAAGAAAAGTATACACAAATGCATTTTGATGAAATAATAACAACCAAATTCAACCATTTAAATTACTTGATAACAATGTATATGCATGTATTTTGCATTTACCAAAAAAACTCACGTCTTAAATCTAGAAAACATAGAAAACCATTACATATTATGAAAATAATATGTCAAGTTCCAAAAGACATTCATAAATATACTCGTTCTTCTTGCACCTTCATTACTTCATCTTGCTCAATTCTATATAAAAAAAGTCAAACAATGTTAGTATTAAAAGGAAAAGATATTAAATTTACAATCATTAAAATAATAAACGATAAACAATTACCTTTGTCAATTTGTTGATTTTCTTCCCAATATTTTTCATAATCGATTGTGTCACTTATGCTACCCCGAATCCAATCTTGTGTACAAATTAAACTTTCAACAATCTTAGGAGTCAAAGAACTCCTAAACGGATCCAAAACCCTTCCACTAGTGCTAAAAATGGATTTCGAAGCCACCGTTGAGACGGGAATGACGAACACATCTCTTGCTATCAATGATAGAACGGGAATCTTGGACTATTCACTTTCCACCAATCTAGAATATTAAACATTTCTGAGTCGTGTTCAACACATTCTTGCAAATACTTTTCTAACTCCCCAATTGATTCAACTATGTTCGTCTTCATCTTTTCTCTTAGTTTTTTTCTCAATGGGGGGTTAGGTGCCATAAAATCCGGGTTTTGGCATTCCCTAATATCGATGATGAAGTGGTAGACTCGGCAGTACTTGAAGTAGAACTTGGAGAATGAATTCTAATATAATCATTATATAATTCATACACAGAATCCATGATATATTTCTTTTTGGGCTCCACCCCCTTTTCTCCATAACGATCCTCAAGTAGTATAACCAAATACTTTACTTTGTTCCCTGGGTCAAGAATCAAAGCAAAGTAGAGCAATAAATTCATTTTTTATATGTCGCCAAAATACTTATCAAACTTTATTTTCATGGCCAATTCAATATCACAAAGACTAGAATCGGAAATAACATCATCCAAGAGCATACGAATGGAATATATATCTTCAATGCACGTGTTTGATGTCACATAAAGTGTCCCGGAAATCCTCAAAGTAACATCATGAAAAGGTTTTAAAAATGAAATACATTCCTAACCCTTTCCGAATCGCTTGATGAAGGTATCGACAAACTCGTCTTTTCAATTTCACACCGAAAATCAAATTCCTTAAGATCATATCTTTCAATAGTTTTTCGTAAGCTTGTGCAGTTTCCAATATATGGTAAGTAGAGTTCCATCTTGTTGGCACATCTCTCTTCAAGTGTTTTGTTATACCGGGATTAGCAACCTTAGCAAACTCAGTAAACTTATGAATTCTAGAAGGCGATTACCTAATCCATTTAACCGCCCATCGAACTATCTCAACCACCTTATCAACTTTTTTATACCATCTTGCACCACTAAATTTAAAATGTGGGCAACACATCGAATGTGCATCCATTTTCCATTTAGAAGACACCTGTTGGAGTTTTGAAACCTTTTTTTCAAGAAGTCAATTGCCACGTCATTCACACTTGCATTGTCAACAGAAATTGTGAAAACATTTTCTATTTCCCACTCCATTAAACATTTCTCAACCATTTTTCCAATATCAACCCCACAGTGACTCTTGAGAAGAAAAACACAACATTTTTTTTTCAATTTCCTCTTGTTATCAATAAAGTGGGCGGTGAGACACATATAACATAATTGTTGCTTAGAAGTCCACGTATCGATCGTCAGACATATTCTACCAACGTTTTTTTTAATAAAGTTACAAATTTTTTCCTTTTCGTCTCCAAACAATTGGTAGGCATCCGTTGTGCTTGTACTTCTACATGGAACTTTAAACAATGGTTGAGTAACACTATTGTAATAACTAAAGCCCACACCTTCTACAAAGCTAAAAGGAAGTTCGTCAACTACCAACATGTGGGCTAGAGCCTTCCGACTCTCATTTTGATCAAATTTCCAAGTTGACAATTTGTTTTCATCACCATATTGGAAAACTAGTTGTTTTTGCCCACCACTAAGTTTAGCCAAGTAAGCTTTACATTTAGTTAAATGATAACCTAGATTTTTGGTCCCATAACCACCTGATTCACACTTGTAATTCCCGCCACCACAATGCTTACATTTGCATCTTTGAACACCCTTTTCGTCATTATACCTTTCAAATTCTTTCCAAACTTTCGATCTTGGGTTGAATTCTTTAGTTTTTTTTTTCTCTTTTTCTTATGGAACTTGATCATTGGTTGAGTTGTCAACTTCAATCATCTCATCTTCCACTTCAATATAGTTATCCGTTTTTGACATCTAAACAAGAAAAAAAAAACAGAAAAAGTGTTAAAAACATAAAAATCAGGAAAAAAAATGATAAACAAGAAAAAAACAGAAAAACTGCTTTTCTGTTTTTATTTTTATCTATATAGTGAACTTATGGTTTGGAATGTGAATTATCATGAACATGCAATGTTTAAAGATTTTGCTTGAGGATTATTTGGGAAGATATGATGAGGCTTTGCAATATATTTCTAGTCTTGACCAAAGTCAAAGTGGGGCACTGTTATAAACAAACATTGCATGTTCATGATAATTCACATTCCAAACCATAAGTTCACTATGAATGTTGTGAGAAATATGACTCAAAAGACTCATTGGCGAATTAAAACTCATTTAGCTATTAGTCATTTAGATGTCAACAAGATTAATGTAAGTAATAAACTATAAAACTTTTATATATTATATATTATTACACCAAAATTTTAAGATTTAACTGTTAATTACAGAGTATTGTGGCTGATATGCGAAAAGTATTGGCAAAGAATCCTCAAGTAGAACAACAAAGATTGCATAGAAGGGTATTTCTGGAAAATGTTGATCCTGAAAATCAAGCTCTTTTGGTTGGTGTTAATCTTATTTTATATTTAATAGTAACGTAATTTTTGATTTGTTTCCATTTTAAGTTATTTTAATGTCTGTTGTGCAGAGTTTGATATCATGCTTTGTGAAAACTTCTCATTTTAAAGAGTACTTATGTGTAAAGGTAATACAACATGTTCTTATGCATATTATAAATTTATACTCATAATAAATTTGTATGAAGAACATTAGTATCTACAAAATTGGAAAAAAGGGAACTAAAAGTGTTGTGGGCAATGTGGGTAGAAATTTTCTCTAGATGTGTCTCGAAGCAAAAAACAATTAACCTATAGAAACCACAATCATTTTTTAAACATAAAGGGCCTGATTCTTTTTGGATTTGTTGTATGGATAAACTCTTTATATCTAATTAAATCTGTTATAGATAATGAGAAAAAAAATAATTAAACCTGTTGCAATGGTATTGATATAAAACGTGTATATGGCTGTTTCACAATTTCACTCCTATCGTTTATCAATTCGTGTTAGGATTCTATAATCAATTGATAAATAGGGAAGAACTCCGTATGGACGAAGGCATTAAGCAATCAATCTAATTAGCCATTGGAGAATATAGCATATAGAGATTATTCACAAAATACAAAAAATATAAATTACCTAGAAATAAAGTGATAAACAGACTTCAGATTGCATAATTGTAAGCTAGTTTAGATTTCATACTTCAGATTTCGGACGTCAGGCGGAGGGGATGGTGCATCGACAGCCGAGGAAGGGAAGAGTGTGTCAATCGGTTGTGCCCGACGAGGAGGCGGCGACTAGATGAAGTTGATTAATCGGTGACGAACGAAGTCCGGACGAACGACCGCCTTGTTCCCGAGTTCTACTTAAGGAGGGAAATGGAAGGATACGGAAGGAAAGTGAGGGGTGTCGAAGGAAAATTGTGTTCCCGAGTTTCATTAATGGAAGGAAAGTGAAGGGAGGGAAAGGATTTTGGAGTCATATTTTTCTTCCAAAATTTCCTCCCAAATTGGGCGGATTTGGGAAGAAAGCGAGGGGAAGGAAAATTTTAAGTTTTATTTTCTTTTTCCTCCTAACTCAGGAATACAAAAACTTAAAATTTTCCTTTCATTTCTTTTCATTTCCTTTGAACTCGGGAACACAAAATAATGAATATTTTCCTTCCCCTCCATTTCTTTCTGTCAAAATTTTCCTTCCCTTTCCTTTAATGAATTTACAAAAAAACTCGGGAACAAGGCGGAAAAGTGTACGAGGTTTTTTTTTTTTTTTTTTTTTTTTTTTTTTTTTTTTTGACGTAGAGAAAATAGAATGTGACGGATAAACTCATAAAAGGATATTGGGCCATTATTTGTTAAATATATTTCGGGTAATCGGGTATACCCGAAACCCAAAAAACTTACCCTTTACCCGACCTTTACCCAAATACCCGAAAAATTAACCCGACCCGATTAAACCGATACCCGAAAAAATCGGGCGGGTAATTCGGTAACGGGTATTTTCGACAGGGCTAAGACTAGAAGTGTATTTTATTAGTGTACCTTGTTTCCGTATTTGTTGATAAATTTTATTGTAAACCCGAATTATTTCTTGGGATGTAAATGTTTATTTTTATGAGTTAATAGAATTCCAAAATTTTTAAAAATAACTATGATAATCGCTAGAATAAATAGATAATTAAATGATAGAAAGTTCAGGTTGTTACATAGGTGGTTCGTGAGACCGATTCTTGCGAGTACTCATGTGTAATTGTGATTCTCCAACTTTTAGTTCAAGTGAGTTATCTCACTATACTATGTGTTACAATATATATAATTTGTATGATAGGATGTAGATGTATTGTAGTATGTTAATTAAGCAACATGCTAGTATAAATCTTATGCATGCTGATTGTTTGATTGTATGTTGATATATTATACTGAGGGGTTAATGGTGGAACAACATTAGAGCAGTGACCCTAGAATACTCATTGCTGACTAGACATATACTAGAGCCGTTAATCGCCGTTGATGACTAGATGACACTAGAGCCAATAGCCTTTGTTTTCATGCTTTGTATGTGTATTGTAGTATATGGAATTTTGGGGAACTCATTAAGCTTTATGTAGGTAGTTCCATTGATCGTGGGAATGTTCCAGCTTGATTGTACCGTACGCGCATCACTTTTGTTTTATGACATTCACTTCTGTTGTTTTATGATGATTTGATACATTTTACTACTTCATATTTTATGAAAATATTTTAGATGTTTTACTCATGCTTTTAAAAGAAAAAAAAATTTGTTTTGAAAATTGGGATGTTACAAGTTGGTATCAGGGACTTGGTTAGGGACTTGGTTTGAGAGATTTGAATGAAAATTTGTGTGATTCCAAACTCAAACTAGGGTTTGAGAACTTTTACAAACCTTTTTGAAAAAGAATTTCATGAAAAGAAGGAAATATGCGATGCGTACAGTCATCCAGAGTTAAGAAAGGAAAGTGATTCCCAATATATATCCGTATTTTCTATATTTGTTGATATGAGAACTGTTAGAAATGCATGCTAGTATGTAGGATAATGATCTTTTCAAGAATTGTATGTTAGAATTGCTTGATATATAAAATGCCTTATTGCCTTAGAATTTGCTTGCTATGTGTTATTTGAAGTTCATGCCAATGTTCATTAGTTGCTAAGTGAATGTTTTCGAGTTGTACATAATTAGAATTGTAAAACCTTAAAAATGCTTGATTAGGTTTACTTCCTGTTCCTTGTTTGGTTATGGGCTTATGGTAGAATCACTTATTCGACCGTCTATCTAATCCTTGATTACGTACGAAGTGCATTCATGAGGGGATTATTGGCATTACCAGCGACTTCTAGTGGTTCGAGAGCGAGGATGAGAGGAATCCTAGATGTTCACAACCTTCTATCTCCGATTTCTCCCACGTTTTTTCGCATTTTTGCATAATTGAAGTGGGGTTTTCACCACAAATTTCAAGCTCTATATAATGCCTATGGTTGCATCGGTTATAATCTACTCCAATGCTCTAATTTATGGCCTAATCATGGTTGACGGTTTTTAATGTTTAATACCCATAAATTACCCTTAATATCATTTTCTATTAATTATCTACATAATTATGCTAATAAATATTCGCCTCTATTTATATTTTTATTGAGTTGTCACAATATAATCAAGGTTCTCGACATGGGGACATTACGATAAATAATAATTGAAAATCTAGGTCTTGTAGATGCTGTTCATTGTGACCGGTGTTGGTAGAAAATAAGAGATTTTGAAATAAGGAGGCCTAAGAGCTTATGTTTTATTTTGGAACTCAGAAATAAAGAACATCAAAGCATGTTTCTTTTTGGAATTTTGGATTGCAATCTATATTTTTTATCATTATTTTTCATTTTTTCCGATTCTGGTTGAGTAATATTTTTTTACCCTTGAAGTTATATGCTAAGTTGTAAGTTGGTCATTGTGATAACATGAACAACGTCATGACAATGATGACTGCAGGAGAAGAACTAGATTGAAGCTACACCTATATGAAACTATAATTCACCTTAATCAAAGTAATGGTCTATTTATGTTGCGTCAAGAAGACAGCAAGAACCAATAAGATTTTCTTTTCGAAAAAAGGTTGTATATGTTGTGCTTTTCTGTATTCCCCCCTCCTCCCTTATTCAAAATCAAGTGACCGAGATCTAATTGTTATATTAAACGGTGAAAATAAGCATAATTGTTAATCACTAAAAATAGTTAAGTAAAGAAATGACAGAATTTAATATATTCCATTGCTAAACATCTAAATATCGTATTTGTCCGGCCTAAACTCTAAATATCTTATTGCCATTCTTAATGTTTTTTAATATCACATATACCCAAATCTATTTTTTTGATAATTTTTATTGATTTATAATTCATTTTCATAACTTAAATCATTATAATTAAAAAAACATTGTTAATGGACAATAATGCCCTTATTACTAAATTTCAATACAACACACACATTCACAAGAGATTGCATACGATCGTTGCTTCCCTACTCACTTTTTTGCAGCCTGTTGATACTTCCTTCTGATTGTAGCCTTTGATTCGCATCTTTTGTCACACACACATGCATATGGTAATCGATTCAACCCTATTCCTATTTCTATCTCTCAAATTTTGTTGCTCTTTGATTTCAGTTGCCACCGGAAACTGCTGTTGGAACAAGATTCCAACCAAACATCAACCTGTTCTAATCGTGGTCCAGTAGGCCCTTACAAATGCAGTTACCCATAAATCTTTTGTTCATTGAAACCACCACTACTACCTCCACATACCACCACCACCCATATATCACCTTACGTTATATCATAGTGGCATTGCTTGGCAGTTCTTTCTCGTCATCATATACTACCTTATCATGGTAAGATGTTGCACACGTTTCTGGCAGTCCCCCACCATAAAAGTCTACAGCGAAGCAGAAGATGAAGGCCATGAAGGGTTTCAAGTTGATTATCCCATCTGGTACATCACCATCGTTAGCATTTAACCATCTGTGATCAATTCGATTACTGTAATAAAGTTTAATAGAGGCGATAACTTGATTGATGGAACTAGTTGTTCGGTTTGTTTGAGTGAGTTTGAAGATGATGAGATTTTTACGATTATTGCTGAAATGTAACCATGCGTTTCATATCCCTTGTATTGATACCTGGTTAAGATTGCATACAAATTGCCCTCTTTGTCATGTTGGTTAAGATCACATACAAATTATCACTTGGGTATAGAGTTGAGTCCGATTGATCGGAGCTTTTTACATGGAACTGAATCAAATCAAAATATCTAGATATATAATTTAGAGAACCATGGTGAATTGAATGGGAATCATGTCTCGGAGAGAGAATTTTTTGATGATATTGAAGATTCGTATGAGTTTCTAATGACGGGCAAGAAGGTGAATTTCCATGGAGTCTGTTGTGGTGGCAGGGATTGTTATTGGGGAAATTGAAGGGGATTCCGGTGATTTGAGGCAGTTTTCAAGACATTACTCGGTGGAGAAGATTCAAGAACATGAAGAGTGATGAATGTGTGTGTGCTGTATTCGATTTTAGAACTAAGGGCATCATTCCAGGAAGAAAAACTAGGGGTTGCACAAATTCTACAGGGGTTGCACTATTAGAAAAATTTTTGTTACCAAAGGAAGTTTCCGTCACAAAATCGTCACTGAACCAGTGAATTTACACTAATATAATTATCAGAGTTTGTGATGGATTAGTGACGGATATGTGACGAACTTGTGACGGATTGCCAACGGATTTCTGACGGATTTTCGATAAAAAAACACGAAATTTACATTTGACGGGAAAATTGGAGGGGTATCCCGGGCTACATAGTAGCTCCGCCCCTAAAGGGCATTATTGTCAATTTACATTTTTTTTAATTATAGTGATTTAAGATCATGAAAATGAATTATAAATTAATAAAAGTTATAAAAAAATAGATTTGGGTATATATGATATTAAAAGACATTAAGAAGGGTAAATACGTTATTTAGAGTTTAGGCCGGACAAATATGATATTTAGATGTTTAGCAAGGGCATATACGAAATTCTGCTTAAAGGAATTGATAAAATGGAGAAAGTATATTGCTCTCTCTCTCTCTCTCTCTCTCTCTCTCTCTATATATATATATATATATATATATATATATATATATATATATATATATATATATATATACTCTTACCTTTTCAGAACCGGGAAAAATAGTTTTCTGAACACTAAAAAAAAACTATTTAATCACTTAACGATTGTTAAGTGGCAAAATCGATAAAACGGTAAAAGTATATGCTATTTTTCTGTATTTCGCTCATTTTTAAAACATAAAAAAATCTTTTGAAATGACAAATTTTTTTTGTTTAATCACTAAAAATATAGTTATCAACCAAAAGGATATTTAAAGTGTCTAAGTCGATATATATATATATATATATATATATATATATATATATATATATATATATATATATATATATATAGAGTAGCCGTTTACCCGCGCCAAGCGACGGGTGTGAATAGTTTATTTCAACAATTAGTTTCTTCAGATGATTAGTTCTTTTGTGCAAATAGTTTACTACATCTAAATAATTGTCAATAAGAGTTATGCTAGTAAATAAGAAATCGGTAACAATAAAAAATAACGAGTTTGGATTGTATACAAATATGTACTAACACATGATTGATCGTAAATTATTAATCGTGCAACATTTTTTATACACCATATTTGATGTATACATTTCACCGTCGTTGACTGTTCGTCAATTTCACTAATCTTTTTGTATTGACATGTGATATCACTCTGGATAATACCATATAAAGTTAGTCATACAAATAGTTAGTTTCGGAAATTATTTCTATTCGGAAACATGTTATATTTCCAGGAACACAAATTATTTTCTGAAGAATCATTTCCTTTGGTGCTTATTTGTCATTCTGAAATGTCTATTTTTATTTGTTGTTTAGATTAAAAATAGAAGTATGTTGATATCTTTTCTTTAAAAAATAAAATATTGTTATGGATTAAAAATAAATGTACATTGTTCTTTTTTATATAAATGTGTATTGTTGATTACAACCCCAATCAAATTTTCGTTTTTTCAGTATAATTATGATTTATGTTTTTTGTTTTTTTTGTTACAACAGATGGGTAACGGATAAATCGATGCCTAGGTAGAGACCGTTAATTAGTCAAGGCGGTGGACTGTGATCAAACAACTAATCGATGCCTAGATTGGTCCTTAATTGTATTTCTTAAAAAAAGTATTATAATATTTATATATTTGAAGAAAATAAATATATGAAAATTTTAAAATTTTAAATTTCAAAAAGCATAAATTTAGATTATGAAATATGGGGTTGATGATTACTCTTTTGGTTAAAAAAAAGCTTGTTATTTTTGGGTTAAAAATAAGAATAAGTTACTCTTTAGGTTAAAATAAAAATTTATTATTGCTTAATTTGAACTAAAAAAAAATACGTTGGAGTTTTAAGTTTAGAATTAAAGTATGTCGCTGTTTTTTATTAAAATATAAGTACATTGTTGTTTTGGGTTAACGATAAAAATATGTTAGGGGTCGTTTGATTTGCACTTACCCGGTCTGGTCAGAGCTGACTGCTGACCCGGTCAGTAGTCAGACTGTTTGATGGGCCTCCATTGTGGCTGACTCGGTAAGCAGTAAATGACCAAGGGGCTGACTCGGTCCAAAAAAAAAAGAGGCTGACCGATAGAACAAGCAATTTCCTCTCCTGCGCCCTAACAAAAATCGCTGATCGTTCTTCCCTTCCTTCAATATTCAGCGCGACAACAAGCAACAAGATTTCTCCTCCAACTTCCGGCCACTTCACCTCCTGCGCCGCCGACGACACAGCTCCGGCGACGACGACACAGCCCCGGTGAGGAGCTCGACTGCAGGTAACGGTTCTTCGTTTTTTTTTTTTTTTTTTTTTTTTCTGAAATCACAAAACCCTTCATGTTTGCTGTCAAATTGATGATTTCATTCTGAAATCAAAGTTTGAAATTACTTCTTTCATTATTCTTGGATTCAATTAGATCGAAGGGTTAGCATGAAATCAATTCATAATGTGTTTTTGTTTATGAAATCTGATTTTATCTATATGAAGGAATGAATATTTGTGTATGAAATCTGTATGAACTAATGTGTGATTTTAACATGAACTAATGTTTGAATAAAATCAGATTTTAGGTTGCTGAAATGAACTTATGTTGAATATTATGTTGAATATGTTGTACATGTTTGTGTGAAATCATAAATTAAAAAGTGTTATATGCTTATGAGATCAAAAGTTAATTGTATGAAATCAAAATATATGTTGTATATGCTGTTAAGAATGTGATGAAATCACATTTATGCTTGATTTATTTGTAAATGTGTGTTATGTGGATGATTAGCTATTTTCCCTCCTTTTTATAATAGACATGACAGATAAAAGAATTAGGGTTAGTTGGAAGTCGGAATTGGTGGACAAAACTTTTTTGGAAGCATGTATACAAGAATTAACAAGCAATGGCCGGGAGGGTAGTGGCCTAAAAGCAAGCTCATGGGCTGTGGTCGCGGAGAAATTGAAAACAGATCATAATTTTGTTGTCGAGAAAAAACAAATGAAAAACCGATACGACTATCTAAAAGCAAAGTATGCAGTGTGGTTAAAACTTAAAAACAAAACAGGAAATATTTATGATCGTGTAACGAATTCTTTTAACATGACTAATGAAGAATGGGAAGCGGAAGCGAAGGTACATATATACATATTTTTTAAATTAGATTATTTTTTAATACTTTAATAATATTTATTAAATTTTCAAACAGTTGAACAAGTATGTAGATAAGCTGAGAAATGCACCCCTCCCTTGCCCTGAACTTTGTACCCAACTATTTGAAGGGGCGACCTCGACCGGTGTTCACAGTTGGGGGCCATCTTCGACACTACCTCATCCCAATGAAACATTCAGTACACATGATTTTGAGGATACAGAGATGGAAGAGCCAGCACCTCATGCAGATACCCCAAGCTCAACAGTACCTCAACCTACTAGTGAGGAATCATCTGGGCGGACAAAAAACAAGGGGGGCAAACGAAATGGTCCTAAAGAAACCACACTTGATGATGAGTTGAAAGAAGTTGGAAAAGAAATTATCAAGGCTGCACAAGCATTCACGGAAGCAAATAATCTTGATAAGGAGATGGATGCTTGTATGGCGAAGTTGACAAGCTTGGAGTGGGGAGAATATGATCCGAAATATACTACTGCTCTTATGTTATTTGCTGAAAGTGATGGTAATAGGAAAATTTGGTTGCGGCTTAACTTGTCAACTTGTGAGTCGTGGGTAACAAATGCGGGAAGAAAGTTTGGATTAGTTGGTTGACTTTAGTATGTTATGGTTCATTGTTTGACATTAGTATGTTATGGTTCATTGTTTGACATTAGTATGTTATGGTTCATTATTTGACATTAGTATGTTATGTTTCATTGTTTGACATTAGTATGTTATATGAATTTATATGTTATGGAATGTTATGCTTTTAGTATTTACATGTTACAGTTTGTTATGTTATGGATTGTTATGTTATTGAGTGTTATGTTATTGATTTAAATGTAATTTGTATTTGATATCTAACAGGACACATGGATAAAGAAGGTGAATTTTTATATTTCCTTATATTCTCGTGGTATTGGTTGATGTTGGTCCGACAAAGGCAAAGAATAGTTAAAAGAATAAGAGCTAGCGAACAAGTAGCAAAGGGGTTTGTGTATACGCAAGATTTGATACACGGATGTCCTATACAATGTTACGATATGATACGTCTTTCACAAGATGCATTTGTACTATTATGCAATCACTTTACACAAAGAAATTGGTTGCAATGTAGTAGGACGATAAGCGTTGAAGAGAAGTTGGCTATGTTTTTATATGTTATAGGACATAATGAACGTTTTCGAGCCGTTAAAGAAAGATTTCATCACTCCACACAAACGATTCACCAATGTTTTCATGAGGTCTTACGTGCAATGATGTGTTTTGCACGAGAAATTATAGTACCAACCTCGTCTAATCCAACAAGAAATACCTCAGAACGACATAGACGGCTAATGCACATATTTCCCGGAGCAATAGGTACACTAGATGGAACACTTATACATGCAGTTGTGCCTGTTGATCAACAAACTCGTTATAGGGGAAGAGGAAAAGGTGAATGTTATCAAAATGTAATTGGAATTTGTAATTTTGATATGATATTCACCTTTGTATGGGTTGGATGGGAGGGCATAGCACATGATTCTAAAGTTTTGAAAGAAGTTGCATTTAACCCGACTTCCAGATTTCCATTCCCTCCACCAGGTTTGTAACTTTACTATACGTTTTATTATCTATATTATTTATATGATAAATTTGTCAATCATCTACAGATAAATATTACCTTTGTGATGCCGCATACACCAACACCCGTGGATTTATGGCTCCCTACCGCAATACTAGGTATTGGTTAGCCGATTTTCGAAGAAACAGAGCTTTAACAAAGAAAGAAAAGTTCAATCATGCTCATGCACAACTTAGAAATATCATTGAACGTGCTTATGGTGTATTGAAGGCGAGATTTCCAATTTTAAAACAAATGGCTCCTTATCCTTTTCCAGTGCAAAGAGACATAGTCATTGCTTGTGTTGCGGTCCATAATTTTATAAGGAAATACGATATTGAAGATGAATTATTTACGAACTTTGAACAAAACACTATGGTTACTCCTAATGTGGGTGGTGGAGGAAGTGAGGGCCAAAACATAGAAGGCATAGAATGGGGTTCAGAAGCCGTTGACAATATGACTACTTTGCGTGACCAGATTGCTAATCTGTTATTTTCAAATGGTTGACGTTAAATGATGTACTTTTTTATTATGTATGACAATTTGTATTTGGATTTTGTATTACACTTTGTATTTGGATTTTAATTGATGTATGTTTAATTTGGATTTTATATGATAATTTGTGTTTTTATAATTTTTTTATCCAGCACAAGAAACAACACAAGGGTAATATGGTCATTTCTTTTATTCAGCACAACCATTCAGATAAATAATCAAACAGCATAAACTCAGTCAGATATGGACTCAGTCAGCATTTCTAACCCAGTCAGCTTCTAACCCAGTCAGCTCTAACCCAGTCAACAACTATCAAACGACCCCTTAGTTTCCTTTAGGCGCGAGGTAGTTCCTTGCGGCCTTTCCACAATTAATCTCAACATAAACATACCGATTTATTAATTTTGACTGTTTAAAAAAATGAATTTTCAAAGAATCAATTTTCCTTTTTAATGTTTTATGTTATGTTTAAAACAAATATACATTTTTTTTAATTGTTTTATTTTTAAAAGGTGAAAATATAAAAAAGAACAAACAAATTATTTCAAAAAATGAACTTTCATGTTTCATCAAAGTCAAACGAATTATAACATAAGTCTTTCATTCCACTTTAATTGGTTCATAGTATTACCAACAAAAGTATCCATCCAAATGCTTGACATGTACCTGACCGCTCTCTAAATGGTTCAAAACTAACCAAAATTCTTGCCATGTGTGTTAGAGGGATTTTAACGACTACACATCATACATATATTACTTTTGTTTAGCTAATGACTTTGTGGAACCACCAATTAGTAGCGATTGTCCTACTTTTTATGGCATTGACACATTACCTTCTTTCCATTTTAGGTTTCAAACTTGGGCTTGATGAATACAAATTGAAAAACTGACTTTGGAACTCTAATGTGTCTGTACATCAATGAGAGTTAACACTTTCCGTTAGTAATTCTACAACATACACACAAGTTGAAGATAATAATCTCCTAAATACAATGTTATAATAAAAATAATCAATATGTGAACCTAAAAATTATCCAAGAAAATATTACTTCCAAGTATTTATAATTGATTCTATATCTGTTTGTATTTATCATTTTTGACCAAAATGCCCTTTTCATCCAAAAAGTTCCTAAACAACATCAAAGCATTACCCTTTTAACTTCGAACCAGATTCTCATATCCTTTAAATCTTTAAAATCAAATTTCTATTTTTTGATATCATCTTATTCAAATAAATCAAAAGACTCTGTAATCTCATAAATAATTGGAATTCATTTCACCTGCATTTTTATTTGATGATCAACATACTCTTGGTCTTCAAAAACCTCAAGAGCCATCCCACATAGCCATCACATGTACCCGGAATGATGTATAATCTGAAAAGTAAAATAATGAGTAAGCTTAGGGTTAGGTTTAACTCATAATAAAAAAAAACTTTAAAATAAACAAAAAATGTAAAGTTTTGTCTGTTTAAAAGTACAATGATATAATATTACCATCATAAACTGTCTAATAGTAGAGTACATGGTCAGAAATATATATTTTTCCATGATTTTGTTAGCAGAAATGGTTAATTATGGATGGTAGGAGGCCAATATATTGTAGGAGGTGATATCAATTAGCAACAAATAATGCTATATTAGCAAGTTCCATTTTCAGTTTCCGTTCATATGGAAATACATACAATTATAGCCACAAGTGGTGGGTTTAAAAAAAATAAGAACCAAAGAAATCAACACTAAATTACCAACAATCAAACACCAATGTCAAGTATGGAATAAGGGGAATAGGGATTGGGGAATCCTCTCACTATCAGTCCCTTCAAGTTCTCAATGATGAATTTTGAGAAGTCGGCTCTTCCATAGAATATCCTTCAGCTGTATTCCTGAATCAATTAAACATGAACTCTTGAATGATTGTTGCAGAAGTAGTTATATTTGAAAATTGATAATATATCCATTAAGCAGCAGTTGATTTTATCATAAATTCAGGGTAACATACCCAAAATGGCTGGAATTATAACCTGAAAATCAAGAAACATTGTAAAATAGTCCCACAAATCAATTTACAGAAATCATAAAAAAAACATATATACTCAAACCTCGTCCCCTGGGAACAAACAGCAAGAATTGCTTGTAGTGTACTATGTTTTTTTCCCAATTACTAACCACATTTTCATCAGGTGTGTAAGAAATATCACTCTCCTCTACAATAAGACATAAAAGAAGTTGTAATTTATATCTTAAAAGGATTGATTTTACCCTTCAATTTCTTGCATATCACTATTTATAGTTCTAAGGTACCTTCAATGATATATATATATATATATATATATATATATATATATATATATATATATATATATAAGGTTTTAACAACTATAGCAAAGAAAAGAGTGGATTGATTTGAAGAAATAATTGGCAGATATATATCATGAAATCAGCAGCTACCTTAGCTATAACAGACGGGGTGTCAAAATCATATTCTCCGGTAGCTAAGCGAATGACAAGGTAGGATGCAATTGATACAACCATTTTCAGCATATACAGATAATTGATAAACGAAAAAAATTACAAATATACTTAGAAGAACATAAAAATACAAATCCAGATCTCAAAAGAATCTTTAAACCTCTTCAAGGAATCGTAAATAAGTCTCAAGAAACTTTTAAACCTGTCAATTGTAGTGGAAACACTGGTTTGAGGTTTTCTGTGGGGAAGCATGATAGTTGTATAGTTCTGAGTGTTGTGAGGTCGTGGTGAATGGCCGCTTCCGATCTACAAACAGGGAAAGCCCTTTCTCTTACAAATATGTAACTGGAGCTGGATTGAATCCCAGTCTAAAGAAAAAGGAACACATGTATAAATATTAACCACATGATTTAGATTAAAGCTCATCTTAAGAAATAATTTAAAAAATCATAAATTCAAATATACATGGCATACCTAGTAAGAGTGTGGCTTATGAGGTGATATTAAAATCTCTAGACAGAATAGCCAAGATTCCAGCGAGATCTGCTTATCAAAAAGAGAAAGAAGAAAGTAAATAGAAGAAAAATACAATAATCTTTGGTGAGGCTACACACTTTCACTAATTTCTCCATTCATGGAACAGTGACTCAATATCAGCCTAATGTTCCTCCTTTTTCATTATTAAACAAAAGATCATTAAAAATCAAAACATAAATCTTCATCTATAGTGGTAATATCAACATAGGGCTCCCAAGATAGAGATATCAAAGCTGTAGAGATGGTTTACCTTTGCTGGTTTTTATGGTCGTGGGTCGTTAGGGTAAGAAACGTGGGTGGTTGAACAATAAGAATGCATTACCTTTGTATTAAAACTATATTTAAGAACAATAACAAAGGGGTATCTATATTTACCATACAATTTGATTATCAGCAAAACCAGAATACTGAGGTACCTGAATAAGAAAATGAAGAAGATCACAGTGAAGTCTAGATCTGCTATCAACATCTGTTTAACCAACAAAAAACCTAAAAACAAATCCATATAAACCCTAACAAACTAAAACGGTTTTGTTTACAGTACAGTTGAGGACCAAAAAAAATTACCTTTTTCAGGACTACAAGCTTTAGCATGGGTGGAGGGCCAATACAGTGGTGGTGGTAGTGGTGTTTAGGTAGTGCATAGAAAGAGGAAGGTGAGTGGTGCGGCCAGGGTTTGTGAGTGAAAGAGATAGAGCAGAGAGATTGAAAGGGTGGATTGAACCCTAGTAGACTGGAATTGTTTGTGATGAAGACGAAGGCAAATGGGCGCTTTATCTAGGATATGTGAACAGAGAACGCGACGATATGGGAGAAATTAATGCCGAGAAACGGGAAGGAATTCGTCAAAATAATAGACGATAGATGTGAAATCTTACCATTATAAGCACCAAAATTTTCAAACTACTTAATATTTCTATATATATTGCAAGTAGAACCATCTCAAGAACCACCTGTAGTTGGTCTTCATGGCGGCAATTACGGTTTTTTAGAAAAATAGAGATGCCGATAATGGAAAGGGTAAACTGTGATGGTGCTCTGGTGGGGGTTACTAATGGCGGTGAAATAACAGAATCCAGTATGCTTGATCAAATCCCCCGTCTATCCCCACCAATATGAACCATAAGTCGCTGATAAAGGAGATAGTTTATAGGGATCCAACGTTGGGGAAGAGAAGGTGACGATAGTGATTTTGAGAAGAGAAACAGGAGAGAGATCGAGAGAGAACCATTGGCAGCAATTATTCTCTATTTGTTAGAATTGTTTTTGGTGGTGGCAACGTTTGTTTCTTATAAACAAAAGAGAAACAATAGAAAAAGGACTCAAATCCCCTATTTCAAGGAACATATTAGATTCATTTTGATCGATTTAGTTTTATTCACATTACTTAGGTGGAAATTTTTAAGGGATAAGAGTGAGACCATGTATTCAACGTTTGACTAAATAAGATTCAATGCATAAATTCATTCTACAGTACGCATTTGATCTAGTACCTCTTAAAATTAAGCATTTAAGGCTAAATGCTTATTAAGGTATATATATATATATATATATATATATATATATATATATATATATATATATATTGCTGTTATACTTATGGATAAAAAAGTATTAAAATAAAAGTGTCATTTAGTCCATGGATTTTTAAATCTAACTATCTATTTAAAATTACCATTTTGCTCATAGACCAAATTGAAAAAGATGATATACCAGAGATCAAATTTGCAACTCTTTTTTTTGTTAAGGTTTATAACATTTTGTATATGTATATATTTATTAAAAAACGATCATATTTTTCATTGATATTGTTCAACTAGATCAATTTTTGATATATTTATTTAATATTTCTTTTTATTGTTCAACTAGATCAATTTTTGATGATATTTTATTGCCTTCGGATGTGGATAAGGTGATAAAGTTCTGGAATGTGCAAGAATACAACCAGAAATTGTATGTCTATTAACACCACACAACACCACACAGAGAAACGAACTCGTCTATTACTAAAACATGTTGATCAAGCACAATCTGCATGTAATGAACTATATATAAGGGAACCAAACTGAGGAAGCCTTCCCTCACCGCTAGTACAACCCAAATGTCATTCTTTTGATTTGTGAAATTTAGAATTGTTGTAATTTCTTATTGATTACTTGCTATAGGCATTTACAATCAAGAGTTTAATAGCTGTGTCAAATTAAGTATAAGAACCTAAGATAAACATAAGATGTGGATAAGTATAAGAATCACAAACACTCCCCTTCAAGTTGGACCGTGAAGATCACAAACACCCAACTTGCTACATAAAGTCTAAAACCGATCTGTGCCAAGTGCTTTAGTAAATATATCCCTTGGCTAATGCTCATATGAGATTCTTATGTGTCGAACAACCTCATTATCACTCATCAATAGCATTTCCTCCATTTAACTTTCGTCCAAGTCTTGTAGCTAGTAATAACCTTATCAACAATACTTCACAAGCAGTATTGGCCATAGCCATATACTCGACTTTAACACTACACTTGGTCTTTTTTTTTTCTCTCTATGGGATTTGCGCACTACCCAGCATAATAAAGTAATTTGTACATGGCCTTCTGGTTGATGCAAAACTTAACAAACATCCATCACAATAAACTAGTAGATCCAAACCACCACTCACAGATAAAAGCAAACCTTGTACAACTAAAAAATTGACTAATTGTTTCACGACGTAGGTTATAAATAGCCTACTGATTGTAAGAGCAAGTAGCCTACCCACAAGATGCATATATTGAGAAGTGTCAACCATGAGAATGTTATCTTCCTTCTGTAAATGCAATTTTTGCTCCAGATGGAAAGCAATTTCCGAATTCCTTAAACACCACTATGTTCCAAAATTTCCAAGGTGTACTTCAGTTGACTAATCACAAACCCTTCGTACGAACGAGCCTCTTCAATCCCTAATAAATATTTCAAAGGGTCTAAATATTTTATGCTAAAACGTGTATGCAAACCAACTTTGACATTTTTAGTATTCTTACTATAATTTCACATCAAAAGAATGCCATCGTCATATATCACTACTAGAAAAAACAGCCTTTTACGACGTGCAATGCGTGTCGTAAAACGCTCAGACGACACGCAAATGCGTGTCAAGGAAGGCCCTGTCATAACGAGAGACGACACGCTTTTGCGCGTCGTCTATTTACGACGCGCATTTACGACGCACATTTATGACATGCATTTACGACGCGTAGTTACGACACAATGCGTATCTAGGAAGGCCCTGTCATAACGGAAGACGACACACATTTGTGTGTTGTAATCTAACGACGCGCGTTTAGGACACGCATTTTGTATCATTAAAGCCCCTGTCATAAATGAAGATGACACGCATTTGCGTTTCATAAACTTCAACAACCATTTACGATATGCATATACGACGTGCCTTTAAGATACTCATTTACGTATAATACAAAAATATATAAACAAATATATATCAAAACAATCAATTTCATCCAATAACATCATGTCAAAAAATTGTAATACATTGGTATTAAGGGATCTAATTGTACATTGTTATTAAGAGGTTTTCCCTAACTATATAATCTTTTACGACGCGCAATGCGTGTCGTAAAACGCTCAGACGACGCGCAAATGCATGTCAAGGAAGGCCCTGCCATAACGAGAGACGACACGCTTTTGCGCGTCGTCTATTTACGACACGCAATGCGTATCAAGGAAGGTCCTGTCAGAAAGGAAGACGACACACATTTGCGTGTCGTAATTTAACGACGCGCGTTTAGGACACACATTGCGTATCATTAAAGCCACTGTCATAAATGAAGATGACACGCATTTGCGTGTCATAAACTTCAACAACCATTTATGATATGCATATACGACGTGCCTTTAAGATACTCATTTACGCATAATATAACAATATATAAAGAAATATATATCAAAACAATCAATTTCATCCAATAACATCATCTCAAAAAATTGTAATACATCGGTATTAAGGGATCTAATTGTACATTGTTATTAAGAGGTTTTCCCTAACTATATAACCTTATACTACATTTCTATTAAGGGCACCTTCTTGTTTCAGATATCATGTCAAAAAAAATCTTCCATATCATTGGTTTGCCACCGATTCCTTTCGTAAATAAACAGATGGAGTGACTCCGCCTTTTTCAGTAGCACATACCGGTTCCTTTCGTGAATCCACTTGGGTTGATCAAGCCGGTTACTAATTCTGATTTATTTATAGTTTATACTTACTAATTCTGATTTATTTATAGTTTATACTTACTGAAACATGTCCATGGCCACTCAATGAGAAGCCTTCCCCTCACTAAGCTTTCGAATTACCTGGAAATCCAGTTGAAATAAATTTCCCAAACAAAAATAAATAAATAAATAAATTGGTCAATTACAAAAGCATAAATAAAAATACTTACAGTTCCAAGGGTTAGAAGACTTTTGTTGATTCAGTTTTTGAGCTTTATGTCCATTCCTTTTCCGATTCCACCACACCAAACACTACTTAAGTTTTTATAAAATGGAAAAAAAAGTGAAGAGTCATACTCCAGAAATGGTATCTGTTGATGGTGTCCCAAGAAGATCAGTTATTAATTCCAACTGATGAACAACAAGGTCAGCAATAACAGATGTTGAATGTGGGAACACCGTAGCTTTTGCCACTGACAAGGTATATACATACATGCGCTTACTTTTTATTTTAAGAGAATATAATAATAATGATAAAGAGATTTGATGTGTAGTTTGCACGAAGGAAGGAGAGAGAAGCAGCAACAACACAGGAAGAGGCTCGGATGAGGGTTCTGTTGATGATGCATGGGACGATTTTTTTAGTTTGAGGAAAACAAGTTCCAACCCTTGTATATCTGACAATCCTGTAATATTCACAAGACATCTGAATAATATGAAATAGTGTAATTTTCATAAAATAAAATTACAAACCTATAAAACAAGTTCCAACCCTTGTATATCTGACAATCCTGTAATATTCACAAGACATCTGAATAATATGAAATAGTGTAATTTTCATAAAATAAAATTACAAACTTGTACATTATGAAACCAGAAAAACACAAGGCGGAAAGAAGAAACAAAATTATCATACATATCTTTTGACAGCTTAACTAACAGCAAGTCCTGAAGGTTGGATGACTTGGACAAATACAAGCATCCAAAGCTTATAATAGCTGGAAACACCACATAAAATGGAGCCTGCTTCAGAAAACAAGAGAATGCTTCAGAAGAGTTTGTTGAATCCCCTTTGATTTGATCATCAACTGCCCTTTCTAATCCTGAAAATGACAATTCAGGCCATGACTTGCAGATATCATTGAAAAAACTCCTTTCAAGAAAACAAATAGAATATAGGATAGAAAAAAAGAAATCCACTTAGTTTATGTGAAATAGATATAACTTCCAGGAAATGCTGCAATATTAGATCAGGTGAAGCACACATTGATGATATAAATGCGTTGGTGATCCCAGAATCATGCTCACACTCTGTTAAAGTGGCATTTTCACCAAGAAGATCGAGAAAAGAGTTATCATCAAGTTTGCTTGAGTTTCTGATGAATAAAAAAGATACTCAAAACCTGATATCATAATAAAAAGAAAACGTAAATTCCAAATATATACAAAGAAACACACCTTCCACTCAAGAAAAATGTGACTTTATCATCAGTATTCCACTCAGCAAGACGAAGGGGCTGCACCCTTGTAGTAAACATAAAACAAACTTTCTCTTTCATCAAAACCATGCCAGCTGGAACAGAGGCACTCAAAGGGGAAACAATCTTGCGTATACCTGAGAAATGTTGTTGTGATAAGATTTCATGGAAATGGATTTACACACCTTTCATGTTAAGAAACTTATAATGACAAGTTATTAAGTTAATTACCATATTTTGAAGCTTCAGGGGCAATTTTTTGGAGAAAAGCCAAAGGGTCCTGGAACTCTTCTTTACTTGGGGAATATACTGGACATTCTGGCATGCTATCAGTCCAATCAAGATCAGTTGTGTCAAACTTGTCAATCTTTTGTTTTGAGATGGTGTCTCTCTCATTCAGACCACTACCAGATTTTGCATATATATATATGGATTTCTGAATGATCTCACACCACAGGATGCGGGATCTCTTAAGGCATCTCCATTGCTTCTAGACATCAGATTAGTCACATATGCAATGTCATTATTTAATGTGTCTGTTTGCATCCGTTGAAGCCTCTTCTGCTTCAAAAATTCCAACTTGGCTTCTCTGGAGAAACAAACCCCCCCTTCCCCCTGAAAAAGATTACAATGTTAATTCACAGGTCACCTATAATCTATGACAATAGATTGAATTGAATATCTCCTTCAGTATAATAACTTGTCAATGATCGCAGAACAAAGTGAAACTAATTACATATATGAAAAAAAAACAACAATAAATTGTTCTGCAAACTCAAGCAAACTTTAAAACCCACCAAAAGAAATAGTTATTGAGAGGTGCACATCCAATGTTCTAATGTATCCACGTTCTAGAGGCACTTTATTACTGAATATGAACTTTGATGCATTTGCTTGGCACAATTAAAATTAGATAACTTTATGTTTCTAATAGTTAGATAATTTTGTTGATTTTCTATTTAACTTATTTTAATACAAGGGTATTTTGGTCTTTTATAAAAAATAAAAAAATTCCACCTTCCCATTTGAATTGTGAAATTCATCAATTGTGAAGGATTCTAAATTAGATTTTGTCCATTTCACAACCAACCGTATCATGGAATGGAATCATGCATTCCAATTGTATTGGATTATATTGGAATCCGGAAAGTGGAAAAGGAATTGCCATTGAACTCACAGAGTTAGGATCAGAATTCTTTTTGGGAGCATCACCGGAATTGTTATTCCCCTGAAGAGCAATATACACGACCTTAAGCTTGCATTCCTCTAAGTGTTTACCAGGTTCCTTACTAAACTGGATTTCAAACAATTACAACATTTAACTATGTCATTAATCATTTGAAAAATGGAGCTTCATTATAAAAAAATGAACATGTTATGGAACTAAATAAGATACTAAATGGACACTCACAGTCAGTAACCTTCATTGATCCAGGTGTGTCCACACCTAACCAAACATAGAATGTGGCATACATGATTGCAACACCAATAACAACCATACCAACCACCACCAAGACAGAGAAACCACCATCACAAATTTCTATCTAAACAAAAAAATCTGCCAGCTCAGCAAGATTCTTAGAAAACAACTATGTAAGTAAAGAATAAAGAAAGAAAGAAACCTGTAAAGCCTCTCATGCAGACCTTCTTGCAACACTTGAAACACGAACATTAGCACGTATAGAAACCCATATGCCAACATAACCAGCCATACCAGAACATACACCTCCTAAAAGAAAAGAAAAGATAGTGATGGACGCAGAATTTAACCTGCACAAGCATCACACAGGAACATATTTCCATTTTTGTCAACAACTTCAAACATGAAAAGATAGTCATCATAGAAACATAAACATCCATTTCCATTTATTTCCATTCTCACCTCCCTATGCCTAAACCCGATTGCATCTCTGCCTTAGTTTGCATGTTGTATCAGAGTGTGATTATTAATGCCATTGATGAATTAGTCAATTGTACTTTTGCTTGTTCATTGGGGAAATTTATCAAACAGGTGGTGTTCATAAAAAAAACCACTCTGTCAACATTAATTCATCCTTCCCACAAATAAAGATTCATCAAAAACATAAAAAGCAAATAATTTAGTAAGATAAAAAGGGACCAGGAAAAAGTAAAAATAAACAGGTCGTAGGCTCGATATCAACAATTATACACTGCATTAAACTAACCCTCAATTTCATACTAAAAATCAAAATTCAAAACAAACATCATTTAACAGAATATGAAGAACATATATTGAGATCGAGAGAACACAAAGAGGAGAACAGGCGAGATGAGTGCAAACTATTGTGCCAAAACTTACCAGCTAATGGAAATTGGGAACTCGATAACATAACGCTATCTGGAACAGTGGGGCGGTTAGAAAATTGATATCGAGATGGAATCAGACAAACAACAAAAGAAGGGAATAAGAACAACAATGACCAGTAATGGAATACTGATGATATTACTTGCGTAGGGTCAAGGAGTAGAACGACGAGAAGAGGTGACATGTATGATGATACGATGAGCACAGAGACCACGATGGAGGCGTAAGAGCCTAAGACGACAACAGTGAGTAGAGCGATGCGATGGAGGCGCGTTCGTGATAGAGAAAAGAAATAAGGATTCAGAATAACATACGACTAGGGAAGGAAGGATGTGAAAGCATAAAAGGCAAGACCTAGGGTTCTGATGGGTTTGCTAAAATTAAAGGGCTAGACGAATTATAAAACGGTGACAAGGTACACCAGAGCACCGGCGCCAACACGCTCGGAAATGTGGAGTTTTCTAATTTTTTTGGGTTTCTAACCGGAGGTCGATAGATGTTTTCAGACTAAAATCAGAGATTAGAGAGCCGAAGAAGAGAGAATCACAGAAGCGTGAGGTGTGGATTGAGTTTTTAAAGGTTCAATGGCGGTGGCGGTGGCGGTGGCGGTGGCGATGGCTTAGGGTTTACAGAGAGAAGGAAGGAGTGAATGAAGGGAGATACTGAGGAGAGAGGGTAGAAGCGGGGTTCTTCAAAATTTTAGAATTTCAGACGATTTCGTTTTCCCCCTTTAAAAACGCGCGTTTAAGCAAAAAAAATATAAAGCGACATTTGAAGAGGACACACATTTAAGATAAGCGCCCTCCGTGTTTGTATTTTTTTTTTCTTTTCTGACACTAATTTTAGGGCACGTACAAATGCGTGTCCTCTATCCTTCAAATTTTAGAAGAGATGACATTATTTTTAGGGTGCACGCTTTTGCGTATTGTAAATCACTGCGTGTCATTGTTTGTGCGTCGTAAAAGACTGTTTTTCTAGTAGTGTATGGGAGCAATGATCTTAGTTTGATCCTTCTTGTACGAAAACATCAAATGATCAAACATTCATTGCTAAAAGGTAATTTACATAGCAACTTTGGTGAACTTTTGAAACCAATTTCTTGATGCATGTCGTAATCCATAAATAGCTTTTTGCAATTAACAAACCCGTGTCACATTTTATTTCCTAAAACTTTGAGCTATATATCTTTATGTAAACTTCCTAATCTAGGTTACCATGTAAAAAAGACGTTGTTGAAATCCAGTTGGTGCACTTCCCATTGCTTCTTTGATCATGCAACCGCTAGAGCACACAAAAAGCTATATTGATGTTATTGGTGAAAAGACATCATACATAGTGTGAGCACATTGCTACAACAGGGTAAAAACAAAGTAATATTAAATTTTTTGGTCGATTTACAGCAGTTTTGTATACAGGTTTATTAGAACATGATTATAAATTTATATAATTAAAAAGAGTTAATTTTTTTTAAATATAATAGAAATGAAAGAAATATGATCATACTTTCATTGTTTCTTATTACAAATTTTGATGCCCAGAATTGAATAGAAACTTTTACGAGGTTTAGTAACGACATTGGCAATATAAATTTTGATCAACCAAATGCAGGAAATCACAATCTACTTAACATTTATTTATCTTATTATGGCATTGTACTCTTATTATAGGATTCTACTTTCATTTTTCCTTACTACAACTATTTACTTTGGATGGTTTATTATAGGACATTATATTTGGATAATTGTACCCCTTATAGTACTGCATCATAGGCTATTCGTTAAAATGAAACTACTTTCCGCCTTCTAGAATCGTAAACTGTAAACCGTAAATATTGATGGATACTCTTCATTGATGCATTGCTATGTAATATAACCTGTTTCCAAAAGAAACTATGCACCAAAAGAAAACACTCCATCTGCATAAACCAAAATAAAATTTAGATGTCGACTTATTAACCTTGTAACATCATATATGGTTGCTATATGCCATCCAATATGATATCAAAATTTGTTAAAACGTCTTAATTAGGTTATTTGACATGCAACATTATGTAATCCCTTTTATACTGTCGGCCTATCTCGACCACCTTTAAGTTCCAAATAAATGGAAAAAATGATATGATAATATAGCCGTTATTAAGCGGATCCTAAATAAACCATAAGATATAAACTATAAAAATCAAACACTATAAGTACAACTATATACATCAGTAAAATACTTCATAATAACATTTCATCCTTCTACGTGAGTAAGCGAGTTAAGTATCTTCAAATTGTATTGATCTCTAAAAACTTATTATAAAAAAAACTAGTATGGATTTTTAAACGCATAATTACCGAAAATTTTATGGTTTTAAGATTTGGACTCAGTTGTGGTTTTACTGAATCATTTTCTTATGTTAATCTGAGCTGAATTCTAAATAAGTGAAATTTTAAATCGATCAAATCTATAATTTAATTATCAATTTTAGATTAAGAGGTATTATATGCGTTATTTATGATAAATTTAAAAGCTTCTTATTACAATTGGCAGTTTCATTCATTAATTATCTTCATTTAACAGATTGCTGTTTTGTTTTTGTAATATTAAAAACAGGGAAAATAATGCTTGCGTGGTCTATTTAAATGTACATTATCAGTTCCTAAACCAAAGCACTTAGAAATCCTACGCTGAAGTGAGTCTTTGTAATTATACATAAACATGACCAAGCTCACATCTTACTTCGTGCTTTTTATTGTTGTAATCTCAGGTTTGTGTACTCAGTTCTCTAGATGCCTATCCTCCATAATATTATTTTAATTGTAAAATACATGATGAAGTCTGTTTTTGATATTTTGGGATGACAAACATGACATTTATGTTATCTCAAAGCATATCATGTTTGATTAATATATCATCAATTGATTGCATAATTCCAAACAGTTCCAATCTAATGGTGGAAAAATTATCATACTATAGATTTTAGTATTTTTATTGATTTGATAGCTATATATCTGAAATCTAATATTTTACGATTCATGTTATAAGTAATTTGTTTCTTTTTCTTCATTTTTAGTTGGAGTTTCCATTGTGAATGGACAACAAAGATGTACTGTGGTCTGGGATCCGAACTCTTGTGATCTTGGTGATTGTCGTGCACAATGCTTTCAAAAACACTTGGGCGAAGGAGTTTGTGAAATTTCAAGTGATAAGAGTCATTACAGTTGTATTTGTATTTACAACTGCTAATCCGATCTTAAGACAATAGTGTCACCTATAGTGTTTAAAAACTCAAAGGTTTAGGGGCCTGCTCCATAGGAATTGCAATTACCTTGAATAACATTTTTGTGGTTGTGGAAAATTTTCAATATATTCAATGAATTATTTGAGATTTTTTTGATTAGAGCCCTAAACGAACCGAACAAAAACGAACAAGGGCATGTTCCTGTTTCTTCATTCAATTTTAACCGAACAATTGAAATGAATACGTAGACATAAACAAACGAGTTTTCTTGTTCATGCATTTCGTTTTAAAAAAAGTACTCTGTTTATGTTGATTTGTTTACACACGAACATAAATAAAATAAATGAACATATAAATCAAAGAACATAAACAAACAAAGCTAAATAAACGAACATAAATAAAATAAATAAACATACGAAATCATTAACGATCGAGCATAAATAAATCTTTACGAACGTAAATGAATAAGAATATTTTCTATGAGTGTGTTTTCAATCATTAATAAGAAGTCTTAGTTTACTAAAACAGAATCAATCATTCTGATATAATTTTTGCCTTTGATTTAACTTAAACATGCATTGTCTTGGATTCACATAGTCAAGCTTCTTGACATGGGGACATTATGCTAAATAATAATTGAATATATCTAGGGCTTGTAGACGATGTTCACAATCACATCACAGAAGTGTGACTAACATCGGTTGAAAATCAGTGGTTTTGAAATAAGGAGGTCAAAGGGCTTATTTTTATTTTGGAACTTAGAAATAAAGAACATCAAAGCATGTTTCTTTTTGGAACTTAGAAATAAAGAACATCAAAGGGCTTATTTTCTTGTAGACATGTGCCTTGGGACGTGGCTTAGGTGATTGTAACACACGGTTTCAAATCGCTTCATTATTCGGGGCTGTGGCCTTGGGGAAGAAAGGATTTGGCCCTTTGTGGATGTGGGTGTTATAGTCTAAGTGATTCGAGTGTTCGATGGTGTTTCAGAGCCTAAGGGTATAATCGTAATTTGATAATTCGGTCCTTTATGAATTTTGGGTTTTTGGACCGGGAAGTTTTAAGGCTAAGGTAAGTTGTTATAAGTGTAGGGCTTCTCGTCACCTTTCTATGAATATAAAGTTCGTCGGAAATGGAGTTTAAACGGAAAAATTATGATCGTTTGAAGTATTGGCAAAAGTGGTCCTTAGTGGAAAAGACTTGCAAGATAGGTCCCATGCATGCACTTTATGAACGCACATGTCTAGGTTTGTATGCCCATCGTAATAGGCAGAGTGCCAAACCCTAATTTTTAGGCTTTGGGCACTATTTAAACATCCTTATGAGCTCCAGGCTTTCACATTTCTCAGCCTCCACTGACCTTAGAGCCTCATTTCGAACCCTAATTCCCTTGGTGATGTGTTCTTGAGCTTAGAAGTGATTTTGAAAGGGTTTGGTGTTTTTCAAGGAAGTGAATCTTGGTGTGGCTTTGGGGTTGTAGATCCAGAACCTTCACTCTCTTGGGAAGATTCAGGAGGTATAAAGTTCTTATCTTGACTCCTTCTTATGCTAGTTTGAGTTTAAGGCAAGGTTAGGAGCTTTTATGGTGTATTAAGTTCTCCTTGTGAGTTTGAGCCACTCCAGGAGCTTGAAGTGCTAGATCTTGCCCCTTCTGATGTTGTTAGTTCATAAAAATGCTATCTTGATTGTGGATATTGGACCATGCATGAGTTTGAGCCCTTATTATGGGACTTAATGGACAAAATCGGATTTTGGGTCCCATTAATACATACAAACGGGTAAAGTTGCCAACTTTACGAGTTAAGGACTTAAATTGAAGATTTCTTGAGGTTTTGGGGCTAAATGTTTAATGGGTTATGTCAGAAATGAGATTTTTGGAAGAACGCCATTACACTGAGTGTAATGTGTAGTACGCCCCGCGTACCGCATTTTGCCCTCGTCTCAGGTCGTCGGGCATACGCGACCAGTATGTTGTTTTGAGTTTTGGACCTTTTTGGACCATTTGGACTTTAGGGCTTTGGTCTTGGGCTTAGGTTGAGTTATTGGGCTTATTTTGTTGGATTAAGGATTTTCATTAAGGTTTGAAATTATTTGTTGGGCTTGTCGTGTTGTGCATAAGATTGTGGTTTTGGGGATTATTAGGCCCAATGGGCTTGGACCATTTTTGGTTGTTTGGTTCAGTTCGTGGAGACGGTTCGCAACAGCTGCACCAATTATAGGATTTGTCTGTCGATTGAGGCGAGTCTCCTCACTGTACTTTTGGGTCGAAGGAACCAATGCCGACCATTTGGTTTATGTATTATAGGAAGACTAGGGGGCGACCCTTGTAATTTGTATGTAAGACCAGGAGTTGGCTCCTGGAAAATTTGTATGCATGACCAGAGTTTGGACTCTGGCAGTTAAATAGATAAGTAGTTGTAGATTGTATGCTAGTTGTCTTTGTGATGCTTGCATGGAAGACCAGGAGGTGGCTCTTGGCACTTGTCTGTAAGACCCAGGGTTTTGGTCCCTGACCTGGCAAGGAAATACCATGATATGGCTCGTGGCATAATGTCAAGACTATGGTTGGCACATAGCACCACCTATTGCATGTTTGATAAGTACGACTCGTATGTTATGTTTGGTATGTGGTATTTGGGGAAATCACTTAGCTTTGTGCTTACAGTTGTTGTTTATGGTTTCAGGTACTTCCGGTTCGAAAGGGAAGGGCCCGGCTTGATCGCAACGCATACACCCATATTTTCTGCAACCTTGAGATTTTGGGATTGTACTCTGATAACTGTTTTTATTATAAAATACCTTTAATTGTTTAAGTAAATGATAAATGGGTGTTTTGGTTGTTTTAAAAATGAAATTTTTACCTTCATATTTTGGGGTGTTCCAGTGATAAAGTTTAGGAATATGTAAGAATACAACCAAGAATCATATGTCTATTTACACCACACAGACAAGGAACTTGTTTATTACTAAAACATATTGATCAAGCGGAATATGATGTACTGAACTATAAGGGAACCAAATCAGTGCTGCATCAACTAAGGAATCCTTCCTTATCTGCCAACACGACTCAATTGTCATTCTTGTACGGTTAAGCACTGCTCAAATTTCTTATAAGTTACTTGCTAAAGGCGTTTACAATCAAGAATTCAAATAGATGGGCCAGATATACTTGGTAATCCAGGAAATATGATAAACTAGGAAATTTTATAAAAGAAAATCCTAATAATAACCTTAGATAACCATAAGATGTGGATAAGTATAAGAATATCAAACACTCCCTTCAAGTTGGAATGTGAAGATCACAAACACCCAACTTGCTACGTAAAGTCTAAAACCAATCTGCACCAAGTGCTTAGTAAATGTATCCTTTGGCTAATGCTCATATCAGATTCCTTTCCTATGTGTCGAACAACCTCATTATCACACATCAATGACATTTCCTTAATTTAACTGTTGTCCAAGTCTTGTAGCTAGTAATCACCTTAACCGCAACACTTCACAAGAAGTACTGGCCATAGCCATATACTCGACTTCAGCACTATACTTAGTCTTTTTTTCTCTATGGGACTGGTGCACCTCCCAAAATAATAAAGTAATTTTTACATGACCTTCTAGTTGATGCAAAACTTACTATAATCCTTTTTGTTGGTATGGAACGTCTGTCTGTTAATACGTGTGCGATATTTCAGATACTATGTAATAATGACTAGGAATACAGGAACAATGTAACTTTCTATGATCTATAAAGGTATGTAGTTTATAGAATGCTTTTGTACTATTCAATGTATGTTTAATAACTATGATACAAAAATGAAGTTACACAGCCCGATGTTTCCGCCGCCGACCGGGGGTGTGACAGTAGAACAAGTCATTGATGTCTGCTTTCTGGCTGGACCAACTTACTAATCTATTTCCAAGCATTTGAGCTCCTCCTGAAGTGCTTTTACGATCAATGCCACACCCGCCATGATCGGAGTCAGTGTATCCCACCAGCTTAAACTTAGAGTCACGAGGATACCATAACCCAAGATTGGGTGTATGTTTTAAGTACCGAAAAATCCTTTTGACAATGTGTAGATGAGATTCCTTAGGACTGGCTTGATAGTGAGCACACAGTATGGTGGCAAACATAATGTCAGGGAGACTGGATGTAAGATAGAGTAGAGAGTCTATAATTCCTCGAAACAGAGTTACATTCACATCAGTGCCACTTGGATCAGTGCCAATAGACGTTGATGAAGACATCAGAGTCTTTGCCGGTTTGCAATAAGAGAAACCATACTTCTTCATCATATTTGCAATATATTTAGCTTGACAAACAAAAATACCATCAGCTAGTTGTTTGACCTGCAAGCCTAAAAAGAAATTTAGTTCACCCATTATGCTCATCTCGAATTTCTTGGCCATGACCTCCGCGAATTCTGAACTTAACTTTTCATCAGTGGAATGATATGAGATCCTTATTTCTTTATGAACAGAGTGTTATTGATCATTCCATGTTTGTATCCACTTGAGAGAAGATAGCGTGCCAACGTGTCATACCATGCCCTAGGAACCTACTTTAAGCCATAGAAAGCTTTATCAAGACAATACACATGATCTGGAAACTCTTCATTTTCAAAACCTAGAGGTTGTTTTAGAAATATTTCTTCTTGAATATCTCCATGTAGAAAGGCAGTCTTGACGTCTATTTGGTATACTTTGAAGTTTTTGAAAGATGTAAAAGCTAGAAACAGAAGAATTGCTTCAAGTCTTGCAACTGAAGCAAATGTTTCATCATAGTCTAACCCTTCAAGCTGACAGAACCTTGAGCTACAAGCCTAGCTTTGTTTCTTATGACGATTCCATCTTCATCCATTTTGTTCTTGAAAACTTAGCACGTGCCAATGATAGTCTTTCCTTGAGGTTTGGGAACAAGAGTCCACAGATGATAACATTCGAATTCATTTAGCTCATCCTGCATGGCTTTAATCCAGCTAGCTTCTTTCATGGCATCAACAATATTCTTTGGTTTGATCATTGAGACGAAGTTTACAAACATGCAGAAGTTTCTGCTGACTCTACTGCGAGTGAGAATCCCAGAATTTACATCTCCAATGATTTGAGATTCAGGATGATCTCGAAGGATTCTTGGATTAGAACTTTTATTTGTATTGCTATGGGCAGAGACTTCCTGATTTGATGATTCGGCTTCTTCAGGGACAACATGCTGATCTTCAGAGATAGGTTGAGAGCTGATTAATTGATCAGCATTGGGAACAATAGGATCAACATCATTTGAAAAGAGCTCAGGAACAGTGTCTGAAGGACTGTAAGTAAGTTCATTCAGAATTAACGAGGGGTGATCAACTCGATCATGAATGAATGAGTCCTCATCAAAGGTGACATGAATTGTTTCTTAACCAATTTGCCTTGAAAGATTAAATACTCTGAAAGCCTTGGATACGGTGGAGTATCCTAGGAACACTCCTTCATAAACTTTAGCCTCAAACTTCGAACACTAATCTCTTTAATTCAATATGTAACAAACACATCCAAACACATGAAAATAAGAGATGTCTGGTTTCCTTCCTTTTAGTAGCTCATAAGTAGTTTTCCCATGACATTTAACAATAATAGACCTGTTTTAGGTATAACACGCTGTATTGATAGCTTCAACCCAAAATGATAATGAAAGACCAGCTTCAACAACCATAGTTCTTCCAACTTCAATGAGAGTTCTATTTCTTCTTTCTGCAATACCATTTTGTTGGGGAGTTCTAACTGCCAAAAAGTTCTGAGAGATTCCTGAGACTAAGCAAAAATCTTCTAGAGAGGAGTTTCTGAATTCAGTTCCATGATCACTACGTAATTGCCTTACTTTGTGATCAAAGAGGACTTCCAGTGCTTAATGAGAGCAATGATTTCATCAGCAGCATGACTCTTCTTTCTTAAAAAGACTACCCACGTAAACCTTGAAAATTCATCCACAAATACAATAGTATATTTCTTCCCGGCTCTTGACTTAATCGGAACTGGTCCAAAAAGGTCCATATGAAGGAGATGAAGAGGTTTGATTATTGAAGAACAAGACTTTGGCTTGAACGAAGACTTGGTTTTCTTCCCTTTTTCACACGCTGAGCACAGTTTGTCCTTAACAAATTGCATCTTAGGAATTCCTCTCACAAACTGTTCCCTACAATCCTTGAGATGTTCTTGAAGTTCAGATGCGATACCCTTTTGTGCCACAACCAATTTAGATGAGACCGAGCATGAGAGAAGAAGCAACGACGAAGAGAGTTGTCATCAGAAAACATATCCAGAACATAGATGTCGTTTTGTCGATTTGCAGTAAGAACAATGATGCTCTTTTGATCAACAACTTTTCATTTTTCTCTTGTTAAAGAGAAATTCATAGTCAGCGTCACATAATTGACTGATAGAAATGAGATTATGCTGAAGACCTTTCACATAAGAGACATTCTTGAAAACAACAAAATTGCACTTGATGGATCCATATCCGTTTGTGGCTCCCTTGCCATTTTCTCCATATGTAACTGACGTACCATCCTTCTTTATGAAATCTTCCAGGAGAGACTTGAATCCTGTCATATGTCTTGAGCAACAGCTGTCTAAATACCACATATGCTCTTTACCCTAAAACTAAGATGTACAGTAAGTCCAAAAAAATATACACTGACCCATTTGCAAAGGATCACTAAGAAAAGATGTTATAACAATCATTAGGGATACAATTCAACGAGTTTCCCTTTTTGATCCACTTATCATTTTGATTCATGATATTATCAGCATGAATGTTGTTTTTTTCAAAAGTGCACTCGCTGACTTTGTGAGAGGCGTCACCACATCGATAACAAACTTTAATTCCAAGATTCTTTCCTTTAACATTAGATTTTGATTTTATTTACAACTGTTGAATCTGAAGAACTTTGATTATTTGACTTAAGAGTTCTTGATTTAGTTTTGGAATAAGGAATGTTATCAATGGTATGCTCATATACTACCTTTTCATGAGACACATGATCCTTTGAAGAGTCATCCCGAGAAGAGGGCTTTGATTGATCTTTAGGTTCAGAATTGCGAACTAAGCACTGAGGAAACATTCTAAGAATTTTATTTATAGAATGAACTTCACCATTACATATAGGAAACTTTTGCAAAATCTTAGTGGAGGGAAGAACATACTCAAGATGAGAAGGTTGGAGAGAAGGATCAAGAGTAGATAATTTAGAAACACATTTAATAATGCCATTAGAATCAGTAGAGCAGTGAGTATTGATTAAAGTTTGATTTATAGAATAAGAACTCACAAATATACTCTTAAAGTCTTCTTTTAAGCAGTCAGCTTTATAAAAGGTTTGTTTAGTTTCATCTTTGGTTAAAGAAACAACACCTTCTATATCACCTCCAAGAATTTTTTTGCACTGATCTGGAATATGAGCATTAATGATTCTTGTGACATTAAAGTGAGAGGATGCCCTGTAATTCATAAGAAGTTGAGTGTGATTAGCATGATCAAAAACTTTTTCAGTGTGAAGAAAATTATTAAAAGCGAGATACAAGTGTTTTCCTTTTTTAAAACATAAAGAGATTTTTCTAGAGAAGAGAGTTTTTCTTTGAGAATCTTTAGATCAAGACTGAGACACATTTTCTTTATTTGAGATCAATAAATTGAAACGCAAGAGATCAATCGTGTCATATTTTTCGATATTAACATGATTTTTTACCTGATACGCTGACGTATCGTCCCATTCTGACTTGAGGTCTTTAGCAGTGCGAGGAGAATCAACGTTAAGGATCCCAACGCAGTCATGTGAAGTGTCAGTGTGAGATTTAACAATCTGAGTCATGAAACACTTAACTTCATCGTCTGAAGAGTTTTCCTTTTCAAAAGCAGATGATAGAGTGGTCATCATCTCTTGAACAGTTGACCAGTTTTGGACCAAACAATAGACAGAAAAAGGGAGTGAGTTTCCAATAGCAAGTCTAGCCTTTACATCGAGATTCAACATCCTTTTCTCTTCCTTGTTATAACCGGGAACATATTTCCCTTTCAGCTTACTGCCAAATGCACCATCAATGGATGATTGATGCATAGCAACTATAGGACCTTTGTTGATGACGTCGAAAATATCGAAATCCATGAACTTTAGACCTTCCATGGACTTTGATTTCCAATCAGAGAAGTTGTGTTTGTCAAAAGGAGGGATCTTTTTATAGACAATTTACTTTGGAATAAAAGAAGTCCACATGATTACTTGAGTGTATCACAAACCTGGTCTTATACCAATTGAAGGTTTGTATTGATCTGATACACTTCAAGTATGAATAAGAAATGTAAAACTAATCTAAGCAAAATAATAAACAAAAAGTAAATAACATAGAAGTTCTCCAAATTGTTCTTTCACCAAGAAAGAGTTTTGTCTTCACCAAGAAGACGAGTTTATCAAAAAGTCGATTGACACAAAGCCACGATCACAACATTAGGGATTGCCCCAATGTTGTACATATACTAAGCTATACATATATATCCATTGATTGAAGGGATTGCGTATAATCTATATTAAGAACCGATATTATCACAAATATACCGGATCTGTGATCTATTCTATACTTATCTGTATCATTACCTAATATACAAAATATTACAATCAGATAAAAGAACTGTAAGCTGACGTTGATAAGCTTGATACGCTGACGCTATAGATGAAGTAGACACTGACGCTAATCTATCAGCGTGTCGTGTGTTTTACTCATCAGATCATAAGGTGTGACCTTACATTTTTATTGCCTTGGGACGTGGCTAAGGTGATAAAGGTCAGGACTATGCAAGAATACAACCATGAATCGTACGTCTACTTACACCACACAGACAACGAACTCGTTTCTTACTAAAACATATTGATCAAGCGGAATATGATGCAATGAACTATAAAGGAACAATATCAGTGATGCATCAACTAAGGAAGCCTTCCCTATCTGCTAACACGAGTCAATTTTCATTCTTGTAAAAATTAAGGACTGCTCAAATTTCTTATAAGTTACATGATAAAGGCATTTACAATCAAGAATTTAAATGGATGTGCCAGATATACTTGGTAATCCAAGAAATGTGATAAACTAGGAAACTTTATAAAAGAAAATCCTAATAATAACCTAAGATTAACATAAGATGTTGATAAGTATAAGAATCCCAAACACTCCCCTTCAAGTTGGACAGTGAAGATCACAAACATCCAACTTGCTACGTAAAGTCTAAAACCGATCTGCACCAAGTGCATTAGTAAATATATCTCTTGGCTAATGCTCATATCAGATTCCTATGTGTCGAATAGAACGCGACGTCCGTGTGAACGTCATGGACAACTATAAAATTAACTAAATTGTATCCCGACGTAGGTTATATCTGGCCCTACTAATGGTAAGAGCTAGTAGCCTACCCACAAGATGCCTATGTTGACAAGCGTCAACCATGGGACTGCCGTCTTCCTTTTGTAAATGCAAGTTTTGCCCCTGTTGGAAAGCAATTTTCGAATTCCTTGAACACCAGGCCACTATCTTCCAAAATTTTCAAGGTGTAACTCAGTTGTCTAATCACAAACCATTCGTACGAACGAGCCTCTTCAATCCCTAAGAACTATTTCAAAGGGTCTAAATATCTTTTTGCAAAAATGTGTATGCAAACCAACTTTGACATTTTTAATATTCTTACTATAATTTCCTATCAAAAGAATGTCATCGACATATATGGGAGCAGTGATTTTAGTTTGATCCTTCTTGTACGAAAACATCGAATGATCATACTTTGATTGTTGAAAGCTAATTTAGATAACAACTTTGGTGAACTTTTGAAACCAATTTCTTGATGCATGTCGTAATCCATAAATAGTAGATTTTTGCAATTAGCAAACCCGTGTCATATTTTATTTGTGAAAACTTTGTGCTATATAACTTTATGTAAACTTCCTACTATAGGTTACCATGTAAAAAGGGTTGTTGAAATCTAGTTGGTGCACTTCCCATTGCTTTTTTGATCATGCAACCGCTAGAGCACAAAAAAAACTACATTGTTGTTATGGGTGAAAAGACGTCATACATATAGCGAACATATTACTACAACGGGGTAAAAACAAAGTAATATTAAATTTTTTTGGTCGATTTATAGTAGTTTTAAATGTAGGTTTATTAGAACATGTTTACAAAGTTTATATAATTAAAAAGAGTTTATATTCTTTTAAATATAATAGAAATGAAAGAAATATTATCATACTTTCAATGTTTCTTATTACGAAATTCCACTTTCATGGAAAATTTTGATGCCCCGATCGAATAGAAACTTTTACAAGGTTTAATAACGTCATTGGGAATATAAATTTTGATCAACAAAACGCAAGAAATAACAATCTACTTAACATTTATTTATCTTATCTTGGCATTGTACTCTTATTTTTTCTTATTATAGGATTCTACTTTCATTTTTCCTTTCTACAACTATTTACTTTAAAATGGTTTATTATTAGGACATTATATTTTGAAAATTGTAAACCTTACAGTAATGCATCAAAGGCTATTCGTCAAAATGAAACTATTTGCTGCCTTTTAGAATTGCAAACCGTAAACCGTAAACCTTGATCAATTGATACTCTTCATTGATGCATTGTTTTTCTATGTAATATAACTTGTTTCCAAAGAAACTATTCACCGAAGAACACACTCCATCTGCATATACCAAAATAAAATTTAGACGTCGACTTATTAACCGTGTAATATTGTATATGGTTGCTATATGCCATCCAGTATGATATCAAAATTTAATTTGTAAAGCGTCTTAATTAAGTTATTTGACATGAAACATTATGTAATCCCTTTTATACTGTCGGCCTATCTCGGCCACCTTTAAGTTCCAAGTAAGTGGAAAAAATGATATGATAATATAGCCGTTATATATTAAGCGGATCCTACAAATAAACCATAAGATATAAACTATAAAAATCAAACTCCATAAATACAACCATATACTGATATACATCTGTAAAGTACTTCATAATAACATTTCATCCTTCTACGTGAGTAAGCGAGTTAAGTATCGTCAAATTGTATTGATCTCTAAAAATTTATTATAATAAAACTAGTATGGATATTCAAACACATAATTACCGAAAAATTTATGGTTTTAAGATTTAGACTCAGTTCTATGAATGATTTTCTTATGTTAATCTGAACTGAATTCTAAATAAGTGAAATTTTAAATCGATCAAATCTATAATTTAATTATCAATTTCAGATTGAGAGGTGATTATGTGCGTTATATATGATAAATTTAAAGCTTCCTATTACAATTGGCAGTTTCATTCATTAATTATCTTCATTTAACAGATTGCTGTTTTGTTTCTGTAATATTAAACACAGGGAAAATAATGCTTACTTGGTCTATTTAAATGTACATTATCAGTTCCTAAACCAAAGCACTTAGAAATCCCACGCTGAAGTGAGTCTTTGTAATTATACATCAACATGACCCAGCTCACATCTTACTTTTTGCTTTTTACTGTTGTAATCTCAGGTTTGTGTACTCAATTCTCTAGATGCCTATCCTCCAAAATATTATTTTAATTGTAAAATACATGATGAAGTCTGTTTTTGGGATGACATGTTGAGTGTGAAGCCATTGGGTTAGTCAAAAGAAGTGGCAGGAAACAAGGACTCTCATGTGAACATGGAAAAATTGTTACGGCTGCAGAATTTCAACAATGGTGGCCTTATCAATTTCACATGTATGTGAATGGAAGAAAAGGCTTACGACTCAAAATATTATAAATAGGCTTCTTCCTTTCATTTGTAAAACTTGTATCTAGTGTAACACAGAAAGAGTGCAGATTAGCACCAAGAAATGTAAATTCCTAGTTACCGGTGGACGTAGGTCAGAGAAGGACCGAACCACGTTAAATCCCTCGTGTTCATCTTTGTGTTCTTGTTTTTCGTGAGCTGTGTGTGTGTTTAGAGTCGTGTGTTAAGTGTCTCGATCCTAACAAGTGGTATCAGAGCGTTGGTTTAGCTCCAGAAGGTGATTTTCAGTTTTTTGGTCGAAATTTGTTTTCGTCAAAAACGATTTTGGTGTATACCGTTGGAAAGGTCTCGTTCCGAAGATTCCGAAAATATTTTTTTCTGAATTTTTCGACCACCGGAAGACGTCCAAATCGCCGGTCAAAGGTTCGCCGGAATAGTGACCGGGAAAACCAGTTCGCCGGAGAAGACGACACTGTAGCGCCGGAGCATTGCCGGAGAAGACGACACTGTACGCCGGAGACCTGCCGGAGAAGACGACACTGTAGCGTCACTGTAGCAGAATTTGAAAAACTCAGATTTGGTCCCTGAAGTTTCAGAAAATTGCAAGACAGGTCCTGTTCTTTCAGAAAATTGCAAAAATGGCAGAAGATGGTAAAATCAAAATTGACAAGTTTGATGGAACCGATTATGGATTTTGGAAGATGCAAATTGAAGATATGTTGTATCAGAAAAGTTTGCATTTGCCTATGTTGGGCGAACAACCGGATGACATGTATGATGAAGAATGGAAGTTGTTGGATCGACAAGCCTTGGGTGTAGTTAGGCTTTCATTGGCAAAGAGTGTTGCGTATAACATTGTTAATGAAACAACTACTTATGGAGTATTTAAGGCTTTGTCCAACATGTACGAGAAGCCGTCCGCTTCCAACAAAGTGTTCCTCATCAAACAATTGGTTAACACCAAAATGAAGGAAGGCATGTCAGTTACCGCTCACATAAACGAGTTTAACTCGATTATCTCTCGTTTAGCCTCAGTTGCAATAAAGTTTGAAGATGAAGTACAAGCGCTCCTCCTTTTATCATCTTTGCCCGATAGTTGGTCAGGCACCGTCACAGCTGTTAGTAGTGCATCCGGCACTATTAAACTCACTTTCGAGAGTATTCGTGACTTGATTGTAAATGAAGATATCAGACGGAGAAGCAATGGTGAGACTTCTAGTTCTAGTTCTAGTTCTTTATTGCATACAGAAAGTAGAGGAAGAAGAAACGAAAGAGGACGTAGTCGAGGCAGATCAAAGTCTAGAAAAAGGGGGCAGTCCAAGAACCGAAAAGATATTGAATGTTGGAATTGCAAAGAAAAAGGTCACTTTAGAAACCAATGTCCAAAACCACAAGCTGAAAAGAAAGAAGTACACAATGTATCCTCTGAAGAATCGAGAGATTTTCTCATATGTTGTGTTGAGAGCTCAATGGAATCCTGGATTATGGATTCGGGTGCTTCTTTCCATGCTGTCTCATGCCCAGATATGGTCAAGAACCTACAAACAGGTGACTTTGGCAAAGTTAGTTTGGCCGATGATCAAGTGCTTGATATTACGGGTATAGGAGACGTAGATTTGAAGACCTCCATGGGAACCACCTGGACATTGAAAGATGTCAGGGTTATCCCAAACTTAAGGAGAAAGTTGATTTCAGTTGGTAAGTTGGATGATGAAGGACTTGATGTTCACTTTGGGGGTGGACAATGGAAAGTGATCAAAGGCAACTTGGTGATTGCCAAAGGAAAGAAGAAAGGCACTCTATACATGGTAGAGATACCTGGTGATGGTGTTCATGCAGTAACCACCAATCCGAGTCCATCTAATTTATGGCACCAACGACTCGGACACATGAGCGATAAGGGATTGAAGATGTTGGCTCAGAAAGGAAAGTTTCCAGACTTGAAGAAAGTCGAAACTGAATTTTGTGAATCTTGTGTTCTCGGGAAACAAAAGCGGGTTACTTTTGTAAAAACGGGGAAGACACCGAAAGCTCAGAAGTTGGAGCTTGTTCACTCGGATGTATTTGGACCAACACCAGTTTCATCTCTAGGAGGCAAAAACTACTATGTAACCTTTATCGATGATTCAACACGCAAGGTATGGGTCTATTTTCTTAAAAATAAATCTGATGTATTTGATACTTTTAAGATATGGAAATCTGCTGTTGAAAATGAAACTGATTTGAAGGTAAAATGCCTGAAGTCGGATAATGGTGGTGAATACATAAGCAAGGAGTTTGTTGACTATTGTGCCAAACAAGGGATAAAGATGATCAAGACGGTCCCAGGAACCCCTCAGCAGAATGGTGTAGCTGAAAGAATGAATAGAACTCTGAATGAAAGGGCTAGAAGCATGAGGTTGAATTCTGGTTTACCTAAGACATTTTGGGCTGATGCAGTTAACACTGCAGCCTACTTGATCAACCGTTCACCGTGTGTTCCCTTGGATTTTAAATTACCAGAAGAAATGTGGCAAGGGAAGGAAGTAAGTCTCAAACACCTGAAAGTCTTTGGTTGTACTGCTTACAGTTTATTAAAAGATGGTGACAGGGATAAACTTGATTCAAAGACCAAGAAGTGTACATTCATTGGTTATGGGTCGGATGAAATGGGTTACAGGCTTTGGGATAGTGAGAGCAGAAAGATAATCCGAAGCAAGAATGTCACCTTTAACGAAGCCGAGTTATACAAAGACAGAAACAACAAAAGTCCAGAAGATCAGAAGGAGTATGTTGAGTTTGAAGGTGTTGAAAAGAAGAAAGAAGCTCCGGTCGAAATCCCTGAATCTGGGGATGATTCAACTGACAGTGGGAGCTCAGGGGATAATTCCAGTAATGATTCTGAAGATGAAGAAACCAGTCCTCCAACTCCAGAGTCCCCAGTCACACCTCAAGTTCAACTAAGAATATCTTCCAGAGTCACAAGACCACCAAACAAATACTCACCATCTGTCAACTACATTCTTTTGACAGAAAACGGTGAACCCCAGTGTTACTCTGAAGCTATAGGGTTGAAAGATTCATTGCAGTGGGAGCTAGCAATGAAAGATGAAATGAAGTCGCTTGAGAAGAACAACACATGGCACTTAACAAAGCTTCCAGTTGGGAAGAAGGCTCTTCAGAATAAATGGGTTTTCAGGGTCAAGGATGAACATGATGGTACCAAACGGTACAAAGCAAGATTAGTAGTCAAGGGCTTTCAACAGAAAGAAGGAATTGATTTCAATGAAATATTCTCTCCAGTAGTGAAGATGACCACTATCAGACTTGTTCTCAGTATTGTAGCAGCAGAAAGTTTGCATCTAGAGCAACTAGATGTCAAGACAGCTTTTCTACACGGTGACCTAGATGAAGACATTTACATGACACAACCAGAGGGTTTTCAGGATAAAGGCAAAGGAAACTTGGTGTGTAAATTGAAGAAGAGTTTGTATGGTCTGAAACAAGCACCCAGACAATGGTATTTGAAGTTCGATAACTTCATGAGAAAAGTTGGTTACAAGAGATGTGACAATGATCATTGTTGTTACATCAAGAAGTTTAAGGGTTCTTATATCATTCTACTACTCTATGTAGATGATATATTGATTGCCGGTTCAGACATGTCAGAGATCAAGAAGTTGAAGAAACAGATGTCTGAAGAGTTCGAAATGAAAGACTTGGGAGCTGCAAAGCAAATACTCGGGATGAGTATATTCAGAAACAAAGATGGTTCTTTAACACTATCTCAAGAAAAGTACCTTGAGAAAGTATTAGAGAAATTCAGCCTTAAAGATGCCAAGATCAGAAGCACACCTTTGGGAAGTCACTTTAAGCTTTCTAAAGCTCAGTCACCCAGATCAGATGAAGACAAGAAAGAAATGGCTAAAGTTCCTTATGCATCCGCAGTTGGTAGCCTCATGTATGCAATGGTATGCACGAGACCAGATATAGCTCATGCAGTGGGAGTTGTTAGTAGATTCATGTCCAATCCAGGAAGAGAACATTGGGAAGCAGTTAAATGGTTGTTGAGATACTTGAAAGGGACTTCAAAGACGGCATTAAATTTTAAGGGAAAAGACGTAGTTCTGAATGGTTATGCAGATGCAGATCTTGGTGGTTGTAAAGATTCATACAAAAGCACCACAGGGTATGTCTTTACAGTGGGCGGCACTGCAGTAAGTTGGATGTCCAAACTACAGAAAAGTGTTGCCCTTTCAACCACAGAAGCAGAGTATATGGCAGTTGCTGAAGCAAGCAAAGAGCTTATATGGTTGAAGAATTTTCTCAACGAACTTGGCAAAGAACAAGATGATTGTGCATTATTTTGTGACAATCAAAGTGCAATTCATCTTGCAAAGAATCCCGTCTTCCATTCGAAGACAAAGCACATACAGCTGAGATATCACTTCATCAGAGAAAGAATTAATGATGACACTCTGAAGTTGAATAAGATCAAAGGAACTGAAAATCCAGCTGATATGTTGACTAAGGTTGTCACTTTAGAGAAGTTGAAGCTTTGCATAGCATCAACTGGCCTTCAGGATAATTGAAGAGAAGGCCGGGTAATTAGGAAGGAGTCAAGATCAAAAGTTTTTACAGAAATACAGATACACAGTTGAAGCAATGGTGAAGATTGTTTCGTGGCTTCAAGTGGGAGATTGTTGAGTGTGAAGCCATTGGGTTAGTCAAAAGAAGTGGCAGGAAACAAGGACTCTCATGTGAACATGGAAAAATTGTTACGGCTGCAGAATTTCAACAATGGTGGCCTTATCAATTTCACATGTATGTGAATGGAAGAAAAGGCTTACGACTCAAAATATTATAAATAGGCTTCTTCCTTTCATTTGTAAAACTTGTATCTAGTGTAACACAGAAAGAGTGCAGATTAGCACCAAGAAATGTAAATTCCTAGTTACCGGTGGACGTAGGTCAGAGAAGGACCGAACCACGTTAAATCCCTCGTGTTCATCCTTGTGTTCTTGTTTTTCGTGAGCTGTGTGTGTGTTTAGAGTCGTGTGTTAAGTGTCTCGATCCTAACATGACAAACATGACATTTATGTTATCTCAAAACATATTATTATGTTTGATTAATATATTGTCAATTGATTGCATAATTCCATACAGGTCCAATCTAATGGTGGAAAATTATCATACTATAGATTTTAGTATTTTTATTGATTTGGTAGCTATATACCTGAAATCTAATATTTTATGATTTATTTTATAAGTAATTTGTTTCTTTTTCTTCATTTTTAGTTGGAGTTTCCATTGTGAATGGACAACAAAGATGTACTGTGGTGTGGGATCCGAACTCTTGTGATCTTGGTGATCGTCGTGCACAATGCTTTCAAAAACACTTGGGCGAAGGAGTTTGTGAAATTTCAAGTGATAATAGTCATTACAGTTGTATTTGTATTTATAAATGCTAATCCGATCTTAAGACAATAGTGTCATCTATAGTGTTTAAAACCTCAAAGGTTTAGGGGCCTGCTCCATAGGAATTGCTTAGAGCCCTAACCGAACCGAACAAAAACAAACAAGGGCATGTTCCTGTTTCTTCGTCTAATTTTAACTGAACAAATGAAATGAATACGGACACACAAACAAATGAAATGAATACGGACACACAAACAAATGACTTTCCTTGTCCATGCATTTTGTTTTAAAAAAAGTACTCTGTTTATGTTGATTTGTTTACACACTAACATAAATAAAATAAATGAATATATAAATCAACAAACATAGATAAACGAACATAAATAAAGTAAAAACACGTACGGGATCATTAACGATCGAGCATAAATAAATGTTCTCGAACGTAAATGAATAAGAATATTTTTTGTGAGTGTGTTTTCATTCATTGATAAGAAGTTTTAGTTTACTAAAACAGAATCAATCATTTTGATATAATTTTTGGCTTTGATTTTAACTTAAACATGCGTTGTGTTGGATTCACATAGTCAAACTTCTTGACATGGGGACATTAAGTCCAAATAATAATTGAATATCTAGGGCTTGTAGATGCTGTTGACAGTCACAGCGTGTGACTGGCATTGGCTGAAAATCATTGGTTGTGAAATAAGGACATCAAAGCATGTTTCTTTTTGAAATTTTGAATTGCTATCTAACTTTTTTATCACTATTTTTCTTCTTTACGATTTTGGTTGAGTGAAATATTTTGATAAAAGTTATATGCCATGTAGTAAGATGGTCATTGTGATAATACAAACAACATGACACGTGCAGGAGAAGAACTAGACCGAAACTACTCCAATATGAACCTATGAATCTCCTTAATCAAAGTAAGCGTTTTGTATAGTATATTTTTGTTAAGTCATATATACAAGAACTAATAAAATTTTCTTTTAGATAAATGGATGTATATGTTGTGCTTTTCTGTATTTCTTCTCCATATTTAAAATCAGATGATTGGGATCCGATTGTTTTATTAAACCGTGAAAATAAACATAATTGTTAGTCACTATAAATAGTTAAATGAATAAATTGATAAAATGGAGAAAGTATAGTGTTCTTTCTCTATATTCTTACCTTTTCAAAACAGGAAAAATAGTTTTCTTAACGATACAAATAACTATTTAATCACTTAAAGATTGTTAAGTAACAAAATCGATGTAGCGGTAAATGGATAAAATCGAGAAAGTATAGTGTGCTTTGTGTATATTCTTACCTATTCAGAAGCGGGAAAAATAGTTTTCTTAATGATTAAAAAGTAACTATTTAATCACTTAAAGATTGTTAACTGACAAAATCGATAAAATAGGAAAAAAAATTATAATGTTTTTCTGTTTTCGTTCTGTTTTAAAACTAATAAAAAAATCTTTCGAATCCATAAAAAAAACATATTGGTTTAATCAGTAAAAAGAGAGTTAAACTGTCTAAGTCGATAAAAAAATCTTTTGGTCCCTAGATGTGTAAATCTAACTTCAATTAAAAACTACCACCTTACTCGTCGATAGGGACGGACGCAGAAGGAATACATAGTAGGTGTTGGCGGGATGAATAGGTGTTGCCGATACATGAAAAATAGTTAAAAATTTCTAAAAATCAAAATTTTTTCCACTGCACCCAGAAAACTTAGTGTTAGGAATCGGACCGGGTACACGCAGCGGAAACACACTATCACACTCTCACAAACGAAACGAGAAAATAAAGCAAGAAGAACACAAGAATATTACGTGGTTCGGATTCGGTACAAATCCTACATCCACGGGCCGCAACTAGAGATTTTATTATTGCTAGAAGATTACAGTACAAGTTGGTACATATACAAATGAATGATGAATGTTCTATTTATAGGCAAAGAGCCGATGCTTAAGGAAATAAAGAATGAATGCATTCCTTTGCTTTTCCTCCAAATGATGTGTTCCACATTCCTTTGTCTGCCACTTGCTTTTCCCTTTTTTATTGCTTTGTGAGTTGGAAAAGACACCAACTACCCAACAATCTCCCACTTGGGGCTTTGAACAACTCAGGCTTTTTCTACCATCCAACTCTAGCAACATTCCTCAGTCAGCTAAACTTAGTCTCATTTCTCTAGTTGCAGCCGCCCCTCATCATCAAGTACAAGAAGGGCCAGTTGAAGCTCCCACTAGCTCCAACTCAGCTGTGGCTAATCCCGCCACCGACTCATCCTCTGTCTCAACTGGTTTGGACACTCCACCGGATCCAGAGATACACCGAGGACCACTAACACTCTCCAAACTTAGCAAACTTCCAACAGGAGAGAATTTTTCAGTCTTAGTCTTCAAAACCCAACGGCTCTTTGTAACTGTACCCGGAACACGCCCCGTGCTCCCACTGTCACAGAATCTCCTGACTGGTTTAGACTTTCCGACTCGTTCAGCTAACATCCCATTGGCTCCAGAATTCATGTTTGCAAAATGAACTCTCTTAGCCGTAGATTTAGCGAACCAGATTTTGTCTTGCTTAACAGGGACGGTCATACTTCCCTCAGCAGGTACCTCAACCATATACAATGACCCACACTTTATACCATGAGCAATCACCGAATTACCATTGACCACCCTCCATTTACCACCACCAAACCTTACTTCCAGTCCTTGTTTATCCAGCTGACCAACAGAAATCAATTTCTTTTTCAGCTCCGGAATCACCCTGACATTCTTCAGGTTCCATGTAGTTCCTAATGAAGTAACCAGATCAATATCTCATATGCCCGTTACTTGAAGCATCTCGTCATTTGCCAACCGTACCTTCCCAAAATCTCCTTCTTTTAGATTCACCATCGTTTCCCCGTTGTCCATGGCGTGAAACGAAGCCCCTGAATCCATGACCCAAGAGTCTACAAAACTTTCCATACTGAGTAACAATGCACAATCCCCAGAAAAATTCTCAGCATCAGCAATGTTCAATTCTTTCTTTGGACATTGACTCTTAACATGTCCCACTTCTTGACAGTTCCAGCATTTCACATTCTTCAAAGTTCTAGAAGAACTTTTTCCCCGACTTCCACTGCTCCCACTATTCCTGCTATTCCCTCTACCTCTTCCGACATTTAATAAATCAGAAGAGGAAGATCCACCTTGATTCTTGCGTCTGATATCCTCGCCTAGAACCAAATCTCTAACCCCTTCAAAAGTCATACCACTGGTCCCCACGGAACTCGTAACAACAGTAACTGTTCCGGACCAACTATCAGGTAGAGAAGCTAGTAGCAGCGAAGCTTGAGTCTCATTATCAAATTTAATTCCCACAGATGATAATCTGGACAGAATTGAATTTAGATTATTAATGTGAACCGTAACTGAGCCTTCCTCATTCATCCTTGTAGTGAACAGCTCCTTCATCAAGAACACCTTGTTAGCCGCCGATGGTTTCTCATACATATTTGACAGAGCCTCCATCATACCACGCGCCGTGGTTTCATTCATGATGTTGAAAGCAACGCTCTTCGTCAACGACAATGTAATAACCGCCTTGGCTTTCTTGTCCTTTGAGTTCCACGCATCTTCAGCAGCTTTTTCCATTTTCTCCGGTTTGTCTCCGAGTACCACGTCCAAGTCTTTCTGACATAGCAATGCTTCTAATTGCATTTTCCACCAGCTAAAATCAGAACCATTGAACCTTTCGATTATAACCTTGTCTTCAGCCATTACGTCAAACAAAAAAAATAAGGTACACTCGTGTGTGATAGAAAAACGATCGTACCCTCCAAAACCTCGCTAACCAGGCTCTGATACCAGTTGTTAGGAATCGGACCGGGTACATGCAGCGGAAACACACTATCACACTCTCACAAACGAAACGAGAAAATAAAGCAAGAAGAACACAAGAATATTACGTGGTTCGGATTCGGTACAAATCCTACATCCACGGGCCGCAACTAGAGATTTTATTATTGCTAGAAGATTACAGTACAAGTTGGTACATATACAAATGAATGATGAATGTTCTATTTATAGGCAAAGAGCCGATGCTTAAGGAAATAAAGAATGGATGCATTCCTTTGCTTTTCCTCCAAATGAGGTGTTCCACATTCCTTTGTCTGCCACTTGCTTTTCCCTTTTTTATTGCTTTGTGAGTTGGAAAAGACACCAACTACCCAACACTTAGGGGTTGCTGGTGCCACACCGGGAACCCGTTAAAACCGTCCCTGCTCATGGACCAAATTAAAAAAAAAAATAGTATACTAGATACCTTTAGTTGGTGAACTTTTGAAACCAATGTCTTGATGCGTGTCGTAATCCATAAATAGTAGATTTTTGCAATTAGCAAACTCGTGTCACATTTTATTTGTGAAAACTTTGAGCTATATATCTTTATGTAAACTTCCTAATCTAGGGTACTATGTAAAAAGGCGTTGTTGAAATCCAGTTGGTGCACTTCCCATTGCTTTTTTGATCATGCAACCGCTAGAGCACAAAAAAACTACATTGCTGTTATGGGTGAAAAGACATCATACATATAGCGAGCACATTGCTACAACTGGGTAAAAACAAAGTAATATTAAATTTTTTTGGTCGATTTATAGCAGTTTTATATATAGATTTATTAGAACATGTTCATAATGTTTTATATAATTAAAAAGAGTTTATATTATTTTAAATATAATAGAAATGATAGAAATATTATCATACTTTCAATGTTTCTTATTAAAGAATTCCACTTTCTTGGAAAATTTTGATGCCCCAATCGAATAGAAACTTTTACAAGGTTTAGTAACGTCATTGGCAATATAAATTTTGATCAACTAAACGCAAGAAATAACAATCAACTTAACATTTATTTATCTTTATTATGGCATTGTACTCTTATTGTTTTTTTATTTTAGGATTGTACTTTCGTTTTCCCTTTCAACAACTATTTACTTTAAAATGGTTTATTATTAGGACATTATATTTTGAAAATTGTAAACCTTACAGTAATGTATCAAAGGCTATTCGTCAAAATGAAACTATTTGCCGCCTTTTACAATCGTAAACCGTAAACCTTGATTGATACTCTTCATTGATGCATTGCTTTTCTATGTAATATAACTTATTTCCAAAAGAAACTATTCACCGAAAGAACACACTCCATCTGCATATACCAAAATAAAATTTAGATGTCGACTTATTAACCTTGTAATATCGTATATGGTTGCTATATGCCATCGAATATGATATCAAAATTTGTAAAGCGTTTTAATTAAGTTATTTGACATGCAACATTATGAAATCCCTTTTATACTGTCGGCCTATCTCGGCCACCTCTAAGTTCCAAATAAGTGGAAAAAATGATATCATAATATAGCCGTTAGTAAGTGGATCCTACAAATAAACCGTAAGATATAAATAATAAAAATCAAACTCTATAAGTACAACTATATACATCTGTAAAATACTTCATAATAACATTTTATCCTTCTACGTGAGTAAGCGAGTTAAGTGTCTTCAAATTGTAGTGATCTCTAAAAATTTATTATAAAAAACTAGTATGGATGTTTAAACACATAATTACTGAAAAAATTTATGGTTTTAAGATTTGGACTCAGTTGTACTGAATGGTATTCTTATGTTAATCTGAGATGAATTCTAAATAAGTGAAATTTTAAATCGATCAAATCTATAATTTAATTATCAATTTCAGATTGAGAGGTGATTATGTGCGTTATATATGATAAATTTAAAGCTTCCTATTACAATTGGCAGTTTCATTCATTAATTATCTTCATTTAACAGATTGCTGTTTTGTTTCTGTAATATTAAACACAGGGAAAATAATGCTTACTTGGTCTATTTAAATGTACATTATCAGTTCCTAAACCAAAGCACTTAGAAATCCCACGCTGAAGTGAGTCTTTGTAATTATACATCAACATGACCAAGCTCACATCTTACTTTTTGCTTTTTATTGTTGTAATCTCAGGTTTGTGTACTCAATTCACTAGATGCCTATCCTCCAAAATATTATTTTAATTGTAAAATACATGATGAAGTCTGTTTTTGGGATGACGAACATGACATTTATGTTATCTCAAAACATATTATGTTTGATTAATATATCGTCAAGTGATTGCATAATTCCATATAGTTCCAATCAATGGTGGAAAATTATCATACTTTAGATTTTAGTATTTTTATTGATTTGATAGCTGTATACCTGAAATCTAATATTTTATTATTCATTTTACAAGTAATTTGTTTCTTTTTCTTCATTTTTAGTTGGAGTTTCCATTGTGAATGGACAACAAAGATGTACTGTGGTGTGGGATCCGAACTCTTGTGATCTTGGTGATTGTCGTGCACAATGCTTTCAAAAACACTTGGGTGAAGGAGTTTGTGAAATTTCAAGTGATAAGAGTCATTACAGTTGTATTTGTATTTACAACTGCTAATCCGATCTTAAACAATAGTGTCACTTATAGTGTTTAAAACCTCCAAGGTTTAGGGGCCTGCTCCATAGGGATTGCAATTACATTGAATAACATTTTTGTGGTTGTGGATATTTTTCAATATATTCAATGAATTATTTGATTTTTTTATTAGAGCCCTAAATGAACCGAACATAAACGAACAAGGACATGTTCCTGTTTCTTCGTTTAATTTTAACCGAACAAATGAAATGAATACGGACACATAAACAAACGAGTTTTCTTGTCCATGCATCTTGTTTTAAAAAAAAGTACTCTTGTTTATGTTGATTTGCTACACACTAATATAAATAAAATAAATGAACATATAAATCAACGATCATAAAAAAACACACATTAATAAACGAACATAAATAAAATAAACAAATGTACGAGATCATTAACGATCGAGCATAAATAAATGTTCACGGACGTAAATGAATAAGAATATTTTCTGTGAGTGTGTTTTCATTCATTGATAAGAAGTTTTCGTTTACTAAAACAGAATCAATCATTTTGATATAACTTTTGGCTTTGATTTTAACTTAAACATGCGTGTGTTGGATTCACATAGTCAAGCTTCTTGACATGGGGACATTATGCCAAATAATAATTGAATATCTAGGGCTTGTAGACGCCATTCACAGTTAGAGTGTGACTGTCGTTGGCTGAAAATCAGTGGTTGTGAAATAAGGAGGTCCAAGAGCTTATTTTTTATTTCGGTTTTTATTAGCATCCATGTCTATTAATATTTTATATACTAACCTGAGAAGATTTTGAATTAGTACAATCCTGCCATGATTCATATTTTTGAGAAGATTCTGAATCCCATTGGTCAATGTCATCATCATTAAGAAGTCCATATGACATGTAGGTTTGACTTAATCGCCTACTTAAATCAGCACTAATGGTTAACGCATCCACCAACTCCATTGGGACAATTCCTAGAAATGATTTTAAAAACAATAAGATAACAATATCATTATCATACAAAACCCTATATAAAGTTTGAATAAAACATGTTCACCAAACAACCAAAGATAATCATATTCATATGCTTAATTCATGGTAGGCAGTATATTACCAAACATTTTCACTTGCAACTTTATATGTCTGTTGATTTCGTTTTTGACAGCCCCATTTCCAGCCACTTAATCCTTTTTAGAATCACCAAATACACCCTGATAATGCAAAGAGTTTCATCAGGAATTAACATTGAATAATTATTTGATATATATTGACAATAATTGGAGCTTGAGTACATGCAAAGGCTTAAAAGATAGTAATAACAAGTTGAAAACCAAATGTTCATGCTTAAACATGTCCAAATTTTATAGAATACACTAAGTTGAGCTCAAAATTTTCAATATTTACTTCCTATGCATTTTCTTCGTAACAAAATGTATTTTCAATATTGATTCATGATGCAGAACAGGTCAATGAGGTACCATAATGTATGGGAGTCTCAAAATTGAAGATTTTTGGCTGAATCAGGAATAAATAGCAGCATAATAAGTTACATAAGAAAGTATTTAGAAGTATGAGATTACCATTGAGCTGTTCATTATAGAGTCCTTGCCTCCATTCACTTCAATAATCCTACATATGGCTGGATGTCCATAAAGTCTTGAATGTGTCAAAAGGCTAGCATTAAACAACAAAAATATAAGATCAGATGTTATCTATCTCATCATCCAATCGACAGTCCAACTAAACGAAGAACAATCACACAATCATAAGTATAAAACAGATACAAATTCTTCAATGTCTAAACACAAAGCCCCAATTTCATCTTACCTCAATTCAACAATTACGCTCTTGAATTGAACGAAAATAAAAAACAGAATGAAGCTAATTCAGAAAATACATATTGAATTGACCTGACGCAAAGTGTGGCGATGCTCCTTTTCTTCTTGACTTGATGTTGGAGATCTTCTCGGGCATCAGCGTCTCTGGATCTCACGTTGACGGGAGAGGATGCACCGACGCCGGTGGAGTTGTGGACAGACGAGAAGAGGTACGTTGAGCCGTCGACAATCGCTGGTGTTGTTGGGTATAAGACCATCCGTTATACCCACCACATACCACATATGTGGTGGGTGCCACATCAGCACCACATTCCCTACCACTAACCATGTGATACCTACCACTAAACACACCACTCCACCTCATTTTTTTATTTAAATTTAATTCAAAAATACATTAAAACACAATAAAAAATATTTTTTTAAATTAGTTTTTTATTCAATAAAACATATTTTTTTATTCAATAAAACATATATTTTTTTAAATTAGTTTTTTTATTTAAATTTAATTCACAAACACAATAAAACATATTTTTTTTAAATTAGTTTTTTATTCAATTAAACAAAGATTACATTAATTTAAAACACACAACATAAAATAAAAAAGATATTAAAAAAAACATAAAAACGCAACCACAAAGAACTTAAACTAATTTTTAACCGTTATTTTTAATGACTAAATTTTGGGGACTCTCTCAATTTTCGCCAAGCTTTGACGTGTTTAAACGGCGTGTGTTTCGTGTCTTCATATTGGTGCATGGCCACAACAAACGGGTCGTCTTCGTCTACGTTGTTTATAACAAAGTTATAAATCCCATTGAATTCAAGGCATTTTACCCTCATGTCGCGAAACTTGGAACATATTTCATCAAGATTATGACTTTGGCAACCCAGTAAATCATGGAAAATGTTTCCAACTTTTACCCAAAAATTAGGAGGTATTTCTGGGTCTTCTGAAACAGCTATCCATGCTAATGCTAAGTTCTTTTCTTCATTTTCTGACCAATTCATCCTTTTAGGAGCCATTGACTTTGAGTTTATGAAGCAAAAGAAGTGTGTGATTGTGAGAAGAAGAGAAAAGAATTGTGTGAGTAAAATGAATGAATAGGTGTGGTATTTATAAAGGTGGTTTAATGTTTTTTGAAAAGTAAAATTAAAAAATTAAATTTAACCCTAAATATGGCCGTTACTCTACACCCAATCACATTTTCTGTTTGCATTCGTTGTCCCGACCATGAACCACCACTTGCCACCGAGATGGTGTGCACGGTCGTGGTTCGTGGCCATCTAGACCACGAACCCATGTGTTGCAACCATACCGGACGGCCTAAGGTTATCGCCTACTAGAGTATCGGCGTATGGAGTTTGAGTATGCTTGCTAGTTGCTATGTCTCGATTAATGGATCCTCGATTTAGGGCAAACTGCAAATCAAAGCCTAAGGGCGTATGGTCTTTACCACATTACCATTAGGATTTAATATAACGAAACTATTTTTTGTTAATGCTAAAGGTTTGACGGGTCAAACCGCGAATGGGTTATGTAGTTTCGAACTTTCGAGAGTCCAGCGTATTTATAGTTAATTAATAGTTATTGAAATTAATTATTTAAGCTTAGGATCTTTATATAAATTTACTCTGTATTTTAATAATAATAATAATAATAATAATAATAATAATAATAATATTTAAGTGTTGGAAGTTGGTATGGTGTTATAATAGATGTGTAGTGGCGAACTTTTAATTTTTTTGTTTAATTCATAGACAGCGACAACTATCTTTTTCCCAGCCCATGCATATAAAAATAGCTAATGCATATAAAAATAGCTAGTGACCATTCTTTTTGGTCATTAAATATTCAAAAGTCTTCAATTCAGTGACCATTTTTTTTGGTAATTAAGTCTTCAATTTAGTGACCACCTTTTAGTCACTAATACTTTTTATGATGCTAAACATATATTTTGGATTTACTTATACCGTTTAGTGACCTGTGAGTGACGACCATTATAAAATTAGTCACTAAATTTGTAGCATTACCAAAATTCAGTGACCACTAAATTTGTGGTCATTAATTGATATTATTAGTGACCAGATTTTTGGTCGTCACTAAAAAATGGTCACTTACTTTTCTTGTAGTGAATTTGTCTTTATTATAGATGTCTTTTTCCCATCTTGTGATGTTTTTTGGTATATGATATAAATCCCAAAATGTAAAACTAATGAAATCACTCAATCAATACAAATATACCCATGAAATTAGTAATTATGTTATTTGGGCCTAAGAATCTAATGACTATTAAATGAAGTTGTGTCACATTCATTACGAAAAATTATGGTCTTTTTCATTGTTAAAAATGATATTAAGATAACACTACATTAGTAATGACTCGATTAAAAACACTTTGGATTATTGTTAATACAATTTTTGAAACTTTTTTGGTCTCTGTTCCAAATAAAATGACTATTATAAAAATCAGCTATACTCGGAGTTCAAAAATAGGCATTTTACTTGAAACATGGACCAAAACATTACAAGGACCACAAAAAAATGACCAAAACTGGAAATATCAACTATACTATGGGACCAAAAATGTACTCTACTAAAAAATGTATTTAAGATACGCGTACAGAAGTTTGCTTTTGCAACAAAATTTACCTTCTGTGTAACGCCTGGTTCCTGTTATGTATTTAAAATCATAATTTATTCACTTTTGTAGAGAAACTCGACGAGTTGGGAGCCCCAGACTCGTCGAGTAGAGATGATTTGGGATGCGGTTTAAGAAACCTACTCGACAAGTTGGGAGGCCTCAACTCGACGAGTAGGCTGGCAAAAATGAAACCCTAATTTTCAGGGTTTTGTACCCTATTTAAAGGCCTTAATGTTTCATTGTGGCCTCCCTCACCGTTCCCTCAGTCCAGTAAAACCCAAATTCGTGTTCTTTACCATTTTGAAGGAGCTTGAAGTTTGTTGCTTAGTGAAGGGAGAAGCTTTGGATCCAGGAATTCCTCTGTTGTGGCAGTCATATTAAGGTATAAAGTCGATACCTTGACTATTTAATTTCTAGATCTCTTCATGGAGATCTTTATGGCCTTTGGTAGCTTATTTTGGAGTCATTCTTGGATTTGAGCAGGCCATGAGGTTATGACTTCAAATCTAGACACTTCATGGCCTATTGAGACTTAAAGTTCCCAGCTTTATCAAGTCTTGGCCCTCCTCCATGCCCTGGGTCTCTTATAAAGCTTAGTTTTAGTGTTTTTAGCCTCTTGATACCATGCATGGACGTAAAGTTAGCAAATTTACGTGGTATCTCAACCTTAGGGGACCAGATCTATGGTTTGGAGGCATTAGACTAGCTTGGAAGTGACTGAATGAGTTAAGACTAGGAAAACTCGACGAGTTGCTTATCCAACTCGGCGAGTTGGATCGTGGTCCCCCGACCTTTCTGATTACTTAGCAAACTCGGCGAGTTGTGGAGATGACTTGGTGAGTTGGCTAGGGTTTTCTCGGTTTTCTGAAGACTGAAGAACTCGACGAGTTCATAGAGGAACTCGACGAGCCGGGTCGAAGTGTCCCGATTCTGTTAATATGTGACATCCCCATTTTCACGGCCAGAAAAGACCGATTTTTGTTTATGCTTTATAAAACCAGAGCACCTCTTTTAATAAAAATGTTGCGAAATTTGTTCCCAGAAAAAAACATGATAAATACGTATCAAAGCATTTCCGAAGAAATGTATTTTTATCCATTTTAGAACATTTGGGATGTCATCGTCAATACAGAAACATAAGCATAAACAGAACTTACATTCATTTACACTAGTGATCTATATCTCTTTTAAATCCTCAGTGTAAAGTAACTTCATATCGACACCTGTGATATAAATAAGCTTGAGTGGGTCAGGTTGGGAAACATGGTGAGTACATAGGTTTTCAACCCACAATAATATAATTATTATGTTAAACATCAAACAATCAACCCAATTACCCATCCCCATTATCTTCTTTACTCTTAAGGATCTACCCTAAGATTCAGCTATTCCTCGTTCATTCATTCCTAAGGAGTATCCTAAGGAATCGGCACTAAGTCTACATAGTCGCCAGGGTTTATCTCGTTTATTGACAGTATTGTTTTCGAGAGTCCACTCGTAATACCTGTCAATGGGTTTTTAGAGTACACCGGGTGAACACATCGTTCACAACACCTACAGGTTGCGAGCCTGCTAGTGTTCCACTAGACTGTCTAGAATAGTCCGTGGTTGTCATCCATACTCTGCTAGATGACGAGGCCATCGCTTGGGTCATCGTTTTGGCTCATCGTTTTGGCTCATCGTTTTGGCTCATCGCTTTGGCTCATCGTTTCGGCTCATCGCTTAGGTTATCGCTTCGCACCATATTTTATCACTCATATATCATCGCTCATCATTCATCTCATCTTTCATCGCTCATCATTTATCTCATCTTTCATCGCTCATCATTTATCTCACCTCTAATCTACCCATGTTTTACCCACCACATTGTGTAGATATAAAATACATATACAATTTAGATCATTTAAAACATGTATAAAACGTTTCATCCAGCATAGACAGCAAGTATTCAGACAGTATACACACATAGCACATAATTTATATAAAATACTTCATATCTATGTGTAATATGAAAGTAATTATGCACTCACCTGATAAGGTGGTGACTCGGTACTCGGACAGAGCTTCGTTACTCTTAAAACAATTTTCCTTTGACAAAACCTAGTATCATTACCACTAGAGTTTAGTCTAATATTCACCGAGACTAATTAATAGTCTAGCTATTATTACTATTATATAAGCATTAAACAATACTCTTCACCCACTATGTACAGACAGGGGCCAGACATGGAACACCGGAGGGCAGGATCATTTTGGCATATAACACTTCTGTATCGAATTCGTCGCGCTCAAAAAGTAGAGACTAAGCTTCGTCCATAACTTTCGATTACGAGCTTCGTTTTTGACGTTATTTATATCCACGCGTAGGTAAAAATAAAATCTACAACTTTCCTTTTTACTCCGTCGGCTAATTCTCGACCGATCTTAAATTTAACAGTAGGAGGTGATTACACTGTTAAATGTCCGCGTAAAATTCATAACTTTTACATACGGACTCCGTTTTCGTCTGTCTTTTTGTTGTTGAGTTCCTATTAATGAGATCTTCAATTCTCATTTAGGTCGCGTTGGCCAAAAACCGTTCGATCTTAAATTCGAATTCCGGGTTGTGCACTGCTGTGCCAAATCTTAGAAAAATCATAACTTCCTCATACGAAGTCAGATTTGGGCGTTCTTTTTATGTACACTCTCGGTTTAACGTATACTACGACTTTTGTTTAGATTTCTAAGGCTAAAAAGTGTTCTATCGTAAATTCACTATTTACGTCGCGTTGTGTCGTGCCGGTTTTGCCGAAAAACTTCGACGGGCCATAACTTCTTCGTTATAACTCAGATTTCGGCGTTCTTTATATGTACGGAACCCTTGTAACATATACTATAAAATGGTTAAGATTAATCATTCTAAATAATCTTCCATACAAAACTCATTTTTGATGCTCATCGTCTCTAAATTGACTAGCCCGGATCTGCGGGCGTTACAATTATCTCCCCCTTAGGATGATTACGTCCCGGAATCATCAACGAAACAGGGCTGTATAATGACTCCGTACTTCTCGACTGCAGGCGGTGCTCGATCTTGCACTTGCTCCTTATCTCACGTTAGACTCCAAATTATGACCTTCAAGTCACAATCTCGATCCTCACTGGATACGAACTTAAGATAAGTTTTATTTTTAGTACTACAATGGAACAATGTGTCATATTATAATGACCTATTATCGTATGTTGCAACGCTTAGACTCAGGTCTCTTAGAGTCTTCCAGAACAGACTATACTTTCGTTCATGTTCTAATCTCATATTAAAAGGTCGCATTTCTAGCTACAAGTAACTTTTCGTGATACCTCTACTGATCGCTTTTTATTTCAATCTTCCGTCTTAAGTCAGATGCTACATCGAACTTGATTCTCTAAACCACATAACATACTCAGCGTAGTCGGACTCAATTTGATATGACCACTAGGGTCGGAATAACAATCATCTTCTTAGTCATTACCGAAACGATGGTAACGACATACTTGAATAAAATGAAATCAATTACTAGCTCCTTGGTAACCTTGTGACTTTCCCTGATCCAAGCGTGAGTCCTGTGCTTCCGGTAGTATAGGCCTCTACTACCTTTCACACCTACTCATACTCGTCCCAAGTATTGTCTCGTAGTTCTCCAAGTCATTATCACAAAAAACAATTTTAACACATACAAATATGTCCAAAGAATCATATAATTTTCCCGAGACTCTACTAGGACTTCTTCCATGCGTATCTTCAATCATCAACTCTGCTTCAACTCGGTTGGTGATGGAAATGTCAGACGAAGGGATAACTTCATGGATTATACCAAAAATCTTTCTTTCTGCTAATCCAAAGTGTACTTCTCCCGTACTAGACATATTATTTCTTAGACGCATTCTAAAGGCAAGATATCACTCTTAAAATATCTTCCGATAGGTATCATTCAATATCGTAAGCCTTCTCATTTCCTCCATTTGCTCAGTCTGCTATGAGTCCTTATCATGACATTCTATACACCAAAGCAGGCGTTCGGTGTATCGAGACGAGAATATAGATAGAAGAAGATTTAGACGCGTATTCATCCTTATTACTCCAAAAAGTTACATGCCAGTTCTAATATCGTAATTAAACTTTTAGAAACCTGAGCACATAAAATTTCCAGATCTGGTCGGCAATAGACCATAGATCCGATCAAAAGATAGCATAAAGCATCACAAATCATTTAGCACATAAAATCATGTTAGGCATTTTCCCTAAATAAGCTAGTGCTTGCGTCTATTTAGGCGTACTACCTAAAATATATTAGACACACTCCTCAGAATCATCGCTTAGCATTCTAAGTTTAAGTCTAGAAATAAATCCTTATTCCTAGTTCGCTTAAACTAATGCCCTGATACCAACTGTGACATCCCCATTTTCACGGCCAGAAAAGACCGGTTTTTGTTTATGCTTTATAAAAATCAGAGTACCTCTTTTAATAAAAATGTTGCGAAATTTGTTCCCAGAAAAAAACATGATAAATACGTTATCAAAGCATTTCCGAAGAAATGTATTTTTATCCATTTTAAAACATTTGGGATGTCATCGTCAATACATAAACATAAGCATAAACATAACTTACATTCATTTACACTAGTGATCTACATCTCTTTTAAATCCTCAGTGTAAAGTAACTTCATATCGACACCTGTGATATAAATAAGCTTGAGTGGGTCAGGTTGGGAAACCTGGTGAGTACATAGGGTTTTCAACCCACAATAATATAATTATTATGTTAAACATCAAACAATCAACCCAATTACCCATCCCCATTATCTTCTTTACTCTTAAGGATCTACCCTAAGATTCAACTATTCCTCGTTCATTCATTCCTAAGGAGTATCCTAAGGAATCGGCACTAAGTCTGCATAGTCGCCAGGGTTTATCTCGTTTATTGACAGTATTGTTTTCGAGAGTCCACTCGTAATACCTGTCAATGGGTTTTTAGAGTACACCGGGTGAACACATCGTTCACAACACCTACAGGTTGCGAGCCTGCTAGTGTTCCACTAGACTGTCTAGAATAGTATGTGGTTGTCATCCATACTCTGCTAGATGACGGGGTCATCGCTTGGGTCATCGTTTGGCTCATCGTTTTGGCTCATCGCTTTGGCTCATCGTTTTGGCTTATCGCTTAGGTCATCGATTCGCACCATATTTTATCACTCATATATCATCGCTCATCATTCATCTCATCTTTCATCGCTCATCATTTATCTCATCTTTCATCGCTCATCATTTATCTCACCTCTAATCTACCCATGTTTTACCCAACACATTGTGTACATATAAAATACATATACAGTTTAGATCATTTAAAACATGTATAAAACGTTTTATCCAGCATAGACAGCAAGTATTCAGACAGTATACACACATAGCACGTAATTTATATAAAATACTTCATATCTATGTGTAAGATGAAAGTAATTATGCACTCACCTGATAAGGTGGTGACTCGGTACTCGGACAGCGCTTCGTTACTCTTAAAACAATTTTCCTTTGACAAAACCTAGTATCATTACCACTAGAGTTTAGTCTAATATTCACCGAGACTAATTAATAGTCTAGCTATTATTACTATTATATAAGCATTAAATAATACTCTTCACCCACTATGTACAGACAGGGGCCATACATGGAACACCGGAGGGCAGGATCATTTTGGCATATAGCACTTCTGAATCCAGCAACCCAAGCGGACCTCCAAACCAGATTCCGCGTACTGCGAGCGGTTAAAAAGATATTATAACGACACTTATATAACCCATAATAATAGCCCAAACAATTATTATAAGGTCCTAATAACATTACTATATTTAAATAAAAGCTTTATTAAATATAATATAGGCGTAGCTCACTTACAGCGGGTTTTTATTAAAAACCGGGCTTCGCTGGAGCAACCTTTCCGTACCGAAAGCTTTTCTTCTCGGAGCCGTCAGGCGCTCTGTGGCTTCCTTCTCATGCTAGGGAGGTTCCCTAGACTTGGGAGGGGTTTAGGGAGGCTAGAGAGAAGTTAGAGAGAGAAAGAAAGGCTTATAGTGTGAAGAAAATATGAAGAATTCATTCGTTATTTATAGGGATTTTATAGTAAAGTAGCCCCTAAGTTTCGTCCGTATCTTCCGCGTACGAGCTCCGTTTTCTACGTTCTTTATATCCACACGTTGGTATTTACGAGTACTACAACTTTCATTTAAACCCCGTCGGCTAATTCTCCTTCTATCTCAGATTTACAAAAACTGTATCGTGTTTATCGCGCACGAAGAGTAGCGGCTAAGCTTCGTCCATATCTTTCGCATACGAGCTCCGTTTCCGACGTTATTTATATGCACGCGTTGATATTTACGAGTACTACAACTTTCATTTAGACCCCGTTGACTAATTCTCATTCTATCTCGGATTTACAAAACTGTATCGAATTCGCCGCGCTCGAAAAGTAGAGACTAAGCTTCGTCCATAACTTTCGCATACGAGCTTCGTTTTTGACGTTATTTATATCCACGCGTAGTTAAAAATAAAATCTACAACTTTTCTTTTTACTCCGTCGGCTAATTCTCGACCGGTCTTAAATTTAACAGTAGGAGGTGATTACACTGTTAAATGTCCGCGTAAAATTCATAACTTTTACATACGGACTCCGTTTTCATCTGTCTTTTTGTTGTTGAGTTCCTATTAATGAGATCTTCAATTCTCATTTAGGTCGCGTTGGCCAAAAACCGCTCGATCTAAAATTCGAATTTCGGGTTGTGCACTGCTATGCCAAATCTTAGAAAAATCATAACGTCCTCATACGAAGTCAGATTTGGGCGTTCTTTTTATGTACACTCTCTGTTTAACGTATACTACAACTTTTGTTTAGATTGCTAAGGCTAAAAAGTCTTCTATCGTAAATTCACTATTTACGTCGCGTTATGTCGTGCCGATTTTGCCGAAAAACTTCGACGGGCCATAACTTCTTCGTTATAACTCAGATTTCGGCTTCTTTATATGTACGGAACCCTTGTAACATATACTATAAAATGGTTAAGATTAATCATTCTAAATAATCTTCCATCAAAAACTCATTTTTGATGCTCATCGTCTCTAAATTGACTAGCCCGGATCTGCGGGCGTTACATAATAGGAAGAGCTCGACGAGTTCATGGAAGAACTCGATGAGTTGGATCGCGCAATCACGATTTTGTGATTCATGGAAACTCGGCGAGTTGAAGGGTGAACTCGACGAGTTAAGTCAACTCGGAGCGTTGACTTTGACTTTGAACTAGACTTGACTTTGACCATGGTTGACCCTAAGAGTTGTGAGTATGAAATGGCATCTAAGGGATTGTTTTGGTTCAGGGAGTGAGTAGAGCTGATTCCAGGGCAGAGACGTTTTAGCTATCATCCGACATTTGAGGTGAGTTTCTTCCTGGTTTTAACGGGTCTAAGGCACCAATGCCGGCTCGTGTATAGTATGTGTGATGATTAGTACATAAGTGTGGGCAGGGCCCGTATCTTATCAATACTTGAGTATGGATATGGAATGGTAGATTTTTGTTATACTTGTTGTTTGTGTGATGCTTGTATGAATGTCTTAGTTAGCGGAGTGTGGGCGAGGCCTGTATATCCTAGTTAGCAGAGTGTGGGTGAGGCCCGTATCTCCTAGTTAGCGGAGTGTGGGCGAGGCTCGTACCTCCTAGTTAGCATAGTGTGGGCGAGGCTCGTATCTCATAGATAGCTGAGTGTGGGCGAAGCCCGTATCTCATAGATAGCTGAGTGTGGGCGAGGCCCGTATCTCATAGTTAGCCGAGTGTGGGCGGGGCCCGTATCTCATTGAGTGTGGGCGGGTGCTGTATCTACTAGCTGCATGTTATGTGTATGGTATGTGGTAGTTTGGGGGAAATTCACTAAGCTTCTTGCTTACGGTTTTCAGTTTTGGTTTTAGGTATTTCCGGTAACAAAGGGAAGAGCTCGGGATGACTGCATTGCACACACCATTATGATTTAGCCTGGAATGTTTACTCTGATATATTGACAAATGTTTTGATATGAATTGTTTTGAGATACTATGACTTATGTTTTGATGAGATGATTTTTGATAACTATGGTTTTATTAATAATTGAAAATGAAATTTTTGATCATGATTTTTGGGATGTTTTATTCTGTTTACATAAATTATGCTCATGTCAATCAAAAATCACATCATATGGTTGTTTGATTGAGTAAGACTCCAATTCTGCAACTGTGTTTTCTGAACAATAACTCGTAACTTCTGAAGCTCCACTGCATTCACCTCTATCACTTTGCTGTACTCATTTATGAAATTTAAGAAAATCATGTTACTAATATAAATCTGAAAGACATGATTTTCAACAATAAAAGCAAGTGTAACTGACTTTAAAGTAACCATCTTATTTGGCTTTTTTTATATAAAAATCATTGTTTTTTTATTGCAGTCGCAACTTATTGCCCGTTTGCCTTCTTATTCGTTGTATGATGATAACTAAAAATTTATAAGATGTTTACATTTAGTTTACAAGAACGAAAATTTTTCATCAATTATGTTGGGCTTAAAGTCAAAATATAGCAATGTACTTTCATTGATTTGTTTATTAATTATTGTAGTATCCTACTTTCATTTCTTTAATACAAGAAACATAAAAATCATTGTTTTTTATTGCAGTTTACAAGCCATCATACCACACATCTTTTGCCTAATATCACATGATCTTGCAAATCTTAGTGTTTTTACAATGCTTTAAAAAGTATAAAGTTAGTACATAGAAAACACAACGAAGGAGGAAAACTATTTTTTGTCTGAGATAAGCTTCATGAGCTCTGCAATTTCCTATTCGACCATTAGAAGAATGCCAAATAGGTAAAATCAGTCAAACTTCAACTGAATTTGGCGCCAAAATGGGATTTTACCTTTAAGAGATGATCGATGTGGCTTTTAGCAGAAATGAAGGAGAGCATGTCTCTCCTTATCCAAACACTTGTTCATAACACCATTCTCTTTTCCTCCTCGTTTCACTACTACCAACTGGTTGGCGGTTGTAGTCTCAAGGTTGAGCAAGAGAAGTGAGTTAAAATTATAAAAACACAAGGATTCATAATGTAAATCAAAATCTTGCTGATTTTTGGTTTGTATTTTTGCATATATAAACTGCCCCACATGAGTTTCTATATATTCTCAACTGTGAAGAAGAATGATTCTAGGTGGGTTTCCTCAAATTTGTGGCCTTCTTGTGTGGAGCATAAAATTCTTAAATTTCATGAAATTAGAACCAAACTATATGAAAAATGAAAGATGAAGAATTGGAATAAATTTCCCCAAATTAGACGTTCAAAGACTTAGAAGTCTTGGCAATTTGTATTGTTATCTCTATCTTTTCCCATATTCTGATATTTTTTGCTACTCAAGTTATGTCATATAAATGTTAAAAAAGAAAAAGAAACAAAAACTAATGAAATCAAATACAAATCTACCCATGAAAACAGTAAATATATTATTTGGATGATTGGGCCTCTGTATAAAAGTGATGTTCAATAAGAATTACGATTAATTTTAGAACTGGTGTCAATTACAATAAGGGAAAACTTTATTGAATATAAAAAAATCAAAATGTAAACACAAACATTAAATTGATCCAACATTATTAAACAATTTATGGTTATACCTAGATAGCAATCACACTTTATCATATCCTCAAAGTATTTCATATCCTAATAGACTAGATTATGACCCACGTAAAACGCGGGGAACATATAAAAAAATACATATAAAGTTATAAAAAACCCGACAAAATAAAAACACTAAGATAAAATAACATAAAGAGACTTCGTGTTATTGATTATATTGAAATGTATAAAAAAAAATAAAACAAAAGTCAAAATCCAAAAATAGAGTACCATGTTTTTGTCATGGTTTGTTGAAGCTCCACGAGGTTCTTCACATGGTTTGCTGATTTACTTTTGTTGTCTATATTTGTTGTGATAATGATTGTGAATTTTATATCCACTTCAGTTAGACGAGTTTCATTTTACATTGTACTTTGTTGGTTTGTGTATTAACGCATCTTATATTTTCATTTTCTAAAAATTATTAAAAACCAATGTACTTAGAATTTTTCATGGATTATAGAAGCCTACTTTGTATTATAGCATGTGATAACAGATGAGTGATATAATATTTATACATAATTTACAAAAAACAAAATTGAAAAGGATATTAATCTTTAACTTGAAATTGTACATATTAGCTGTGAATGGATGTTTAAACACATAATCACCGAAAAAATTTATGGTTTTAAGATTTGGACTCAGTTGTGGTTTTCCTGAATCATTTTCTTATGTTAATCTGAGCTGAATTCTAAATAAATGGAATTTTAAATCGATCAAATCTATAATTATATTATGAATTTCAGATTGAGATGTGATTATGTGCGTTATATATCATAAATTTAAAAGCTTCTTATTACAATTGGCAGTTTCTTCATTAATTATTTTCAGTTAACAGATTGTTGTTTTGTTTCTGTAATATAAAAAACAGGGAGAAATAATGCTTACTTGGTCTATTTAAATGTGTACATTATCAGTTCCTAAATCAAAGCACTTAGAAATCCAAGTATCCAACGCTGAAGTGAGTCTTTGTTATACATAAACATGACCAAGCTCACATCTTACTTCTTGCTTTTTATTGTTGTAATCTCAGGTTTGTGTACTCGATTCTCTAGATGCCTATCCTCCAAAATATTATTTTAATTGTAAAATACATTCTGTTTTTGATATTTTGAGATGACAAACATGACATTTATGTTATCTCAATTTCTTTATTTAACATTTAATGTGAATGATATATAAAATCAAATTTTTTAAAAGAAAAGTATATAACTCAACTGTCAGTTTCATATTGAAAGATAATTATGTGGCGTAATATATGCTATACACTTTAAAGCTTCTTATTACAATTGGAAGTTTTTTTTTTCTTCATTAATTACCTTCAATAAAAGAAAAGAAAAAGTATATGCTTATTCGGTCTATTTAAATGAAGATTATCAGTCCCTAGACCATAACATTCACAAATCCCACGCTGAATCAAGTCTCTGTAATTGCACATTAACATGGCCAAGTTCGCATCTTACTTCTTGCTTTTTATTGTTGTAATCTCAGGTTTGTTTACTCAATTCTCTAGAGCTAATCTTGAAAAATATTAATTATTTTAATCTTGAAATACATGATGAAGTTTGTTATATAGATATTGGGATATCAAACACGACATGTCTCAAAGCATATCATGTTTGAATTAAATTATTATCGATAGATTCCAAACATATCCAACTCAAAGTGGTTATATTATCATACAATCAGTTTTAATATTTTTCCTTTTGATATTTTATATATATATATATATATATATATATATATATATATATATATATATATATATATATATATATATAATATTTTATGGATCACATTATAAGTAATTTGTTTCTTTTTTTTTTTAGTTGGAGTTTCGATTGTCAATGGACAACAAACATGTAAAGTGGTGTGGGATCCGAACAGTTGTAATATTGGTGAGTGTCGCGCACAATGTCTTCAACAACACAATGGCATCGGAGTCTGCGAACTTTCAAGTGATAAGAGCCGTTACACTTGTATTTGTATTTACACTTGCTAATCAACTCTTAAGAGAAAAGGGGCACTTTGTGTTTTAATCTCAGTGATTTAGGGCCCTAGTTTATTTTAATTGCAATTACGTTGAATAGCATTTATGAAGTTGTGGATCTTTTTTAATATTTAATGAATTAATTTGAGAATTTGTATCTTCACCAGATCTATTAAGAGTATTTCGTCGAACACCAGTTGTGCGAGACTCATTTTCCTCTTTTTGCTAGTCTATTTAGAGCACACCAGTTGTGCGAGACTCATTTTCCTCTTTTTGCTAGTCTATTTAGAGCACGGTAGCTAAACAAATAATTAACTTCACAACAGGGATAATCAAAGAATATTTTGCTACTTGAAAATGGATGCAGATTCAATACTATTTGAAACCAAATAATGTCCAATGAAATAAAATTTTAATGACCTTAGGGTTGTGACATGGGCAACTGTAAAAGTTGTGCTTGATTGCAATATTATCAATGAATAATATTGTCACCGAAGTTGATTATCAAATACTGACATCTGGTGTGCACGTTAACAGGGTACATAATGGTTTCTTAGAAACATTTCCACCAATAGTTTTCTTAACGATTATAAAATAACAATTTAAAGATTGTTAAGTGACAAAATCTTTAAAACAGTAAAAAATTATACTGTTTTTCTAGTTTTCCAACTATTTTAAAACTAATAAAAAAATCTTTTGAATCAGTAAAAAAACCATATTGGTTTAACTAGTTAAAAGAGAGTTCAAGTGTCCATGTTGATAAAATGGAAAAAATATATATGTTACTATTATATGTATGGTTAAATATATTTAAATAAAAATGATATTTGGTCCCTAGATGTGCAAATCTAACTTCAATTCAAAACTATCACCTTGCTCATACACCAAATTGAAAAAATAGTATACGAGAGACATTTAGTTGTTATTTTTTGCATGTAACCTTCGAATTTTTATTGCCTTGGGACGTGGCTAAAGTGATAAAGTTCAGGAATTTGGAAGAATACAACCAGGATTCATATGTGTATTTACACCACACAGACAACGAACTCGTTTATGGTTTTAAGATTTGGACTCAAAATTTATATAAAAAAAACTAATATGGATGTTTAAACGCATAATTATCTCTAAAAATATATTAATTATAAAAAAAACTAATATGGATGTCTAAACGCATAATTACCGAAAATTTTTATGGTTTTAAGATTTGGACTCAGTTGTGGTTTTTTACTGAATCATTTTCTTATGTTAATCTGAGCTGAATTCTAAATAACTGAAATTTTAAATCGATCAAATCTGTAATTTAATTATCAATTTCAGATTGAGAGGTGATTATGTGCGTTAAATATAAATTTATATGCTTCTTATTATAATTGGCAGTTTCATTCATTAATTATCTTCATTTAACAGATTGCAGTTTTGTTTCTGTAATATGAAAAGCTGGGAGAAATAATGCTTACTTGGTCTATTTAAATGTACATTATCAGTTCCTAAACCAAAGCACTTAGAAATCCAACGCTGAAGTGAGTCTTTGTTAATTATACATAAACATGACCAAGCTTACATCTTACTTCTTGCTTTTTACTGTTGTAATCTCAGGTTTGTGTATTCAATTATCTAGATGCCTATCCTCCAAAATATTATTTTAAATGTAAAATAACGATGAAGTCTGTTTTTGATATTTTGGGATGACAAACATGACATTTATGTTATCTCAAAGCATGATTAATATATCGTCAATTGATTGCATAATTCCAAACAGCTCCAATCTAATGGTGGAAAAAATTATCATACTATAGATTTTAGTATTTTTATTACTTTGAAAGCTATATACCTGAAATCTAATATTTTATGATTCATGTTATGAGTAATTTGTTTCTTTTTCTTCATTTTTAGTTGGAGTTTCCATTGTGAATGGACAACAAAGATGTACTGTGGTGTGGGATCCGAACTCTTGTGATCTTGGTGACTGTCGTGCCCAATGCTTTCAAAAACACTTGGGTGAAGGAGTTTGTGAAATTTCAAGTGATAAGAGTCATTACAGTTGTATTTGTATTTACAACTGCTAATCCCATCTTAAGACAATAGTGTCACCTATAGTGTTTAAAACCTCAAAGGTTTAGGGGCCTGCTCCATAGGAATTGCAGTTACATTGAATAACATTTTTATGGTTGTGGATATTTTTCAATATATTCAATGAATTATTTGAATTTTTTTTATTAGAGCCCTAAACGAACCAAACGAAAACAAACAAGGGCATCTTCATGTTACTTTGTTTAATTTTAACCGAACAAATGAAATGAATACGGGCACATAAACAAACGAATTTTCTTATCCATGCATTTCGTTTCAAAAAAAGTACTCTGTTCATGTTGATTTGTTTACACACGAACACAAAAAAAATAAATGAACATATAAATCAACGATCAAAAACAAGCTAACATAAATAAAATAAACAAATGTACGACATCATTAACCATTAACGATCGAGCATAAATAAATGTTCACCAACATAAATGAATAAGAATATTTTGTATGAGTGTGTTTCAATCATTAAATAAGATGTTTTAGTTTACTAAAACAGAATCAATCATTTTGATATAATTTTTGGCTTTGATTATAACTTAAACATGCGTTGTGTTGGATTCACATAGTCAAGCTTCTTGACATGGGGACATTACGCTAAATAATAATTGAATATCTAGGGTTTGTAGACGTTGTTCATAGTCACAGAGTGAGTGTGACTGGCAATAGCTGAAAATCAGTGGTTGTGAAATAAGGAGGTCCAAGAGCTTATTTTTATTTTGGAACTCATAAATAAAGAACATCAAAGCATGTTTGTTTTTGGAATTTTGGATTGCTGTCTATCTTTTTTATCACTATTTTTCATCTTTCCGATTTTTGTTGAGTGAAATATTTTTATATCGTTGAATTTATATGCTATGTAGTAAGATGGTCATTGTTGATAATACGAACAACATGACACGTGCAGGAGAAAAACTAGACTGAAACTACTCGTAAATGTAACTATGAAACTCCTTAATCAAAGTAAGCGTTTTGTATAGTATATTTTTGTTGAGTAAAAAATACAAGAACTAATAAAAGTTTCTTTTTGATAAAAGGATGGATATGCTGTGCTTTTCTGTATTTATTTCTCATATTTAAACTCTTGTGATTGGGATCGGATTGTTTTATTAAACCGTGAAAATAAATATAGTTGTTAGTCACTATAAATAGTAAGTGACTAAATTGATAAAATGGTGTTCTTTCTCTTTATTCTTACCTTTTCAGAACGGAAAAAATAGTTTTCTTAACGATAAAAAAATAACTATTTAATCACTTAAAGATTGTTAAGTGACAAAATCGATATAACGGTAAATTGATAAAATCGAGAAAGTATAGTGTGCTTTCTCTATATTCTTACCTATTTAGAAGCAGGAAAAATAGTTTTCTTAACGATTAAAAAACAACTATTTAATCACTTAAAGATTGTTAAGTGACAAAATCGATAAAATAGTAAAATTTTATACTGTTTTTTGTTTTCGTTCTGTTTTAAAACTAATAAAAAATCTTTTGAATCGGTAAAAAAAACATATTGGTTTAATCAGTAAAAAGAGAGTTATCTAAGTCGAGAAAATGAAAAATATATATATATATATATATATATATATATATATATATATATATATATATATATATATATATATATATATGTTACTATTATACTTTTGGATAAATATATTAAAATAAAAGTGCTATTTGGTCCCTGGATGTGTAAATCTAACTTCAATTCAAAACTACCACCTTGCTTATAGACCAAATTGAAAAAATAGTAAACCAGAGACCTTTAGTTGTTATTTTTTGCATGTAACTTTCGAATTTTTATTGTCTTGGGACATGGCTAAGGTGATAAAGTTCAACAATATACAAGAATACAACCAGGAATCATTCGTATATTTACACCACACGGACAACGAACTCGTTTATTACTAAAACATATTGATCAAGTGCAATATGATGCAATGAACTATAAGGGAACCAAATCAATGATGCATCAACTAAGGAAGCCTTCCCTTTCTGCCAACACGACTTAATTGTCATTCTTTTTAAATTAAGGATTGCTCGAATTTCATATAAATTACTTGCTAAAGGTGTTTACAACCAAGAATTGAAATAGATGTGTCAAATATACTTGGTAATCCAGGAAATCTGATAAACTAGGAAAATTCATAAAGCTTACAACTTTATCTTTCAATCATGTAGATCTATAAATTAGTGTTTTAGTGATGCTTTTTGGTCCCAAATGTCTTATCTTGAGCATGGCATGTTCTTGACGATTTAAGTTGTCCTTTCAGACCCTTGGAGGGGTCCTAAGTCATAAAAATGAAGTCCCAATGGTTAGTTTTGCTCCATTCAGCTTGTAGAAGGTCTTAATGGGTTAAGATCTTGAGTTAAGCACTTATTGGGCATGTGAATTCATAAAGTTGGAAACTTTATGACTCTAGAGTGTATTTTATCCATGGATCTGAAGTTTGGACGAAAGAGCTTAAGCCATTAAGCTCTTAATGGAATTTTTAGGTTTGCAAGGGTATGTCCCGCGTACTCTGAGTACGCCCTGCGTACAAGGTCAACCACCCCGATGGTGGTCAACCTGCGAGGCTTCGTGTACGCCCAGCGTACCTCCGGAGTACGCGCCACGTACGCATCCTGAGTTGACTCGGTCGAGTTGACTCGGTTGGGTTGACTCGGCTGGGTTGACTCAGTTTACCTAGTTGGTTTGACCAGTTGACTTTGACCAATTTTGACATTGAGGGTATTTTGGGTAGTTTGGGATTTTGATGGAAATTGGTCATTTGGTGGGAATATGTGTCAGTTAGAGAGCTGAGATTTGGAGTCGAGACCCCATCAGCTTCTGTTCAGTTTGCGAGGTGAGTTTTCGTCACTATAATTAGGGTCGAAGGCACCAAGGCCGGCCCTTTGGATTCGATATCCTATTATGTATGCTATTGTACTGTAATGATCCGTTAGATCAGTATCTTGGTATATAGGATGATGTTATGCTTAGTGATCGGTAGATCTGTCTGACTGTCTGTAAACTATTATATGATTATCTGTTATATATGCACATGTTTGGTTGGTGGTTGAGGCTTTACTGCTTTGTGTGTGAGCCAACAGACCGGAGGCATTCCAACCCGATGGTTGAATGGGCCCGAGGGTATTCCATCCCGAGGATGACAGGACCCATAGTGTATTGGCATTCCAACTCGATGGTTGAGGGGCATGGGGTATTCCAACCCGATGGTTGACTGGACCCATAGTGTATAGGCATTCCAACCCGATGATTGAGTGGCCTGGGGTATTCCAACCCGATGGTTGATTGGACCTGACATGATGTTATCGTATATGTTATTTTGTTTGTGTGTTGGTAATTTGGGGGAGCTCACTAAGCGTTGGCTTATAGTTTTGGGTTATGCTTCAGGTACTTCGGATGACCGCGGGAAGGAGAAGTCGTGAACGTACACATCCTCAGTTTATTATCTATGATTTTAGGAAAACCCTGATGTTAGAAATGTTTTGAAAACTATTTGTAAACACTTTATGGTTTTGGGTTGTATTTAAAAACTTTAAATTTTTCATGATTTTTATGGATGTTACAGCTCCAAATCAATTTCCCGTTCCTGGACCCTAGATATCATGTCATCTAGTGTCGAGCAGGCGGAAAAACTAACAAACTTCCCGATGTCTGATCTCAACATGTTATGGTATCGAGTCTTCCTCATCTCTTCGTATGTCGCGTATTGGATACCAATAAAGCTCTCTCTCGGAACTTGGCGGTGATCTCCGCCATGGTTTCAGTCGGCTGTCGCATATTTAGGAACTCCCTCGCAAGTTGTTGCACCTCAACATCTGGTGTAAACTCTGCGCGAAACCGGGTCAGAATGTTCGACTAGGTCATGGCCTCAATGGTGGGGCTCCTAGAGCATAGCCAACCTCCTCCCACCAGTCTCAGGCTCGCTCCCTCCGACATCCTGCAGCAAACCTCACCTTCGACCCCTCGGGACACAAGCTAATCATCTGGGCACACTCAATATTTGCTATCCATCACCTGGCGGCAATGGGGTCCTTCGCCCCAATGAATTTCGGCACCCCACATACCCTAAAATCCTTGAAGGAGAGAGTGTGGGCTTCGTGCTGACTAGCGTCCAGATCGGCCCTAAAGATCTGAAGACGATCCTCCATCAACTCGATGATACCCTCCTTGATCGACCCAAACATCACCGGGGTAGCCTCGAGGATGCCTCTCGTAATCTCAGACACGATGAACTCCCGTAAACCCTCATGAATTGGTTCGGTGCCCGAGCCCAAACCAGATCCAGATCTTGAACCTCCTGTCCCACTGCATGTCATCACCATGCTAAAACATAACACATAAACAATCAGTATACACACGAAGAGTTTCACACTCTCGAAGTTTCTTGAATTCATCATGGCCTTCCTTGTCTTGGGTATAGATCATGTGCTTCCAGTAGTACATGCCCAATACTACTTTCCACACCTGTCTATACCCTTCCCAAGGACTGTCTCGAATCCTCCAAGTCACTTCCTTTCTATCTAGTACTCCTCTCACACTATAGAGCGCCCTATGCGCCAAGACATATCCCAGGAACTCCCTAGGGTTTCTTTCCTCACACTCTCTGTTATTAGCTGCCGAAGGAATTCCCTATAATAACATTTAACTGCCACACGATTTCAATTACATACTATTGGTACTAGACAGTTCTTCGAATGAAATGACTTACACTATAACGGATGGACTCAGACAAGAGCTATGTAATAGAGTTAAACCTAACCCTCTAAAATCATCTAATCTCAACAATTTGTAATCAAGCGCATTCGTGCACTAGTTAGCTGATATTAATGAGAATTCCTAAAAGCACAAAGCACAAAGCACGTAGCATTCAAGCATTAAGCAATCTGAATCAGAACATAACCTAAACATGCCATCCTATCAGATAACGTAGCTCATACTAGCATGGAAATCTATAAGCTCATACATTAGGCATATAAAGACATCTCTCCTAGCATTCTATCATGCAATCCTGAGCAGATCTCTAGTTCTAATTTAACATGCGATTCTCATATCATAACATAAAACATTTAACATGTGTGGGTATTTTTGGAAGACTTACTTGAGCTCGGCTAATTTCACGCATCACACCCCTTTCATTTATTAGAAATTCCTTAATAAATTATTTATTTTTATGAAAAATCTATCAAACCCTCAGTTTGAGTTCAGACACACCCGAGAGTATGCCCGAATCCCTCAAACCAAGGCTCTGATACGAACTTGTAACATCTCAAAAGTTTTAGATAAAAATTTTGTATTTAATTCATACCAAAGCATTCAATAGTCATATCAAAACAACCAAAAGTATATCATAGTGAAAATAACATCAAAGTACAAAATCCCAAAATCACATAATGCGGAAATCATGGGAGGATGCGGTGCGATCATGTCGGGCCCTCCCGTTTCAAGTTGGAAGTACCTGAAACCATAACGTAAACTGTAAGCACAAAGCTTAGTGAGCTTCCCTAAAATACCCCTTCGCGTAAACCCTGACAGATACTCTTCGTTGATGTTTTGCTTTTCTATGTAATATAACCTGTTTCCAAAAGAAAGAATTTACCGAAGGAAAACACTCCATCTACATAAACCAAAATAAAATTTAGATGTCGACTTATTAACTTTCTAATATCGTATATGGTTGCTATATGCCATCCAATATGATATCAAAATTTGTAAAACGTCTTAATTAAGTTATTTGACATGCAACATTATGTAATCCCTTTTATGATGTCGGCATATCTCGACCACCTTTATGTTCCAAATAAGTTGAAAAAATGATATGATGATATAGCCATTATTAAGCGGATCCTACAAATAAACCATAAGATATAAACTATAAAATCACAACTCTATAAGTACAACGATATATATATATATATATATATATATATATATATATATATATATATATATATATATATATATATATCCTGTCACTTTATGGGTTAGAGTTACAAAAGCTTGTCATGGTAGTCAATTTCAAACTTTCGGAGTTGATAGTCGGGTGCGTGGCATGGGAGTTTGGAAGAACATTACTGATGTTATTTTCAAACTTCATAGTATTGGTAATGTTTCTGATTCTTGGATGAGAAGACAACTTGGTAATGGTATGGATATTCGGTTCTGGTGGGATAAATGGAGGGATGGTTTAAGTCATAAAATCAAATATGATAGACTTCATGCACTCTCGTTGGCTAAAGAAGGGTTGGTGAGCGACTACTGGAATGGCGAAGACTGGGTCTTTCAATGGCGCAGGGAGGTTAGGGGGAGAATTGAGGCGGAACAACTACAAATGTTGTTGGAGGAGTTATGGCAAGTAAAATGTTCGAATAACAAGGATGCTTGGAGATGAGATTTAGGTAACTTGGATTATTTTACTGTTGGATCTCTTTGTAATCATTTAGATGATGTTTTGCTTCCCATGGATCATGTGTTGTATAGATGGAATAGGTTTGTGCCAATTATAGTGAACGTTTTGGTTTGGAGGATTGCTTTGGATAGGTTACCTACTCGGATTAATTTGGAGATTAGAGGGGCTGGTATTCTCTGTACTAGAGTATTCAAATCATGTGTTTTTTAAATGTGAGTTAGCGAAACAACCATGGAGTCTAATTGCGGGGTGGGTGGATTTACATATGCCTTTGTTTGGTTAGCTACAAGAGGTATATGATTTGTTGATGCTTTATCGATGCAAGGGATGCAGAAAGAGAAGACTCTTGCAATTGTTATGACTATGTTATGGGTCTTATGGGGTTATAGAAATGCAATGGTCTTTCACACTAAAAAGTATCGAAAAGATACTCTTGTTGATACCGTTAAATTGTGACCGTAAAATGTCTAGGGATTGGAATGTTTGGCTTCAATTCCCTATGAACTTGTAATTGGTTTTTGCTAGCTCCATGCTAGCTTTTTGTTCGTTTTTTCTAATAAATGCCGTTTAAAAAAAACACAACTATATAGATCTCTAAAATACTTCATAATACGATTTCATCCTTCTACGTGAGTAAGCGAGTTAAGTATCTTCAAATTGTATTGATCTGTAAAAACTTATTATATAAAAAAAAAAAAAAAAACTAGTATAGATGCTTAACCGCATAATTACCAAATAAATGTATGGTTTTAAGATTTGGACTCAGTTGTGGTTTTACTGAATCATTTTCTTATATTAATCTGAGCTGAATTCTAAATAAGTGAAATTTTAAATCAATCAAATCTATAATTTAATTATCAATTTCAGATTGAGAGGTGATGATGTGCGCTATATATGATAAATTTAAAAGCTTCTTATTACAATTGGCAGTTTCATTCATTATTTATCTTCATTTAACAGATTGTTGTTTTGTTTCTGTAATATAAAAAACAGGGAGAAATAATGCTTACTTGGTCTATTAAATTTAAATGTGTACATTATTCTAAACCAAAGCACTTAGAAATCCAAGTATCCAACGCTGAAGTGAGTCTTTGTGATTATACATAAACATGACCAAGCTCATGTCATCTTACTTCTTGCTTTTTATTGTTGTAATCTCATGTTTGTGTACTCGATTCTCTAGATGCCTATCCTCCAAAATATTATTTTAATTGTAAAATACATGATGAAGTCTGTTTTTGATATTTTGGGATGACAAACATCACATTTATGTTATCTCAATTTCTTTATTTAACATTTAATGTGAATGATATATGAAATCAATTTTTTTAAAAGAAAAGTATATAACTCAACTGTCAGTTTCATATTGAAAGATAATTATGTGCGTAATATATGCTATACACTTTAAAGCTTCTTATTACAACTGGAAGTTTTTTTTTCATTAATTACCTTCAATTAAAAGATAGACGTTTTGTAGCTTTAACATTTCGGGATTCAAGAAAAGAAAAAGTATATGCTTATTTGGTCTATTTAAATGAAGATTATCAATCCCTAAACCATAACATATACAAATCCCACGCTGAATCGACTCTTTGTAATTGCACATTAACATGGCCAAGTTCGCATCTTACTTCTTGCTTTTTATTGTTGTAATCTCAGGTTTGTTTACTCAACTCTCTAGAGCTAATCTTGAAAAATATTTATTTTAATCTAGAAATAAAGGATGAAGTTTGTTATATAGATATTGGGATATCAAACACGACATGTCTCAAAGCATACCATGCTTAAATTAAAAAATCGTCGATAGATTCCAAACATATCCAACTCAAAGTGGTTATATTATCATACAATCAATTTTAATCTATTTCCTTTTGATTTTAGATAGCTATATATATGATATTAATGTCTAAGTAATTTGTTTCTTTTTGTTTAGTTGGAGTTTCGATTGTCAATGGACAACAAACGTGTAAAGTGGTGTGGGATCCAAACAGTTGTAATATTGGTGAGTGTCGTGCACAATGTCTTCAACAACACAATGGCATCGGAGTCTGCGAACTTTCAAGTGATAAGAGCCATTATACATGTATTTGTATTTACACTTGCTAATCAACTCTTAAGAGAAAAGGGGCACTTTGTGTTTTAATCTCCACGGTTTAGGGCCCTAGTTTATTAGAATTGCAATTACGTTGAATAGTATTTATGAAGTTGTGGATCTTTTTCAATATATTCAACGAATTAATTTGAGATTTTTGTTTTTTTTTTTTTTTTGGAAACTTGTATGCGTCTTGAACTCCATCATCACGTCTAAGTTTAGTCGATGATAAATGCTTGAGTTAGGGAAAACTGCTCTTTCAGGCATTTCGTTGAACAACTGTTGTGTCAGGCTCATTTCCTTTTTTTGCCAGCCTATTTAGAGCACCTTAGCCGAACAAATAACCTCACAATAGGCATTATTAAAGAATATTTTGCTACTTGAAAATGGCATATTCGATACCATTTCAAACAATGTCCAATCAAATAAAATTTTAATGACCTTAGGGTTGTGACCGGGGCAACTTTAAAAGTTGGGCTTGATTGCAATAGGCAACGAACTGATTATCAATGAATAATATTGGTACTTAAGTCGATTATCAAATAAAGACAATTGGTGTGCACGTTAACACGGTACATAATGGTTTCTTAGAAATATTTCCACCAAATAGTTGAATATCTTTTACTCTTTTTCCAATCACTGCTCAAAATGTAGAATATATAAACCAAAATAACAGCCTTTGTTTGCTTACTACTCAGATATGTTGACAGAACAGAAGAAAAAAATCTTGATTACAAAAGAATTAATGTACTCAATGGAAAATGAAAGCAAAAAACCTCTTATCTTTTATTCATGAGTTTTTTATTCATTAGAGAAGGCTATATGCAGTACAAGAAAAGAACCTCTTAAAAGCCACATGCAGTACAAGAAAAGAACCTAAAGACTAGTACAACCCTACTGACCCATTCTTTCCATGTGCTCCAAAGTCCATGGAATTGGTCAAACCAAGAAAAACAATTCTATCTACTAAGCTAATAAAATATAAGATAATAAATAATAACTAAAGTTTCAGCCATGCACAAACCGATTAATCCAACACAAAATATATAACGTCAAATGACATAAAAGCCTTTAAATTTTCAAAAAAAAAAATATCAGTTTTTGCCTTGAAAGTATTTTAGGTCCAAAAAAGTCGAATGTTCTGTTTAATTTGTTCATCTATGCAATTATACCTGGTTTTCAGGTCACCTACCATGATGTCAGTAAAGTCCTTAAGTTTCAAAAATGTTCGGATTTACCCTTAAGTTTTCAAAAATGTTCCGATTTACCATTACTTTTATTATTATTATTATTATTATTATTATTATTATTATTATTATTATGTGTTTAAATTTATAAAAAAATTTATACATACATTTTTAAATGTATAAAAATATTTTTATAGATATCAATAAAATTTTAAAAATATATGTACTTGTATTTAGTATTTATATATATTTGAAAGCCTATGTATTCCTCTAAAAACATATTTATATATTAAAAATGTATTTATTTGTATAAAAATACCTATTTATAAGGTTTATACTGTATAAAAGATTTAATTATATGTATTTGTACATATTACTAAGTATAAATGTGTATATATTTCAAATTTATATGTATAGGATATGTATTTATACATTTTTATATGGTAAAATACGTATAAACGAAATATGTTTTTTATTCTTTGGGTGATTCATCAACCAAAACACACAAAAAAAAATTGGTTTTTGCTTTGTAACTATAAGTGTGTATTTATGTCATATTTATATGTATACATAGTTTTTTTATACAAAATAAATACGTATTTATATATATATTAAATACAAATAAAAATATTTTTAAATATATAAATATGTTTTTAAATGTATAAATACATTTTTATTTGTATTTAATAGATATATTTATTTGTATCTATTGTATTTAATAGATACAAATATGTATTTATTTTGTATAAAAACAATTTTATGCATATAAATATGAAATAAATGCATATTTATACTTAGTAAGCAAACACCAATTTATTGTTATTATTATTATTTCTATTTTGTGTTTTGGTTGATGAATCACCCAATGAATTAATAAAATATTTTGTTTATATGTACTTTACCATATAAATATGTATAAATATATATCGTATACATATAATTTTGAGATAAGTACACATTTATACATAGTAATATGTACCAATACATATAATTATATCTTTTATATAATATAAACCTTATAAATATATATTTTTTATATTTATATGTATATAATATGTTTCTATACAAAATATATATGTATTTATACCTACTAAATAAAAAATAAATACATTTTTAATATATAAATAAGTTTTTAAAGGCATACATTGGCTTTCAAATGTATATAAATATGAAATAGAAGTACAAATATTTTTAAATACTAAATACAAATAAATATATTTTTAAATCTATAAAAATATTTTTATACATTTAAAAACGTATTTAAAATGTATGTATAAAATATTTTTATATATTTAAAAATGTATTAAATATAATAATAATAATAATAATAATAATAATAATAATAATGAGGAAAATAATAATGAAAATAATAATAATAATCAAAGTAATGGTTAATCTGCACATTTTTGAAAACTTAAGAGTAAATCCGTACATTTTTTAAAGGGTTTAGGTCATTTTTGGTCACTTAACTTTTGGTTTTGTGCTCATTTGGTCACTTAACTATTTTTAAGTTTTAAAAGGTCATCAAATTTTTTACTTTGTACTCATTTAGTCACTTAACTTTTGGTTTGATCACTTAACTTTTAGATTTGTGCTCATCTAGTCACCTAACTTTTAAAATTGTGCTCATTTAGTCACTAAAATTTTTAAAAAATAGTGACTAAATGAGCACAATATTAAAAGTTAGGTGACTAAATGTGACCAAAACAAAAGTTAAGTGACTAAATGAGCACAAAGCCAAAACTTTGATGACATTTTAAAACTTAAAAAGAGTTAAGTGACTAAATTAGCACAAAACCAAAAGTTAAGTGACCAAAAATGACCTAAACCCTTTTTTAAAACTTAAAAGCTTTACTGACATCAAGTAACCGGTAGGTGGAAACCCGATAAAATGGTATAGATGAAAAAATTAAACAAAACATTCGGTTTTACTAGACCTAAAATACTTTTAACGGTAAAACCGATATTTTTTTGAAAACTTAAGGGCTTTTATGTTATTTGCCCAATATATAATCAGCTTAATGTACCTCCAAAAAAAAATGCATAAGCTTGTAAAACCCATATAGACTCTTGACTTTGGTGGGACACTCTCAGATAAAGTGCTCGTGAAGATCTAGGGTGCGTACTGTAATTTAATCAAGGGAGAGGATTCTATTTGCTCATGTAGTCGTTAGCTAACGAATAGTGTGGCTCTTCTTACTGGCGGCAGTTATTTGTCATTGTTTGGTAGCTAAATGTTGGGTTGTAGACGAAAAAATAATAAGGAGTATAAAAATAAAATTAAATCAGGACTAATGATACCAAAAATAGTATAAAAAATTGGGGTCGAATCCTTAAGGAGACATATCAATGGTAAAATACATCTTTACGCAAGGTATATGTAATTTTGCACTAGGACATAATTGGATTTTAATGACACATGAATTATGACATACATTAAGTTTATCATATCTATGTCAGAAAAATTTCATTTTTTTAAAAATCTAAAGTATTTATGATATACATAATTCTATGTCGTAATCTGTGTCATGTTTAATAATCCTTACGACATACACACATTTATGTATGTTTTAGTGTCATAATTAAAAAAATGAAGTACTTCATCAAATTTGTATGTCGTCTTCAAATGTCGGCATTTATTGATGGGTTATGAGCACTACAACATTCCTATGGTGTATATGCAAACCCTAAAGCTTTGGATCTAGTTTGTCTAATGAACATGCAATAATCATCCAAAGTCATAAACCCTAGATCTAACATGTGATAATCAATATAAACATAAGAATAGGGTTTAGATCTTACCTTGATTGTTATGTAGCAATAACAATCTATTCCTTGTTGTAATTGGCTTCTGAAAAGCTTAGAGTCACAAATGTCACTCCTCTAATGGCTCACAAACACCAAGAGCAAGAGGATGAAGAAGGAGAAGAGAAGAGGCACTCAAAAACGTCTAGAAACCCTAAGGAAACTCTTAGCCACGTTTTTGGTGCCCTAGGGGTGCTTAAATAGTGAGGCTATTAGGGTTATCTAACAAGGAAACCCTAATTTGACTGCTTAGGCCCTAAGCAACCCATGGACTCCTCTTTTAGAGGCATTGGACGATTTCTAATGGGTTTCCCCATAGATTTTGTCCACTCCTTTAATAAGAAGTCCATTAGCCCAATATTCAACTATCACACAATTGATAGTTCTAGTCCCCTAAGTTTAATTAATCTCTTTTAGCCACAAAATTAATTCTCAATTAATTATTGACTAATATTAATTAAACAATATGATTTCTCCTTTAATATATTATTCTCATAATATATTAATAAATCATAATTAATCCTCTCTCTCCATAGTTCATCCTATCAAGTTGTTTTGGTGAAGGCAACCCAAAAGGACCATGCACCATCGGGTCAAGTACATACCAAAATAATTATGGGCTTAGACACTAATCCAACAGTCTCCCACTTGGATAAGTCTAATAACTATTCTGCGTATGACTTCAGATCCTGATCCGCAATCGTAGCTTTCAAAAGCAGCTGTCAACTCTGATCTTATCATATACGCGTCCTTTAGATAAGGGATCATATATTCCTCCATTCTAGATATCGTATAGACGTGAGACATGGATTGAAATCATTCTCTCAGTCTATGTGTCATTTCCCGATTTCTGATTTATGACAACTGACTAATTGAACAAATCAAATCAGTCCTGGCCCGGCCGAGCACTTTCCTTTGTCATCACTAAATCATCGAGGGGCCCACAGATATCGCTTTTATCCTACTTTGGGTAAAAGGAACAGATAAACTTCGACTCAATGCTCGCTTGTACTCACTCACCTAATTACACACAACAATACGTTTTATAACACCAAGTTACTGGTGCGTTTACATATTATCAATGTGCAACCAACTCGCAAGATACAACTCACACATCTCGGTTTCAAGAACATAATATATTATCGTCTCACCAATCACTCGTGATAAAATCCATGAAGTGATCCAAGTGAGTGTGGGTTTAATCCAATGCTCAAATCATATTCGTAAGCACTCATGAACGTTGTAGCAAACTTTTGCTATGCCTAATACACTTTAGACAATCTACACACCAATTCATGACAATCTTCTTTCATACCTACTCCCAAAGTATGAGCGACTGTGGAACGTTCAAATAATTCGATTATTCTCAAATAACTCAATTATTTAGGAAGTCAAAACATGCAAAGTGAAACACAAGAATAATACTAATCTTATATGGCCCCAAACTTTTGAGTATAAATAAAACACTTTTATTTAATCACCATATTGATTACTCATTATTTGTTGTTTCGGGTAATCAACTTCTTACTTGAATTAAAACGACAATTGTCCCATGCTCTTAGCATGCACACTATGTTTACTTATGGTCCTTACTCTGTGAAATAGTATAATTGAATAACATTTTCAATCACACTCATTTTACAATTCCCAATCCTTACCACAAGTGTAAGAATACCAAATTCTTGCCACTTATAGAATATGTTAGATTCTAACACTTTATGCAACGGTCTTTTCGTAATGTCATGGCACAAAAGTCACCAAGACGCAGCCAATGAAATTACAAAGTCTTCTATTGGATATTTTTGCAAGACAATTCCATAGATGTGAAGTCTCACATTCAAAGTACATTCCTTTGAACATCCTTCTTGCATAAAAGTTTCTAATCTAGACATAGATCCTTAACGTCCAACTCCCAATAAGGAAACATTTCCATATTTGCCATATGATAACTCATTATTAATAGAATCGTATCTAATAACAATAATGTCAATATGGTCCTTCCATTACTATACTTCCAACTGTTCAAAAACGACCAATCCTTGGCGAACCTTAGATTATCCTTGACAGTTGTTTAACTAATTCAGTCAAATCCAATTCTAGTCCTCTTTCCCTCTTAATGCCCTAGGCATTCGGAAAATTTTAGAACGGTCGAATATTACTACGACATGATACTTTACCAGTCTTTTGCTATAATATTTCTATTTGTCATGTTCTCACGATTCGAACTATGAAAAGGGATGCCGTAATCATAATCGAGTGTGAGAACGCAACAAATATTTCCATATATATATATATATATATATATATATATATATATATATATATATATATATATATAGAATTCTCTTATGTTGAATCCTTTCAACATAACATTCATATATCTTTTTGACTAAATTTGATTAAAATTTCTCGATCTAAACCTTTAGATTTGAAACGAAGTATACTATTCTATCCCTTAATTATAGCAAAACAACTTTTCAACCTATGCAACTTTGCAAAGTGAAACTTTTGTTTTCTATAATTAACATTGCTAACTTGCAATAATAATCATGCTCCCACTAACATGATGATTATACCAGCATAACATTTATGCTCCCACTAGCTTTGACACGTATTCAGAAAACAGTTGGACTTTTAAAAGACAATACTTATTGACTTTCCAAAGTTCATTGTTTGTAATACGATATGCTTTGATAAGCTTTTATCTAAGCATCTCAAACTCATACACCTTACTTTAGATAGCTCACATGTGTGTCTAAACAATTCCAGAACTTATAGCAATAAGTCTCGATTGTTCAAACTAATTGCCAAATCTCACAATTCGAACTATGAAAAGGGATGTCGTAATCATAATCGAATTTGAGAATGCAATTTACATAATCGCTATCTCCTTAAAATCTCTCTTAGTGAAAGCGTTTCCTCATAATCATTCTCATGAAGGAGAGAAACCTTATGACACTTAGATTTTATGGTGCGTGCGTTCCTATCCATGCAAATTTGTCATAAGCATAATCGTAAGATAATGTTTGTGACAAATTCAACCTTTTATGGACAGAACTTGTTCATTCTTAATTTCTTGACATCAAGGGTCCCTCCATTGCTTCGAAGTTATTTAGCAGCTCACCTATGCCAGTCAATGTACTTTCATTGATCAAGGTGTTTTCCCTTATGCATTTAATTGAGAACTCGTAGAACTCATATGCATAATCACTCAACTGGATTGGCACAGAAATAAAATTTTGTCAACACGATAGGTTACAATCCTCAAGTCGTGTGCTAGTGTTTATTATGTTTACTTCTTGATTTGTTCTTGAAACTTTTCAAGATCTTTAGACTCCCACTGACCTCTTGACATATAAGATTCTTTTGTCAAGAAACATTTCTTGACAAAACAAATATTCAAGAGTGAGTGTGTGTCTTTATCAAGACAAACCTACACACAATTTGGTACTAGTTGGTCTTTGTCTTATCCAAGACATCACAACTTACCAAAATGTGCTAGTGTAAGAACATTCCTACTTAAGATTATGTCACTCAATTCACAATCTTCGAGTATGACTCTAATACTTGATATTGGAACGAAGTACGATACATCTTATTGACTTAACCATTTCTACAATTCACCATTCCTCTTCTTAGCCAAACTAGTGCACTAAGTTATCCTTAGAGGATGAATTGTAATATGGTTCCTACAATAACCAAGACGATCATAAAACACGATACAAAAGTACTCTCCCTTCTTCTTAGATTGGAGAACTTTTTTATCTTTCTGCCTTCATTGATTCTTCTTATTCGTTCTGCCATTCATTGAAACTTTTCAATGATTCAGAATTACACTTAATCTTGTAAGCATAATCACGTTTACTAGACTTTTAGTAAATCATGACGAATAATCTTATCGTTCTTTGTGGTGGACTTGACCAGTGCACAACATTGTGTACCAGATTTCTTAGTCCTTCACTTGACTCACATACTTATGTGAACAAAGAATTAGTCTCAATTTCCCAAATACGAAGGTTTTCATTCATCACACAATACCAGTTGCATGATTCCAAGTTTCTGTCCAATTGAAACTTGGGCGATGAGAATCTTTCCTCATTTGGTAAATTTCTGACATTACCACAAATAACATAACTAAGAATCAAATCCATTCACAATATTGCTAACAATAGAACCATTCAAACACCAATTTTCATAAAATCCATCGCAAGGAAACATAAATAAGATAAATCAAAATTTATTTTATTGCGGAAAAAATATTGTCCTTACAATGCGATTACAAATGAAAACTATGTAAATATTACTTAGCAATTTATCCTAACTCTAAAGTAGTAGCTTAAAAATCTGATCCTTGAATCATGCGATCGAAATCCATTTCTTCGCGATCAGATTCAGATTGCTCCTTCCTCTAAGCTTCCTTTCCTTTCTTTGATCCTTCAAAACATCAAAATGTAATCTTATCACATCATGTATTAAGAATCTTCAAATAGGAACTTAATAGAGTTAGATCGTGGATATTTCCTAAAGCAGAGTCATACATCTTGACTCTCCCATCTCTTAGATCTCTTAGGTAGTCAGGGCAGCTTCGTAACCAATGCCCCTTCTTTTGGCAGTAGAAACATATAGATTCTTATGGAATGGTACACAGGACTATCTCAGACTCAGCCTTTCTCTTGCGTAGAGAAAACTTTTATGGACTTCTAATGTTACCATTGTCCATAGAGGGTTGGGATATTGATTTACCAGACAGATTTGCTGACCAGTGTGCCAAATCATTTCTGATTCAGGAGCAATGAGCAAATAAGTCAAATCAACACGGGTCATGTCGTGGTCCATCATATAGTACTCTCTAACGAACTTACCATATGATTCGGGAAGTGACTAAAGAACCAAGTCAACAGCCAACTTCCTTTAAACATCGACACCTAACAATCCCAATCTATCAATATGTAACCTTTTATCCAAGACATGAGCACATATAGACTTTCCATTTCCATGTCTTTTGCCAATAGGGCTTTGACCTTTGAAATTTTCAAGTCTTCGAACATGTGGGTCAGGGAGAATTATTGGAGGAGGTGGAGGAAATGAAGCATGATTTCTATTTCCACAATACAATCGTGGAACATCATCTTCACGTGGAAAACTTTTTCCAACGGATTTAGGAAGACCATAGTTGTCAGACTTTGACATCTATAAAACAGGAGAAAACTCAAGTTTAGTTGATTAAGTCCTTAATAAAACACCCAAATGAGAAATTAAGGCTAGGACCCAACACAATATCCTACAAATAGGAAGAGGGATGCCGTAATCCAACTCGCAGAACATTTGAAGGTAGGTAAATGACGATTTACCAATTTCCACCATGAAAAACGAAAAGAAGGTTAAGTTTTAAATGAATTGAAACTCCTAGATCTTTTGAGATTCATTGAACTTTTCAATGTCATGTTTAATCTCGATCATGCCCTTCATTTGTGACTGGGATGCCGAGGATCACAAATAAGGTGTGAACAACCATGCGAATGTACGTGGTGCCCTCAATGTTACAATCACCTAATCGACGTGTCGGTTAACCACACACGCTCCATCGATCTATGACAAACATGGAGTCACCCTTCGCTACTAATGCCAATCCCAACTTAGTGTGTCGGTTAACCACACACACTCCACTAATTGTCTCGACAAGGGTACAAAGTGTAATTCCATGGAATTGCATCGATTTCATTTTTTCCTAAAGTAACTAAGATTTGGGAATTTAGTAAAAACATTTAGTTACTTTATTCATTATACTTTTAATGAGGAGAGGGGGTTTCCCTATCCTACCCGTTCGGCTAACGACCCTCCACTAGTCAAGAGTGCGGTGGGTAAGAGTGGATACCCATTCAATCGCCATTTTATAGGCAATTTCCTTATACACCCATTATAGATCAGCTTCATGAATGAGGCCTACTAATGGTAAGACTAGCAGTTTAAGTTATACATATATAATATTAGACTTTTAATGTTATATATAGTATAGGGTGTATTTTACACTTTTAAAATACTAGGTGGTTTAATTTTATAAATTATACTTTTAATTTAATTAAATATAAACCATATCATTATGGATTTATTAACTCTCTTTTAATTATACTATTAATTAACTTAATAAAACCATAAGAGTGTAATTCGAACTTTTTCAAAACTAGGGTTTTAGAATTTAAAATTTCAAAAATTAAACTTCTAATCAAAAAATTTTAATTCCAAAACTTGAGGGCAAGTTTTGAAACATTTCAAAACATTAGGGTTTAACTATTTAAATTTCAAAACTAAAACTTTTATGGTTCAAATTTAAACTATAAAACCTAAAAGGTGAAAAATTGAAACTTTTCCAAACTTTATCAAGAACATTCTAGATCAACAATTCAAATAAGGCAATTAACAATTAATTTGGTTATCTAATTTTGACCTAGTCCAATTACTTGCAAGATAATTCACCAAATAACTAAAATAATTAAACATTATCTTATAAGGCAACAAATATTTGATTAATTGGAAATTATCTACTATTTTGGCAAGGATATTCACTCAAAATCAATAAAAATCGGATTTTACTAATTAAAAACGTTTATGGTAAGTATCCCAAGCCAAAACAGGAAGCAAATCGCGATTTTTAGCTGCCAGACCCTCTGACTCGTCGAGTCCAGGCCTGGATTCGTCGAGTACAGCCGACTCGGCGAGTTCACCAAGTGACTCGGCGAGTCAAGCAGTCAGAACCAAAAAAATTCGATTTTTAAGCAATTTTCGATCAATTAAGCATCAAATTCATTAACAAACAGCCCTAGGCTCTGATATCACTGATGGGTTATGAGCACTACAACATTCCTATGGTGTACATGCAAACCCTAAAGCTTTGGATCTAGTTTGTCTAATGAACATGCAATAATCATCCAAAGCCATAAACCCTAGATCTAGCATGTGATAATCAATATAAACATAAGAATAGGGTTTAGATCTTACCTTGATTGTTATGTAGCAATAACAATCTATTCCTTGTTGTAATTGGCTTCTGAAAAGCTTAGAGTCACAAATGTCACTCCTCTAATGGCTCACAAACACCAAGAGCAAGAGGATGAAGAAGGAGAAGAGAAGAGGCACTAAAAAACGTCTAGAAACCCTAAGGAAACTCTTAGCCACGTTTTTGGTGCCCTAGGGGTGCTTAAATAGTGAGGCTATTAAGGTTATCTAACAAGGAAACCCTAATTTGACTGCTTAGGCCCTAAGCAACCCATGGACTCCTCCTTTAGAGGCCTTGGACGATTTCTAATGGGTTTCCCCATAGATTTCGTCCACTCCTTTAATAAGAAGTCCATTAGCCCAATATTCAACTATCACACAATTGATAGTTCTAGTCCCCTAAGTTTAATTAATCTCTTTTAGCCACAAAATTAATTCTCAATTAATTATTGACTAATATTAATTAAACAATATGATTTCTCCTTTAATATATTATTCTCATAATATATTAATAAATCATAATTAATCCTCTCTCTCCATAATTCATCCTATCAAGTTGCTTTGGTGAAGGCAACCCAAAAGGACCATGCACCATCGGGTCAAGTACATACCAAAATAGTTATGGGCTTAGACACTAATCCAACATTTATATCATCCCTGACCCTAGATCTTTCTAATTTCTTGTTTCAACATATTTTCACGTCTTGATAGAATCGACCGATGAATTACGACTTAAGGTTTTTGTGCTCATAATCGCGCCTCTCTAGATCCTCGAGGACTACTTCCATTTTTCCATTGTTCTCTCTCAAAATTTCGGGCTTTAGTATTGATATTGTTGAATGAACCATAGAAGCAACTTATGGTCACCAGGCCTCTATCTCTCAAAACCAAAATCACCAACTTGAATGGCAACAAAAAAAAGAGGAATCCAGTCAACCGTTGTCACTGGGGGCGGATCCAAGAAGATGACAATGGGGGGGGGTGTCCCCCCAAGTGTTATTATTTTTTTTACATATTTGTTCAAGTTTCTGGGAGGTGCCCCCAACACAACAACCAAACTTGCAGCATAATCAAATTGGAGTTGGAGAGTTCGAACCCTAGATGCTAAAGATTGAGAAAAGAATGTGTGTTCTCAAATATGAGAAATCAAATTGGAGTTGGAGTAAGGAACTGGCTGCTGCTTGATTGATCCCTAGAAAAACCTCTCGCATCTGCAAAGAGTGTGAATAGGTGCCCCTAATATGAGTCTCATGTATCTGTTCAATTGAGCCCTACAAAAACTCAATCACAAATGATCATCTTTTAGTCTCTCAATTTCAACGATTTCTTGTAAAATGGAATCTAGTGCCTATAGGTTCTCTCTAATTTCTTGATGTGAATTTTTTTCCGAGAGTGTTGCTCTGTAATTACGATGTTATTTGTGTTCCCCATAAGAGGTAAAATTATTGGTGTATTTATGATTGTAAACTTCTCAATCCTAGTGTGCTTTCGAGTTTTGTTGCTAGAATTCTTCTTCAACGCAAGAAGTTATATATGTGTTATTTAATCTATAGATGAAATTTCGAATGTTATTGTTGCTTCCTTTAATGAAACTGGGATTTGGATGAAGAATCATTAACATTTATAAGCACCAAATAGCATTATGGCTTTTGGTAGATAAAATAGATTCATATGTGCTCGTCTACTACAAAAGTCACGAGCACAAGAGATTAATAGCCAAAGGTACAACCTTTTCCATACATGCAAGTTAAAACAAAAGATTATGTAAAGAAAAATCTTACCTTTGTCCTACCCCTAGTGTGGCCCATGGGTTTAGGGATATGTTTATTCTTGCTTTTGTTGAGAGGTTATTCATAGTTATGTAATAATAGGTGAGTATCTTATAGATACACTCTCATTATTACTTCTGACTGTTTATTTCTTTATTAATAGTCTGGCGCATCTAACATTGTTTCATGTTAAAATTACATGTTTTGTGGGTGAAATTCTTCTTTTACGACGATGACAATATGATTTATGTTGGGAAAGAAATTTATTGAGGAAGATTTTGGTGGTGTTTATAGAGTTTCCTAAAGTAAGAAACCCTCTTCAAATGTACCTGCCATGTGTTTGTATAATTGTCTAAGTGAACTTTTAGTGTTGTTGATAGTCTATTTATAGTTGGTTTTTATTAAAAAAAAAATGGTCTGGTATAGGAAAAGATATTACATCTGGTTTGATGTCATATTTTTGGCTTTGATTCGTGTTTCAACTTCATATGAAAGAAGAAGATTTTATTAGAGCTATGATGGCATATCCAAAGAAAAACAACATACACACAACAATAAAAAAGAACATTAGGGACGCCACTTTTAGCGACAACTAGTCCTTTAGCGACGACATCAGACAAGACATGCCTCGTGTCGGCGCTAAAGGTGCATGTCGTCGCTACTAGAGACATTGCTCCGTCGAAGCCACACTACTTTCAATCTTGGTTATACGTTTAAAAGATGATCCAACGCACAAGATTTATGTAACATCCCAAAAATCAAGGCAAACTTTTTGTTTTTAAAACCATTCTAAAAATCCATAAGTATTACAAAACAAGTTCTCAAAAGTCACTGTCATAAATCAGAGTATCCCAGATCATAAAAACACATCAAATCCATAGATGATGTGCACAATCAAGCCTTCGCCTTTCCCAAGTCCTCTGAAGTACATGAAACTATAAACATCAAACTGTAAGCCAAAACTTAGTGAGTTCCCCCAAAATACCCCACACATTAGAATATATACAATCATGCATGTTCGTCCACAGGCATATTACCCTCGGGTCCACAGTCATCGGACTTGATTACCCCTGGCCCACAGTCATCATAGTAGATTGTCTCGTCCCAATCGGTCATCAAACTGGAATGCCCCGCTCTGTTGGCTTACGCACATAGCAGTAAATCCTTAACCCAAACCACACTATGTCGACATATGCAACTGCTAAATCATAAAAGAGAAACAAATAAACATGCAGATCTAACAGATCACCGCACATAACAATATCTTATATATTAGGATACATAACCTAGTGGACCGACATTGGTTCCTTCGACCCACAAGTACAGTAAGGAAAACTCACCTCATAGTCTGAAAAGATAGCTGAACAAATTACTACTCCAAATACTGCCTCTACTGATCACATATGCAATTAGCAAGGACTCAAGCTTTAAATCTCCTACTCAAAATACCCCAAATGACCTAAATTCAATCTTCGTCAAAGTCAACGCTCAACGGTCAATTTCAAAGTCAACTCCAGTTGGTCGCCACGTCGTGGCTGCTAAACGGAAAAACAGAGGGGTTGCAACCCATTCGTCACGTTGTAACAACCTCAGGCCATGCCGTAGGGACTGGTCTAGATAGCTTAATACATTAAGTCATCTTCCCACAACTTCAGGAGCTCTAATGTCACACCCCCGGCCGCCGGCGGAATCGCCGAGGTGCACGACATAATCAATAATCACAGTTATTAAACATACATTGAACAGTACAAGTATAATCATCTATTATTATCGAAATAAAAATTAAATTGACAAGACCATTGCTAAATCGAGACGTACGCCTAACAATTCGACGTTTACAAGGGTATGATAAAAATAATAGAGAGCCTCCGGAGCGAACACTTCCGACCTGCTAAATAACCTGAGAATACATGCATTTAAAATACATCAACAAAATTGTTGGTGAGTTCTATAGGTTTTGACACGAAGTATTTTTATAATTAAAAGCGTTTATAAATTTTATCTAGTTGAACAACTTTTAAAAATACATACCTTTCTATCAAAAGTATAAAATAATTGAGTTATAAAAATGTACATGGTCTCATTTAGCAACATAATGCATTCAAAACCAAATTTTCAAAATTTGGCAAAAAACATATAAGTAAGTGAAACTTATATAAAAAATTGTACGGTTTTCATGACCAAAATTCTTTTTAAAGGTAGCAACAATCGAAATTTGGGGGCTGTTTGTCTTGCTATTGTTCGATATTCACAGGAATGTTTGGCAGCTCCGATCAACAGGAAAGGAGGAAGAAAATGGTAGTTGCCGCCTCTTTGATCTCGCTAGAAAATGCATCACCTCTGGTGGAAGGTGTATAGCTGATACTCAGAACAAATCAACAAAAGAAAAAGAAGAGGGAGGGAGGATGGAAGTAGTATAGCAGGTGGGGTGCTTGGGTGGTGTTTCTCGATGGGAAAAGGTGGATGAGGTGGAGGAGAGCTTCCATGGTGGCCGACAACCTCTTCTTTTGGATGAAGACACTATCACCGGTGGTGAAGAAAAACGGGAAGGGAAAGAGAGAACGAGATGCAATGGATGAAAGAAACAATTATGTAGCTTCTCATATAAGCTACTTTGCATTACTGAGTCAATAGTTGACCTCCTAGAAGATATTTTGGGGTTTAATACATGTCTAATGTATATTTGTGGTATAAATCCCGATTCTCGATTCTCGTATCATCATTGTGTCTCGTCAAATTTTTCTAAAAGTGTCTGCTAATAGTTTCGATCGTTGTAATTCCTGAAACGCAGACGGAATTCAATTCGGATTTGACAGATTTTACGAATCTGATTTTGGTGGAGATTAAAAATGTTATAAAAATGTAATAAAATAATAGGCTATGGCCTGAGTTTAAAAACGTGCTCTGAAACAATTTTTGAGGTTCGTAGCTATTCCAAACAAAACAGTGTACAGTTCATTTCAAGAAAATCAGATAAATACTGCTTTTTATAACTTTAAAGAGGCGTAACTTTCCCATACGATTTCCGTTTGGACGTTCTTTATATCCACAAAATCATGAGAACGTAACCTACTCAAATATCTTATCCATAACTCTCAGATATACTTGATGCAAAATTTCACTTTTATCACAAATAAATTTAATTTTTGTTGATTTTCGATTCGATCTTCAATGGTAGATGATTTGAGCAGCTTAAGTTGTTCTAAAATCGATTATGAATATAATATATTTAATATACTTTACAAAAATAAAATTACACATAATTGGTCTTTAATACGCAACAGTTCGCGGTGGTTTGACCACCGAACTTTGACCAATTTTTACAAAGTGTTACATCTAAAGCTTAGATCTGGTCCTTTCCATGATTTGGATGGATAAAGTTTCCAACTTTATCCATCAAAACACCCCAACAAGACAAGATTCCAAACCCTAGATGCCTAAGGGTGGCTAAATGCATCAAGACACCCATTAAGCACCCTACCCCTAGAGTTTCTCACTCCTAACAAGCCTTAAGATATCACAGCCTTATGGACATGCATGTCCAATACATATCCCTTCCATTTTAGGTCAAAATCATGGAAATAAAGGCTTAAACTTGAGTATGGGGCCAAAACTACCTAGATCTTCATATGTGGAACATATAACATAGGAGTGATCCCATTGATCCATAAAGTTGCCTACTTTATGAGATCCAACTTTCTAATTCCTCTCATCATGAAAATATGGGGGCAAAATAGCCAGATCTAGACATATAAAGCATAAAAATTCAATTTTGAGGACATACAAGAGTCTAAAAATGTGCTCAATATAGAATAGGAGAGTTGCTTGCTAGAGCTAAGCTCAAGATGGTCGTCTTCTTCTTCAAAACACCACCAAAACACCACCAAAACACACACAAACTTAAGGGTAAGCAAAGGAGGCTAGGGTTTTCTCTTGGAGACTAAGAGAGAGTGAATGACGCTGAGGCTCAGCAACCATATCCGTTACATTCCTTAAAAAGGGGAACTTAAAGGCCACGAAAACTCCTGCCTTGGCCACGCCGTGGGATTCCATTACCACGTCGTGGCCACCAGAAATCCAAATTCAAATTATTAAGTTTACTTTAAAAGGAACATACCTGAAACTTGGCGTTACAATTCTCCCCCACTTGAATCATGCTTCATCCTCGAAGTATTCAGTTGCGAATAGCTCTGGGTAATGCTCCATCATTTCTGCCTTGGGTTCCCAAGTCCATTTAGAACCCTTCAGATGCTGCCACTGAACATTGACTAATTGTACCTCCTTGTTACACACTGACCTCTCAACATAGTTCAAGCGATCATCAACCTATATATTGTCCAAAGGAACCATTGTCGAATCATCAACTATACACTTTTGAAGCTGAGAGACATGGAAGTTGTTATGGATTTGGCTAAGCTCCTCAGACAGATCTAGTAGATAAGCTACCGTGCTACCCTGTCCACTACTCGAAACAGCCCAATGAATCGGGGTCCCAATTTTCCTCTCTTCCTGAAGTATATTACACCCTTCTAGGGTGATACCTTCAGTAAAACCATATCGCCAACCTGGAATTCCAACTCGGATCAATGTCTGTCAGCATAACTCTTTTGTAGACTTTGAGTTGTCTCTAACCTCTTCTTGATCTATTGGATAAGCTCTATCGTTTGAAGGACTACCTCGATCTTTCACATGATCCTGTAACCGACCTCCCCCAACAAATTGGTGTACGACACATCCTCCCATAAAGAAGTTCAAAAGGTGGCAAACCAATACTAGAGTGATAGTTTTTATTATATGAAAACTCAGGTAGGGGAACGTAGGAGTCCCAACTCCCACCGAAATCAATAACGCAGGCCCTCAACATATCATCAAGCGTCTGGATGGTCCGCTCGCTCTGTCCATCAGTCAGTGGATGATAAGTGGTGCTGAAATGCAATCTCATACCCAGTTCCTCGTGGAATCTCTGCCAAAATCGAGAAGTGAACTCAACATTCCGATCAGATACAATGGAAACCGGACCACCATGATGAGTGACAATCGCGCGCACATAAACTTCAGCTAAATTCTCGACCGACAAACTCTCCCAAATAGATAGAATGTAGGCTCTCTTAGTCAGGCATTCCATAATAACCCATATCGCATCAAATCCCTTAGCCGTCCTGGGTAATTTGGTGATAAAATCCATGGTGATCTGTCCCCATTTCCACATGGGAATCTCCAAGGGTTGAAGCTTGTCGAGTGGCCTTTGGTGCTCGGCCTTGACAATGTGACAGGTCAAGCACCTCTCAGCATACCATGTTATCTCCCTCTTCATGCACGAACACTAGTAAGTCTCAAATCCCGATACATCTTTATGACTTCGAGGTGTATTGAAAATATGGACTTATGTGCCTCCTTCATCACGGTCTGCCTAACTCCACCAAAATATGGAACGCAAACCCAACCGCACCGATTCTATAATCTGCGACTATCGGTAGAAAACCTGTCAATCTCATTCCTGATTCTCTCATGCTTCTAATTTTCCTTCTTGAATCCATCGGCCTAAGCCTCCATGATCAAATCAAGAAGTGGTGAAAGAGATATAAATCCTCATACATAGGCCCCCAATAGCAATACTAGCTGACTTGCGGCTAAAAACATCAGCAACCACATCCTCTTTTCTGGGATGATACAGAATTTCACAATCATAATCCTTGACCACGTCAAGCCATCTGCACTGCCACAGGTTCAGATTGGGCTAGTCCATGAGTTATCTAAAACTCTTATGATCCGTGTAGATGGTACACCAGACCTTATAAAGATAATTCTGTCAAATCTTGAGGGCAAACTGTTGGATTTAGTGTCTAAGCCCATAACTATAATTAGGATGTACTTGACCTGATTGTAGCATGGTCCTTTTGGGTTGCCTTCACCAGTGCAATTTGATAGGATCGACTTTTGAGAATAAGGTTATTTATGATTAATATATTATAAGTATAATATATTAATATGAAATCATATTATTTAATTAGTATTGATCAAGAATTAATTTGGAATTAATTTTATGATCAAAAGAGACTAATTAAATATGTGGGGATTGATTATGTAAATCAATGATTCTTATAGTATGGGCTAATGATCCATGGTTATTTAGGATTGGCTAAACCAATGAGATAATCCATGGAGGTTTAACCCATGGAGCCTAAGTAATATGAAAGGTCATTAGGGTTTGCAAGGTGTAACCCTAGCATTTGCTACACTATAAAAGGAACCCGTCATAGCCAAAACCGGTTACACTATGGTACACCATCATTCTAGAAGTTTGATATTGATTTTGTGCTAAGTAACTTATTCTCTCAAGCCTCCTCTTGCATATTGGTGTTTGTGAACCATTAGAGGCATCACACTTGGGGTGCTCAAGCTTTCAAAGGTCAAAAACTACAAGTCCTTCTAAGAGGTAAGTCATCTAACTAGTTGTATTGTTCATTTGACAATTTGTATGCTAGTTAGGATATATTTGGAAAATTGAAAATATGCATGTATAATTAGAGAAAATATAGATCCAAAGCATTTAAGGTTGCATGTGCACTATAGGAGTGTTATAGTGCTCAAAACCCAACAGTGGTATCAGAGCCTAGGATTATTTTCTCTTATACTTGATGCTTGTTGTTTTTCAAAGTTGAAAAAATCGATTTTTTGGCCTCTGACTGATGAACTCGCCGAGTCCACTTAATAATCTATTTCGTTTTTCATGGTAGAAATTGGTAAATCCTCAGTTACCTACCTTCAAATATTTTACAATTGGATTACGGCATCCTTCTTCGCAATTGTAAAATATTCTGTTGGGTCCTAGCGTTAATATTTCATTTTGGGTGTTATATTAAGGACTTAAATCAACTAACTTGAATTTCTCCCTTGTAGATGTCTAGTTCAGAAAACTATGGTCTTCCCGAATCTGTTGGAAAAGGCTTTCCACACGAAGATGATATTCCACAATATCATACTTCACTTCCTCCACCTCCTCCAATTATTCTCCCTGACCCACAAGTTCGAAGACTTGAAAAGTTCAAGGTCACTCAAGCCCTTTTGGCTAGTAAACACCAAGATGGAAGGTCTGTGTGTGCACATGTATTGGATATGAAGTCGCACATTGACAAGCTGGGCATGTTGGGTGTCGTTTTACCGAGGAAGTTGGTTGTTGACTTGGTTCTTCAGTCGCTTCCCGAGTCGTATAGTCAGTTTGTTAAAGACTACTACATGACAGACCGCGACATGACCCTTATTGATCTTACCTATTTGCTTATTGCTGCTGAATCAGAAATGATTTGGCGCCATGGTCAAGCAAATTTTATTGGAAGATCTACTTCCCAAGCTGCCATGGACATAGGCAGTGACATAGATAGTCCAGAAAAGATCCCTTCTCCTATAGGAAGGGAATTGGCTATGGTCAAAAGATTTGACCATAAGAGAAAAGCCAGTTCTGAGATAGTTCCATGTGCAAATGCCAAAGAGTCCACTTGTTTCTACTGCCATTTGAAGGGACATTGGAAGCGAAGCTGCCCTGAATACTTGAAAGATCTAACAGAAGGTAAAGTCAAAAAGGGTTTGACTCTACTTCAGGTAAGTCCACTATCTAACTCTATTAAGTTCATGTTTGTAGATTCTTAATACATGATGTGATAAGATTACATTTTGATGTTTTGTAGGATCAAAGGAAGCTTAAAGGAAAGATATGCAGAGTCTGATCGCGAAGAGATGGTTTTCAATCTCATGGTTCGATGATCGGATTTTTAAGCTGCTGCTTAGGAGTTATGATAGATTGCTTAGAAATATGTAGTAACATAGTTTTCATTTGTAATTGCATTGTAAGAGAAAAGTTTTTTCACCACCTTTTATAAATAAATAAAATTTTGATTTTTTATCTTATTTATATTTCCTTGCAATGACATATGTGAAAATTGATGTTTGTATTTTTAAGCAATATGGATTTGATTCTTTCGTTTGTGGTAGTGTCTAAATTTACCAAATAAGGAAAGATTCTCATCACCCAAGTTTCAGTTGGATAGAAACTTGGAATCATGCAAGATGTATTGTGTGATGAATGAGGACCTTCATCTTTGGGAAATTAAGACTAATTCCTTGTTCACATGTAGATGTGAATCAAGTGAAGGACTAGGGGATCGGGTACACTTGGTTGTGCACTGGTCAGGTCCACCACAAAGAACAATAAGACTATTCGTTATGGTTTACTAAAGTTAGTAAATATGGTTATGCTTAGAAGATTAAGTATAATTCTAAGTCATTGAAAAGTCTTAATGTATAGCAGAACGAATAAGAAGAATCAAAGTCGGCAGAAAGATAAAAGTTTCTCCAATCCGAAAAGATGGGAGAGCACTTGAGTATCGTGTTTTATGATTATCTTAGTGATTATGAAACCATATCATAATTGATTCTCTAAGGACATCTTAGTGCATTTGTTTGGCTAAGAAGAGGAATCAGGAATTGTTGAAATGGTTAAATCAGTTAAGATGAATCATACTTCGTTCCAAAATCAGGTCTTAAAGTCATACTCCAAGATTGCAACTTGAGTGACATAATCTTAAGAAAGGTTTATAACACTTATCAAATGTGGAGTAAAATGTTTTCTACTCTTGTACATTTGAAATTGGTAAGTTGTGATGTTTTAGATAAAACAAAGACCAACTAAGACCAATTGTGTGAAGTGTTTGTCTTGATAAGAAACCGCACTAACTCTTGAATATTTGTTTGTCAAGTAATGTTTCTTGACAAAGAGAATCTTATATGTCAAGAGGTTAGTGGGAGTCTTAAAGGTCTTGAAAATTTTCAAGAACTAATCAAGAGTAAACTTATTGTTAATCACTAGCACACGACTTGAGGTTTGTAACCTATCGTGTTGACATATTCTTGTTTCTGTGGCCATTCCGGTTAAAGTTGACTATGCATGTGAGTTCTATGAGTTCTCAATTGTTTGCATAACAACCTGGAAGCAATGGTAGGCCCTTGTGCTACCAGGTGGCAATAAATTAAGATTGAACAAGTTCAGTCCATATGAGTTTGGATTTGTCACTAATCTTGTCTTAAGATTTTGGTTATGACAAATTCACATGGATAGGAACACATACACCATAAAAAAATCTAAGTGTCATAAGGTTTCTCTCCAATTCATGAAAATGATTGTGAGGAAACACTTTCACTAAGTAGATTTTAAAGAGTTATCAATTGTGATATTTGTATTCTAAAATTCAATTATGATTACGACATCCCTCTTCATTGTTCGAATTGTGAGAAATTGCAAAAGGTCTACAACATTTGAGACTTATTGTTGTAAGTTCTAAAATTGCTTAGACACACATATGAGCTTTCTAATAAAAGGTGTGTGAGCTTAGATAAAGGCTTATCGAAGCATCTCATGTCAGAAATCTGAACTTTGGTAAGGAAGTCAATAAAGTATTGATTTCTAGAAGTCCAACTGATTTCTGGATTTATGTCACAGCTAGTGGGAGCATAAATGTTATGCAAGTAACAAAATAATTGTTATGCTAGTGGGAGCATAATTATTATGGTAAGTGTTGCAAGTTAGCAATATTAATTATAGAAAACAAAGGTTTCAATTCGCAAAGATGCAGGGTTGAAAAGTTGTTTTGCTATAATTAAGGGAGAGGAACTTATACTTCATTTCAATTCTAAAAGTTTAGATTGAGATTTTAATCAAATTTAGTCAAGGATTTATATGAATACCATGTTGAAATGCTTCAACATTGGAAATTCTATATATGGAAATATTATAGCAAAAGACTGGTCAAGTATCATGTCTTTATGTAAGACATTATGAATCGTATTCCATATGCTTCGGGTATAGGATCGATTGCATATGCTATAATATTCATGTGTTCTAATTTTCCAAATGCCTAGGGCATTAAGAGGGAAAAAGGACTAGAACTGGATATGACTAAAGTTATTAAACAACTTCTAAGAATAATCCAAGGTTCGCCAAAGATTGGTTGCTTATGGATAGTTGGAAGTATAGTAGTGGATGGACCATATTGACATTATTATGAATAGACAGGATTCTATTAACAATGAGTTGTCATATGGCAAATATGGAAATGTTTCCATAATGGGAGATGGATATCAAGAATCTATAAGAAAGTTAGAAACTTTTATGCAAGAAGGATGTTCAAAGGAATGTGCTTTGAATATGAGACTTCAGATCTATGGAATTGTCTTGTAACAATCTCCAATGGAAAGTTTTGTAATTGACAAAGTCTCTGTGACTTGTGTTTACATAGTCATTACAAAAGGATCACTGCATATAAGTTTAAAATCTAACAAATTACAGTAAATGGCAAGAACCTGGTATTCTTACACTTGTGATAAGGATTTGGAATTGTGAAATGAGTATAGTTGGAAATGTTTACAATTGATCTATTTCACAAAGTAAGGACCGTAGGTAAACATAGTGTGCATGCTTGGAGCATGGGATAGCTATTGTTTTAATTCAAGTATTAGTTGATAAATCGAAACAATATACGATGAATGATGTGTAATCAATATGGTGATTAAATAAAAGGTGTTTTATTTACACTCAAAAGTTTTGGGGCCATATAGGATTAGTATTATTCTTATGTTTCACTTTGCATGTTTTGACTTCCCGAATAATAAGATTATTCAAACCATCCACAATCGATCATACTTTGGAAGTAGGTAATGAGGCTAGACTATCATGAGTTGGCTTGTAGATTGTCTAAGGCGTTAGACATAGCAAAAGTTTGCTACACCATTTATGAGTGCTCCTCAAATAAGATTTGAGTATTGGATTAACCCATGCTCACCTGAATCACTTCATTAAATTTATCATGAGTGATTGTGAGACGATAATATCATATAATCTTCAAACTAAGATACATGAGTTGTTGACTACGAGTTAGTTGTGCATTGATGATACGAAAACGCATCAGTAACTTGATGTTATAAAAAGTATCTTTGTGCATGACTTAATGAGTAGTTAGTACAAGCATATAATGTCGAAGTTTATCTGTTCCTTTTATCCTAAGAGGATTAAAAGCGATATCTTGGGCCCCTCGATGATTCTGTTTTGACTATGTGTCGGGCCCGGTCAGAACTAAATTGATGTGTTCAGTTATATTCTATGTCAGACGAATCGGAAATCGGGAAACAAATTGCAGGACAATAAGTATGACTATGTTCCATGTATTTGTCCGCATAGATATCTTAAGAACAGAGGAATATATGATCCATTATCTAAAGGACGCGTCAGTGACTAGGTCAAAGTTCGACAGTGACATTTGAAAGCTTACGATTGCTAAGTCGGATCCTAAAGTCGCATTGGCAGCTATAGTTATTAGACTTATCCAAGTGGGAGACAGTTGGATTTAGTGTCTAAGCCCATAACTATAACTGGGATGTACTTGACCCGATTGTAGCATGGTCCTTTTGGGTTGCCTTCACCTGTGCAATTTGATAGGATGGAATTTTGAGAATAAGGTTATTTATGATTAATATATTATAAGTATAATATATTAATATGAAATCATATTATTTAATTAGCATTGATCAAGAATTAATTTGGAATTAATTTTGTGATCAAAATAGACTAATTAAATATGTGGGGATTGATTATGTAAATCAATGATTCTTATAGTGTGGGCTAATGATCCATGGTTATTTAGGATGGGCTAAACCAATGAGATAATCCATGGATAGTCCATGGAGGTTTAACCCATGGAGCCTAAGTAATATGAAAGGTCATTAGGGTTTGCTAGGTGTAACCCTAGCATTTGCTACACTATAAAAGGAACCCCTCATGGCCAAAATCGGTTACACTATGGTACACCATCATTCTAAGAAGTTTGATATTGATTTTGTGCTAAGTAAATTATTCTCTCAAGCCTCCTCTTGCATATTGGTGTTTGTGAACCATTACAGGCATCACACTTGGGGTGCTCAAGCTTTTAAAGGTCAAGAACTATAAGTCCTTCTAAGAGGTAAGTCATCTGACTAGTTGTATTGTTCATTTGACAATTTGTATGCTAGTTAGGATATATGCTTTGGAAAATTGAAAATATGCATGTATAATTAGAGAAAACATAGATCCAAAGCATTTAATGTTGCATGTGCACCATAGGAGTGTTATAGTGCTCAAAACCCAACACAAACACCACCGCCCCCAACTCTAGATCATGCGTTGGATATTGAACCTCATGCGGCTTCAACTGCATGGAAGAATATGCGGTAACCCTCCCTCTCTGCATGTGTACTGCCCCTAAACTAGTGATGGAAGCATCACAATATACGACAAAATACTTCACGTCCTCCAGAAGGGTCAACACCATGGCCTCACATAATTTTTGTCTCAGCGTCTCGAATACATCATGTTGCTTAGGGCCCCAGCGAAAATCTACGCACGTCATCGTCAGACGAGTGAGAGGTACAAAAACCTTGGAGAAATCCTGAATAAACCTCTGATAATTCCTTGCTAACCCCAGAAAACTCTTGATCTCCGAAGGAGACTTCAAAACCTCCCACTACATAATTGTCTCAATCTGGTTTGGGCCAGCCAGAATCCCGTTCTGGTTAACGAGGTGTCCCAAGAACTGGACTTCCCGTAACCAAAACTCATACTTTGAGAACTTGACAAAAAGCCTCTCCCTGCTCAAAACTCCCAACAGCACTCGAATGTGCTCCTCATGCTACTCCCTAGTCTTGGAATAGACCAGGATGTCATCGATGAAAACAATAACTGATCGATCCAGAATCGACCAGCATACTCGATTCATCAAATCCATAAATGCCACCGGTGCATTGGTGGGCCCAAAAGGCATCACCACAAACTCATAATGACCATAACGAGTCTGTATTGATGTGTTTTCTACGTCCCCCTCTCTGACCCTCGTCTGATGGTGCCCTGACCTCAAATCGATATTGGAAAACCAAGATGCACCCTGTAACTAATCTAAGATATCATAAAACCATAAAAGTGGGTAACGATTCTTCACCGTCACCTTGTTCAACTCCCGTTAATCAATTCACATCCGGTGTGAATCATCCTAATTTTTCACGAATAAAATCGATGCTCCCTACGGAGAACTGCTCGGTATGATAAACTGCTTACCCAACAGCTCTTGAAGTTGAGAGGAGAACTCATGCATCTTTGGTGGTGCTAATCGGTATGTCGCCTTCAATCAGCGTTGCACCGGATCGATCTTGAACTCCACTTGCCTCACGGGAGGCATGTCGGGTAAGTCCTCCGGGAATACATCTGGAAACTCTCTTACTGCAGGCACATTCGAAAATGAAACCCCCTTCTCCACCCGAGTGTCCACCACATACACGAGATAACCCAAACATCCATGTTGTAGATACTTTCGAGCCATGGAGGTTGAACAAAAACCTAAACCAACTATGGTACACTCGCCATAAATAATCAGTTCTCCCCCATGCATAAACACTGTGTTCGTTCGTGATGGAAACTCGCAACGGACACTCCAACTCTCAAAGAGGCATATCATAGCTCCTACTGAAGGACTGAGACACAAAAGACCGACTTGCACCCGAGTCAAAAAGCACAAGAGCAGGCAATGAATTTACTAACAAGGTACCTAGCTGAAATACAGTCATAAGCACATAACAAAATAACTTGACAAAATTAATAAAAGAGAACATACTAGTAACGACGCCTGGTGCCGTCTGGCCTCCTCCGCTATGAGATGAAAAGCATGAGCCCTAGCCTTCGGGCACTCAGCTCTCCCCTGACGTCCATCAGTAATCCTCAAAGTAGTTAGGTTCGGTGTCTGCACTGGTCTAGCGGCTAGCAAGGAATAGGTGGCCTTCACATGGCCAACCTGCTCATAATGGTAACAAATCCTGGTACTCGCTAACGGGTCCTGTTAATGACAATCCCTAGCAATATAGCCCTCCCTGCCATATTTGTGACACCCAAAAGAAGATCGACAAACACGCTTATGAACCTTGCCACACTTTCCACAAGTGCGACCCCTATGTCCCCCAGATCGTGAATCAGCAGACTTAAACCTCTTTACTATCAGCTATGGCTGAACCGGAGCCTTCCTTTCTGTTGGATTAGGTGTCTAAGCCCATAACTATAATTGGTATGTACTTGACCCGAGAGTAGCATGATCCATTTCGGGTTTCCTTCACCAGGACAATTTGATAGGATGGATATTTGAGAAAGAGGTTATTTGTGATTTATTAATATATTATAAGAATAATATATTGAGAAATCATACTATTTAATTGGTATTGATCAAGAATTAATTTGAAATTAATTTATTGATCAAAAGAGACTAATTAAATTTACGGGGACTGATTAGGTAAATTAGTAATACTTATAGTTTGGACTAATGATCCATGTTGATTAGGATTAGACTAAATCTTTGTGAGAGTCCATGAAGAGTTAGTCCAAAAGGCTAATGAGTTATTGGATTTAAAGCCCAAGTGAATTAGGGTTTACAAGTTTAAACTCTAGGAATTCCAAACTATAAATAAAGCCCCTAAGCTTGCAAAATTGGACACTAGCACTCCAAGGAAAAAGCTTAGCCGATTTTGAGCTCCATAACTTCTCTCTCATTATCCTCCACTTGTTCATGGTGTTTGTGACTTGTTTGAGGCATCACACTTAGGGTGCTAAGCTCTTGAAAGACGAACTTCTACAAGCTACATAAAAAGGTAATTTTTTAACTAGTTTTTATGATTCATATACACCTTTGTATGCTAGTTAGGTTCATGCTTTGGATAAAATGAAAATGCATGTATAATTAGAGAAAACTTAGATCCAAGGAATTAGGGTTGTATGTGCATCATAAAAGTGTTATAGTACTTAAAACCCAACAGTGGTATCAGATCTATGGGTGTTTTCTCTTATATAGGTGCATTTGTTTATTGTTTAAAGTTGAAAAAACTGCATTTCTGCATTCTGTCTGCTGGAATCGACGAGCCCCATGAGTGGACTCGACGAGTTGAGTCGAATGATGATGAACTCGACGAGTCCATTATCAGACTCGACGAGTTGGATCATCTGGTTGCAGGATTTTCGAGCTTTTTGGCCTGTTTTGGATTAGGATCATTACCACAAACTGTTTTGGTTCATGGTGTCGCAACGTCGATCTTTATATCAACCAAACGAGACTATTTAGCTCACATTTCCGCAACACCAATCTCGCCATAACTCAAATAGAACTATTTGGCTCACAGTGTCGCAACACCGATCTCACCATCACCCAACCAAATCATATAATCATACAATTTACGAGTAAACATGCACACATACCATAATTTCCCTAACCGTTTCCAATAATTTGACTAGCTTATATCTACTAAGTCTATCCAATTCACATTCTCTTTCTAATCTCCAGTTTAAGACTAGGAATCTATTAACAGACGCCTAATTCACTTAAACCACGTCTCTAATACCAACTTGTAACGCCTAGATTTTTTTATTACAAAGTACACCCAAATTGTTTTTTTATAAAACATGAATCAATACAAATTCGGTGTAAAACCGTATCACAAATCGGTACAAGTAATTATCAAGAGGATCTTACAAGAATCTAGTGTTAGAATCCTAAGTCGGGTGCTAATAACTCCACTTTCTTCTACACATCTATCTGAACCTGAAAGACATACAGACAACAAATAGATAAGATACAAAGAGCTTAGTGAGAAACCAAACTAACACAATCTAAATTAGTTATTCAACTAAATATATATCATCAAATTAGTTTATTTTTGTTCTATGGTATCTCAATCTCTAAGATCACCACTATAACTCATTCTCACTTTGTGGCATCTCAGAAACCAAGATTACCACTACTAATCATTCCCACATCGTGGCATCTCAATCACTAAGATTACCACTACAAATCATTCTCACACCGTGGTATCCCAATCACCAAGATTACTACTATAAATCATTATCACACCGTAGTATCCCATTCACCAAGATTATTGCTATAAATCATTCTCACATCGTGGTATCTCACTCACAAATATTACCACTATAAATCATTCTCACATTGTGGTATCTCGATAACAAAGATTACCACTATAAATCATTCTCACAACATGGTATCTCAATCACGAATATTACCACTATAAATTATTCAAATAAACTCACAATATAATACTATTCATGTTATAAGTCCATCAAAGTTATACGACCTCACTATTTTGCCTTATTGCATCATCACTACCTTAATCTAACACATACCTATACACTAACAGCATATCAATATCCCATCGAACAACGGATGTACAATGTCAAATTTAAGATAATGGAACAACTTCTCTAAAACCAATCAATAGTTATTAACCAAACTATCTGCATACAATCCACTATAATACTCCACTATATTAATTAACCATTTCTCATAGCCATAAACGGCTATACAAACATTCTACTATTCACATTTAATATAAATATATTAACTATATAATCTACATAACTCATTCATAATGCAGCTCAACCAATTCATTATTCCACATAACAATATCCTGATATAATATTCAATTATATTAGTTTCACACCACTCTTAACCATTCTTGAACCTTATAGGTTCTAATTCACTAACCCAAAAATCATAATATTGTATTTATCACAAAATTAACGCAATAGAGTAATAAGCAAACATCTAGATACATATATATATCTAGAAAGAAGTGTGGTTACCCACCTGTTTAATTAGTGAAGACTAACTACCACCCTCGGCTCCCAATCTCCAATTGATGCACTTGAATAATCTCCTTTGCCAAAAGCCTATTCATATATCATGTAGAGTTCTTTAGAAGTTATCTTAAACAATCAAGAGCTTAATAACATTCCAATTCACCAAAATCACATTTTTGTCCCAGAATACTAACTTGACAATTTCTTGTCAAGAAAATGATTAAGCTCCCGAAATTAAGCTTACATATGACTTAATTCATTAAGTTATATACTCAATTTCACTATTTTGGATTAAGGTGTCTAAACGAATAGCAAAATTGGTATATTCTTGAATTGGAAGCAAAGTCCTATTTTGGTTGCCCTCATAACCGGTAACTAAATAGAATGACTTTTAGAGAGAGATGTTGATTTGGTAATTTATTCTAAGATTACTAAATTAATTAGAAATTGAAATAAATGATTTATTAATATATTATATGATTAATATATTAATTTGAAATAGTAATAATTAATTAAGAATTAATCAGAAATTAATTAGAATTAATTACGGGTTAATTAGAATTAACTGGAAGTGCAAGGACTTAAACTATAATTGTTGAATAGTTGAATAATAGGGAATTCCAGAAGTTTCCTAGCCATGGGTGGTTTTGGGGAGGAAGATTAGGGTTTTTGGAATACACCTTATAGGTAAATAAGGAGTTGGATAATTACCTAATATAAGATATTATTATTATATTCAATTAGGATAATCCAAGGCATTAGAGACATTCAAGTTTTTGGTGTTTGCTTTCTAAAGAACTTCAAGAGGATTTTTTGTGATTATTTACTATAATAATCAAAATGTATGTAACCCTATTAATATATGAATTTCGATAGTAGTAGGGTATCCCTCGGGTTTCTTGATTTTCATTGTTTATTGCTACCAATAGAGAAAACATAGATCATTTCTAGGTTGTATGTGAACTTAAGTGTTTAAGTGTTTTTCCACTCATATGTAATCTTTATAACCTAGAAAACCCATCAGTGGCATCAGAGCTTTAGTTTTCTATTTGATTGTGCATAATAGTGAATATATCAAATTAGGGTTTATGGAAATTAAACCTTAATGACTTTAAATGTTTGCAAAAGGCTAGAGTTCTTGAAACCCTAGCCTCTACAATCTGAGACAGACGATCAAAGTTTAAAATCAAAGTAGTACAAATACACTATAAGAAAGGGTAATTAAGATAAAAAGTGTGGGTCATTCTTTTTTTTTTTCAACTATATTTATCTATATATCATGTGCCTACGATATATATATTCTTCAATATATATATATATATATATATATATATATATATATATATATATATATATATATATATATATAGCAAAAATGTAAAGAAAAGGTTAGACAAGACCTAAATTTTATCCCTAACCCGCCGGGAGAGCAGCAGATGAGAGTGGGGAGTTGTTCGTCACTTCCTTTTCTCTATAGAGGTTGTCAACGTAGGGTAAAATTGGTAAATGCGTAACCTACGTCCCAGTCCAACGATTCAAAGGGAAGGACCGAATCATCGTTTTTTCTTGGACCAAGTCCTTGATTGTAAAAACGAAATCAAACATCCTAATTTATCTTTTTTGGATCGGGTCCCCTATTGGACCCAATTAGAAGCAATATCAAACACCCCCTTAAAGACTAAGCAACCAGTAGCTAGAAATGCTACCTGCTATGATGTGGTTGTACCACATTATAACATGAAGGAATGTATATTTTGTGCTAGATTTTGACTCATAGAGACGTAAGTCTAGCCATTTCATAACGAAGTAAGGTCATTAGAGCACGACCATTCGATCTGTTATGATAGCCAAAGTAAAGACCTTATCTTGGGTTGAGTCTGTTCGAGAAGGAGCAGAAGTCTCCGATAAAGATCGAGTTTGTTAATCGAAAGTTAAGAGTAAAGGTCCAACAAAGGATGAAGAATGAGTGCAATATCGAGCACCATAAGTAGTTAGGAAGTGCAAAAGTTTCACACTCGAGTTAAGATAGATGTAAGAAGGACAACAAGACGCATGTCGACATAGAGTGGTTGGGTTGAGACTGTACTGCTTTGTGTTACCAGTCAAAAAACCGTGCAATCCAACCGAAAGGTTGTGGGCCGATGTCAATCCAACTGTGAGGTTGTGGGCTAGAAGGGGGCAATCCAATCGTAAGGTTGTGGACCCAATATGTATTATTTGTATATGTTCTATTGTGTGGTATTTAGGAGAAACACAATAAGCTTTGACTTACAGTTTAAGTTTCATGTTTCAGATACTTTAGATGACCGGGGCAAAACAAATGCATGATTGTGCACATTCTATTGATTTTGTGATATTTGATTTTGGAATACTATGATTCGTGATTATTACTTTTGGGAACTATGTTTTGTAAATAATTATGGTTTTTGTTCAGATTTTAAAAATGAAAAATTTACCTTGATTTTTGCGATGTTACAGCATACTTACAATAGTTTAATCATTAAATTAAATTAAATTATGCTTACAAAAACTTGTCATTCTTTCGGATAAGGTTTTTGTACATGTACATGTTTCTTTATATAAAAACTTTTTGCAAATAAAAGTAAAGGATCAACAATCCACTTTTACACAATAACCAAACCAACAGAATACGTATTCAAATAAAATTGGTTACAAAGATGATGAAAATTGTTTTTATCTTTCACCCTTAATATGGGTTTCCAATCTTTGAGGTCAAGGAAGGTCAACCCTTAGACCGGATGACGTTTTGATTTTTGGATGGGTCGGAGGGAAACATGAATGTGTGGACCTTACAGGGGTATCCCCTCTCGTGGGCTTGAGGGCTGGGGGTTTCACGGCGGGGCAGACTACTTTAAAGGCTGCTACAGGAGAAGTCACCAAGCATGAGAAATCGTGCATGAAAAATCAACATGTGTTCATACCATTTGCATTTAATACGTTTGGTTTGCTCGCACCGGATGCAGTGGAGCTTCTTAATAGAGTACAACGGATCATGCATAGCAATGTTATATCCCCTAGATCTAATGATGTAGTCTTCAAACGAATTAGCTTTGCCATACAAAAAGGCATAGCGGCGCAGCTTGTTGCCCGTTTGCCGTCTCATTCGTTGTACGATGATATTTAAAAAGAAGGTTAAATTTCAAAAAAAAAAATAATAAAAATAAAAATAGAAATTTAAAAAAAAAGGTGTTGTACACTACAAGTTTCATATAAAAAGTTCACATAAACACACGTCTCTCTCCCTAATAAAAGACTCTATACACCGCCACATGGCGCCCTTCTACACCTACTCTATGCCACATGTCAATCACAGAAAAACTCTTGGATTGATTTTCCAGCCCATGCGATTCTTCAGTTGTCAATAACTCATCTCCTAAAATTAAGGAAATTAGTTTTAATATCCAATTGCACTGCATTCAAATTACGTATTATATATGTAAAGAAAAATTTCAAACTTTAATAGAGATATGAAATCCCTTAAAATCAACTAATCATAATCCTCCAACTTACAAATATTAATTACGTGATTGACATCTTCTTCGCTTCTTCACTGACGTCTTGAAACCTGTCATTCAAGAATTCTTCTTCGTCTCTGCAAACTACCGAAGGTAAATCTCCATCTGTTTAGTCTACAAAAAAAAATTCTTCGTGAAAAGAATCATTATACCAAAAATGCCCTTTTATAATCTTTACACTCTAATTCCTGCCAACAAGCTTTAGTTCTTGAAAAAACTCAATCAAAATACACACCTGATCATTCATTGCTTTATATTTATGTAATCTGCAACATGTTATTTACTTTATTCCTTTTTTTCTTCTCCTTCTGTTACTTTTTTTCGAGGAATGGACCATGGAAAATCGGAATAGTAATCCAAGATTCCATTCCATGTCATGTTTGTTTCATTATAACCACTTTTATTATTAACATTGTAATTCATCATTCTAAATTTTATATGTAGAAAAAAAATTATAAGTAAGAAAAAAACTTTAAATGTATGCAAAAAATAGCATTGTACTTTGATAAAAAAAATTCTGCAATGTTATCTTTCTTTGTCTTCAAATATAATTATAAGTATGATGTTATAAAAAATACAAATGAGACCATAAGATGTATGATTTTTACTGTGTGACTGATTTGCCCCTAAAATTCTACATCTTTTACATAAAAAACAAAAAATAAAAAAAATAAAAAAAACTTCAAAAATGTGCCCGTGAAATTCATACTTTTCCTATCGTCAAGCAAAAAGTTACTCTACTTTGTATGATATATGTTTCTATTTTTTAACATTTGTTTTTGTTTTTTCATAAATCGTTCGTGTTTAAGATAACTTCATACAACTACCATATTATAGCATCATATTATTTGTATGTAAAACTCTTATAACATAAAGTTTTTTTGTCCAGCAAATAGCATCATAAGTTTTTGTTATAAGAGTTTAAAACAGAAAGTTTTAGTTTTTCATTTGTTAACTCAAAGTAACATTTAGGGCAATCTACTTTTGTTATTTCCTTATTAGCATATTATAACGTCTTACTTTTATGTTGTAACAATCTTGTAAAACTCATTTTACATAATGTTTATTTTTATCATTTTTTTACTCAAAGAGCAAAATGGCCAATTTACTTTTTGCTATGTCTATTTACCAAATGAATGAAAGTACGAATCTAAAATTGTCTACTATACTAATATAGATATATTGCTGATAGTTCTGGACATAACAGAAAAGGGACATATTTTTTTCTATTGAGAAATAAAAGATTAATAGAAAAGGGCATGATTGTCCTTTTTGCTCTAAAAGGGCAATGTAAAATAGCTATTGTCTTATTAGCATATTATACCATAATACTTTTGTGTTGTAACATTTTCATGACAAAAAGTTTATATTTTTCGTTTATTTTACTCTAATAGTAAATGACTTGGTGCTGACTTGGTGCAATTGAAAGAATAAATGACAAAAAGGGCAATTCGGTTTTTTCATGGCTGTTACCAAAACTACAACATAAAGACAAAGATGTCAAATGTTAATTATTACGAAAAAATATATATAACAATTTAAACGAAATATTTTTTTGTACTCACCACTCTATTCCTGCCATGGTTTTGATATATTGAATTCCAGTTTTGACATCCTATAACATTTACACAAAACATACATTATTTCATTTTTTTTAATTTCACTTCACTTTCAAATAAGAAAATAATGAACAGTCCACCTACCGGCACTCTACCCTTCATGCAAGAGTTTGAAAATAGAAAAAATGATATAAAACACAAACATTATTCATTAAACATTGCATTAACCAATAAGAACATAATAATGGTAGACGTTTGCTTTCTTTTAAAAGGCTAAGGTGGTTAGTCTATGTTATTTCATACATTTACCATTTTTAGATAAAATATAGATTAAAAAATATATATTACCCTTTTGAAAACAAAAGGTATCCGAGTAAATTGGATTTCATAGATTTTAGGACAGAATGTTAAAATCCACATGTTAAAGGATTTGTGAATTTCAATAGGTTCAGTCTGGTACTCATTTGCAACCAATGCCATAATGGAATGGAATTGGATTCCAATTCCAGCCAAACCTCAAGTCTATTACAACTAAACGCTTAGAGAGTTAGAAAAAGAAATTATCATTTAATACACATTAGCAACATAAGTTTTTTTTTTAAACAACTTGCTCTTAAATTGATAGGCATGCTATCCACGACACATTTGACCAGAACTGGTTTATAAGCTCCTACAAATCCTTACAAATAACAAATACATCCAGATTAATGCCATTAACTGAAATTATCATTATTTAGGAAAGTCAACAACAAACAAACAAATTTACGAAAAATATGCAAAGATTTGAAACACAAATCCTAAATAAAAATCCCAGAATAAGAATTGATTATAATATGTTTATATTTCAGTAAAAATATATATACCAACATCCGAAATTCCTCTTCTTCTCTTTGTTATCGGTTGTGTCATCGTGTTATCCTGCTGAACATGTCGCTACCGAATAGGTCACCATTTATTGGAAACAATCGTCGTCTTCCAAATACTCTTCTCCATCAGATCTTCATTTTGTTAATCTTTCATTTGCGTTGTTTAGATATCACCGACATTTCTAGGAGATTGTACCGACGAAAACATTACCCCCAAATCTTAAAGGTTTAGATCCTGAAAGAACTACTCGACAATTAGGAACGTAACATCTTCAATTTAAAGTATTTACATTTCTAACCCCCAATTTTCTTCCATTACGTGGTTTTGTTAATAGAGCTATATATATATATATATATATATATATATATATATATATATATAATCAAATGAGAACACCTAAAAGGTTAAGAACGCGAGAACAGATCTGGATCATTTAAATACTTAAATCTAAGGTCATTATTGAAAGGGGGATTTATGAAAATTTCTTAAACTGTTGGCATTAAAGTGTAACTTTTAAATGGTCAGAAGGACATAACAGGAATTTCAACTTTACCTATCTCCTATAATTTCTCACCCACTCACATATTTCCTTTAATCTTCTCGTGTATATATTTTCCCCCCTCTCTTTTTAGGGTTTCATAAAACTCACGCCATCATCACATCTGGGCATCACCTACAACCCACCACGAAGATCTGTTCCCCATCATCATCTTACACCGCAACCATCATCGCCGCACATAGCTCCAATCAAGAGTTACGACCGAATATGAATGTGACAATTGGCATTGGCGAAGATGACTGTGACAATTGGAGATGGTGAAGCAGCGACGTTTGAGGCATATTGCGGTGGTACTCGGGTGGCCCAACGAGCAGAGGACAACCCTAGTGGTCGGAAGTTGTGATTAACACTCTGGTTCGTGTTACTCTTCTTCTAGTTCATGTTTCGATTTTTCTGATGCTATTTTCTTAATTTTTGATATTATTTTCACAATTTTGGTGTTATTAAAATTATAAGTGATTCATAAATGATTATGGGCAAGATGCACTAAAACCCAATTGGGATTTACTGTTATTAAAATTATATGGTGGTAGTTTGGCGATCACAAGTGAGGATTTTGGGTTTGAATTGGGATTTTTGGGTGATGCACTAAAACCCAATTGGAAAGTATGCTTGAAGAACAAATCAGTAGAGGAATTCTCATGTGATGAAGGCTTCGAAGACGATGGTGACGAAAGCGGTTACCCAACAGAAAAAAAAATCCTGACAATATATTTTGCCGAGCACTCTTTTCCCACGATGGGTCACTGGAAGTCGGATACACTCAGAAAAAGTATGGTCAAATCAAAAGTCAAGGTTTCGAAGGTAAGTCTGTAGATTGTTACAATTGTATATGAATCAGTATTAAGGATTGATTAATTGTTAATGATTAGAACTATTAAATCATAGTAGGTAAACCATCCTTGTGGTTTTTGTCGTATACATTGATGTATTTTGTGAATCAGTATTAATTAAATTGATAGCAGGATCAAGGACGTCCCTCTTCGTTTCTATATGTATGATAGCAACAAGAAAATATGAAGAAGTCAATTGATAGCAGGATCAAGGGCGTCCCTCTTCGTTTCTATATGTATGATAGCAACAAGAAAATATGAAGAAAAAAAACAATGTTGTACTAATTTAATCTATGATTCACATTATATTCTTATATGAATATAACTACTCAAAATATATGAATTTAGATGTATATTGTATTCTTGTAAATGTATTCATGTATGATTAGAGTTGTATTCATTTATGATTGTAATGAAAGGTGTATTCATTTGCAATGAAATGATGAATTCTTAAACATTTTTTGATATCAATTCACGAACAAAAACAAAAGACAAATCCAGTCATGACATTTTCAGTTATGAATATGACACTATTTGATAAAATTAAATCACAAAATTAGTTAACTGTTATATATTTTTAATCGATTGTATACTCAATAAATTCGTTTGATATGTATTCATTTATGGACAATAATCACGTAAAGCAAGATAAAATCATTTTAAATTGATAACTTTTTTTCTCTTTCATTAATGATATAAAGAAAATGGAAAAAAAATCCTTTTTTTGTAACAGTCAATTAGAATTCCAAAAATTTAGGAAAATATCATTTTATTTTATTTTTGATAATTTAATTAAAAGACAAGTTTACCTATATGCCCTTATCTATTGATTGGTTCAGAACTGTTATCGCGTTCTCAACCTTTTAGGTGTTCTCATTTGATTATTTTCCTATATATATATATATATATATATATATATATATATATATATATATATATATATATATATATATATAGGGAAAAGTTCAATAGAGAACCATTATTAATCAAGGAACCAAGGAACCAATCCAAAGCGTCGGAATTTAAAGCGATCAACGGCAAAAGGAAGGGTTGTAAAATTTTATAATGGACGCACATATACCGTATTATAACAAAACTCACTTCCTTTTTTTCATTTAAAATTTTTTTTAGGCCAAGTTTTTTATCGAAAAAAAAACCGAATATACCATTGTTCACGATTTTTCGTCCTCTTTCCATAGAGATCCATAATGATATATAAAAAACGAACTTTTTTTTTCGAAAAAAACTCACTTAATTTTCTTAGTTTTTTCAATATTTAAGTTTATTTTTATCAAAAAAAACTAATTATACCAAAAATATTAATTTTTTGTACTCTATTAATAAACATCAACACCGATTAAAAAAAAATAAAAAACCTCGAACAGTGTAGATTCACACTGTGAATCTAAACTGTAAATATTTCAATTTTTAACATTCACAGTATGAAAAATCTCGAACAGTTCAGATTCACATTGTGAATCTGAATTACTATTATGCACACTGTGAATCTGAGAATGTTCACAAAAAAAAAACCTCGATCAGTGTAGATTCACACTGTGAATCTAAACTATAAATATTTCAAATTTTAACATTCACAATGTGAAAAAGCTCCGATCAGTTCAGGTTCACATTGTGAATCTGAGTTATTATTACGCACACTGTGAATCTGAACAGGTTTACAATATGAATCTGAACAGGTTCACAATGTGAATCTGAACTGAAATATCGTTTTTTTTTTTTAACATGAATATGAATCTATGTTTAAAATGTACAAAAAATATGAATTTTGATATATTTATTAATTTTTTTCTATAAAAAATAGACCTTAACTTTTTTAATCAAAGAAAATGAAGTGAGTTTTTTTCGAAAAAAAAAAGTTCGTTTTTTATATATCATCATTGATCTCTATGGAAAGAGGACGGAAAATCGTGAACAACGGTATATTCGGTTTTTTTTTGATAAAAAACATGGCCTAAAAAAAATTTTAAACGAAAAAAAGTGGTGGATTTTTTTGTAAAGGGTGGATCTTTTGGTATAATCTGGTGTGTGTGCGTCCAATGTAAAAGTGTACATCTATTTCCTTGCCCGTTGATCGTTATGATTTCCGACGCTCACGATTGGTTTCTTGGTTCCTTGGTTAATTATGGTTCTCTATTGAACCTCACCTTTTATATATATATATATATATATATATATATATATATATATATATATATATATATATATATATATATATTCTCATCTAATAAAAGACTCCTATACATGCCATATGTCTTTTTTTTAATCTCTTTCTTTGACACGTGTCATCCACTCCTAACCCGTCTGTCTTTTATTCCCGCCTATTCCATTACCTTTACTCTATTCAGTTGAGTTAAAATCGTTAAAATCGTTTTCTAATGTCAAAAAATCAGGAACCAAATCTATTTTAAAATTAAATCTTTGACGGAGATAAAAAAGGATGCTCTGTCAATTAAGAAGAATGTATCCTGTAAAATCTTTAAAATCCTAAATACTCACACTCCATCTCCTTCATTCACCGACACACTTTTGTGCCGCCGTCATCACCATCATCGCTAGGAACCCTAGCGCAGGCCACAACCATTTACCCACATGTATCCTGCTCAATGAATAATACCAACGCTCCCATATCAGACTTTGACATATTGAATTCAAGTTCCATTGTCAAGGTATCAATCATTTATCTTATTTTTGTTCTTATTGATAGGAAATCGATTTTTAAAGTGGGTTTTTAGGGTTTGATGTTATTGGAACCCTAATGCAACAGTATATTTTCAAGAAGATGCTTCTGACTAGCAAATCTGCAAGTTTGCTTCGTTTTTGCCCAGGTAAACTTGATCTCGATCTCTTCATTTTCTTCTTCATATTAGTTTTACATTCTAATATGTATTATATGGAATGGGTTTACATTTTAATATGTATTTATTTTCTTATGTCAAACATAATTTTAGTTGTATCCGAACTTACAACGAATATGAGGTAATGTAAATGTAATTTACCAATGCAATCGAGTTTAATTAGACTCCAGATTGTTAAAATATGTTTTTTGTTCTTATTGACCAGTTCTATTTTTTGTTCCTTATTTGTTGTAGCCGGCCTATGGAGGAAGATGGGCAGGTATCTTTTTTTATCGAACAATCCTACAGGTTGATTAGTTCTTTTGACCCTATGGTTTTTTGTATCGAATATATGTTTTTGGGATACTCTTGAATAATGGTTTCCTGTTATTAGTCTTCGGTTCAAGTCAAGGACAAACAAAAATTATGATAAAAAGGGTTTGATTGCTTGAGGTTAGACTTATGGAGCTTATTTCCATGGAGGCCATTGATAAGTATGGGGTTTGCTCACTGGTTTACCAACCTGTTTTTCAGATTGTTAAACTAATCTATACTTAATATGATATTCATGTGGAATCTTTAAAAGTGTTGTCTGAGATTGTTTTTGATTTTTTTATTTCCAACTTGATGACATTTAAACACACAAAACTTGCACGATTTTATATTTTTGATGTAACCAAATAGAAAGGAATCTGTTGTATATATATATTCTAATTTTTGGAATTAGGTGTATCCTTTTTATTTCATGTTTTTACAGGAGTGAAATATGTGTGTAATCACTCATCACAGTGAGTTTATTTTAGTGGTCTTGTGTATTGTCTTAAATCATGTGTATATTGGATATTCTTATTTTCTTTTTAGTGAGGTTGATTGTTGCACATAATTTCCTTTGGGTATGACAAAAAAAAAAGCATTTTTATTGATTTGACGATGATTCGGGTCCATTGTACTGGTTTTAACTTGACTTGTATTATTGATAGACAAGGAAATCAATGCTTAGTACTGTTAAGCAGTAGAAATATAATGTTGAGCTGGTACATATGAAATCAGAATTTGAACAACTAAAGAAAAAAGATGCTAATGATAAGAAGCACAAGCAAAACATCTCTAAAGCTCTTGAAAAGAAGGTTTGCATAGTCTTATTCCTTTGCTACCTGTATGCTTATTCCACTTTAAGATTAATACATAATGGCAGTGCAAGATAAAGCTTTATGTTATAATTGTGTATATTCTCTACTTGACATTTAATCGGTATCATGCTGCCTCAAGAACCTCATTGATCAGATTAGTGATGAAAATCGTAAAAAGGATGTTAATTTTTATCCCTTTTATGGTAAAAACTGGTCAATAATGCCGAGTTTCAAAGATTTTTTTTTTTGTTAAAATGGCTAAAAAGTTAGACTTATACTATTTTGACAATGAAAATGGTCAAATGTTGGCTTTTGTCATTTTTAGTGGTAAAAGTTGTTGACCTTGATTGTTTTTGCCTTTTAGTGTCAAAAAAGGTTAAGAATGTTAACTTTGATGTCTAGGTAACTAGACATGAGTTTATGCTTAATGAAATTATCAATTTTGTAGATACAAGTTGAGGTAACATAAGGTTCTAATAAGATCTTCCATTTTCGATCATTCAAAAGATCTGACTATATAACTTTTTGTTGTAACCTTTGTGTAGTTTTTTCCTACCTGCGGTCGACCAAGTTGTGGGAATTTAGTATGGTAACCTTGGAGTGGATCCTGCAGGGAGTTTCAAGTTTGTTATTGGAGATCATCTTCGTAGTAATTAAGGAAAAGTTGCTTACAACTAAATAGTAAAAAATGTTGATGTCAAATTTATCATAGTTCTTTTATGCCCATGTCAAAAATATTAAAATCTTGCTGTTAGAATGGTGTGCATGTTGCTATCAAAATATATTACATATGATAATGTCAATAAAGTAAAAAAATTGCCGGTCAAATTTATCTTAGTTCTTTAATGTTGTAAAAAATGTTAAAATGTTTTTATTTAAAATGGTTTATACATGTTGCTGCTAAAATGGGTTATCCATATTGTCAAATTTACAATAGTTATTTTTCTTCCATTCCTTTGATCAACAACATTTATTAGGTTTGTTTGTTATTTAAATTTGAACAATATTATTTTGAACATGATCATTTTATAATTAATTTAGACATAAAGAATTTTTCTCATATCTTCAAACCATCTTATATATTAATTTAAAATAACGATTATATAACTACGGTCAAAACATCTAACTCTTTAAACTTAATTGTTTGTAAATCTATGATTACATCACATTTTTCTAAAATTTTAATGTTGTTTTACTTTCTGAACCGTGTGGTATACGGGTTATAACCTAGTGTGTATATATATATATATATATATATATATAAATTTCATTATATTATTTTTCTTAATATATGTTGTGAATTTTTTTATCATTATAAAAAGAAAAAACATCATAAATGGTCCATGTGGTTACCCAAAATCTAAAGTTTAGTCCCCGTGGTTTAAAAACCTCATAGATGGTCCCTGTGCTTTCAAAACTTTTGATGTTTGGTCATTTTTGTTAACTCCGTTAGCTTTCTACCGTTAAACGAAGAGTATTCTCGTCGTTTAACTATCCAAAGACCTTTTATGAAGTTTTATTTTATTTATTTATTTTCTTAAAATAAATTTAATATCCAAGGGTCTCTCTCTCTCTCTCTCTCTCTCTCTCTCTCTCTCTCTCTCTCTCTCTCTCTCTCTGTGTGTGTGTGTGTGTGTGTGTGTGTGTGTAAATCCAACAACATCCATATATGTTCTTTAACCAAAGAAATTTCCAATAATGTTTCATTTGTTATCTAACCAAATTATCAAGCAAAACATTTCACCAAAACAAAAATTTGTTATGCACTTGTTTCTCCCTAGCCCTATATCGATACTCTCTCTTCCCTTTTCCCCTTGTAATCGATTTCAGGTGGTGGTGTTGGCTGTGATTTGGCAGCGTGAAGATGACCGGAAAAGGGTATGACTCATATCTCCATTTGATAAACCATAGAATGATAAACACAAGGATACAGATACTCAGATTTGGAATCAAATACAGAGCAAGAAAATCAATCCCAGATATGGAATCTCTCTATCATTTGTTTTGAAAATGTATTCATTGTAATCAAATACAGATCCGTATCAACGGAACATGAAGAAGCACTACAAGAAAAAGTCAAAATAACTACGGAAAAATTCCGTAGCTAAAACATGATATTCCGTAGTTAAAATCGATTAGCGACGGAATTTGCTACAGATCCATTCTTTAGGCAAATTCTTCGTTAGTAAAGGTTCGTTACGGAATCCGTAGCACCTTCGCAACGGAATTTACAACGGACTTATTTCATAGAAAACTTGCTATGGAATACATCCGTAGCAACATCGTAGCAAATTAACTACAATTTTTTTCCTTAGCAAGTCCGTAGTGAATTAACTACGCTCCGACCCGTAGTAAATCTGTCGCAAATTAACTACAAACTAAATTCGTAGCTAGTTTCTGTAGCAAATCCACTATGGGTAATGGCGTAGCTAGTACTCCGTAGTAAATTTACTATGACCTAATTCTGTAGCAAATATTCCATAGTAAATTCACTATAATTTACTTCCGTAGCAAATGTCTTGTAGAAAATTTACTACAATACACTTGTGTTACAAATGTTTTATAGTAAATTTACCATGGTCTACTTCCGTTGCAAAAAATATATGACGAAATAGATTACATAGCAAAATCCAAAGCAATTCAACTTGTGAAAATATCCGTAGAAACTCCATAAAAATAATAATAGCAAAAATTGATGATATGATTAATTCTGTAGCAAAATACATACATGTAACGACCCAATTTCTTACATACATGTAACGACCCAATTTATATATATATATATAAAATATAATATTAAATCCTCATAAAATAAAACCAGTCGTTACCCTTTGAAAACTACAATTAAGGTTATCAAAAACTTCCAACCATACTTATAAAATATTATTTGAAAGAAAACATTAGCGGAAGCAAAAACATCCCAACTTTAAATACATAACATTTTTTTATAAGTCTTCGAGAGAATGTCGCCTGCAGTCACACCGGTCTCCTTTCTTTATTAAAACTTGACGGTCCTGAAAAATGTTAAATAACAACGGGTAAACATAACGCTTAGTGAGCATACACATTACTCTGCCATTATATAAGTCACTTACTTACACACAACACACATAGAACATTTCACATAAATCATAACATAAACATAAATATTCCTAACACATACTGTTGGTATCAACCATAACCTTGTTCCCCCTTCCGGGAACTACCCTCCCCCCCTACCGTTAATTATGGAATAAGAGATAAGAGTGCAGTTTGCCTCACTAGAGGACAAACCACATTCTGCCTTACCTTTTTCACTCTACCGGATTAGGGTATCCGTGAACAAAACATAAAACAAGTAATGCCTACATAATAGGAGAGTTAGTGTAACTCACCTCTCTTGGTAACTTGAAATACTGTTGCAATAGCCACGTAACCTTCCTTCTTTTGAACACCTACACAACAATTATAACACTTATTTAACTTGTGCTTCATAACTATACTTTAAAATACTTTCCTTTGCATTACTTTAACTTTTCTTTGGTTTTAGTGTTCTGTTTGGGACCTGAATTTGTAACTTTAAATTCATAGTTAGGTTCTGATAAAATTGTTTTCATACAGTTCCCTCTTTTAGCTTTTTGGGAATATAAGGATCTCGTCCTAACCATTTTCGGTTGATTTTATACAAATTTTACAAGTTAACCATCTTGAGCTGTTCTTTTCTGGACTCACATGCAAACTCGGTAACTTTTAATCTAGGAGGGTTAGGATTTAAATCATATGAAAAATTCATGGTTAACAAGACATCATTATCTAACCATAACCTCTGACTTTTCATGAATCAGAGTTTTGAAGAATTAATTATGCACATCACAAGTTGATGTATAATTTTTGCAGCCTTCCAGACCACTCAGTATTATTTTAATAAATTTTAAAAATATAATAAGATTTAAATCAGGCCCTTTTAATGGTGGAAACTAGACATCTATATCTAACTACAAGCTTTGGAATTTTAGCATTTGAAGTTTTGAGGAATTTATTATGATTTTTAGAAGACATAACATGTAATCTGTGACAGCATAGACCCTTCTGAGAAAATTGACCATTTTACCCTTCAAGGGTTTGGAATTTGGAAATGTGATTTAAAGTTTGAACAAACTATACATAATAAGCTTTCAATAAAAGTAAGTCTCATGATTTTTAGATGTTTGGATTGCCTTGAACGAATTTTAGAATTTGAAGGGCCGAATTGGAAAAACATGTCATTTTAGCTTTTCATTCACTTTTGGTGTTTTATTAAGGACTTAATGGTTACGCTTTAACCTTAGAACTCTAGACATCATAATTGATTACATATTTGGTTTAACAAGATGTATTAATGAAATTTTCGGAAAGGACTTAATGCTTGGCCTAATAAGTTCTCAAAGTTATAGATTTTCAATAATATATCATTTTCTTCTAATATTATGGTTAAGTTAATAACTTAACCCATTAAGCTCTTAAAATACCACATGGCTGGAAATTCAAGTCCTTCACAGATTTATCATTAAATGGTGGTCTAATGGTGGAGTTGTGGTGGTTAATGGTGGTCAACCACCACAAGCGAATATAGAATGTTATAAAGGGCATCAAAGGGGAAAACACTTGAATGCATGGCATATGGCCTTAAAAATCATTTACAACATAGGGAAAACCCACAGCCACCTATCCATGGTGGCCTGTGGTGGCAGGTCGGGCCAATCACCGGCAGCAAAAGGTTATCGGTGATGGTCTTAGGGTGGTGGTGACGAAATAAATATTATACATTATACACACACACGAGGTACTAGAAAAAGAATTGCTTATGGGCTTCCACATCAAAACACACGTACACACCTATCCACAGCCACCGTTCGGTAGTTGATGATGGCAGAAATCCCGCCGGCAGCCTAGGCTGTTGGCCATGGGTAAGGTTTCTCGATAGAAAGAGGAAAAAGAAGAGAAGAAGAAAGGTGTAAGATCTCGATACCTATTGAAACGAGATGCACTCCCGTGGTTATTCTCTAATCCTCCTTCCACCAATGACGACTCCGACTCCGGCAGCCAACCGGCGACGTAACTCTCTCGCGATCTTCTTCTTTTGGCGCCGCAAGCGGAACGAGTACTGAATTTCGAGTGCTTAGGGTTTTATGGGGGAAATATGATCGAAGGGAGTTATTCGGCCCCAAGAAACGAACCCAAAAAAAATATGTTGATCCCATGGAGGCTTACACAAAATTTCCATTTACAGCCTTTACATAACCCATAATGACACTTTCTACCATAGGAACAATTTTCTTCACATATGGAGTTTTAAGATTGTCATTTTCAGCCCTTGCTATAAGAATTTCTAACATAATCATGCTATTGTTATTTGCTTTGATTTTCATTTTATTTTATTATTGTATTTTCTTTATTTATTATTTAACCACTTCCAATTTATCAAATGTCTTTTCTTTGAGTATTCATCGATATAATTCTTTAGAATATAATTCCCCAATCATTTGATTATTCTTATAAATTAACAAAATTATTTTCTTTTTTTTGAAATTACTAATGAGGAATAGGGTGCTACAATACAAAAGTGACAAAAAAAAATCCCAAAGCATATTTATAATAAAATCAACATTATGAAAGTGCAATAAACAAAAAAAATTACATAAATTCTTAATAAAAAAATAGTTTATCATGGAATTAAATTTTGCTTTGTCCAAAACACCAATAAAACTAATCTAATAATCAAACTCAACTAGAAATCAAAAACATGCACTAAAAAACCGTGTCAATGATTATTTGTGTTTCTCATATCATTGACCATATATGTTTCTCGTGTCATTCAACTCCGTCCTTTGTTGCTCTATGGTTTCCTCTAGTTTCTGAATTTTTGTCTCAAGATGATGTTTTTCAGAAGTTGTCTCCGGTGAAATGCATGTTTGAGAAGAGTTTTTAGAAAAATGGACCTGCCATATGATCAAATCCCATAAATTCTTTTCTTACGGTCATGTCCTCCGACGGCGTTATAAAACAGTTCACTTTCATCAACTTCCTCTAGTTTCTGAATTTTTGAACTTACAAAAAAACCATGTGGCTGTAAATAAAGGCCTTGACGAATCTGGTCCTTTTCTTACTTTTGTTGTTATTAGGTAAAGAAGATGACCGATGTTGACCAAATCTGAGTCTGAAATAAAATTGAAGTAATACAGATTATATAAAATTAATTCTTTGATGTTCAAGTTAAAGGATACTTAGTCATTTCAATTTGTTTCACTTTTCATTGACTCAGTGACTCAAGTATTTTCTAAATGGTAGAATTTCTATTATGGGTGAGCAACCCCAAACTAAAAAACCGAGAAACCGACGAAACCGAGACCGAAAAACCCGAAGCTGAAGCAAAACCGACGGTTAAGGTTTGCTATTTTTAAAAACCGAAAAATCGGGTTCGGTTTCAGTTTTTACCCAGAAACCGACCCACAATTAAAAACGAAATACCACCCCAAGAAACCGACTGATCCAACCCGAGAAACCACCAATACTTGATTGTGTTTTGGTTGTAATAGACTATTTCAAGCTTTGGTTGTACCTTGTAATAGATTATTTGTTGTAAGACTCATGTTTTTTGAAGTACTTGACTTCAATTTGGTGTTTTTTGAAGTATTTAACATGTTGCTTCATTTATGGAAAATGGATTGGAACCCAAAACCCATGGGTTTAAACCCATAACCTGTGATCAGTGTATGGGTTGAACCCAAGAAACCAAAAAACCGTCCAAACCGACCTCAGAACCCGAGAAACCGAACCAACCAGAAACTGATCTTATTAAGTTCTAAAAACCAGAAAGCGGTTGGGTTGGGTTTGGGACCAAAAGCGACCCATGCACAACCTTATTTTCTATTAAGAGGTTCGGTGAAGGTCCAATGCGCATCGGAAAGCACCACAATCGATCGAACAAATGGGATGTGACCAGCCCCCTACCAAACTATTTCTAAGATTTTGGCGGTTCTTGCTTACCTCAAATCCAACATGGTTGCTACTAAAGCTTGGACTCACAATTTAAGAAAGGCTTCAATCTTAAATATTAGAGGTGGGAATCGGTTTCGGTTTATGGGTTTTTTGGTTTCCTTGAATTGGTTTCCTCGGTGTGAGTCGTGAATTCGTGAGGATTATGAGTCGTAAGTACTGAATATTGAAAACCATAAAACGGTCTAAGGTCTAAAATGTATTTTACTTTATATTGGTTATTTAATATTTTGTTTAATGTATAAAATATATAAATAATTTTTAATTAAGTAATTAGTAAATGCAATTCGAAATTTCGGTTTTAAGGGTTTAAACTTTACTTGAGAAACCTCCAAACACTTAAAATTGTATACTGGAAACTTCTATTGTATAATATTTATGGTTTTTATATTATAGTATAATAGTCACGGCCTATGATCTTGTAGCAAATTCTATAGCGACATAGCTACAGATTTTGACTCTGTAACAAATGTCGTAGCAAGCTAGCTACGAACTTAGATGCGGTAGCAAATTTTGTAGCAAAATAGCTACATATTTTGATTCCGTAACAATTTCTATAGCAAAGTAACTACAAACTTTAATCTGTAGCAACAGTTGTAGAAAAATACCTACGCCTTATAATTCTGTAGCAAATTTCGTAGCATGATAACTACGGACTCCGATTGCATAGCAAAATTCCGTAGTTATTCAAATATTAGCTATAGAATGCAATTCTGTAGCTAATTCCGTAGCAAATATACCTACGTCTAATTAGTCTGTAGTATATTCCATAGTAGAATAGCTACGGTTTTTAATTCTGTAGCAAAATTCCGTAGTTATTCAAATATTACCTACGCAATGTAATTTTGTAGCAAGTTCCATAGCAAAACAGCTACGACAAGCCATTCCGTAGCATAATCCGTAGCAAAATAACTACGGATTTTACTTTCATAGCAAATTTCCGTAGTTATTTCAACTTTTTCTTGTAGTGAAGACTGAAATTGCTTGTACGACCTCCTCTCCCTGAAATCTTTCTATTGCGTCTTTCTCTTGCCACAGATCCTTGAGGGCTAGAAATTAATGGCCAGCATCGTCATGGCTGCAACAATGGTTGCCCCGCCAAAATACATGATGAAATTTCACCATTTCCCCCCAATCTGATACTCAGATCAACTACAAAAAACGAAATCTTCACAACCTCCTTATAACCAAATCCAATTTACAGGCGATAAATTATAAAAAGTAACATGAAAGTAGAATGATGAACGAAAGCGAATAGAAAAGAGTCTGAAGAAACAACACAGGAAGCGATTGGAAATTTCACACTCATACACCTGTTAGTGAGTGGAAATAGTTTTCTTTTGTGTTCGGTCATACAAGTTGTTGATTGTTATGATTCCTGAAAAAAGGGAAAGTGAAATCATTGACTCGTATGATCCGATCGGCGCTCAACGACATGGATCTGGTCATACGGTGGTGATCGATGGGCAACCGCCATTGATACCTCGATCTCACTTACGGGAGCCTGGTAGCAGACCTTGATGGAGAAGACGAAGAATGTGGGTTTCGTTTTTGGAGGATTAGGTGGTAGACGAAGCTTTAAAGGTTAGGGATCACAATTGGGTAGAGAGATTGTTGCATCTAGGAAGAAAGGAAGTGGAGACGGGTTGGTGGTGCAGGTGGAAGAAGCCGACACGAGAGAGAGAGAGAGAGAGAGAGAGATATTAATTTTAATTATTTTTTTCTTTTTAAATAAATAAAATAAAACAAACCTCATAAAAGGTCCCTGGATAGTTAAATAACGGAAATACCCTTGAGTTAACGGTAGAAAGCTAACAGAGTTAGTAAAAAGAACCAAACATCAAAAGTTTTGAAAGTACAGGGACCATCTATGAGGTTTTTAAACCACATGGACTAAACTTCAGATTTTGGGTAACCACATGGACCATTTATGATGTTTTTTTCTTATAAAAAATAACATAATGGAGTAATGCTTTTATAAATATAAAATTACTTAGTTTGATATATAAAAACAAAAGCAAAATATAATAAATATATTTTAATATTTTATAATTACTTATTTTGATAATAATTGAATACAAAATACTGAACATTTACTTATGTTATTTTGCCAAGTAACTCATATCGCAAACAAATAAATCCAATTGTATTATTTTTGTTAATTTTATTAATATTTTATATCATTAACAAATAAATATAACCTATTGTATGTGTCCTAATAGGTGCTAATGTTTATTGGAGGATTATGATTTAAAAATTCATTTAACTTATAAAATTTATATAACATTATACTATGAATATTTTTAAATAATTTATTCCTAAACAATGTCTTAAATATCGTCAAAACATATTAAATATTTTGCAGAATCATACGTTATGACATTAAAGACATAATATAAATATATTAATTAATAATTGTTTAAAAGTAACCAAATGACTTCTAACCCATCGGTACCGGATGTTGTCCTCCCTCTTAGAGGTTGAGGGTTCAAGTCTCATTGAAAGACATATATGAAATTAGGAGTAGAGTAGATTTGCCGTTCTAAAATAAAAAAATTTGTTTAAAAGTAATTGATTACTCACCATGATTTATAATTATCATTTATTCCTATTTCTTTATTATTCAATTTGTGAATTAAATTTTATTCAATGTACATACTTACCAATCTTTTTTAACCCTTACTTTAAGATTGTTACTTTTATTTTTATTTTTAATTTATTATTTTTTATTATTAATCAAACAAGAACATGGATGTCAAAAATAGAAAGTTATGCTTGGATAATAGATAATCCAAGAAAAACTATAAAACATCATCCTCTCAATGTTTTCATTTTAGCCAATAAGGTAATTTTCCAACTCTTTATTTAATATGTAATATGTTTTATTTATTTATTTTAAATCTATTGTTCATTATTATTTTAAAAATTAAAAATTTTTTATAAAATATAAAATCTTTAACTTTATACCAAAATATTATTTTTATTAGTTCTAACTATTTTTTTTTCTCATTATATAACAATTGTCTACAATCGCCGTCGTCATTTATAATATATACGAATTATTAATTTTTTTTATTATCATTGCTCAATAATTAAGTTATAATTTAACTAAAATTTGTTTTTAAATTTTTTGTCCGTAGTGTCCACGGGTTATAACTAGTTGCTATATATAAAAAGCTTTACGACAGAAAAAAGATTTACGAAAGAACAGTAAAACATCAATATTTTTGGTTTCACCCAATACATATTTACGCTAATATTTTTTAAATTTTAGTTTAATAATATAATTATCAGTAAATCATAACTTTGAACCATATGGTGTACCCATTTTTTTTCCAGTTTGGCCCAAAGCCAAAAGGATCATTTTTTAAAATTTAACTAAATGACTCAAAAACAAAATCAAACCTCGCAATAACACCAGTGTGAAAAAAAAAATGGAATCAGTATATTAGCTTCAGATTTTAATCAGTAACTTTTGCAAGAATCAGTATATTATTGTATCTTCATCTTGGGCTGAGACCACACAAAGGAAAGAGTTTAAATTATAACTTTTATTGATTCTTCTCCTTTTCCTCACTGGCATTAATCACGAGAGTTTAGCCACTGGTTCTATGTACTTTTTCTCTTTGCAATTGTCGTGCACACCAACTGTTCGACATATTGCTTCATAGACTGTTTCTTCACAAAATATGAGGAGAAGTTCAATCTTACCATTGTTACGTCTACACCGACCCTTAACATCTCCCTATATTTTATGTGGATTGAAAGATGAGATTCCTCCCTTGCGATAACTGCCCGAGAGGAAAGATTGATCCAGGATAGAATTTCGTGCAGTTCCGGGCAGCCGAAACGGGCACGAATTTCAAAAGATGGAAACTTTCATGGCCCTTTTTCTTTTCATTTAAAATTCCCAGTTGGGTTTCGACCAAACATGAGTTATCTTCAAGAACTTGAAAAATGGCAGAAGATGTATTTTCCTTCTCCTTATTTGAACGCAAAAAGATTTGAAGTTTCTGATCCTAAAGCTCGAAAGAGGGTGATTGGAGTTCTTCACGAGGTTCTTAGTTTGACTATGGAGAAAAGGTTGACTTCTGCACAGCTGGACGCTTTTCATTCGGAACTTCGATTGCATGCTAGATTGTCGCTTTGTTTAATTAAGCATCATGGTTTGTTTTATCTTTTATGTTTCTAATAAAGATGCAAAGAGTAGTGTTTTTCTTAAAGAAGGTTATGAAGGGTCGAAATTGGTTGATAAATGTCCCGTTTTCATGTTTAGGGATACGTTTGTAAATCGTCAAAGTCGCTTTGGCCGAGTGGTTAAGGCGTGTGCCTGCTAAGTACATGTGGTTTCGTCGCGAGAGTTCGAATCTCTCAGGCGACGAACGTGGATTAAGTTTTTACTATGCAGCATGTACTTTTTACTTTTGGAATGGTACGTCATACGTGGGGGTATTCTACTGTTTATGTTGTGCTTTCTGGTATCTTCTTCGATTTATATAAAAGAAAGTAAATAAAAATAATGTATAGTTGTTTAATTTAGGATAAAGAGTCCGTAAGTTATACACATTTTTTTGTATGTTTTTGTTACGATTTTGTTTCAAAAAAATAATAATAAATTTGTCTTAAAATTAGTTTTATCTAAGTTTAAAAAACTTATAAATTTTAGAGTAAACTACTGAAATCATCCCTACGGTTTGGTCAAAATTGCACGTTTGGTCATTAACTTTTTTTGCATTCGAATCGTTCTTGTGGTTTGATTTTGTTGTGTTTTTCGTCCCTTACATACATAAAGTTAGGGACCAAACGTGTAATTTTGACCAAACCATAGGGACGAAAAACACAACAAAATCAAACTATATAGATGACCTGAGTGCAAAATAAAAGTTAGGAACCAAACGTGCAATTTTGACCAAACCATAGGGACAATTTAATAATTTACTCTAAATTTTATTATAATTTCGTTTTATAAAATTTACATATTTGCACCAAATAGTTTCCTACCCAACGGTATCAGGTCTTGTCATTCCTTTTTGAGATTGAGGATTCAAATCTCATTTGTGGACATAAGTGAAATTAATGAGTAGTTTAGGAGTAGATTAGATTTATAGTTTAAAAGAAAACAAACTTGCCTCAAAATAAGCTTTAAAATTTCTATTAAAAGATTTAAAAATAAAAATTTTAAAAAAGTAAATTTGAACAAAGTTCCCAACAAATTTATAAAAAAATTACTAAAATATTAAAAAAACTAAAGTCGGTGGCTTGGTCATATATTAATAAAAACGGATGTAGATGCTCGACACTTCTATTTGATCTATCTATCTATCTATCTATAAAGTTCGTTGGAGAACTGATTGTGATGTGTTTAAACGTTACAGTTCCTTCTTTAGTTCTCTCATAAGCGTTCTTCTTCATCGAACCCTAACAGTCTTATACCTGGAGACTAGTGGAGAAGAAATCAATGAAAGTAAGAACAACCATGATTGCACCAGATTGTAAACAAGCAAGTGGTTGCTCACGTGATATCTTCTCTAATGCTTGCAAACACTATGTGAGAAGAGAAATGTGTGAATTAAAATCAATAGAATCAGAAGATGTTGAAATCAATGAGGGTTTAGAAATTTGACAAACCTGTTCAACTACATCTTCGTACACAAAATCCAACAATCTCTTACAAAGTGTTGTAACTCCATCACGTCGTATAATTAAACCAGAGGGTTGAGGATGAATGTCATAGAGATAAGTTAGATCCCTAATAGATAGAAGCATGATCTCAAGATTGCTTTCATGGCTAGCCAGCTTTATAAGAATGGGAGACAAGGAATCCATAATTAAACTAGGTAGTCTGCTTAAGGATCTTTGGCCACTTTGATTTTGTGGTTTCGGTACTATGCGTCAGAAGTATCTACAATATTCCTTTGCTTGAAGCTTGGCAATTGAAGATTTCAACTTTCACCTACCTTCTGGACCATGTAGATCATAAAGTTCCAAGTTTTATTGCATTTTCTCTTTGGATCTATGTGTATTTGGTGTATGCTCCATTTTAATGACTTTTGTTCCCTTTGAGGCTTGTTGCATAGAGTTGGAGAACTCTTGAGCTTTTTCTCGATGTTGGGTTCAGATTTAGTCATTTGGTGGAGTAGGGAGTGCATTCAAGAGCTTTCCTTACTCAATGCAAGAAGAAAAGTGTGTTTTGGATATCTTATGATCTAGGGCTTTAGATCTTCGTTTCTGGGAGGTTCTTAAGGGATAAAGGTTGAAATTTACCCATTAAACATTAAAGGAATCAGATCTGAAAGTTAGAAGTCTAGAATTAATGGATTAGGAAGATTTATTTTTGCGTCTCTCAAGGATCCTTCCTCCTTGGTCGCAGGGGAGATTCAAGGATTGGTCAGATCGTAAGTATAGCGCAAGTTGCCGTCAATTTTATACCTTCATGGACACATGCATTGTCCTCACACCAGGAATCTGATGGGCAAGGAACTCATTGTGGTTAATAGTTCCGTGTAGAAGCGCCAAGGATCTTAATAGAGGAGCGTTTGAGCTACTCAAGGTGAGCCTCAGATATAGAGAACATAATTACCTCGCGGTATGGGTTAGTTATCTTTGATTGAGATGGGAAATTGTTGATCTGTCGATCGACTTCAGAGTTCGGTAAGAGTATTTCCGCATGGGCTTTGTTCAGTATATTTACGATCGAGTTGTTAAGAAATCAATCATAAATGAAATCAGATTTAAAATGAACACCAGATGTAAATAAAATCTTGATTCAAATCATATTATCTAGAAAAAGTACAAGTACATTTGTGAGAGAAAATAAGCACGATGCACAAGTTGTAAAAGTTACAAATGACTTAGGTACCTACATTATATATAGTGTACTCGACGGATACAAAAAGTATATCAGGACTTCGATAGTTAAAGAGAAGCTATAAAAGCACCTGATAAAATACATACAATATCAAAGTCATGAAGACCTTGACTATTGACAAACTATTTGACACTTCGACTACTACCTAAGACTTTGATATATCACAACATATTTGACTCTACAATCTCCCCCTTTGTGATCAATATCAAATGTTCAAACTGTGGGTAGCGTCTTTATCACTTGCAACAAAACTCTTCTTATTTCCATGTACCAAATGATAATCTTCCTTATCTCTGCCCTATCTTCATTTGAGTTCTTCTTGCATTTGTTGATACTGAGTAAGACACTTAAAAGATTCTAATTTGAATATCTTTCTTTATCATCAGTATGGAAGAATTATTTCTTTTTCCGTCCCCACAGGTTCTTTCATTGAAAGACAACACCTAGAGGTTGATTGATGATTTCACCATCTTCATAATCATCAATATTTATTTTCCCTTTATACAATGACTTGGAAATCTTTGGCTTTTTCTTGAAAGAAGTAGTGAACCCAAAGTTTGTTAATGCTAAATGAGAAAAATAACAGTCTAAGAAGCTTTTGATGTGACTATACCTAATGATGTACGAAGCATTATCTTGAACTTGATTATTATTTAAATCTCCCATAATCTTCGTAATGGTGATGAGTTCATTCAAATTCATCGAGGGAAAGTTAGCAATGGTGAAGTCAAAAAGAGAATTGTTAGCTCTAACAACTTTATATCAATAGTTTTGAATGACTCCTTCGAACATAACATCAGGAGTTATCAATATAAGTTTAACAATTTTCACCAATGACCAAGCATCTTCTTTTTTCTTTCCAAGAACAGCATGAAATCGAATCTTCATACTTTTGAATTCTTTAGTAACATGAAAATTCTCAGCAAGCTTGAACTGAGAAACTGTGAACATCGAATGATTGAACGGAAAGTTCAATTGATTAAAATCTTACTCTTCGATGTCATAGTTTATCTTAGGTCTTTTATCAAATGCATCAACTTCGCCATAAGCCGCAGTCTCAATTGTTTCATAACACCACACCTTATTTGGATATCCCTTGTCAAGACCAGGTGGGTCATTTGCTATCATTCTCATAATTTTGTTAAGCTGCTTCATTCCATCTATTTCAAGCTATTGAAGTCTCTTTTTCTCTTATTCAGAAGGCTCCACTAGAACACCTTTTCCTTTTCCTTTTGGTTCTGAGGTTGCAACATGTTTAATAATCTAAGAACATGATCCTCCTTCTTTTATGTTCATCCCCTTCTTCGATTGAAGCTTTGACATGTCAACTTTAATAGTAGGAGTTGCTTTTGTTGTTGAACTTGTCATAATAGGTTTCATTGGAATTGAAACTGGAATTTGTGTGGAAATCACCTTCCTAACTACTTTTCCCTTGTGTTCACCTCCATCTTTTGATGAACCACCCTTATCTACCCCTTGTGACACAAGCATTAATGGGCGTGCAGCATTAGTAGGTAATCGAAGAACAAGATCCAAGATTGGAGCAAGTTGAGTTTTAAAACATGATTCCAATGAAGAAAGTACAAAAGAGATTTGCATCCTGAGAAATCGAAGTTGTTGATGGAATATCGAACTTCGATAGGCGATCATGAAAATGTGTAAGAGAGTTCTTAATGTTTGTAAAAACATTCCCATCACATTCTTTCTTTAACTTCCACTCTAGATCTTAAGCTTTATTAAAAGCACGAATGTCTTCGATTAATGTTCTTGTTGCTCCAAAAACAACATCAACATTCTGTTGAATTCCCAAAAAGAACTTATCAAGCTTTGTAACTTCTTTTGAGACCAAATCAACCAAATCTTTAATCTTCAACTCAATAGACTCTTTTGAAGAGTTTACCATCTTCTCAAAAAATTCATTTCTCTCCCGAGCAACATTTTGAACTTCTTTAAGATCAGACGTATAATAAGCCATGTCGGCCAAACGAGTCTCCAACTGTAAAAATGCACCATCAATAAGATTCTTCGTCTTTGTTTCTTGGCCTTTCAACAAAAACACAACATCTTCTTTACTCACAGAATACGTTGAAAATCAGACGATTCATTCAAGAACTGAAGAATCGTATTCAACTTTGAATTAAGGATCTTATATTGCTTGCCATACATGATAGCATGATCTTCTACATCTTCTTCTTCTGAATCAAGCTTCAACTCGCAAACTCAATATGTTCATCTTCTTCAACTTTCATCATATCCCGATCAAGGGATTGAGAAAAGAACAACTTAATAATTGGTTGCTACATGATATTGTCAAAAGAAGCATAATAAACAGGAACTATGGTAGTGTGACATCCCCCAATTTCACGGCCAGAAAAGACCGATTTGTTTATTCTTTATCTCAAAATCAGAGTATACTTTTAAAGAAATATATTGCGGAATTTGTTCCCAGAAAAACATGATAAATACATTATCAAAGCATTTCTGAAGAAATGTATTTTATTCATTTTAAAACATTAGGATGTCATCGTCAATACAGAAACATAAATATAAACAGACCTTACTTTTATTTACACTAGTGATCTACATTTCTTTTAATCTCTCCCGGTGTCGAGTCGGTTTTGTCACGAAACTTCGACGTGTCATAACTTCTTCATTATAACTCGGATTTCGGCGTTCTTTATATGTACGGAAACCTTGTGACATATACTACAACTTAGTTAATATTATTTATTCTAAATAATCCTTTATCAAAACGTCATTTTTGACGCTTATCATCTCTAAATTGACTAGCCCGAATCTGTGGGCGTTACAATTATCTCCCCCTTAGGATGATTACGTCCCGGAATCATCAACAAAACAGGGCTTGTATAATTACTCCATGCATTATCTTTTCATCCTAGGTAATAACCGTAACTTCTATGTTCCTTCGAATGAGTATCTAACTCTTGGATTTCTTGACTGCAGGCAATGCTCAATCTTGCACCTGCTCTCTATATCGCGTTGGACTTTCAATCGTAACCTTCGAGTTACAAAATCCTTATTGAAGACTCCTTCTTCTTCTTAAAAGACATAAGATAATTTCTTTCCTTCATTTATCGTAACAGGCCGATGGGTCATGTTCTGATGACCTCTCATCGTATGATGCAACGCTTAGACTCAGGTCTTTTAGAGTCAATCTCCATAATGGAATATACCTTCCTTCATGTTCTAATGTGATATAATCACTTTCTAGCATGTATCACTTCTAGCTACAAGCTTCTTTCTTTAACAACGATCGCGATACTTCTATTGCTCGCTTCGATTATCTTTCACTTCAATCTTCTGGCTTAAGTCGGATGCTACATTGATCTTGGTTTTCTAAACCACGTAACATACTCGTCTTAGTCGGACTCGATTTGATATGACCACTAGGGTCGGAAAAACAATCATATTCTTAGTCATTACCGAAACAATGGTAACGACATACATGAACAAAACAGAATGAATTACTAGTGCCTTGGTAACCTTGTGACTTTCCCTGATCCAAGTGCGAGTCTTGTGCTTCCGATAGTATAGACCTCTACTACCATTCACACCTACTCATACTCGTCCTAAGTATTTTCTTGCAGTCCTCCAAGTCGCTATACAAGAATTTCACATAGTCATTTAACACATCAGATAACATAACCAAGGTTATTATTATTATTATTATTTCTTGAAACGATTACATAGACGTTCAAGTTTACCTTATACTATGCCTCTAATATGCTACACCACGTGGTACTATCTACATGGCTACTTCATATCTTGATCTTCATATATAAAATCCTCACTCCTGATTCCTTGCGTTGTCACCTGCTTCGTCAAGGATTATCTGAGATGCTTTTTGGCTTCAGAGGTGCATTCGCTCTTGTTGCTTCATTTTTCTTCGGGCAGTCCCTAGATAAATGCCCTTCTTCCCTACATCCGTAACACACCTTCTTGCTAAATGTACACTCATTGGCGTAATGCCTAGTCCTTCCACATTTGAAGCAAGTCACCTCCCTTCCAGAGTGTTTATTTTTGCACTTCTTACACCATTTTTCCTTATCGCCTCCTTTGCCAGACTTTGAGAACATGTTGCACTTGTTGGACCTTGAAGGTCCTTCAAATTTCCTCTTCTTTCCAACTTCAACCTTGTTGGCAGCTTTGTCTTTGATTATTTCATCAATAGACTTAGCAGCCCAGATGGTTGCCTCAAGAGTAGGTGCTTGGCGTACTGGCACAGTAAGTTCGTCCTTATTTTGTTGAAGTAAATGCCTTGTCTCTTCCATCTGATGATCCAACATCATCTGCATCATTTGTTGTACTCTTGCCATCGTGATTGGCTCGGGTGCAGCTGTTACTTCCGGTGCACGCTCAATCACTTGTGGCTCAGGCTGCGGGTTACCGTTTCTGAATCCGCTTTGAGTACTCACCATGTCGATCTATACGCCAAATTTAGACGTTCGGTGTGTAGTGACGAGAATTTAGATAAGGGAATCAGACGTATAAATCTTCTTATCATTCCGAAAAGTTACATGACAGTTCTAATATCGTAATTAAACATTTAGAAATCTGAACATAATTTTTTTTCTAGATCCGGTCGGCAATAGACCATGGATCCGATCAAATAATAGCATCATAAAGCACATAAGGCTATAACATAAATCGTTTAGCACACAAAAGCAATTTAGGCATCTAATCCTAAAGTAAGCTAGTGCTTGTGTCAATTCAGGTGTACTACCTAAAATATAATAGTCACACTCCTCACGATCATCACTTAGCATTCTAAGTTTAAGTCTATAAATTTCCTAAAATTTCTAGTTTGCTTAAACTAATACTCTGATACCAACTGTGATATCCCCCAATTTCACGGCCAGAAAAGACCGATTTGTTTATGCTTTATTTCAAAATCAGAGTATATCTTTAAAAAAAATATATTGCGGAATTTTTTCCTAGAAAAACATGATAAATACATTATGAAAACATTTCCGAAGAAATGTATTTTATTCATTTTAAAACATTGGGATGTCATCGTCAATACAGAAACATAAATATAAACAGACCTTACTTTTATTTACACTAGTGATCTACATTTATTTTAATCTCTCAGTGTAGTGTAGCTTCGTATCGATATATGTGATACAAATAAGCTGAGTGGGTCAGGTTGGGAAACCTGGTGAGTACATAGGGTTTTCAACCCACAATAATAAGGTTATTATGTTTCATCATCAAACAATTAACCCAATTACCCATCCCCATTATCTTCTTTATTCTTAAGTATCTTCCCTATAAATCATCTATTCCTCATTATTTATTCCTAAGGATTGTCCTAAGGAATAGGTACGAAGTCCATCGTTGCCAGGGTTTATATAACAGGCACTAAGTTCATAGTTGTCGGGGTTCATCCAACAGGCGCTAAGTCTACAGTTGCTAGGGTTTATCTCAGTTATTGACAATATAATTTTCTAGAGTCCACTCGCAATACATGTCAGTGGGTTTTTAGAGTACAATGGGTGAACGTATCATTCATAACACCTACAGGTTACGAGCCTGCTAGTGTTCCACCAGACCGTCTAGAATAGTCCGTGGTTGTCATCCATACTCTGCAAGATGACGGGGCCAACGCATGGGTCAAGGCTTATCATCATTTTTCACCTCTCATCCTCATCTTTCATTTCTCATGATCTATATTATCTTTCGTCTACCCATCTTTACACATTGTAATTTATAGGTAGAAAATACATATACAGTTTAAATTGAATAAAACATATACATTTTGTTCATCTAGCATAGATATCATAAACACAAATAATATGCACACATAACGCGTAATTTATATTAAATATTCATATCTATGTGTAAGATGAAAGTAACTATGCAGTCACCTTAGTTGCGTGAGTTGATAGAATCTAACTAGAAATGGTCAGCGGTTCGTGATCGTCTGGCTCGGGACACGGAACGCGTTCAGCAAACAAGAGAGAGAGAAAAGAATTTGGTGTAAGAATGGTTAGGGTTGAACTTGCTATTTATAGGGTATTCTGGGCAAGTCCACGTCATGTAGATGACATGTTCATGTTGTGGAGATGGCTGAATCACTTCGTAGGCTTGCCATCTGCGTTCTAGCTTTAAAAGGTGGCAGATGACATTTCCACGTCGTGGCCTTTATGTCCACGTCGTGGAATCTTAACATATCACTCTCGTAGACTTAGAACGTGTTTTTCTAGCCTCAGTTAGTGTCCTTGACTAATTTCACGTCGTGGACTTTAATGTTCATGTCGTGGACTTGAGGCGGCTAGGGTTTCTGCCACCTGCCACGCCCTCAGACAGCTACATCTTCGGAAGGTCATAACTTTTGCATACGAGCTCCGTTTTTGACGTTCTTTATATCCACACGTAGGCGGAGACGTACTCTACAAATTTTTTAGGTCACTAAGGCTAAAAATTACTTTATTGTAAACTCACTTTTTACGATTCTCGGTGTCGTGTCGGTTATGTCGCGAAACTTCGACAGGTCATAACTTCTTCGTTATAAATCGGATTTTGGCGTTCTTTATATGTACGGAAACCTTGTGACATATACTATAACTGAAGTTAAGATTATTTATTCTAAATAATACTCTATCAAAAGTGACATGATCAAACCGAATGAATTGATGATGTTTTCTTCTAGATCTCTTCAACACTTGAGCTCCAGTCGTTTCCTCCTCTTCTAAGGGTTTTCCAGAGGTTCTTTTTCGTAATACTTCTTGAGAAAGTCACCTCCAAGTTCCCCAATTCTTCATAATGTTCAGATATATATACTTGCCTAAAATTTGGCCACCACGACGTGGTAATGGCACCACGTCGTGGTCCTTGTGTTTATCCCGTATTCTCCAAGCCAGCGTCAAGAATCCCAAAGATTCCATTCACCACGCCGTGCTGGGATAACCACGTCGTTGTTATCGAGAATCATCATTTTCTCAAAACATGAAAGTTGTTCGAAATTGTGTCTAGTTTTCAGATCATTTTGAATCATGTCAATCGGAGTTACGAGTAATGATATTTGGCCAAAATACTAATGGGTTCAAGATGTCCAACAACATTCTTTTTGTGTCTTCTTCTTGCCTAAGCTCTTCATTCCTGCTTCCAGCTTCCATATTGCTTCCGAGAATGTCTTTTACGCTTCATAACAGATATTGAACATAATAAGTACCTTTTGTTCTATAATAAGCATAAATATAGCGAATAATATTAAGATATGATGTAAAATATATATGTAGATATGCACATATCAAAATACCTCACACTTATCTTTTGCTTGCCCCCAAGTAAAACTAATTTTTTAAGTCTAACTTTCATCACCAATATCACATAAGACAATCCATTTTGAACTCAACCATTATACCAATACCTTAATGCGCATATTTGTGTCTAAGGTTCCTAAAAACTTCCCCAATCGTAAATACTCACAATCCTTATGAACCTTCACCCCTTAGCTTATACGACACCCATTTTAACAACCCTCCGAATCAATCCTCAGAAATCTTTCTTAACCTCAAGGTATTTTTGTTAAGCTTCCCAAACACACATAATCTAGAAATTACAACTTTTGATACCACAATGGAGCTCTTTGAAATTCTTCACTTCTTTGATATTTGATCTTTGATTTCTTTGAATTCAGCACCTTTTTGTTTGATTTTTGGTATCTTCAACTTTTTGATTCTTCAGAATTTTTGATCTTTTGATCTTCATACTTGATAGCTCCAAAATTCTTACAACTCTTTTGTAATTTCTCTCTCTCTCTCTCTCTCTCTCTTTTTTTTTTTTTTTAATTTCTCACTTTTTTTTGCTAAAATCCTACATGATTAAGAAAGGGAGCTTAACTTCAACCTTTATTGGTTAGAGATATTAGTCTAAGTGCAATGACTACATAAGCTCTCCTGGATAGATTTCAAGTACAGGCTGCAAAACTTATTATGCCATATAAACTACCATATTACCTTTCATATCTCATGACTTTTCACTAGAAATGAGAAGCCACAAATATACTATAACATATATTGGCTCAATTAAACATTTGAGCTCGCATTGGATCATCCCACGCAACACTAGCAACTTAAGTTTTTAAATTATTACTAGATTCAATTTTTAGATTATTATTTCAAATCTATTTCTAAATTTTTCAAAATTTTAAATTTTAAATTTTCTAACAATTTACTTTTTCGACCTCCTACCCCACACTTATTACATACAATGCCCTCATTGTATGCAATAAAATAAATTAAAAACAAGAAAAGGAGAAAAAGGAACAGACTCCCCTACGATAGTAGTGACGATATCGAACTCTGAGACTTGTGGAAAACTTGAACATCTTGAACTTTGACATCTTCAATTATGGAGAATGGAACTTGGATCTTTAACAAGTGAGATATTGAAATGTGCCGGCAAAACATGAATTCGAGACTTTAATCTTCAACAAATGTAGTGTAGAAAATCTTCAAAACATAAAAGAGCAATGTGGGAAAGCGTACGTCACATTGCATGGTGTAGAGAAAAATATTCGAACTTCTTCATTCCACGTCGTGGTGTATGAGTACACGACGTGTTGTCGAGTAAAAACCTTTTCTAAAATCGTGATTTATACTGACTTCACGATGTGGAGTTAATGTCCACATCGTGTAAACTGGGCGTCACAATTTTTATAATCTGTGAATCAAGTTAGATGTAACTTGATTAAATAACTTTTAGACACTATCAAAACTCTTAAACTTCGTAACTCTTCCCTCATTGATTCAACTTGTTTCTCTTAATGAATATAACCCCCACACTTATCAAAGAAAGTCGGTCTTGAATCATAAATCTAAATGACACGGCTTCTCTTGAAAACTCCTATCTCTAACTCTTAACATCCCGCTCACGAAAACTCATGAAATTTGCAAAAAAACAAGTTATAGAGAAGAACAGGAAATAACCATCCATCATTTGGGTACAAGTCTAAAACATAATAAAAACAAACAAACTTCAAAAACCAAATAAAAACTAAAAATAAAAACTAATAATCATCGTCATCGCCTTGAGCTCCACTTGTTCCTGCTCTGTCTCCTTGTCTCATCCATAACTCTTCCCATGTTGGAATGTATGGGCAATGAGGTGGTATTGTGGGAGGTCGCTCCATATTCATATGTGTACATAATTCGTCGAGCACTTGGGTGTTGTAGTTAACACCTCCATGAAGATTATCCAAATACAAACCCACCCGACTCTGAAATGGATCGGTCGGTATCCCATCCTCAAATTTTTGAGGTGGTTGCTGCGGTTGGCCTCTCTCTCTCCGCAGGCTCTAACATTGTGCCTCCCTCGTTGCCTAGGTTGTTCCCCTTGTTCCTCCATGGGTTGATAAACGTCTTCTGGAGGTATAACAAAACCTCCTATCGTATTCACCACGACCCGCATTACACTCAAAACTTGGATAGTCAATTCATTGTTCGGAAAGCGCGTGAGATTCCTAATAAAATTAGGACTCAAGATACCATAGGACCGGGCGAGTCGAGTGACTAAGTGTCCACCCGTAATAGGTCTACCGGGTCTAGAATTAGCCCCCTTCCTCCCCATGAACCGTGCAAGCATATAAGGGATGTCACAAAAAAACCCCGGGTGTAATTATGCTCCACAAATGAAACAAAATTTGAATAGGCACCTTATCCCCGTGATTCTTATGATTGATTGAGAAAGTAATGAGGCGATGCAGAAACCGGTAAACAGGATTCCAGATTTGTCCTTCACATGCATCACGAGAATTATACCCGTGATTAGAAATGATTCTCCAAAACTCGACATCAATAACCCCCGAGGTGAAACCCCGAACACAACCTTGTAAAAATAACACAAAATATGGTGATTGTGTTTCCTCCTCGGTGTAAAGTCCCATCCGCCATGCAAACTCCCTGAGGCTACACTTGCGGTACACACCCCCAAACGAAAAAGCAAGCGCCCGATTGTAGTTATGATCGGTGGTCTTGTCTTCAAAATTTACGGTAGCGAAAAACTCAATCGATAACTCCCGATAAACGGGTTCTTGAATAGCAAAGAGATTCCTCCAACCGTTGCATGTGAACGAAAATCCATCTCCCAAAAACATTTTGACCAAACCTTTCCAACTCCAAAACCATCCCTACCCCGCGTAACCATGCCCAATCCACAATAGGAGCAATCCCGAACTCGTGGTTGTACAACCACCCCAACCGATTCTCATAATTATTTAGCATAGCATGAGAGAGGTTTTGAGGAAACCGGTAGAGCGGGTGAATACTTGATACATCAATAGGATCTTGTGCTTGAGGAACTGCCCTTTGAGGACCCATTTTTTTCCTGAAATAACCAATAGCAGACAAAACAAACCAAAACCACCAAAAGATTAAAATGTAAGGCAAAACAGAAAACTGATCGCCCAGAATCCACGTCGTGGGTTTCAAGTCCACGTCGTGGAACGGGTTCGTGTCGTGAATCCAGATCGTTCTAAGTAAGGTCAAAACTAACCAACAATAGCACTTGGGGTTTGTTAATTTCGTCAATCTAAGGTCTTACATTACACATGCAGTGGAAAATTATCAATCAAACGACTCAATTTTGGGTATTTCAACTCTAAGAAAAACCCTAACCACTAAATGCATAAAATGATGGGAAATTAACAAGATTATTGAATGTAAAACTTACCAAATGTAGTTAGAAAACAAATAAAGCCAGAAATTGTGGAAGTAAAATGCAAAAACCGGGTGTGGGGTTGCTCGTTTTTCGTCAATGCGTGTGTTAACATATGGGGTTGGTCAAAAGTGAACTATCCTAGACTGCCCCCCCCCCCCCCCCCCCCCCCCGGTGACTTTTTAAAGTCCACGTCGTAGGTTCAAGTCCACGTCGTGGGCTTGTCCTTTGGGCTTAGAATCATCGGGCCATATGAGAATACCACGAAGTGGCTGTTGGGCCACAACGTGGTGTCGCTAAAATGAAAAAAAAAATCAATTTTTTAACACTTCAATTTTGTTTCTAAAAATTCTTTCAAACAGTTTTTATGAACCCCACACTAGATTTCTGCCTTTTTTAACGTTAAGATGACTTAGATGATTATTATCCTGAAAATAAACTAAAAATGCAAAAACTAAAAATGCAAAAACGAAAAATGCAAAAACGAAAAGAATTTCAAATCGAGCTCGGGTTGCCTCCCGATAAGCGCTTCTTTTTTTGGAGTCATGAGCCGGACTCCGTGCCGCTTCACGTTTAATTTGTCAGAGTATCCATCACCATTTGTATCTTTTGCTCCTTCCACCTTCTTTTGTAAGCTTGAACTCTTTTAAGATAAGCTTTTTTATAATTTTCTTTCTTACCTTTCACATCACCCTCGTCGAGCTTTCTTTTTACTCCCTTATTTACCACAAGTTGAGGTTTTGCTCCTTCTTCATTTTTCAACTCTATTGATTCAAATTTCTCATCCACGATTAGTGGTTTAAATTCCGAAGTAACTTCATCATCGTCACTAGAGATTAATTCTTCTTCACTCTCCTTGCTTACCCAAGATCTCGGAGTTTTATAAGCAACTACTTCAAGGACCGTTGGAACTGATGCTCTTGGCTTTGTATGTTTAACTTGTTGGATTGACTTGCGTTCTTCTTCCATTAACTTCTCCAATTCTTAAAGTTTAGTTTCTTCATCAATGTTGAAGACTTCACCTTGAGCATCATTTCTTGGAAAACCATCTTCCACTCCAAAGGTAACTTCATCATCTCCAACTCTCAAAGTAAGTTTGGACTCGTGAATGTCAACCAAGGCTCTAGCAGTATTTAATAAAGGGTGACCAAGAATGATTGGGACATTAGCATCTTCCTTCATATCCAAAACAAAAAAGTCAATTGGAAAGACAAATTTCCCAATTTTTACCAAAATATCATCCATGATGCCTCTTGGATGTGTCACTGAACGGTTAGCCATGTGAATTGTCATTCTTGTAGCATTCAAATCTGGAAGATTTAGCTTTTAATAGAACGAAAAAGGCATTAGATTTATGCTAGCTCCAGAATCGGCTAAAGCATAAGTCTTTGTATTATTTCCAAATTCACACGGAAGAGTGAGGCGTCCAGGATCTCCCATTTTCTTTGGTAACTCTCCCAATATTACTTTAGAACTTTGCTCACTAAGTATCACCTTGTTATTCTTTTCTAATTGTTGGCGAGTGTCTAGTAGATCTCACAAGAACTTAGCATATTCAGGAATTTGAGACAATGCTTCAATAAAAGGGGTATTTATTGAAATACCCTTCACTTGCTTCATAAATTTCAAGTGTTCCTGCTTTAGTGGGTGAATATGAGCTCGAGATGGAAATTGTAAAGGAGGATGATAAGTTTGAACATTACTAAGATTTTTCTGTTCTGACCCACCCCACATCGTGGAGATTGAATCTCCACGTCGTGGATTCGAAGTTTCAGCAATATTCTTTTCTTCTATTTTTGACTTCTTTGGCTTTGGTCCGGACGAATGTGGATCGACTTATAGTGCTTCAAGGAACTCAGAGATGGTATCCTCTTCAGTTTCGACAACCATAACATGTGATTGAGGCTTTTTCTCGGGAATTTGTGGAGACAATCTTTCATTTACCAAAGTGGTTAGTTGACCAAGTTGGGCTTCAATATTTTGGATCGATGCTTGGTGATTTCTAACCAAAGCTTGCTGGTCCCTTATCACCGCATCTGTCTCATCGTGTCTTTTCTCCGAAGCCTCCATGAATCGTGCTAGCATGGACTCAAGACCAACCTTCTTTTCAAGTGGTGGTTGCTCCTTTTGGTAGAAGCCTCGGTCAGTCTGTCTATATTTTTCTTCTTTTTGCTTCTTATATTCTTCATACGGCAACCACTATTTCTTTGGCTTCCTCCAATCTTCATCATATTTATCTCCACTCGACTAGCAAACTTGCACCTTCTTATTCCCATTATCTTCCAAGTGGCAATCTTTGGTCAAGTATGGACCATTGCATCTTTCGCAACCAACTCTTATAGCATGAATTGATTGGTCCATCTTTGTCATCCTTCGGTCCGTAGTGTTTAGCATGGCTAACACAACTGCCATATCTTCTGACGTTCCACTACCAATTCCCTTCGCCCCATCATGTCTAGGATTATGGTATTCATGAGAATGCTTGGAAAATTCTTCAATTAATTCCTTGATTTCAGTCGGATTTTTCTTAGTCAATGGTCCTTGAGAATCAAGGAGTTGCCTTGTCATGACATTAACCCCATCATAAAAGATAGACACTTCTTGTTGCTCATTCAAGTCATTTTGGGGGCAATTCCTTATCAATCGCTTGTAACGTTCCCATGCTTCGTATAATGACTCCCCCGGTTGTTGCTCGAAATTTTCTATGGCTTTCTTGAGTTTAGCAACTTTGGAAGGTGGGAAAAAGTGTTCAAAAAATTTCTCCCGCATTAGTGCCCATGTAGTAATTGCATCTGGTGGTAGTGCCTTTAGCCAATCCTTAGCGGCTCCCTTGAAAGTAACGGGAAGCATTCTCAAGAGCACCGTCTCCCTTGGAACATTCGGGATATTAAAGTAGTTAGCAATGTCATGGACTTCATCTAGGTGCTTATAAGCATCCTCATGATCCTTCCCAGAAAATGGTACTTCTTTTAGTGCGGACAGAATGTGTCCCTTCAGCTCGAATGTGGCAGTGGCTGGAATCACGGGCTGCACTAGACTGGGACCAGTGTCCTCTCGGATTCTCTTCTTATATGCCTCCATGGACATATCAGCAATGTTGGCCATCTCGTTCTTTGGCTCATCTTCGGGTTCACTTGTTTTGAATTCGAATTCGGTTTCGAACTCGTATTCAGATTCGTGAAGATTAGGATTTTGCTCAAAACTTTCAATCTTGTTTTCGTCCTTCTTTTGATTGCTTGATTCTCCCACTTTTTTCCCTTTCTTCTTTCCAAAAAATGATTTAAGGTATTTGAAAGGCGACTTCTTTGGTGGTTGGTTTTCTCCTACGTTCTTATCTGTCTTTTTGTGAAGGGCTGACTGTGGATCTTCAAGCGGTGCTATCAAAGGTGTGTTGGATCCACTGGTCATGAACTACTGCAAGAAAAACAAAAATAAAACGTAAAACTGAACAAAAGCGAAATAAAAATCCAAACTGACTGATCACCATGACGTGGTAAAGGGCACCACGTCGTGCTGTCGCAACAAATAAATCTAAACCAAAACGAGAAACAAAAACGTGAAACCACTGAGTTCGCGTCGTGGACTTAAGGTCTACGTCCTGAGTTCAGTCTGAAGTAAAAACTAATGCAAAAATTTAACTTTTCGCAAGTTTTACCCCACAAAAAGGATCTCTTAACTTAAAGCAAATAAAATTTTAAACTAATTAGCCGTTCCCCGGGCAACGGCGCCAAAAATTTGATGTGTTAAAAATTATCCACTAGTTTTAAATTTATAACCTAACAAACTTAACTAGCTAAAATGCACCTAGGCAGGGTACCTAGTCGGATTGTAGTGTAGTAAAGTAAGTTGGGGTCGAACACAGGGAACAAATTTAATTAACTAAAATAATTACTCTAAATTAATCTAAAATCAAACAATAATTTAAAAGGGTTTTATCTGATGTTTCAAGTTCAGACAAACTTAAACACTCAACAAAAACGGTTGTAATCAATATATTAAAAACACTTTCGTTTAGTTTCAAGTCCACATTTTTCCTTTGGTTAGCTCTTATTTATGGATTAATAAAGTTGGTTACCAATTTATATATAATTAGAAATTTGGTCAAATCTACTAATATTTTCACCAATTCATGTACTAATTTGTAAGGTCCTACACAAGCAAACACAAAATTAGTAATTAATTATAATTGAGCTATGTAAGATTTGTTAAACACAATTATGGTCACAATTATGTTCTCTAACACATTTAAATTGTTACTTTTATCACTTAACTAAGATGTGGTCAATCCTAGCTCTAGCAATTTAATGGTCACTAAATCACTAGGTAAACAAGTTCATGTAATTTAATGGTCACTAAGCTACACTTAACTTGAATTAAAGCAACAAAGAGAAACACTTTAATATGCTAGGTAAGTTAATCAAACACAATTTCCAAACCAACTTTTATAAATCCATAAACTAATAAACTAAACCATAGTTATTAGGGTTTCATCTAACTAAACGAAAGTAAAGAAGTTTAGCTGCTCATATTTAAAATCAAACACACAAGCTCATGGAAAAGTGACATGATCAAACCGAATGAATTGATGATGTTTTCTTCTAGATCTCTTCAACTCTTGAGCTCCAATCATTTCCTCCTCTTCTAAGGGTTTTCCAGAGGTTCTTTTTCGTAATACTTCTCCAGAAAGTCACATCTAAAATTAGGCTTGATTGTATCCTTCATGTAAAATTAGGCTCAAAAAACAAGCACTAGCAATCTCAATAGACTTCTTTGAATGCGTTACATATGATGTAAACTCTTCCCACAATAAAGATGAATAATCAACCTTCATTTCATAATACAAACCAGCCATGACAGAAATGAAAATTGAAGTTTTTTTGTATCAAGTCCATAACTCCTTCTAGTCAAACAACAAAGAGTAACGTCAAAGAAAAAATTCCACATAATTGGAAGATTGGACTTCTTAAAGTTGCTAATTAGAGAAATTGGAGGATTATATCCCATTTCATTAAACAAATAAAGTACCTATTCAGACGAAGTAACATCAAATGAACCCTCAGATTCCAATTAAAGATTATGTGCAAATTGTTTCTTTAGTAATCGTTTGTTGCCTTTGGATTCCATCTGAAACGTAACAACTTCATTTGGCTTGTTGTAAACTGCTTTAGAACATGCAAGCGATATAGAAGTCATCGGAATTGAAAAAGAAGACGTCAAAGCATGAGCAAGAACTGAGTCGTTCAAACATTGAACGAGCATCTTCAACTCTTCAGTGTACGCAATGTTGGATTAAACCAAACTTTGTTCGATTGAATCTTCATATGAGGAACAGAAACCTCGTCGTCAGTTGTATTGAAGTGATCAATAATAGTATTAGCAGTGGACATGATGATCGAGAAGAGAATTTTTTAGACGATCAGAAAAATAGGGTTAGGGTTCTTACGTGAATTCAGGAGACCAGAAAGATTGAACTGAACCGCCAAGCCTTCTTCTATAACTGACGTGAAATTCAAATTTGAACTGATACCCAATATATAATTGTCACATGTAAAGCACAAAATTGAAGCAACATCATCCTAATCTTCCACATATACACGCAATGAGTATTTTTCTCGATCCAAGATAAAGCAACAGTAACATCACTTCGTAGTTGTGTGAATAGAAGTAAAATATGATATTTTAATAATATAATTTAGTTAATTTATTATTAGAATTTAGGTTTTGCATTAATTAAACACTATTAACCAATTTATAATAATTATTAGAAAGAAATTGAAAAGTCATGGAGGTTTCAAATGCATGTGGTGTAAGTAAAAATGCCTCTTTTATAAGTATACTAGGCGAATTCTCGCACGTTGCGCAGAAACATCTATATAGTTGAAATCTTTACAAATATGTTTTTTCTGAAATATAACAATAACGTTGTTGTTAAATTTGATATACTAATTTGTATACTAAATTGATATAATATATTCATTATTTTGAATTATATAGTAATATATACATCTATTAAACTACATAATCTCAACCGTTTGAACGACCTTTACTCGCCGGTTTCTAATGAAAAAATTTTAATATAATATATGGTTTAATGTTATTTATAGTTTTTATTGTTAATTAAATTTTAAAAATTTATTTTCTTAACGTTTTAATTTCTATCATTGAAATTATTTAAAAATCAAACATTGTTTTTCGTATTTAAGGTAACAATATAATCATTTATATATAGTTATTTTTAACTATTGTTATTGTAAGTTATTTTAAGCTACTTATTTGAAAACTTTTAAAGATTATAAAAATATCTTTAGGAAATATTTTAGTTAAACTGAAATTACAATTTAGTTTTTGCATTTAGCATTACAATTTATTACTTTTAATTATTCGCAAAATATTCTTTGGGCTTTTTAACTGGCACTGAAATTTATATTTAAGTTGATCATGTGATGTTTTTAATTAACAATTTAAGTATTTTATCCAAACTGTTCAAACGTTGTAGCTTTAAACTGATAATTGTTTACATACAACAACATATTAAATTTACTAAATTAAGTATAATATGTTAAAAGTTAAAAACATAACTTTGTAAATAGAAGTAGATATATTATTTTAATATTGACATTTAGTTTATTTATTATTATATTTTAGGTTTGCTATTTATTTAACCTTATTAACCAACTTATAATCATTATTAGAAAGACACTACAATTTATCACTTTTAACTTTTTACAAACTATTCTTTAGGTTGTTTAAGTCGAATTAAAATTTATATTTAAGTTGACCCTATATTTAAATTAACAATTTAAGTATCTATCCAAACTGATCAAAAGTTGTAGCTTTAAAATGAAAATGTTTTACATATAACAACAATTTAAAACTAATAAATTATGTATAATATGTTAAAAATTAAAGACATAACTTTATAAGTAAAAGTAAAGATAAACTTATAATCATTATTAGAAGTAAATATATTATTTTAATATTAAAATTTAGTTTATTTATGATTACACTTTAGGCTTGATATTTATTTAGCCTTATTAACTAACTTATAATCATTATTAGAAAGAAACTACAATTTATCACTTTAAGTATTTACAAAATATTCTTTGGGTTGTTTAAGTTGAACTAAAATTTATATTTAAGTTAACCCTGTAATGTTATATTGAAATTAACAATTTAAGTATTTTATACAAATCGTTCAAAAATTGTCGCTTTAAAATGATAATGGTTTAGATATAACAACATATTAAAACTAATAAATCAAGTATAATATGTTAAAAGTTAAAAAAATAACTTTATAAGTAGAAGTAAATATATTTATTTAATATTGAAATCTAGTTTATATATGATTACACTTTAGGTTTGATATTTATTTAACTTTATTAACCAACTTATAATCATTATTAGAAAGAAATTAAAAAATCATGGGAGTTTCAAATGAATGTGGTAAAAGGAAAAATGCTTCCTTTATAAGTATACTAGTTGAATGTCCGCGCGTTGCGCAGAAATACCTATATAGTTGAAGTCTTTACAAATATATGTTTTTTTTAAATATAACAATAACATTATTGTTAAATTTGATATAATAATTCGTATACTAAATTGATATAATACATTGATTATTTTGAATTATATGATAATATATACATCTATTATAACTGCATAATCTCAATCGTTTCAATGAATTTTACCCGTGAATTACACATGAATAAAACTAGATATAATATATGGTTTAATGTTATTTATAGTTGTTGTTATTGTTAATTAATTTTTTAAATTTTATTTGCTTGACGTTTTAATTTCAATCATTATAATTACTTAAAACATCAAACATTGTTTTTTGATTTAAAAGGTAAAAATATAATCATTTATATAGAGTTATTTTTAACTATTGTTATTGTAAGTTATTTTGAGCTACATATTTGAAAACTTTTAATGATTATAAAAATATCTTTTGGAAATATTTTAGTTAAATTGAGTTTACAATTTAGTTTTTGCATTTATCACTACAATTTATCACTTTTAACTAATTACGAAATATTGTTTGGTTTTTAAGTCGAACTGAAATTTATATTTAAGTTGACACTTAATGTTATATTTAAATTAACAATTTAAGTATTTTGTCCAAACTGTTCAAAATTTGTAATAAATTAATGATAATATGTTAAAAGTTAAAGACATAATTTTATAAGTAGAAGTAAAGATATTATTTTAAAATTAAAATTTAGTTTATTTATGATTAGATTTTAGGTTTGATATTTATTTAACCTTATTAACCAACTTATAATCATTATTAGAAAGACACTACAATTTATCACTTTTAACTATTTACAAAATATTTTTTGGGTTGCTTAAGTTAAACTAAAATGTATATTTAACTTGACCCGGTAATGTTATATTTAAAATAATAATTGAAGTATTTTATACAAATTGTTCCAAAATTGTATCTTTAAAATAATAATGGTTTGCATCCAACAATATATTAAAACTAATAAATTAAGTATAATATGTTAAAAGTTAAAAAAACATAACTTTATAAGTAAAAGTAAAGATATAATTTTAATATTGAAATTTAGTTTATATATGATTACACTTTAGGTTTGATATTTATTTAACCTTATTAACCAACTTATAATTATTATTAGAAAGAAACTGAAAAGTCATGGGAGTTTCAAATGAATGTGTTGAAAGAAAAAATGTTTCCTTTATAAGTATACTAGACGAATTCCCGCACGTTGCGCAACGAAGATTAAAAATATATTGTTAAAATATTGAAAAATATATGTTTAAAGTGGTTATGTTATTGACATTAACTTTGAGGTAATATTTTTACACTAATATATATATATATATATATATATATATATATATATATATATATATAATCCCTATTATTTTGAACAATAATATTCATTGACATCAACTCATATTCCTCATTAATAGAATTAAATATAATTATCTATTTAGTATTATTTTTAACAATTATTATTATTGATTAATTATTTTTTAATTATGCGATCATTTTCTAATTTCAATAATGATGTTCATTTAAAATACTATTTATTTATAGCTAAATGTAATTTATAATTTGATGTTATTATCATTTAAAACTGTTATTCATTAGTTTTAAACCACTTATTATTAATAATAAGTTAAAGAAGACTTTTAAGAAGCACTTAATATTATTATTAAAATGTGAAACATACACTAAATAATAAAGTGATAAGATAGACAATTTGCATTTCAAAAGAGACTTGCATGGATAATATGACATATCCATGTAATTTAATTTTATTATTTATAATTATTGCTTATTAATTTTAAAACCACTTGTTATTATTAATAAGTGAAAGAAACTTTTAAAAAACACTTATTGTTATAATTAAAATGTTAAACATATACTAAAATATAAAGTGATAAGATAGACAATTTGCATTTTATAAAAGGCTTACATGGAGAATATGGATAATATGACATATCCATGATTTTTAATTAATTATTGTTTTGAAGCAACATGAACATACAAACATGTATATAATAGTTAATTAAATATTATATATATCATCTTCCATAACATATGATCGATAACATGAATCTAATCTAATTTACATTAAAATTTCAACCACAACATACAATGATATTCGTAAAAGAATACTTAAATCAAGAAAATACAAAAAAGAATTTGTATATAACAAACTTATAAATTAAAAACTTCAACATAATAACATGGCTCGAAAAATTGTTCAAAGCCGTCAAACCAACATCAAAAACTTTAAACTTGTTTTCTTTGTGAATTTTGTATGTGATTTGTATATGTGTGTCTACTCAAAAAGATTGATATTTTTATAGTAGAGTATCCATTAATTGTTTATTAAATATATTATATAAGTTATAAAACCTTTGAATTGTTAATCATTATTAAGAGACTTTTGAGTGATATTCATTAAAATAGGAGGTTTCAAATGCATGAGGTGTTTGCAAATTTTTATGGGGGTTTCAAATGCATGAGGTTCAAGGAAAAATGCTAGCTTTATAAGTATGTATGACTAGGCGTAACCTTGTGCGTTGCGCAAAAATGCATTTAAGTGGTTACAATAATTATGGGAAAAATAGAAATATGTTGAAATTTATGTTTTTAGTCATGTTTTGGGCATTAACCGAATTATCAAATAACATAAAAATCCATCAACTTATATTTTGATACTATCTAATATAGTCCATACCTTATAAACTTTACTTTTACTTTTATAATATCCAATATATATTATATGTTTTTGTATAACATTAATATAATCTACTTTTCTTATGTCTGATAATATTTTTTGGATAAAACAAGAAATAAGTTGTTTTGAATGAGGTATTAATAAACAATATTGAACTAATAAACTTTGTATTACACTATTTATATTACACCAAAACATCCAAGGTTTCATATATGAAATTTAAAATATTAAACATTGAAATTAAGAATGAAGTCATACAAAATATATCATTATACATAAATGTCATCAAGAGTTTTAAAATAAGTCGATTAGTAAATATGATATTTAATTTTAATTACATATTTTGCAAGGCGTACGTTTGTCTTTATGTTGGTGCGCCGACAATCCTCTTCCTTAATTTGTACCTAAAAAATTAAGGTGAATAAGAATATATAATAGATATTACTAACCATTAATATAAATAATTAAAAAGGGTATGCGGATTTCCTACCACCGGTTAAAGACAACATACCTCTCTAGTGGTATCGATTCCTATGTGAAATTGAAGTAGTCGTTCTATGTACACATTGTTTTCTAATTACATAAACAAATATGAGTAACCAAACATAAAAATGTTATCTTTATGTAGGAAAAATATTTTAGTTAACTAACAAATTAAATAATATAAGTTTAAGAGTTAGAAGTTTTAAAACATTAATATTTTTATTAATCAATCAATTAAGTAACACATGTTGAAATTTTTACAATCATTATTAAAAAGCATTTGAAATATTAGATTTTAAATGAATTTTGGTTGAAGTGTTTTGACCTCTATTATTATATATATATATATATATATATATATATATATATATATATATATATATATATATATATATATATATAGAGAGAGAGAGAGAGATGGAAAGTATAACATAAGTATGAGTTTTAATTAATTATCTTTTTGAAACGGTACAATTACAAAAAAAAACATATTTAAAATATTTAATTAAATATTTTCGACATCACCCTATATAACATATGATCAATATATTAACGATTAAACCACAATATACAACGAGTGTATTATAATAATTCAAAAACGAAGAAAATATAAAAACGAATTAGTATAACAAACTTACAAATTAAAAGCTCTAATATAATAGCATATCTCCAAAAGTGGTCATCAGACCTCAACCCAACACAAAAACCTTTAAGTTTGTTTTCTTTTTGAAATTTGTATATGATTTGTATGCATGTCTTCCCAAAAGATTGAACTTTTTATAGTAAACTTTTCACTAAATGCTAATTAAACATAATATAAGTTATAAAACTTTTGAGGTTAAATCATAATTAAGAAAACTTTTGAGTTGCATTAGTTAAAAAAGGAGGTTTCAAATGAATGTGTTTTGAGGAAGTTAAAAAAGGGGGTTTCAAATGCATGAGATTCAAGAAAAATGCTAGCTTTATAAGTATGTATGATATAGATATAGATATAGATAGATAGATATAGATATAGATAGATAGATATAGATATAGATATAGATATAGATATATAGATATATAGATATAAATGTGTTATGTAGATAACAATGTTTAATTAGTATATTGAGAAAATGGCAGAGATAATGACAAATTCCTACTAAACGGTTTTCAATCGGTTTCCCGTACTGATTCTTGAACAACGGAATACAGAAGAATGAAATGCATAATGAAAATTGATTGAATGGAGATGCAAATCAAGCTTGTGCACAAAACCATGTTTCATGTTTTTTAATTTTTTTGTTCTTTATTTTTCATGTATTGTTCTTAAAGTACATTTTATTTTATTTTTCCAAGAATGTAATATTATTCTTTAAAAATGTAAATTATGCATGTGGATCATGCTTATTCTTCAAGAATGTCATTTATGAACTTTTAATTCATATCTTATGCAACACATTCTTAAGGAATTAACTATAATTCTTAGAGAATGAATTATGATTATTTAAGAATGTCTTATGAGAATGTCAATATTAACTATTCTCACTTATTCTCGTATTTTTACAGAAGGATATATGTATTTTATAAAATATGTATTCTTAGAGAATATGTTCCCCCCTTTTGTAAATAATACATATACTTTCAAAACTCATGAATATGAAATTTTCAAGAATGTCATTATCATATACACATAAATCTAATATTCTATATGAATGTTAATAATAAACAATTTGTTAAAGTTTTGATGAACAAATACATTTAATTGATTATTTTCTATAATTGGTTTAACTTTTAAAAATATTAATTTGGATATTTGATTGTTTGATTGTTTAATATTTAATTTGAATTAGTTAACTAAAATATAGGTAATTTTAATTTACTCTTTTAATAAAATCTCATATTGTCCCTTATAATTAACTAATGATAATTATATTGTACATGTTATCCCATGTTAAGATCATGTACCTTATGATCACAAACCTTTCATTTTTTTAATGCAATGGACAAGAATTGGTTATATATTCACACAATATTTGTAATTCACATCTAATCCTAACCATATATATATATATATATATATATATATATATATATATATATATATGAAAAGACTTCCAACCTTATCATCAAGCCCACCACTATTCGTGTCGTACTTACTCTTGTGCTCACATTTTTTGGTTGGTTCACTAACTCGATGTCAAGAATGTATTTTTTTTCTTGGGGATATGGACGAAACTAGATATATGCATTAATCCCTAAGATTTGTTGATAGAAATCATCCTTATTCTGTTTGTTACTTTCAAAAATAATTATATAGGCTCAAGAAGGCCCCATGAGCATGGTATCACCGGTCGCTTCTTATATATCTCATGGATTCTAAAGTGTTGTCTCGGATACTTGTTATTTGTTTATCTAAAAGGGCAAAACATTTAATGGTTACTTCTCTATGTGGAAAACTTTACTCTTAGTGCTTGCAATGATACATTTTATGTGATGTCATCAACACCCATTCATGAGAATTTGCGATGACCGGACTTAGCTCTCCACACCACTCTCTATAAATTAAGGTTACTCATAATGCTCATGGCCTCTTTCTCTTGTAAGCCTAATAAGAGAAAGACATCTTGGATTGTGCCAACATGTCTAACTAGAACCTTGTAGATACTCCAACTGATACTTCATGGAAGCTCATCGCTACTGGACCACCTCTTTAATATGATACCCTTTTATCACTCTCTCATTAAGGCACTTCAATATCTCACTTTTACGAGACCATAACTTATGTATGTCTTTTAACATGCTTATTTCAATATGCTTGTATCACATGAACACCAATTTCAACTTCCTCCTCGTATCTATATATAATTGCTAATTAGTATGCCAACTTGAGTTGTCTTGATTCTTGTCGATCTACTATTTATTGTATCTTCAATAAGGACAATCTCACCTCTTGGTCCTCTAAGCGATAACCCACCATTTCTTGTTCAAGTGTTGAAGTTGAGTATAAAGGTCTTGCAAACTTCACTATATAAACAAGATGTTTAAGAAATATTTTCCTCGAACTTCATGTACCGGTACACAAGCTATGACAGTTTGTTTACATAATATATATGTTCAACATCTCTCTGATAATCCGGTTCAACGCCAATGTACTAAACATGTTAAGATTTACATACCATTAGTACAAAACTTGTTTAGAATGGAAGCAACGAATCATCAATACGTGGATATCTTCACAAACAATCTTTCAACTTGTTTTCAACGCTTTCAAAACTTGTTTGAGAGTTTAATTTCCTCCCGTTCTACCATGGAGAAATATTAGATAGATATGTAGATACACGTAATTACTTTGAGTTGATTTGTACACAAATGTAAATTATGAAAGTTTCTTAACATTGTACACTATATATCTCTCTTTTGCGTTTAATGAGATTTGGATGATTCTGTTGAATCCTGGAGAAAAATGTTAAGGAAACTTTTTTTCTACCCAACCGAAATCATATACATATAGGAAGATGACATTTAAATTCGGTTGAATTGATCATGGACCGTAGCCAAGGGTCTTACGCCTTGGAACCCTACCACAAGCGATGCCTATGGACCATGTGTTCCCAAGATCAAATCAACTTCACCATTCCTAAGCTTGAATCATAGCTAAAACTAAACTCATTTTGTCTTGAGTTAATAATGATCATACTAAGTGGCTTGATAACACCAAAATCACCAATATTTTGAGAACACTAAAATCACCAATATGTGGTACGACATGTTGAAATGTAGGTACAAGGAATTTGATGTCTAAAGTACATCTTGACTATAAGAAATAAAACATGAAAATGTAACTTACTATGATCTCAAATTACTTTTCTTGTTTCCAGAACTGAGTTTGCAAGTAAAAACAACATGCTGACAGATGATAAGAAAGCACTAGGAAGGGTTCATCGGAAGCAAAACCGGGGGACCATTTTTGTAATTTATTTTAATAATAAAAATTGTGAAAAAGACGATATGTTCATTTTGTGTGGGTCTTAACGATAAAATTTAAGAAAGATGGAGGGAGGGACCATCTTTGTAACAAAAGTCATAGCTAGGGTCATGAAGTACAAATTTTACCATTTCTCTAATTTACTCTGTAAACTATAAAATTAAAGTCAAACCACGTGGGTTGTGGTGACTTGGTAAGACATGTGGAAGATATGGTGGATAACCTATTGACCCATGTTCAAATCCTGAAACTACTCAGCAGCCCCTGTGGCCATGGAGGTTCGCCTACAGTGACTCCAGGACATGAGACATAGCCTCATGTTCGCAGCGGGGGATTAGTCGTTGCGCAAAAGCTGGCCCGAAAACCCTCGTTAGAGAAGTTCCATTTCCAAAAAAAATCTATAAAATTAAAGTCTGAAAGTAAAACTATATAGATTTATAGAATACAACATCATCACCATGCACCAACATTTCTGCCATGAGTTATCGAGTTAAAATTCTTCAAATATCATTGATCATTAAAAAATATATATTAAATAAAATTAGCCTATATGTTTAAACGCATAATCACCGCAAACTTTCTGGTTTCATAAGACTGGGCTCAATTTTGATTTTAATGAATCATTTCCTTAAATAACATTTGAAGTGAATGATAAATTAATGAATTTTTAAAGCAAATTTATATCCTCAGTTTCTAATTGAGAATTGATTAGGTGTGTGTATATGATAAATTTAAAAGCTTATTATTACAATTGGAAGTTTTTTTTTTCCATTAATTACCTTCATTTAACTGGTTCCTGTTTTGTAGCGGTAACGTTAGAAAAAAGTGAGAGGATAATGGCCACTAGGTCTATTTAAATGAAGATTATCAATCCCTAAACCAAAACATAACGAAAACTCACGCTGAATTGAGTCTTGTAATTGCCCATTAACATGGCCAAGCTTGCATCTTTCTTCTTAATATTCGTTGTTGTAATCTCAGGTTTGTGTACTCGATCTGTATATGATTAACTTCCAAAATTTTATTTTAGATTTAATATATATTTTTTGGAACGGTATTATTTGCATTTTAATATACATGAAGTTTCTTTGTAACAAGGAACACGACATTTGATAATATTTTAGCAACTGATTGCAAACATGTCCAATCTCTTGCCGGAGAATTTATCATACAAGGACTTCTATTTTTATTTATTTAAGATAGCCATATATGTAATATCAAATACTTTATAGTTCGTCTTAATATTTAACGTGTTTATTTTATTTTATGTTTTCATTTTTCAGTTGGAGCTTCCATTGTGAATGCACAACATAGATGCAAAGAGGTGTTTGATCCAAATGCTTGTACTCTTGGTGATTGTCGTGAGCAATGTTATAAAAAACACAAGGGCAATGGAATTTCTGAGCTGTCAAGTGATATTATGTACCATCCCCTTATGGCACGTATCACGATATTGTCCGCTTTGGGTTCTCGCCACGAAAACTTTCCAAGTGGGTCACCCATCCACGAACTGCTTTCGCTTACTGTTGGGTCAAAAATATGGTTTATACTTTACTTTTCTAGGAAAGTGTATTTTTATGTCTAGGACCGTAAACAACTTGGTGGTTACGGCTGTATATGTGTTTACGGTTGTGTTTACGGTCGTGAACATGTTTACAACCGTAAACCCATTCACGGCCCATGTCTACTATATATTGTATTAGTGGTGAGGAGTGTGTGTGTGTGTGTGAGTGTACGGCCAAGAGGAGAGATAGAGTGAGAGCATATTCTAGAGAGAGAAAGTTAGAGAGAAGAGAGGAGCTTAAGTGTGTGTATTCTAAGGTGTGTTGTAGAGAGAGAAAGTGAATCTTGTGTAAGGAGCATCATTCCATTCTAATCAAATCATACAAGATTCATCATCTTCTTCTTCTCCTTCTTCTTCATTAGATTTGGCATCATCCGTTTGATCGGGATTCCGTACCATCAAACGAATCTGATTGATACACAAGCAGATTGGGGACTTACAAGTGGTATCAGAGCTTGGATTGTATCAATCAATTTTTGCAGATCTGAAGCTATTTGACCTTATTTTTGAAGGATTTTTGTGTTTTTGGATAGATCTTGGCAAAATAGGGGGGGTTTGTTCTTCGTGTTTTTGATAAAAACGAGTTTTTCATCGAGTTTTGGAGCTACAAAGTCGAAAAAACGCTGTTTTTGGTCGTAACCAGCGAGGGGGTGGCGGCGTGTACGGCCAGCAACTAGGGTTTCCGAAGCGTTTGCGGCCGGAAACGATTTGCGGTCTGAGGGTTTACGGTCCGAGGTCTCACGAGTTTACGGTCCGAAGACACGTGTTCGGTCAGGCGGGTTTACGGCTCAGCAGTTTACGGTCCTCGGAGTTCACGGCTCAGCCTCGTCCTCGCATCGTAATCTCGGCCAGCAGGAGTCTTCGCATCAGGTACTTATTAAAAAAAAAAATTATTTTGGGGTGCCGGGGATCGAACCCGGGTCTCCTGCCTCTTCAACTCAGCGCCTTACCGGTTGAACTACCAAGCCACACACTTCATTACTTCGAAATTTAATTCAAAAGGAGTCCTTTCTCGGTTCCTAATTTCGCAAATTCAACACTTTTAACCCAAAAATCAATTTCCTTTTATTTTAAAAATTGCATTTTCAACCCAAATTTTTAGTTTTTAATTTTTGACTTTTAATTTTGACTTTTTACTTAAAAATTTGACTTTGACTTTCAAGTTTGACATTTGACTTTAAACTTTGACTTTCTCGTTTAACCTTTAAATTTTCAATTTTAGCTTTTCGGTTTGACCTTTAAGTTTGACTTTTAAGCTTGACTTTTAAGGTTGACTTTTGAGTTTTTAGTCAAAGGGCATATTTTTTATAAAAATGAGTTCCTCATCCATTACGGTAAATGAAGTTTCATGTACTCCATCTTGTGAAGCTAGGATTAAATTTCTCCGCGAACAAATTGATTTGCTAAAAAGGGAAAATGAGGACCTAAAATACGAAGGATATCAACTTAGGAAAGGACAGAAACCCTTAAAAGCACAATTAGAAGCCAAAACAAAAGATTTTAGAAAACTTCAAGAAGAATACAGTAATAAATGTGCAAACTATAGATATGTGACAGAACAACTTGCAGAGTTAACTGCTGAACTTGACACATTAAAACATAAGTTTGAAAATGCGGATTTTAATTTCAGAAAATTTGATGTGTCGAGTGAAGTAGTTGCATCAATGATGGAAAATAGTTTGAGATTTAAAAATAATCAGTCAAATGGTTTAGGGTATGATAAAGTGCCTCCTCCTTTTAATCACACCTATCAGTATAACTCTTTGACAAAAGAGGAAATGGACAAAGAGGCACATCTCAAATATGGAAAACCTAATGTATTTGTGTCGGGAAGTGGTCCTAAGGTTGAGAATACTAATGTTTCTACTTCCTATGCAGATCAACCACTAAGTCATTGCAAGCACGTTGCTGAAGAGAGTGTGTCTGATAATAAGATTGTTTCAAAGTCTGATGTTTTTGTTTCAAACGATGCTACTCTTGTTTCTAACTCTAAAACTAATGCTTTGTCTTGTGCTGATTCTGTGTCAAAGTCTGATGACTTAAATTTTTTCGATATATTTGATGATATCTTTGATAATTCTGCTGTGGTTGTGCCAGAAAGTGTTGAGCTGAACGATTCTAATGCTTCTACTTCTTGTGCAGGTAAAGTAACGGAAGATGAGAACAAGGAGAAAACTATTGAACAAACCAATGTCTCCTTGAACTCTGAATCTGTTGCTTCGAACTCAGTTGCTTCTGATCAACCTGCTGTTGAGAAATACATGCCACCAAAACAAGCGAAACAGAGTGCTTGCTGTAATTGTGCTTGTGGGAACAATAAGAGACAAGGCATGGACACGCCACCAGGGGCAGGAAGAAACAATTTCCCAGTGAAGAAAAAGACATGTTTTCACTGTGGAACACTTGGACACATTGCCAGAAATTGTCCAAATCGCGCATACGTTCCCTACTATGCACAAGGGTGGCAGAACGCGCCAAGAGGGAGATTTTCCAAAAGAAACCCCTCAAGGTCACGCTCAGACAATGGCGACTGGAACACGCAAAAGGCCAAGAATCAAAATCCCAAGGGCAAGAAGGTAATGTCGGCCAAGAAGTCCAATCCAAGAGATGCTCCAGTGAAATCAAGACCGGTTAGGTCAAAGTAATCTCGAAGATCGACTTCAAGTTCTGAAACAAGTGCTGGGGCACCCATCGGATCGAAAAAGAAATGGGTTAAACCCAACTACAGATGGGTACCAAAGGTTCAATCTCCCAAATCACCCAATGACTCTAATATTTCTTCATCTTCTGTTTGTGATAAGCAGGACATGTCGTGGGAGAGAGTTCCTTGCAAAGACGACAAAGGTCAACCCAGTTTCAAAATGGACTGGGTTCCAAAGATCAACTGATCCCGCTCGGTGTCGGAGCAGCTATGGAGGCATATCATCAGACTTCGGTTTGTTGATAGTAGCTGTTCCTGGCACTTGCTAGGGGACATCTCTCAACTGTACTACATTCATAACTTTGTTTGAGAGTATGTGTCCTTTGCGGGAAGGGAAGAAAGGAAGGGATCACACATGGGGTTTGTGCTTAATGACATGAAGAATTTTCGGATCTGTTCTGAGATTATGCGTGCTGTTCTCAGACCTTCTGGATGCAAATTCAATCGATGACTTACGGTTTGAGTTTTCTTCTCGATACTCCTGAGTTTTTCTTAAGCTGATTCGCTTCAAAGACAAATTTTTGTTTTAGGATAGTTTAAATTTGCGCATTTAGTTTTCTTTCTCACCCATGCACAAATTTAGGGGGAGAAATAAAAACAAAACAAAAATTAGAAAAATTTTAAAAAATCCAAAAACATTAGAAAATCAGAAAATCCAAAAATATGTTGTTAATGGAATGTGCTTGCAGGTGATGTGTTGGGAAGTGATATCAACAAGTGTAACAGGCAATTTGAATCCGTGTAACGTACCAAAGTTGAATTGTCTAGGCTCTGTGTTCAATACGCTGGTAGGCACGAAAGATTTAAAATGGACTTGACTAGGCATAGATGAACTTAAGGAATCTAGAGACTTGAAAAATCTTGACCTAGATAGATCCATTTAGCCTGACAATACGACGCTCAGATAGGTTGAGCAGGGAGATATACATGAGAATTTGCGGATACACTAAATAATCTGTATCTAGAACCGTGGTTTAACTCTTCCTCGATGTACGGACTCTGTCCTTAATTCCGGTATTGATGGGGCGACTGGGGAATTCCGATAAAGTAGGTCTGTAGGAAATTTTTTTTTCTACTAACATCTTAATTTGTCTCATGAAAATGGAGGTAAAAGGCATAAATGAATAAATCTACAGCTTTGAATCTCAAAGTCCATCTATGATAAACAACTTGCTTGAAAATACGACGCTTAGATAGGTTGAGCAGGGAGATATACATGAGAATTTGCGGACACACTAAATAATATGTATCTAGAACCGTGGTTTAACTCTTCCTCGATGTACGGACTCTGTCCTTAATTCCGGTATTGATGGTGCGACTGGGGAATTCCAATAAAGTAGGTATGTAGGAAATTATTTTCTTGCTTTCTTTCTGTTAGTCATATGTTGCCTCCTCTGCGTGATTGAAATACATCCGACCTGGACTGCAACATATGCAATTCTATTTATCTGCATCTTCTATCTATGAAATTCTTCCTGTCTGTTAGTCATATGTTGTCTCCTTTGCGTGATTGAAATACATCCGACCTGGTACACAACATATGCACCATTCTACTTCTCAATCCCTCTAAATCTGGTTAGTCATATGTTTCACCCTCTGCGAGATTGGAAGAGATCCGACCTGGGTGTATAGCATATGCATTCTAAATCTGACTTCTCTCATAATAATTGTCTGGTCACCTAAAGTAAGGAGTACTTTGGAAGTTCCTGATTATTGGGGTGTGTCAGGAAGCGGGAAACATGTTCTAGTACATTTAAAATTGAACAATCACTAGGTTGTCTGTAGATCTCGCTGCTCAATTTAGGTGGACAACAATATCTTTGGTCGTCGTCAGCTGAATGGTCCTTTAGGAATATTATCTAAGAACATAGGATCACATTGTCTTGTCACTTATAGTATGTCCTAATTTTGTCACAATCTCTCGTGTTTAAGTGGACCACAATACCGGCGATTGACCAGATCTATTCATGAAGGGAGAGGTACTGATAAACGGATAAAGGCTGTCTAAAAAACTTTGATCCCAAATCACTCTTAAAGTTAGCTATTATCTTTGTTTTTGATAAATTTGTTCATAGTTTTCTTCTAATTTAAAAAATTAGGGAGAGAATTAAAAGTTTTAAAAACCAAAAAAAATCAGAAAAAAAAATAGTGTTATTTCTGTTTTATTTCTTTTTCAGAAAATATGAAAAATCCAAAAAATATTGTGTGCTAAATTTTATTTTAGTTTTGTTTCTATTTTTAGCTTTGTTTGTCTTAAAAAGTGAATTCAGATGTAGATGAGACTCGTGGAGAATGTATCAAGAATTTATGAGCCAAGACTTCATCCGTGAGTGTCGAAGAATTTTCATTCAAAGGAGCAAGAAATGAAGATTATTCTTTCAACATTCAATCTTTCAACCCCAGAAGCAAGGTGAAACTGTCCTTGAAGATTATGTGACAGATTGCATTGAAGCCTCTTCAATCAATTTGCTGCTGAAGTGATCCAGAAGATTCGTTCTCTCTGATATTCTCTCTGAAGATTCTCAAGCTGAAAGCGCTATCTTTCAAGAATCTCTACAAAAAACCTCCTCACCCAATGTGCGTTCAATGTCAAATTCTGAAGAAAATCCCAACTGCTCAAGATGAATCCATTCATTGAAGATTCATCAAGTTCATCTTGAAGCTGTGAAGAAATCGAAGATAAACGCTGACGTCAAGCTCCAAATGAAGATTAACAAGAAAGGTCATCTACTTTTTTAGGGGGAGATTGTTGAGTCAATTAGAAAAGAAAGCTATAAACCAAGCGGGAGATTGTTGGGTCAAAAATATGGTTTATACTTTACTTTTCTAGGAAAATGTATTTTTATGTCTAGGACCGTAAACAGCTTGGTGTTTACGGCTGTATATGTGTTTACGGTCGTGAACAGGTTTACGGCTGTAAACCCATTCACGGCCCATGTCTACTATATATTGTATTAGTGGTGAGGAGTGTGTGTGTGTGAGAGTGTACGACCAAGAGGAGAGATAGAGTGAGAGCATATTCTAGAGAGAGAAAGTTAGAGAGAAGAGAGGAGCTTAAGTGTGTGTATTCTAAGGTGTGTTTTAGAGAGAGAAAGTGAATCTTGTGTAAGGAACCATCATTCCATTCTAATCAAATCATACAAGATTCATCATCTTCTTCTTCTCCTTCTGATTCATTAGATCTGGCATCATCCGTTTGATCGGGATTCCGCACCATCAAACGGATTTGATTGATACACAAGCAGATTGGGGACTTACACTTACATCAAACAACTTAAGCAAACAACCAAAAAAACTCATCAAATTCCCTCCTACTTTTTAAACACAATGTCATCATACTTCAAGATTCTTTTTTCCTTATTTTAAATACTTCCTTATCTTCTTGGCCTTCCGATCTCCAGGACCGCTTTGGAAGATCAACACATCGGTCTGAGGTGGGTCCCTTCCAGTCGCCTTGTCTAGGAAATCGTATGCTGCGACCTTGGTTCATTTTTCCCGGACCACGAATCCTTCCTATAACTTGGAGATTGTAGATTTCCTCAACTCCTTCACTTCCTTTTCCAACTTTCGCATCTTGTACTTGCTTTCCTCGGCAACCTCAACCAACATTTGATTCTCTTGCACGAGCCTTGATCTAAGTTCATCTATCTCCTCAGTCTTCATTTTCAGGTTGTGAATCTCGCATTGTGCCTACGACATTTCTTATTTATAAAGTTGCTCCCAGTAGAATCCAATCCAGGGCTAGTTGGTGTATACTCTCATGAAGAACCATTGGGAACAAAGACATGAAACGTTTCATATGCCCTTTATGGAGTATAAGCCAACTTGCCCCGGGAGCAACTTTATAAAGAAAAAAAATGCCCTAGGCACCGTGCGATATTCACAGCCTAGAAAGGAAGATTGGGGAGATAGATGAACATAGATCAAGTCTCGTGCACGAGAATCAAATACGGGTTGAGGCTGCCGAGGAAAGCAAGCGCAAGATATGGAAGTTGGAAAAGGAAGTGAAGGAGCTGAGGAAATATACCATCTCCAAGTTATGGTAAGGATTTTTGGTCTGGGCAAAACAAGCCAAGGTTGCAATGTACAATTTCCTAGGCAGGGTGGCTGGAAGGGACCCACCTCAGGTCGAGGTGTTGATCTCCCAAAGCGGTCCAGGAGATCGGAAGGCCAAGGAGATAAGGAAGTATTTGAAGGAAGGAAAAAGAATCTTGGAGTATGATGACATTTTGTTTAAAAAGTAGAATGAGGGAATTTGATGAGTTTTTTAGGTTGTTTGCTTAAGTTGTTTGATGTGAATAAAATTACATGTGGAAAAAAATATGACTTTTTACAGTATTTAACGAAAATATGACTTTTTACATTCTAAAATGATGTGCGGACACTAAATTACATGTGGAAAAAAATCAGGTAATTCCAACCTCATATGTGTATTTTAAAAAGCGGGACTAATTAAAAAAAAACAAAATGTTGAAACGAAAAAATCATAGCAATGATATCTTGTCTTCAGGAGCCTATAATTGATTCAATATCTAACAAATATATGTGTTTTTACAATCTAAAATGAAGTACAAACACCAAATTACATGGTAGAAAAAAATAAGTAATTCTGACTTCATATGAGTGAGTTATACAAATTTAAAAAAGCGGGGCAGATTAAAAAAAACAAAAAAGTGTTTTTACAATATAAAATGAAGTACAAACACTTTTCCACACAAGTTACATTTCACTGCATCCAACTTGTTTTTCCAGGAAAAAACCATATTCCCAACCAATATCATCCGAGTTTCGTTTATGTGCACCGATCGTGGTTGATCCCACTGATAGTGAAGTCAAATTTATGGATGACATGATTGGAAACTATTATATACACCAGAAAAATACATTAGAAATGCATTAGAAATTATACAATCACACCAGATATCTTCAGAAATCATAATAACATAGTAAACATGCACCAGAAATAAAAAACAACTAGATATCAACATAATTCTCATCAAAAATGGAAGTCTATATAAACAACAGCAAGTCAAAATCGAAAACATAAGTCTATATACACAAAAACAAGTCAAAATCGCATTTTGGTTGTTTTCAATCAGCATTTTGGCTGCATAAATCAAGAATATATGAAGAAATACATACAAATGAGAGAAAAACGAAAAACATATGGTTTTGTGTGGAAAAAAACGAAGAATAGATGGGAGAAATCCCAACTCAACATTTTTTTTTGGGAGAAAAACGAATTCAGTACTAGTACAAATGTACAATGAAAGCAGTCAAAGCACCAGAAAAAAAAAAACAAAAACAGAAGTTTATATAAACAACAACAAGTCAAAATCGCATGTTTGTTGTTTCAATTAGCATTTTGGCTGCAAAAATCAAGAACAGATGGAAGAAATACATACAGATGGGAGAAATACGAAGAACATATAGTTTTGTGTGGAAAAACACGAAGAACAGATGGGAGAAATACCAACTCAACAATTTCTTTTGGAGAAAAACGAATTCAGTGCAAGGAGAATGTAACATCCCAAAAATTCAAGCCAATTTAAAACTTTTTAAGATATTCAAAAACCGATAATTATTACAAATATGTTTTCAAAATGGTTTAATGTCAGAGTTTCCCAGAATCAAATCATAAAAACAAGGAGGTGCACGATCACGCCTTCGCCTTCCCGCGATCATCAGAAGTACCTGAAACAATAATCGATAAATGTAAGCTCGAAGGCTTAGTAAGTTACCCCCAAAATACCAACGCCATACAGATATAACCATATCATATAAACATACACAGAACAACATGCATAATGAGCCTTCAGTCTGACTGGACCGCCTCGCAGGCCTTCAGTCTATCTGGACCGTTCTCCGAGCCTTCGGCATGTCTGGAACTCCTTGCAGGGCCTTCAGCCTATCCGGACCGCTCGCCGGGCCTTCGGTCTGACTGGACCCTGGCCGGGTCTGCAGTCTATCCGGTCCGCCCAGGGTATGTTGGCCTTCAGCACAAAGCAGGACCGCCTCAACCCAACCCCAAATCAAACAAACATGTGCACATACATATCATACGTTAGCATATATAACAGTTAAACTGATCTAACAGATCAATAGCATAGCAACATCCTATAACCAGGATACCGACCTAACCAGGTCACTAATATAGCATCATCCTATATCCAGGATACTGATCTAACCGATCTGTAACATAACAACCATCCTATAACCAGGATACGTATCTAAAAGATCACTAACATAACATAGTCATATAAACTAGGACGCCGACCTACCAGGTCCTAAGCATATCACCATCCTAACTACCAGGATGTAAATCAACATATATATATATATATATATATATATATATATATATATATATATATATATATATATATATATATATATTCCAAACGCTAGCTAGCATGTACATCTAGTTATACAGATCTAACAGATCAATAATCATAACATGCAATAACCTGGATACAAATCCGATAAGGGTCGGCATTGGTGCCGTAGACCCTGTCAGTATAGTGAGGAGAACTCACCTGGTGATGCTGAAGTCCCGCGAATAAAACTCCAACTGCTGATTGACAGATTCTCGAACTGCCAACATCAAACAATACCCAATTAATAATTGGGTCCCAAGCCCAAAGTCCAACTTACACTCCAAAGCCCAAAAGTCAAGTAATGGGCCAAAGCCCAACATATGACCCAATTTTCCAAATTGGGCCCAATCCTCTCTAATGGGCCTTATCCTCAAGCCCAATAATTTTCCTTAGTCCATCACCCTATTTCCAATTGGCCCACGAAGGCCCACAACAACCTAATCCAAGACATGGCCCAAACCGAGGCCCACAAATGCGAAGTCCATTTCTATATTGGGCCACAAGGCCCAATAGACCCAACTATTCCAATATTGGCCCAAAGATACATTCAGGCCCAACAACCAGCAAATCCAGGCCCAAAACCATGTGGGCCCAAAGGTCCGAAGTCCGCTAAGGCCCAAGTCTTCCTGAGAGCGTACACCCAACGTACCTCTTCTGTACGCTTAGCGTACTGGGCGAAGGGATGTACGCGCAGCGTACAACATAGTACGCCCAACGTACAAACAGCTTATGCACACAGTCCATTAAGTGCTTAATACATGAAGACTTTACGTCCCAAACTCAGATCTAAGTCGTTTGATGAGTCCTAAGGCATAAAATTGACAACTTTATGCCTTTGCATGCTCCAAAAAGACCAAATAGCATTCTACTTTCATGGGAGTGACTCAAACTCCCACATAGATGGTCTTAAGCTCTAAAGGTACCAACTTTATGGACCTTAGACCTCAGAAACACTAAGAGGGGCAACTCAAAGCTCCTGGAATGAAATCAATACCACTAGATCTCATACTTGGGACCAAAATGAACAAAAACCCACAAATGGTAGATCTAAGATACCAATGATCAAGTTCAAAGCTTTATACCTTCATTAAGCTGAAAATGAGTCACAAAAGCCAGATCCATAAGCTTCTCCTTGATCCCCCATCTTTGCATCAACTCCACCTTCTTGGAAATGGACCCAAACACTCCAAAAATGGACTCCATGAGCTTAAAATGCCACCATGGATGATATATGACGATTTCTAGGGTTTTAGAGGGTGGATGCTGAAGGTATTAGGGTTAGGTTATGAGATAAGGAGTTTAAACAGGGTCCAAGACCCTAAAATAGGGTTCTTATCTGTTTGGCGTACGCCCAACGTACTCCGAAGAACATTCGCGACATTCCTGGTCAGTACGCCTAGCGTACTCCAAGGTACGCCCATCGTACTGCCTTCCTCACTAGTACGCCCCGCGTACACTTTGTGTACGCCCCGTGTACTCGGCTAGGCCTGAAAACCCACAAAACTTCTGAAGGCCATAACTTCTTCGTTATAAACCCGATTCCGACGATCCTTATATCCACGGAAAGGTAACGAGAAGCCCCACACATATATCAACTTTATTTAACATGAAAACCAACTGAACTAAAACTCAAAATTCATAAAAGAAGTCCAAAGCACTACATTCCCGTTTTACCCTTGACTCCAAAGTGCAAACCGAACTATTGGGTCACATACCCTCATTACCCCCCATCCAAATGGGCCTAAATCTTACCTTATAAAGGCCCTAATCCTTATGATGACCGCTCTTCGGCTACCGCCTCGAATTAAGAGTTAATTCGGAACAGGGCGTTATAACTTTCCCCCACTTAAATTTGATTTCGTCCTCGAAATCGTTTCTTACCAATCCTTGCAACCCAAAATCCCGAGGGGCACATTCACAACCATAACGTATGACAATCTTCTAGGGAGGCTAACTCCACAGAAAATTCCAACCCGAAGAAAATAATTTCATAATCCCACGCAACCAATCAACCCTACTTCACCTGAAAACCTGCAATCCGGAAACTGGAATTTGGCCTGACTCCCTCACAGACCGCCAATACTAACGATTGCTAATTCCATTACCTTTATTCCCTAAACGGACTACTCAACCCTGGAAACCTAAGGCCCCTACCAGAGTACAAAACCACCGATCATACTACTGCCGAGAACTATTTACTGGACAAAAGAGATTCGATAATCCTTCCAGAGTAAGCTAATTCTAATGGCAAGATTTCCCAAGGATATGATGAACAATGGGAGACAAATTGGGAGATGAATCATTTGTGCAAACCGGAAATTATTCCACTAACCCCTGAATCAACATATACATGACTGCTAGCTCATAACCACAAACACCCATGACTGGCCCGATCAGCCTCAGGCTGAAATACCAACATGTCGAATCAATCCAACCATCGAGTTGAAATTCTCAGGGTTTGTTGGCCTACCGCCTCAACCCTACCGCTCCTCGTGAGCCTCCGTGCCTACGACTTTTAGTCGGCCCACACTGGGTATCTTGGCCTATTGCATAGAGCAGGACCGCCTGAACCCTATCCAAATACAATGTGTCGCCATAGACGATCAGGAGAAAGATCTAACCAGATTCCCAGAACCTGAAAGACAGGGACGTCCTAACCCAGCCACCTTCGATCTCACCATCGATGACATCACACCTTTCGCCCAAAACTTGCGACTCGCAACTCAAACCCAAAAGATTCCCCACTTACCTTACTGACTTCCAGAATGCACGCCTCGCGCAGATACATTCGTGATTCCCAACGCGAGTTTCCACTATAAGCCTTCTCTAAAATGAACACTCATATTCTTCTCGAAGGCCCTTCCTTATCACTGATGAGCATTACATTATGAATCTACCACCGACCTATCAATTCAAATTCACTCAGATTCGAGCACACACTTAACCGAACACCCGGACTAAACTCAATGCATGACTGAAATCCCAACCCGATTTCCCAAATTCTGCTATCAAGCACTCAAAAGACGCGATCCACACGCTAGGGAGTTTTACCGAACTCCCATCTCACACAACCCGGAAACCAAACAACCACTTGGGCCGCCTTCCTCCCTGACGGGGATTGTGAAACTTATCCTAGTTTCAAAATCGCTCCTGCTTCTGAATCTTGGGATGATTCTCCCCCACTTTGAATCGACTAAATTCTCAAAGCACACAAGAACTGAAGGATTTCCAATCCTTCTTCTCTTGCAACGATCGACTCGTTGACTACTAACGCTTAACCTTGCCATTGATCCATTACTAGCCAACCCAGAAGACCGCATACTCACTGAATACTAAATGAATACTTGTCGAATCCTAGCAACACTGTTAATCCCAGATGCTTGAAATGATACTACACTCAAAGCTTGAAATCCAATGACAAATGCTTGGACCAAAACCACAGCAATAGACCACTTCCCTTGGCGACCCCACCAGCCGATCTGAGCACAATGATTGAAACCACCAAACCCCGATGATGGTGGATAACCACCCTGCTGAACCCCGAGCACAGACCTTCCCCATAATACCCCTGAACCGATCTCGACTACTACCTAACATGAAACCGAACACTTGGAGCTTGCTATATAAGAAATGACCCGTTAATAACCCACTAATGATTCATGACATGCAAAAGACGCAAAACACTCCCCGAAGATACAGCCCAACGGTGACATAATCACAACCCTTGGAGCGAAAAACTCCATCGTGCAGTTTCCCGTAAGCTGCACTGAATTCGGCCCTGCTGGCCTCTCAAAAGCTGGTCTGAAATCTTGGGTCTCTTCCTGGGACCCTCCAATATATGCACCTAATCTGGTCCCCTCTTCCCAATGTGCTCCAAACCAATCTCCCGCTCTCGGGCTCTAGAAGTCATATCATTCAGGGTCTCGCATCCTGACTCACTCACCAGCTCAATCGTTCACAGCTGAACTGCAGTAACCGAAGCAACCTCTTCCCTATAGCGGGCTACAAACTACTCCCAAGACATAGTCTTCAATCCCAAAAGTGCAATAGATCGTACAATCAATCCTTACCGTCCGATACAAGAGATCCAAGATGAACCAGACCTTACAAAATACTTATGCTACATCGACCCACCCGCACTCACTAGCGCTGAACTACTATCGCTAATCCCGGCGACCAACTGACCCCGGGCTGGATTACAACCTGATCCTGGGGTCCTAAGTCTGCTCACTCATTTGATCTCGAAAACTGAAAGAGCACAACCATTGCCCTATAAAATGACATTTCAATCCATCAATTAACCATTCTACTTCCAACATCACTCCCTTACGGAGTCCCTGCGACTCGAATCCCGACCTCGAACAAAACCCTTGAAGCCTCAAATCCAGAATCTCTTGTGCCAGCCTCCCCCGCTCATCCCGCGGAGTGCAACGAGTACAAAACCTCTCCCTGCACCCAAGTAACATCCCAAATAACTACAGCTCTCTGCTCATCAGAATACGTCCCAGTAACAAGTCCCCACCAGTCCTTCGCCCCGGACCTCAGCAAGTTCAGAGCGCGCCTGACCTTCTGGTCAGTAGGACATGAACATGTGAAGCAACATCCCTCCACGTCAGATGACCACCTCATGGCTATAACCGAGTCCTGAACCCTATCGAAAGTCGGGGCTTTGCGTTATCGAAGTCCCGATACTGGAAAGCTCGACCAGCTCCTCCCCCTGCCGCCGTTACAACTTATGTAGTTGTCGCGGCAGCTGTCTCGACAATTGTTGCATAGCGCTCATCAAAATACTCAACCATGGCGGTCCTGATAAACCCAATCATCTCCAGCAACTGTCCCCGGACGATCTCTATCACCTCCTCCCGGATGATCTCAATGACACGATCCTTTGACAATGTTGGCCTATCCTGGCTGCCAGCTCCCGATCCTGATCCGAATCCGTTCTCAACACGTCTCGTAACCACCATTCTGGTAATACACCAAAAAGATCTCTGCTAACCCATATAATGACATGGAACCAACTCCCAACCAAACCCTAGGGGTTGTGACTTCCTTGCTACGCGTATGGGTCCTGTGCTTTGAGTAGTACGGGCCCATACTACCTTCCACACCTACCCATATTTGTCTCAAGTATCACCACAACACCCTAACAGTATACATAAACATAGCGAGCGCTCAATCCTCACTCCTAGAGGAATGCTAAATATCTCATGACTGGCCTCACAGCCTCGCACAACCCACCCATGAAACTTCCACTAACCCTGCAGCACTAGTGTATGCTAGCCATACATAACGCTAGACCCTATAGACTTTCGAATATCCAATCCTACCCTAAGCTCCCAATTAAGCAAGAACAGAACATAAGGCCAAATCAAACATTCTCACGCTATAAGATCTTAATTATGTATAACCGTGATGCATACACTAAGCAACTACAGTAATGATGTCAATATCATATAGAGGAAACCCTAGGCTAGCAGGCATCATGTAATCAGGCGATTCTATCATGCAATTCCTGAAGATCCCTAGCCTAGTAATAGCATGCTGTTCTAACATATCACATAATCAAATAATTGTATGTTATTTTTGGGTCTACTTACTGGCTCCGACTGATCGTACACCCTGCATCCTACTTTACTTATTTTGAAAACCATTTAGAAATCATTTTGAAAATCTTTCCTTGATTTGAGACAGGATTCACACGAGTGTTCCTCCAATTCAGTCAAACCAAGGCTCTGATACCAACTTGTAACATCCCAAAAATTCAGGCCAATTTAAAACTTTTTATGATATTCAAAAACCGATAATTATTACAAATATGTTTTCAAAATGGTTTAATGACAGAGTTTCTCAGAATCAAATCATAAAAACAAGGAGGTGCACGATCACGCCTTCGCCTTCCCGCGATCATCAGAAGTACCTGAAAACAATAATCGATAAATGTAAGCATGAAGGCTTAGTGAGTTACCCCCAAAATACCAACACCATACATATATAACCATATCATATAAACATACATAGAACAACATGCATAATGAGCCTTCAGTCCGACTGGACCGCCTCGCAGGCCTTCAGTCTATCTGGACAGCTCTTCGAGACTTTGGCACGTATGGACCGCCTCGCAGGGCCTTCAGCCTATCCGGACCGCTCGCCGGGCCTTCGGTCTGATTGGACCCTTGCTGGGTCTGCAGTCTATCCGGTCCGCCCAGGGTATGTTGGCCTTCAGCACAAAGCATGACCGCCTCAACCCAACCCCTAATCAAACAAACATGTACACATACATATCATACGCTAGCATATATAACAGTCAAACCGATCTGTAACATAACAACCATCCTATAACCAAGATACCGATCTAACAGATCACTAATATAACATAGTCCTATAAACCAGGACGCCAACCTACCAGGTCCTAAGCATATCACCATCCTAACTACCAGGATGTAAATCAACATATATATATATATATATATATATATATATATATATATATATATATATTCCAAACGCTAGCTAGCATGTACAGCTAGTCATACAGATCTAACAGATTAATAATCATAACATGCAATAACCCGGATACAAATCTGATAAGGGTCGGCATTGGTGCCGTAGACCCTGTCAGTATAGTGAGGAGAACTCACTTGGCGTTGCTGAAGTCCCGTGAATAAAACTCCAGCTGCTGGTTGACAGATTCTCGAACTGCCAGCATCAAACAATACCCAATTAATAATTGGGTCCCAAGCCCAAACTCCAACTCACACTCCAAAGCCCAAAAGTCAAGTAATGGGCCAAAGCCCAACATATGGCCCAATTTTCCAAATTGGGCCCAATCCTATCTAATGGACCTTATCCTCAAGCCCAATAATTTTCCTTAGTCCATCACCCTATTTCCAATTGGCCCAGAAAGGCCCACAACAACCTAATCCAAGACATTGCCCAAACCGAGGCCCACAAATGCGAAGTCCATTTCTATATTGGGCCACAAGGCTCAATAGACCCAACTATTCCAATATTGGCCCAAAGATACATTCAGGCCCAACAACCAGCAAATCCAGGCCCAAAACCATGTGGGCCCAAAGGTCTGAAGTCCGCCAAGGCCCAAGTCTTCGTGAGAGCGTACGCCCAGGGTACCTCTTCTGTACGCTTAGCGTACTGGGCGAAGGGATGTACACGCAGCGTACAACATAGTACGCCCAGCGTACAAACATCTTATGCACAAAGTCCATTAAGTGCTTAATACATGAAGACTTTACGTCCCAAACTTAGATCTAAGTCGTTTGATGAGTTCTAAGGCATAAAGTTGACAACTTTATGCCTTTCCATGCTCCAAAAAGACCAAATAGCATTCTACTTCATGGGAATGACTCAAACTACCACATAGATGGTGTTAAGCTCTAAAGGTACCAACTTTATGGACCTTAGACCTCAGAAACACTAAGAGGGGCAACTCAAAGCTCCTGGAATGAAATCAATACCACTAGATCTCATACTTGGGACCAAAATGAACAAAAACACACAAATGGTAGATCTAAGATACCAATGATCAAGTTCAAAGCTTTATACCTTCATTAAGCTAAAAATGAGTCACAAAAGCCAGATCCATAAGCTTCTCCTTGATCCCCCATCTTTGCATCAACGCGACCTTCTTGGAAATGGACCCAAACACTCCAAAAATGGACTCCATGAGATTAAAATGCCACCATGGATGATATATGACAATTTCTAGGGTTTTAGAGGGTGGAGGCTGAAGGTATTAGGGTTAGATTATGAGATAAGGAGTTTAAATAGGGTCCAAGACCCTAAAATAGGGTTCTGATCTGTTTGGCGTACGCCCAACGTACATTTGGTACGCCCAGCGTACTCCGAAGAACATTCGCGACCATCCTGGTCAGTATGCCCAGCGTACTCCAAGGTACGCCCAGCGTACTGCCTTCCTCACTAGTACGTTCCGCGTACGCTTTGTGTACGCCCCGTGTACTCGGCTAGGCCTGAAAACCCACGAAACTTCCGAAAGCCATAACTTCTTCGTTATAATCCCGATTACGACGATCCTTATATCCACGGAAAGGTAACGAGAAGCCCCACACTTCTATCAACTTTATTTAACCTGAAAACCAACGGAACTAAAACTCAAAATTCATAAAAAAAAAAGTCCAAAGCACTACATTCTTGTTTTACCCTTGACTCCAAAGTGCAAACCGAACTATTGGGTCACATACCCTCATTACCTCCATCCAAATGGGCCTAAATCTTACCTTATAAAGGCCCTAATCCTTATGATGGCTGCTCTTCGGCTACCGCCTCGAATTAAGACTTAATTTGAAACATGGCGTTACAGAGAAACCGATAAATCGCTAACCTGGAGGTTCGTCGGAGGTTCCCCAGTGTCCGTTGGAGGTTCTACGGAGTCTGGTGGGCGTCAGATTTAGTTGTATCGCAAGTGTAACCTTCGTACGTTGCTTCAACGATTGAGAAAGAAGTCATAGAACACAAAAACGACGATGAATATGCGATACTTGGGTTAGACGATTTTTTTGAATTTTTTCGGAGCCCTATTTTTTTTAAATTTTGACCGCCTTTGACATTAGACTTATTTTGACTTCCATTGACCATTGTTGACTGCCAAGACCGCCCAGCCTGTCGTTGACCGAAATTGACCAATTTCTGCCAAACACCCCTAATCCTAGTCAGTTGGAGAACGCCAAGTGATCAATCCACGATTAATCCCGATTCCTATATATATATATATATATATATATATATATATATATATATATATATATATATATATATATATATATATATATATATATATATATATATAGGTCCAAATAAGAAGAACTATAAAATCGAGAACGGATTAAAGATTTCACTCATCGAAACAACCTTTAACTTTTGATAATGAAAGAACCTTCCAAATAACTTTTGGGTTAACTACTACTTTTTACCAATTGAATCAAACAACTTAATTTGATACATTTTTCAAGGCTGTCATTAATATTTATGACTGTGTGATATCATGTATAGCCATTTACACTCACATGTAGGGATTTCTTGATCGTATTATCTAAGTTATTTGGATTGTTCTTAATTGTGTACGAACTCCTGAGTTTTTGTTTGTGTTATTAAATGTTATATGTATGCGCCTTAATGCGAACCATCAGAAAATTAACTATTTTTTTTTTTTTTTTTTTTGTTATTTTGAACCAACGAGAATTTATTAAGGCCAAGTTTAGCAAGTCGCCAAGCAAGGCACCAACCAAAAGAGACAATTTTGAGAACACTGTTGGGTTAATCGGTTCGTCAGTCATAGCTCACATGCATGGCTCTAACTTTAGATTTAATAATTATTATTGTTTTATATTTTATGTTTTAGATAATAGTACAGGTCTTCAAGTAATTAGGTAGAGTAAATAACATAGATTGTTTTCATACTTCACGTAAGTATCTAAGAAACTATATATACAGTCTTTAGTCTTTATTGATACGAATAAAATAAGAGGTTTGAAAGATGTAGCGTAACATCCCAAAATTCGAGATCAAAAGTTTCAATTTTAAATTAGAGATTCATAAAACACATTTACTGAAAATGCTACCAGTGTTATATCATTTCATAAAAACCATAAGTCAAATATTTCTCAAAACATATGATAAGAAAATAATGTCAGAGTACAAATCTCAGGAGTCTCATGTGCGGAAAATAAAGTGTGTGATGCGCTGCAGTCATGCAGGCTCCTTCCCCTTCGAAGAAGAGGTACCTGAAACCAAAACTGTAAACCGTAAGCACGAAGCTTAGTGAGTTCCCCCATCATACCACCTACCATACAATACACATACTGCCTAACATATCCGGGTGATGGCCTACCCATTCGGTCTCTTTCAACCGGTAACTGCCTAGCATATCAGGGTGCTCGCCTACCCCTTCGGTCTCTTTCAACCAGTAACTGCCTAGCATATCCGGGTGCTGGCCTACCCCTTCGGTCCTTTCGACCGGTATCGGGGAGTATTTCACCCATACTACTACCATATATCATGCTAATACATAAACACATAAATCACATACTGCCTAGCATATCAGGGTGCTGGCCTACCCCTTCGGTCCTTTCGACCGGTAACGGGGTCTATCCTACCCCTCCTACCACTTCACATAATATCATAGCATACTAGCACATAAAGCATATCCGATAGTGGCATACCAGACAATTATCACAAAGACAATCATCTCTAATATATCTCCTACTAGTGGGCCGACATTGGTGCCATAGAGCCACTTCTACTAGAAGGTAACTCACCTCAATGTCGTGAAGTAGCTGAACTGTCCTCGGCTCTGAAATCAACTCCTCTCAAACTCCTACACATAAAATCTCTTTAATTACTCTTTCATACCCATAACCCTATTAAGGGTCAACTCTGGTCAAGGTCAAAGTCAACATCCTGACAAAAGTAAACATCCTGGTCAAAGTCAACATCCTGGTTGACTCAACTCGCCGAGTTCCATGATCCATAAAAACCTAGAAATCTCGATCCAACTCGTCGAGTTCTTTCATGAACTCGTCGAGTTCCTCCTCATAACATAGTCGGGACATTTAACTCACAAATCCCCGAGTTCCTCCTTCAACTCGTCGAGTTCCTCAATCTTCATAACCCAAAACCATGGCCAACTCGTTGAGTCATCTCCTAGACTCAACGAGTTCGCTCAGTAACAGAAAAGGTTGGGGGATCACGACCCAACTCGCCAAGTTGGATGAACAACTAGTCGAGTCCCCCCTTAGTCTAAATCCATTTAATAACTTCCAGTCGGGTTCAATGCTTCCAAATCATAGATCTGGTCCCCTAGTACTAATTTACCACATAAAGTTGCTAACTTTACGTCCATACATGGTGTCATGAAGCTAGAAACAGCAAAACTAAGCTATATAAGAGATCTAGGGCATGGGGAAGGGCCAAGGCTTGATAAAACTAGCAACTTTAAGCCTCACAAGCTCATGAGTGCCTAGATCTTAAGTCAAAACCTCATGATACAGTTAAATCCAAAAAAATGACTTCAATATGGCCCAAAAGTAACAAAATACAACCCTAAATGAAGATCTAAGCAATAGAAAGCCAAGGTATCAACTTTATACCTCAAATGAGTCAGAAATGCAGCTCAACCTCCGGATCTACTGGCTTCCTCTTGAATCCTTGAGCTTCTCCTTCCTTCTCAAGCTTCAAAATCACAGAGAACACACAACAATGGCTCAAGAACACTCAAAAGTGGGTTAGGGTTTTGTGGCTTGGTTTTTGAGTGATGGAGGCTGCAAATGAGGCCAACCTTTGGAGGTTAAGGTGTTTAAATAGGGTGCAAAACCCTGAAAATTAGGGTTTCACTCTGGCAGCCCTACTCATCGAGTTGAGGCTCTCAACTCGGCGAGTAGACTTCAGGTCCCACGTCGAAAATTCCATTCCTACTCGACGAGTTTGGGCCTCCAAGTCATCGAGTCCCCTTGCAAAAATGAATAATTTGATTGAAATTACATACCAGGATCCGGGCGTTACAAATCTCCCCCACTTATTTTAGATTTCGTCATCGAAGTCTGCTGCGTCTGAGAATAGTTCGGGGTAGTGCTCCCTCATCTCGTCCTCCGGCTACCAAGTCCATTCCGAGCCCTTGCGATGCTGCCATTACACCTTCACTAACTCAACCCTCTTGTTCCTCAAATCCTTCGTCTTCCTGTCGAGGATGGCTACCGGTCGCTCGATGTAGTTCAGGCTGTCATCCACCTGAATATCCTCTAGAGGCACCACTGCAGAGTCATCTACCAAGCACTTCCGCAGCTGGGACACATGATAGGTGTTGTGGATCTGACTAAGCTCGGCTGGAAGATCCAACCTATACGCCACCTTGCCCACCCGGGCTATAACCCTGAAAGGACCAATGTACCTGGGGCCCAACTTTCCCCGCTTCCTGAACCGGATGACACCCTTCCAAGGTGACACCTTTAGGAGGACCATATCTCCTACCTAAAACTCTAGGTTCGAACGGTGCTCGTCGGCATAAGTTTTACGCCGACTCTGAGCAGTCTGAAGCCTACTCTGAACCTGTTGGATCCTCTCCATCGTCTTGAGTACCACTTCGGTACTCCCCATGACCATTTGCCCAACCTCACCCCAACATATCGGGGTTCTGTACTTCATCCCATATAACATCTCAAAAGGGAGGACGGTCGATGCTGGCGTGGTAACTATTATTATAGGAAAATTCTGCCAAGGGAAGGTAGGTATCCCAGCTACCACCGAAGTCTAATATGCATGCTCGCAGCATGTCCTCCAAGGTCTGGATGGTCCGCTCACTCTGACCATCCGTCTGGGGTGAAAAGTCATGCTAAAATGCAGACGAGTACCCAAATCGTCATGGAATTTCTTCTTGAAGTTGCAAGTAAATCGCACGTCTCGGTTAGAAATCACAAAAACTGGCACTCCGTGTCGAGCTACTACCTATCTGATGTAGATGTCAGCCAGCTTCTCGGCCGAAATGCTCTCCTGGATCGGAATGAAATAGGAATTCTTGGTCAACCGATCCACGATGACCCAAATCGAATCCACTCCGCGTGCGGTCCTGAGAAGCTTCCTGATGAAATCCATAGTAATATCCTCCTATTTCCACACAGGGATATCCAATGGCTGCGTCTTGCCATGAGGTCTCTGGTGCTCGGCCTTGACCTTCCTCCAGGTCAAACACCGCTCTACATACCATGTTACGTCCCGCTTCATGCAGGGCCACTAGTAATCAGGGCGAAGATCCCGATACATCTTCGTCGCCCCGGGATGGATGGAAAATTTGGACATGTGAGCCTCCTCTATCAGGATCTGGTGCATACCACCTGCATACGAAATCCTCACTCTGCGGTGTAGTGTCAACAGCCCGTGGCTATCATAGTCGAAGGAGGAAATCTGGCCCACTACATGCTCACTCTTTCGGTGTTCCTCCTTCATAGCCTCCTGCTGGGCCTCCCAAATCTTCTCCAGGAGCGGAGTCACTAATGTCCTCCTTAAGAAAATGCCTCTGATCGGGGTTTCCATGCGGCTAAGCGCATCGGCCGCAACATTGGCCTTCCCCGGGTGGTAGAGGGTCTCACAATCGTAATCCTTCACCACGTCTAACCACCGGCCTTGACTCATGTTCAGATTCGACTGATCTATGAGGTACCTCAAGCTCTTGTGGTCCATGTAAATGGGACATCGGACCCCATAGAGATAATGTCGCCAAATCTTTAGGGCGAAAACAACCGCCCCCAGCTCCAGGTCGTGCGTCGGGTAGTTCGCCTCGTGAGGCATCAGCTGCCTCGAGGCGTAGGCGATGGCGTGCCCTCTCTGCATCAACACTACGCCCAGACCCGAAATAGACGCATCACAATATACAATAAAATCCTCCATGCCCTTTGGCAGAGCTAAGATTGGCGCCTTAACCTCTACCTCAATGTCTTGAACGACGCCTGCTGCTCAGGCCCCCAGCGAAATACAACGGCCTTCTTTGTCAGCCGGGTCAATGGTACTGCTATCTTGGAGAAATCCTATATGAATCTCCGGTAATAGTCTGCTAACCCGAGGAAACTCCGAATCTCAGATGGATATTTCGGAACCTCCCATCTCATCACGGCCTCCACTTTGGCCGGGTCTACCAGAATACCGTTCTGGTTGACAAGGTGCCCCAAAAACTGCACCTCGCGTAACCAGAATTCGCACTTGGAGAACTTGGCGTATAAGCTCTCCATCCTCAGGGTATCCAACACCTCTCCCAAGTGCTCCTCATGTTTCTCATGCGTCTTGGAGTAAACCAAGATTTCATCAATAAAGACTATCACAGACCGATCCATCATCGGTCTGCATACGCGGATCATGGGGTCCATGAACACGGCAGGGGCATTGGTGAGCCCAAAGGGCGTCACCACGAACTCGTTATGGCTATAGCGAGTCCGGAAAACAGTCTTCTGCACATCCTCATCTCTGACTCACATCTGTTGGTAGCCTAAATGCAAATCTATCTTGGAAAACCAAGATGCCCCCTGTAGCTGGTCGAAAACATCATCAATCCTTGGGAGTGGGTAACGGTTCTTCACTGTTACCTTGTTCAACTCCCGGTAATCTATACACATTCGAAACGACCCGTCCTTCTTCTTCACAAACAGGATCGGGGCTCCCCAAGACGAACTGCTCGGCCTAATGAATCCCTTGTCTAGCAGCTCCTGTAGCTGTGTAGACAACTCCTGCATCTCAGGAGGAGCCAACCGATATGGTACCTTGGCTATCGGAGCCGCACTCGGGACTAGGTCGATCCTGAACTCCACATGTCTATCTGGAGGTATCCTAGGCAACTCCTCTGGGAATACGTCTGGGTAGTCTCGCACCACTGGCACATCTCTCATGGTCGCCTCACCCCCGTCCTGGGTATCCATGACGTAGGCGACATAACCAGCGCAAACGTGTTGAAGGTAGCGCCTAGCCCTTGCTGCCGAAAAAACAAACTGGTCCATGTTGCGGCCTCTCGCCCTGAATCACCAGCTCTCCCCCACTTGGGGTCCTGACACGTACCAACTGCTACGCACAGTCGATCACCGCCCCATTAGGGCTCAGCCAATCCATGCCGATGATAACCTTATTCCCACGCAACGGGATGGGAACCAAATCCACGAGGTAACGCTCATCATATAACCTCAAAACGCAATTTCTTAAAACCACTGATGCCCGGACAGATCGGTCGTCAGCAATCTCGACCTCTAAAGGACAATCCAACATCCCAGAAGACTTCGAAAACCTATTGCTAAGTGGAAGTGAGACAAATGATCGGGTATCCCCCGAGTCGAATAACACCTGTACTGGGATACCGTTCACATGGAACGATCCCGTCACCACATCTGGTGCGGCACGCGCCTCCTCGGCGGTCAGCTGGAAGGCTCGGCTCCGCACCACTAGAGCATATGTCTTGCCCTGTCGGTCATCCGTGATCCACATGGCCATTGGAGCTGGCACCGCCACTGGCACTCCTGATGTCAATCTCGGGAAGTTGGCCTTTTTATATCCCTTCTTATTGCAATGGAAGCAAATCAGGTCTGATGTCTGAAGGGTGGGGGCAGGGGGCAGTACAATCCCTCCCAAAGTGCCTAAGCTTGCCGCACTTATAGCAGCCCGATGACCCTAATCTACAAACTCCCTCATGCGTCTTGCCGCATTTCCCACAGCGGCTCCGGCCCTACTGGCCCTTCAACCTAGTATCGGATCCCTTGAGTTTCTTCCCCGAAACCCCAGTCACCTGTCTAGTCTCTGCCTTCCTCTTCTGAATGAGCTCTATATAAATCTCTCTCTCTCTATCTATATATCTCTCTCTCGCCCTGGCTATCATGTCCTCTAAAGTCGGGCATGCTGAGTAGCTGATATGTTTCCAGATGTAAGCTCTCAACATATCGTAGTACCGGGTCTTCCTCATCTCCTCATCACCCGTGTACTGAGGCACCAGTAAGGCCCTCTCCCTGAACTTGGAGGTAATCTCCGCCACCGACTCAGTCGTCTGCCTCATATCAAGAAACTCCGTGGCCAGCTGTTGAAGCCTCACAGCCGGTGCAAACTCAACCCTAAACCTGGTCACAAAGTCTGACCAAGTCATAGCCTCAATGGCTGGGGCTCCCAATGTGTCACTGACTGCCTCCCACCAGTCCCTAGCTCTATTTCTCAAACATCCCGCTGCATACCGGACCTTCGACCCCTCGGGGCAGAAGCTCGTCATCTGTGCAGACTCCATGTCTGCAATCCATCTTTTGGCTACTATTGGGTCTTTCACCCTGTGGAAGTCCGGTGCACCACATCCCCTGAATTCCTTGAATGAGAGTGTGTGAGTCCCTGACTGGCCAGATGCCATGTCACTCTTGAATGCCCTGAGGCGATCCTCCATCAGCTCAATGATCCCTTCCTTGATCGACCCGAAAATCACGGGGGTCACCTGAAGGATGCTTCTCATAATATCGGATGCAATGAAAACTAGCAATCAATCATCGACTGGCTCGGAACCTGAACCCGAACCAGAACCTGATCCTAACCCAGACCCTGAACCCCCGGCTCTGTGACGTGTCACCACCATTCTGAAACAAAACATATAATCGCCAGGGTCATACATAACCTCGAGAGGTCTCATACACACTACACGTTCCCTGGTTCCATCTCAGCCCTCCTTGACTCGAGTACGGATCCTCTGCTTTAAGTAGTACGTGCCCATACTACCTTCCACATCTATCCGTACTTTCCTCAAGGAATGCCTTGACTTCACCAAGTCTCTTCTACAACTATCGCTCCCCATGCTAATCTCATCCTAGGCTTACCCTAGGGTAATCTCCGACCTACTCTCCACCATCAGTTGCATAAGAAGTCCCTGTTATCTTTCCCTAACTAGCTTGCGAATACCATTACATATCACTAAGACCAGATAATTCTTCGACTAAGATGTCCTACCCTACAATGGTTGGACTCAGACAAGAGCTGTGAAATAGGGCTAGACCTAAACTTCTGAAATTATTTAGTCCTCATAATATGTAACTTAACGTATTTGTTTACTAGTTAATTAAAGATATCTAGAACTCCTAAAATCACAAAGCAAATAGTATTCAAGCATTGAGTAAACATAATCAAGCATATCCTATTCAGGTCATCATATCACCGACTAATCAGTTTTAGCATGTAATTCAATAAGCACATATAGCAGGCACATAAGGCATCTTCCTAGATCACTAGCCCTAATCTAACATGTAGTTCTCATACACATACAACAGGCATATAAGGCATCCTTCCTAGATCCTCAACCCTAATCTAGCATGCAGTTCGCATAATCATATCATATAACATAACAAACATGTATGGGTATCTTGGGGAAAACTTACTTGAGCTCAGCCGATTGCACGCATCACCCTCCTTTTTCTTGCTCAAAAACCTTAATTTTAATTCTTGGAAAATTTATTTTTTAGTAAAAACTTTTCAAATCGTCGGTTTGAGTCCAGACATCCCCGTAGGTGTGTCCGAATCACTCAAACCAAGACTCTAATACAAACTACTAACATCCCAAAATTCGAGACCAAAAATTTCATTTTTAAATTAAAGATTCATAAAACACATTTACTGAAAATGCTACCAGTATTATATCATATCATAAAAACCATAAGTCAAATATCTCTCAAAACATATCATAAGAAATTAATGTCAGAGTACAAATCCCAGGATTCTCATGTGCGGAAAATAGAGTGTGTGATGCGCTACAGTCATGCTGGCTCCTTCCCCTTCGAAGAAGAGGTACCTGAAACCAAAATTGTAAACTGTAAGCACGAAGCTTAGTGAGTTCCCCCATCATACCACCTACCATACAATACCACCTACCATACAATACACATACTGCCTAGCATATCCGGGTGCTGGCCTACCCCTTCGGTCTCTTTCAATCGGTAACCGCCTAGCATATCAGGGTGTTGGCCTACCCCTTCGGTCTCTTTCAACCGGTAACTACCTAGCATATCAGGGTGCTGGCCTACCCCTTCGGTCCTTTCGACCGGTATCAGGGACTATTTCACCCCTACTACTACCATATATCATGCTAATACATAAACACATAAAACACATACTGCCTAGCATATCAGGGTGCTGGCCTACCCCTTCGGTCCTTTCGACTGGTAATGGGTTCTATCCTACCCCTCCTATAACTATCACATAATATCATAGCATACTAGCACATAAAGCATATCCGGTAGTGGCATACCAGACAATTATAACAAAGACAATCGTCTCTACTATATCTCCTACTAGTGGGCCGACATTGGTGCCTTAGACCCACTTCTACTGGAAGGAAACTCACCTCAATGTCGTGAAGTAGCTGAACTGTCATCGGCTCTGAAATCAACTCCTCTCAAACTCCTACACATAAAATCTCCTTTAATTACTCTTTCATACCCATAACCCCATTAAGGGTCAACTCTGGTCAAGGTCAAAGTCAACATCCTGGTAAAAGTCAACATCCTGGTTGACTCAACTCGCCGAGTTGTTCCATCAACTCGTCGAGTTCCATGATCCATAAAAACCTGGAAATCTCGATCCAACTCGTCGAGTTCTTTCATGAACTCGTTGAGTTCCTCTTCATAACATAGTTGGGATATTTCACTCACAACTCTCCGAGTTCCTCCTTGAACTCGTCGAGTTCCTCAATATTTATAACCCAAAACCATGGCCAACACGCTGAGTCATCTCCTTGACTCAACGAGTTCACTTAGTAACAGAAAAGGTTGGGGGACCACGACCCAACTCGCCGAGCTGGATGAACAACTCGTCGAGTCCCCCCTTAGTCTAAATCCATTCAGTTACTTCCAGTCGAGTTCAATTCTTCCAAATCATAGATCTGGTCCCCTAGGACTAAGTTACCACGTAAAGTTGCTAACTTTACGTCCATGCATGGTGTCATGAAGCTATAAACACCAAAACTAAGCTATATAAGAGATCTAGGGCATGGGGAAGGGCCAAGGCTTGATAAAGCTAGCAACTTTATGCCTCACAAGCTCATGAGTGCCTAGATCTGAAGCCAAAACCTCATGATACACTCAAATCTCGAAAATGACTTCAAAATGGCACAAAAGTAACAAAATACAACCCTAAATGAAGATCTAAGCAATAGAAAGCCAATGTATCAACTTTATACCGCAAATGAATCAGAAATGCAGCTCAACCTCTGGATCTATTGGCTTCCTATTGAATCCTTGAGCTTCTCCTTCCTTCCCAAGCTTCAAAATCACAAAGAACACACAACAATGGCTCAGGAACACTCAAAAGCGGGTTAGGGTTTCGAGGCTAGGGTTTGGGGTGATGGAGGCTGCAAATGAGGCAAACCTTTGGAGGTTAAGGTGTTTAAATAGGGTACAAAACCCTGAAAATTAGGGTTTCAGTCTGGCAGCCCTACTCGTCGAGTTGAGGCTCTCAACTCGTCGAGTAGACTTCAAGTCCCGCGTCCAAAATTCTATTCCTACTCTACGAGTTTGGGCCTCCAACTCATCGAGTCCCCTTGCAAAAATGAATAATTTGACTTAAATTACATACTAGGATTCGGGCGTTACAAATCTCCCCCCTTATTTTAGACTTCATCCTCGAATCTGCTACGTCTGAGAATAGTTCGGGGTAGTGCTCCCTCATCTCGTCCTCCGGCTCCCAAGTCCATTCCGAGCCCTTGCGGTGCTGCCGCTGCACCTTCACTAACTCAACCCTCTTGTTCCTCAGATCCTTTGTCTTCCTGTCGAGGATGGCTACCGGTCGCTCGATATTGTTCAGGCTTTCATCCACCTGAATATCCTCTAGAGGCACCACTGCAGAGTCATCTACCAAGCACTTCCGTAGCTGGGACACATGATAGGTGTTGTGGATCTGACTAAGCTCGGCTGGAAGATCCAACCTATACGCCACCTTGCCCACCCGGGCTATAACCCTGAAAGGACCAATGTACCTGGGGCCCAACTTTCCCCGCTTCCTGAACCGGATGACACCCTTCCAAGGTGACTCCTTTAGGAGGACCATATCTCCTACCTAAAACTCCAGGTCCGAACGGTGCTTGTCGGCATAACTTTTCTTCCGAATTTGAGCAATATGAAGCCTACTCCGAACCTGTTGGATCCTCTCCGTCGTCTTGAGTACCACTTCGGTACTCCCCATGAACCTCTGCCCAACCTCACCCCAGCATATCAGTGTTCTGCTCTTCCTCACATACAACATCTCGAAGGGAGGACGGTCGATGCTGGCATGGTAGCTATTATTATAGGAAAACTCTGCCAAGGGAAGGTAGGTATCCCAGCTACCACCGAAGTCTAATACGCATGCTCGCAGCATGTCCTCCAAGGTCTGGATGGTCCGCTCACTCTTACCATCCATTTCGGGGTGAAAAGCCGTGCTAAAATGCAGACAAGTACCCAACTCGTCATCAAATTTCTTCCATAATCTGGAAGTAAATCGTACGTCTCGGTCAGAAATCACGAAAACGGGCACTCCATATCGAGCTACTACCTCTCTAATGTAGATGTCGGCCAGCTTCTTGGCCGAAATGCTCTCCTGGATCAGAATGAAATGGGCACCCTTGTTCAAACGATCCACGGTGACCCAAATCGAATCCACTCCCCATGCGATCCTGGGAAGCTTCGTGATGAAATCCATTGTAATATCCTCCCATTTCCACACAGGGATATCCAACGGTTGCGTCTTGCCGTAAGGTCTCTGGTGCTCGGACTTGAATGTTATGGACGTATGTGAATGTTATGTTGAAATGATTCAACATAAGGAAATAATATATGTGGGAATATTATAGAGAAAGACTGGTAAAGTATCATGTCTTTATGTGAGACATTATGAATCATATTCCATATGCGTAGGATATAGGATCGATTACATATGTTGTAATATTTATATGTTCTAATTTTCCAAATGCCTGGGGCATTAAGAGAGAAAAGGGACTAGAATGAGATATGACTAAAATGGTTAAGCAATTGTCGAGAACAATCTGAGGTTTACCAAAGATTGGTTGCTTATGGACAGTTGGAAGTATAATAATATAAGTTTTGGAAGGTCCATATTGACATACTCTGAGAAGAGGTAACTCTTGTTCAGAAGTGATAGTCAAAATGGGATTATGGAAATGTTCCATAAGTGGAAGTTGATCATAAAATCTGTGTAAGATTAGCAACCTTAATGCAAGAAGGATGTTCAAAGGAATGTACTTTGAATATGAGACTTCGCTTCCATGAAATTGGTCCAGTAACCAATGTCCAAAGGGAATACTTTGTAATATCATTGGCATAGTCTTTGTGACCTTTGTGCATTGACATTACAAAAGGATTATTGCATTTGAGTTTCGAATCTAATAGATTATAGTAAATTGCAAGAATTTGGTTTTCTTACATTTACGATAAGGATTTGGAATTGTGAAATGAACATCATTGAAATGTTGTCCATTGATCTATTTCACAAAGAGAGGACCATAGGTAAACATAGTGTGCATGCTTGGATCATGGCATAACTATTGTTTTAATTCAAGTATTAAGTTGATTAATCGAAACATTATACAATGAATAATGTGTAATCAATATGGTGATTAAATAAAAGGTGTTTTATTTATATTCATAAGTTCTGAGACCATATTGGATTCGATTATTCTTGTGTTTCACTTTGGATGTTTTGACTTCCCGAGTAACTAGGTTATTCAAACTATCCACAGTCGATCATACTTTGGAAGTAGGTATTGAGGCAAGACTGTCATGAATCTGACTGTAGATTGTCTAGGTGTTTTAGACATAGCACAAGTTTGCTGTAGTGTTCATGAGTACTCCTGGAATAAGATTCGAGTATTGGATTAAACCCACGCTCATCTGAATCACTTCATGGATTTTATCACGAGTGATTGTGAGACGATAATATCTTATATTCTTGAAACCAAGACATGTGAGTTGTAATTTACAAGTCGGTTGCACATTGACATAGTAAACACACCAGTAAATTGGTGTTATAAAAAATATTGTTGTGTGTGATTTGATAAGTAAGTACAGACAAGCATTTGAGTCGACGTTTATCCATTCCTTTTTCCCTTAAAGGGATAAAAGCGATATCTGTGGGCCCCTCGATGATTTAGTGATGACACCCTAAGCGCTTGGCCAAGCCTGGACTGATTTGATTTGTTTAATTAGTCAGTTTTCATAAATCGGAAATCGGGAAACAACAGATGGACAGAGTGAATGATTATAATCCATGTCTCAGTCCATATGATATCTTGTAGAATGGAGAAATATATGATCTCTTATCTAATAGGCGCGTCATTGACTAGGCCAGAGTTCGACAACGGCTTTTAAGAGCTACGATTGCTAGTCGGGTTGTGGAGTCGTACTTGCAATAATAGTTATTAGACATATCCAAGTGGGAGACTGTTGGATTAGGTGTCTAAGCCCATAACTGTAATTGGTATGTACTTGACCCGAGAGTAGCATGGTCAATTTCGGTTGCCTTCACCAGAGAAATTTGATAGGATGGACTTTTGAGAAGAGATTATTTATGATTTATTAATATATTATAAGTTTTAATATATTAATATGAAATCATATTATTTGATTATTATTGATCAAGAATTAATTTGGAATTAATTTAGTGATCAAAAGAGACTAATGAAATTAATGGGGACTAATTGTGTAAATTAGTTATATATATATATATATATATATATATATATATATATATATATATATATATATATATATATATATATTGTTTAGGCTTATGATACATGATGGACTAAGTTTATGAAAGAATCCATAAAGAGTTAGTCCATATGGATCATGAATCATGGAGAATAGGCCCAAGGGTATGGATTAGGGTTTAACCATGACTCTTAAAATCCTATACTATATATATATATATATATATATATATATATATATATATATATATATATATATATATATATATATATATATGACACCCCATAGCTGAAATCGGTTGCCACAAGTGTTCTAAAAGTTCATAAGAGCAGATTTTGAAGCATAAGAAACCTCTCTCTCAAGTCCTCCTTTGTTCATGGTGTTTGTGAACCATTTGAGGCATCACACTTGAGGTGCTAAGTTCTTAAAGGCCCAAACTACAAGCTACAACAAGAGGTAATTCTATAACTCATATTTATGTTGTTTATGTCAATTGTATGCTAGTTGTAGGCTTAATGCTTTGGAAACAATATTTCATGTATAATTAGAGAAAACATAGATCCAAAGCATTTAGGGTTGTATGTGCACCATCGGATGTTGTAGTATACAAAACCCAACATGAACGCGACAAGGTCATTAGTGAGCTCAAAGGGCATCACCACGAACTCGTAGTGGCTATAGCGAGTCCGAAAAGCAGTCTTCTACACATCCTCATCTCTGACTCGCATCTGGTGGTAGCCTGAACACAAATCTATCTTGGAAAACCAAGATGCCTCCTGTAGCTGGTCGAAAAGATCATAAATCATCGGGAGTGGGTAACGGTTCTTCACCGTTACCTTGTTCAGCTCCCGGTAATCTATACACATTCGATGCGACCCATCCTTCTTTTACACAAACAGGATCGGGGCTCCCCAAGGCGAACTGCTTGGCCTAATGAATCAATTGTATAACAACTCCTGTAGCTGTGTAGACAACTTCTGCATCTCGGGAAGAGCCAACCGATATGGTGCCTTGGCTATCGGAGCCGCACCCGGGACGAGGTCGATCCTGATCTCCACTTTTCTCTCCGTAGGTATCCCAGGCAACTCCTCTCGGAATACGTTCGGGTAGTCTCGCACCACTGGCACATCTCTCACGGTCGCCTCACCCGCATCCCGGGTAATCATGACGTAGGAGACATAACCTACGCAACCCTGCTAAAGGTAGCGCCTAGCCCTTGCTGCCGAACACAAAGTTTGTCCACGCGGCGGCCTCTTGCCCTGAATCACCAGTTCTCCCCCACTTGGGGTCCTGACACGTACCAACTGCTACGCACAGTCGATCACCGCCACATTAGGGCTCAGCCAATCCATGTCGATGATAAACCTTGTTCCCACGCAACGGGATTGGAACCAAATGCACGAGGTAACGCTCGTCATATAACCTCAAAACGCAATCTCTGAAAACCTCTGATGCCCGGACAGATCGGTCGTCAGCAATCTCGACCTCTAAAGGACAATCCAACATCCCCGAAGACTCAAAAAACCTCTTGCTAAGTGCAAGTGAGACAAATGATGGGGTAGCCCCCGAGTCGAATAAAACTTGTAATGGGATACCGTTCACATGGAACGATCCCGTCACCACATCCGGTGCGACACGCGCCTCCTCGGCGGTCAGCTGGAAGGCTTGGCTCCACACCACTGTAGCATCTGTCTTGCCCTGTCGGCCATCCGTGATCCGTAGGGTCGCTGGAGCTGGTGCCGCCACTGGCGCTCTTGATGTCAATCTCGGGCTGTTGGCCTTTTTATGGACCTTCTGATTGCAATGGAAGCAAATCAGGTCTGATGTGTGAAGGGTGGGGGCAGGGGCAGTGATCGGTATATTTTACATCACGCTTAATATACTATAATTTATGTAAAATAACCGATTTTATCTAAGAATGGTGCTACTTTGACATGTATTTGAATTATGTTTGTAGGTGGTAAATATGATGAAAATGGTACAAAAAGATGCAAAAAGAAGTTCAAGGAATTACACGAAGAGAAATCAAGATTGAAAACAAAAGAATTGAAGATGTTCGGGTTTGGAAAGACGAGAAAACAAAATAAAAAAATAAAAAATTGTATTTTTAAAATAATTATAATTTAATTAAAATGATTCATTTAGGAAATAATAATTTTATTATTTTCTAAATAATTTAATTTAATTAAATGTATTTTTAATAAAATCAAAATAAAAATAATATATAAAAATCATGTTTTTAAAAATAAAAATAAAAAGAATTTAAATTAATTAATGAGATTTAATTAAAATAAATTAGTGGGAAATAATTAATTATTTTCTAATTAATTTATAGTAATTAAATTGAATTTATTTAATTTAAAAAAAAATGAAAAAGAAAAGAAAAGGCCCCAGCCAAGCCAAGCCAAGCCGAAGCCGAGCTCAGCCGGAGCCAGCCGAGCCAATCTAAAAGCTTAATATTCCTAGATCCAAATAATTCCATCTTTTTAATTCTTTTGAATTCTTTTTCATAAGATTTAGATTGGATCTTAGATCCAATCTAAAAGCTTAATATTCCTAGCTTTATTTCATTCTTTTTGGTATTTAATTTTCCAAAAATTCACTATAAATACCACCTCAAAATCACCATTTCAAACACACCTCTTACATTCTTACACACTCTCTTACACACTCATACACTCTTACATACTTCATATACCTCTTATACCAACCTATTTTCATACCACCACTTTCTTTAGGAAATTTCTATATTTTTTTGGAAGAATTTTAGTCTTCCAAATTCTTTTCTTTTTCCAAAGAATTCAAGCCATCAAAGATTCAAGACTTTTCAAGATTCAAAATCAAGACATCAAGAATTCAAGAATACAAATATGAGTTTGTATAAGTCTACAATGTGCGGCTAAATCCTCTCGTGATCGCAACCGGGAGTAGGTTTTAATTCTTACTTATTGTATTATTTTTGGGTGTGAACATTTGAATTTGTTGAATATTATTTGTGGATTTTGTTTATGTTTTTAACATTATAAAATCGTTACACTTATTTTATTCATTTATCAATTAATTATTCCAAGTTTAAAATAATTTTAAGTGATCTCCCCACCGTGCCAAATCATCCAATAGCGGTGTGTAGGACGGAGGGTGCGGTTACACTTATTTTCTATTTTGGACTTAGACTTTAATTGAATCGACTATGAAAAATTAATAACACTCATTTCTAATTCATATAATTATTAATTCTGAAACCGGAAGCGATCATTTTTTTTAATTGAATTAAAATCATATATTTTTTGTTTGTCATCATATTTATAAATCTCAAATTAATCATTATTTCTTTATCGTTAAAACAAAATAGTAACTAAACTATTAACCATAAGCTCCTCTGGATCCGACCCTTACTTACCACTCGCTAGATTAGTGGAAATAAGGTTTATTTTTGACGCGACAACGACCGCTCGTCAAATTTTGGCGCCGTTGCCGGGGATCTATTGCGCTTAATATTTAGTTATTTATTTTGATTTTTATTTTAAATTTAAAAAAAATTTAAAAAAAATTTAAAAAAAATTAAAAACAAAATTTTTGATAAAAAAATTTCACATTTTCTTTCTAGTTGTTTATTTGATATATATATATATATATATATATATATATATATATATATATATATATATATTTTAGTATAATTTTCTAATATATATATAAAATAAAAAAAAATCACAATTTTTTTTGATTCTTATAGTCTTTATTTATAATTGTTAAATTCCTTTTACGCGTTTGTATTTTTTTTTGTTGTGCATGCATACTCGTTATTCGAGACGATCCTCTCCATTGCTTTTAACTCAGAAATCGAAAGAGCGGCAAGAAGAAATCGTGTTACTCACCGCGCCTTAATTTTTGAAGAAGCCAACAAACCGACGACAAGATGACAGACCGAAAAACCATGGGAGATTTTGCACGACCCTCACTTGACGGGACCAAATCATGCATTAAACGACCTGAAGTAGGAGCTACAACTTTTGAGATCAAGATGCATGTGATCCAAATGGTGCAAAATAGTGCGCAATTCGATGGCTCACCCGATAGTGACCCCAATACACACATCACTAGTTTCTTGGACATTTGTGACATGTTCAAGATGGATGGAGTAACTGAAGATGCAATCCGACTACGCCTCTTTCCTTTCTCTCTACGAGGCCGTGCCAAGAGGTGGTTCTCAACATTACCCGCTGAATCCATCACCACTTGGGAAGACTTGGCTGACAAATTCCTAACCAAGTACTTTCCACCATCAAAGACAAACATGATGATCAATGAAATCCTTTCATTTCAAGCTGAAGATGGCGAATCGCTATACGAAGCATGGGAAAGATACCGAGAGCTACTCCAAAGATGCCCACATCATGAGCTACCTATGTGGAGGCAGGTCCAAACATTCTTCAATAGTTTGGACATTCATACACAACAATCACTCCATGCAGCTGCCGGAGGTTCCATAAGGAACAAAACACCAGAAGAAACTTATGAACTCATAGATGAAATGGCAATGAATGGCAGTCCCGCTCATTCGGTCCAATATCATGGCAACAAAAACAAACAACTTAAATTTGAGAGTGTACATCAAACCGATGAAGTGCTGACTGAAGTCCTTTCCCAAATGCGGAAACTGACAACTGAAATCAGTCAACTTAAACAAAACCCTCAATCTAATGTTCAAACTGTTTGCAGTTTATGTGAAGGACCACACAAGACTAAAGACTGCAGAAAAGGGAACATGTTCGCTCAAAACAATGATAAAGTTGAAGAAGTGTTTTATTCTTCCGGTGATCAGGCTGACTTGAATGAAGAAAGGCGAAATTTCTATAGACCACAACAACAACACAATCAATTCAACAACCAAAGCAACAATGACCGATGGAGGAACAACAACAATTCAAGTTCAAATTGGCGGAACAACAACAACAACTTCAACCCCTGGCAAGGCAACAAGGTCAGCAACAACAATTCGGGCCAATCCAGTCAAAATCAACATCATGGGCCAGTTTCTTCTCAAGCAAATCATGGAAAGACAAGTGAACCATACCATGATAAGCAAATGGAACAATTGATGAACATGATGAAGGAAAGTCTCAAGCAAAATGAAATTAACTCCAAATCAATTTCAATACTTGAGAAGCAATTGGGACAAATAGCAGAGCAAATAAATCGGCGACCACCTGGCAACCTTCCGGGCACCACGCAAGTAAATCCTCAACACTCAAGAGCTTCAACTAGCAACACCACCACCACCAACACCAACAACAACGCACATCTAAATGAGGTAACTATTCTACGTAGTGGTAAATCATATGATAATCAAGTGCATAAGCCTACACCAAACTCGTTAAAAAATCCTGATGAGGTTTTAGTGGAGGATTATGTATCTTCTGATAATGAAAGTGAAAAGACTCTTAAAACACCAATTGAACCAGAACATAAATTGAAAGGAAAATTGCATGAGTCGGAACTGTCTAAAGTTGGGGAAGGACATGTGGAGACAAATACCACCCCTTACCCAACAGCTTTGAAAAACCCAGAAAAACAAGTTTTTAAAAAAAATGATGATATTTGGGAAACTTTTCGACAAGTCAAAATTAACATCCCACTTATCGATGCCATTAAGCAAATTCCGGCTTATGCTAAATTCCTCAAAGATTTATGTACTCAAAAGAGACGTCACCGAATTCCAACAAAATCAAACGGTACAGCACATGTTAGTGCCGCTTTGACAGGAATACTTCCACCCAAATTAAAAGATCCTGGAGCACCTTTAATTACAATTGAAATTGGAAACATAAAAATCAAAAAGGCACTTCTTGATCTTGGAGCAAGTATCAATGTCCTTCCTGGTAGTTTATATGATACATATGACCTTGGCCCATTGCAACCAACTAACATTACTGTGTCCATGGCCGATTTGTCACTTAAATTACCACGAGGGATGTTGCCTGATGTCATAGTCAAGGTGGAAGATTTTTATTACCCAGTTGACTTCATAGTTATGGACTCTGAAAAACACTTCAAGGACAAACAACAAAATGTCATTCTCGGTCGTCCCTTTTTAGCAACTATAAATGCTCAAATTAGTTGTCGAGATGGTGCAATTGACGTGACTTTTGGCAACCGCAAGTTGAGACTACAAGCCTTTGGACCGAACGCTAACTCTCCAGATCATAATGATTGCTTTATGATAGACACCATCGGGGATTGTGTTCACGAGCATACCGCAAATATGCTCCTGGACATAACCAATGATTTGGAGGATGTTTTTTGTGACAGTGACAGATCTCAATCAATTGAAGATCAAAAAGAGTTTCTGAATGCTATCCATGGTCGCACGTCAACTTGGTCAAATAATTTTGATGATCTCCCAGATTCAATTGATTCAAAGATAAAGCCATCATTGGAAGAACCACCAGCATTGGAATTGAAGTTGTTACCGAAGCATTTGAAATATGCCTTTTTGGGAAAAAATCAAACGCTTCCGGTGATCATTGCATCAGATTTGACAGAGGAACAAGAACAAGCATTACTGAAGGTGCTTAACACATACAAAGCCGCAGTTGGATGGACAATTGCCGATCTTAAGGGAATAAGCCCAGCAGTTTACATGCATAGAATCATTACCGAACCGTCGACAAAACCATCAAGAGAGACGCAAAGAAGATCGAACCCTAATATGAGGGAAGTCGTGAAGAAAGAAGTGTTAAAGTGGTTAGATGCCGGAATCATCTACCCAATCTCTGACAGTGTATGGGTTAGCCCAACGCAAACCGTTCCAAAGAAAGCTGGCGTCACGATCGTAGAAACTTCAAGTGGTGAAAAGATAACCACTCGGCCGGTAACCGGGTGGCGGGTTTGTATTGATTATCGCAAATTAAATACTGCCACTTTAAAAGACCATTTTCCTTTACCTTTCATTGACCAAATAATAGAGAAATTATCAGGTCAAAAGTTTTATTGTTTTCTGGATGGGTATTCTGGATACAATCAAATACCTATACATCCTGAAGACCAAGCCAAGACTACTTTTACATGTCCCTATGGTACTTTCGCATTCCGACGAATGCCATTTGGATTATGTAATGCCCCTGCCACTTTTCAAAGATTAATGACTAGTATTTTTTCAGACATGGTCGGGGAGTCCTTGGAAATTTTTATGGATGATTTCTCTATTTTTGGATCAACATTTGACACATGTCTCCAACAATTGGTAAAAGTTTTGAAACGTTGCACGGAGACAAACTTGGTTTTAAGTTGGGAGAAAAGTTAAAGAAGGAGTTGTACTTGGGCATGTTGTTTCTGAAAGAGGATTTGAAGTTGACCATGCCAAAGTACAACTCATTTCCTTACTACCATCTCCCACAAATGTCAAAGGCGTGAGATCTTTTCTTGGACATGCAGGTTTTTATAGACGATTCATCAAAAATTTTAGTGCGATTTCAAAACCTTTATGCAATTTGCTCTCTAAAGACGCACCATTTTCTTTTGATGAATCGTGTATGAAATCCTTTCAAAATCTAAAGGGACAACTTTCCCAAGCACCAATATTGCGATCACCTGATTGGTCACAACCTTTTGAAATCATGTGTGACGCAAGTGATTATGCGGTTGGTGCTGTATTGGGGCAACGGGTGAATAAAAAGCCCGTTGTAATCTCTTATGCTAGCAAAACTTTTTCCGATATACAATTGAATTACACAACAACGGAAAAAGAGTTGTTAGCAGTTGTCTTTGCTTTAGACAAATTTCGCTCATATGTTTGGGGGTCAAAAGTTGTTGTTTTTACGGACCATAGTGCTTTGCGTCATCTCATGCAAAAGAAAGATGCAAAACCGAGGCTTATTAGATGGATATTGCTACTACAAGAATTTGACTTAGAAATTCAGGATAAGAAAGGAAGTGATAATGTAGTAGCTGATCACTTGTCCAGACTCCCCATTGATGTATCAAGCACTTTCAAGGAAGAAATTCGGGATACCTTTCCCGATGAACAATTATTGAACATCAATGGATTACCTTGGTTTGCTAATATTGTGAATTATTTGGCTACAGGAAAAATACCAGAGTATTGGACAAAGCAAAAGATGAAACATTTCATGGCACAAGCAAAACGGTTTATTTGGGACAATCCAGACTTATTCAAGATTGGACCAGATCAAATAATTCGGAGATGTGTCCCTGACCATGAAATTCAAGATTTATTGGCTCATTGTCACTCATACGCATGTGGAGGACATTTCAGTGCTCAAAAGACGGGTCACAGAGTTCTAGACACGGGTTTCTTCTGGCCAACAATTTTTCGTGATGCGCACGTGTTTGTTAAATCCTGTTTGAAATGCCAACAAGTTGGGGGGATCTCAAAAAGAGACCAAATGCCATTAAACCCCATCTTGGTTGTTGAAATATTTGATGTGTGGGGAATTGACTTTATGGGTCCTTTTCCAACTTCTTTCGGCAATATTTATATTTTGGTGGCTGTCGATTATGTCTCAAAGTGGATTGAAGCCGAGGCCACCAAAACAAATGATCACCATGTTGTTTGTAAGTTTGTCAAGAAAAATATTTTTGTGAGACATGGTATCCCTCGTGTGATCATCAGTGATGGGGGGTCACATTTTAAAAACTTTAAATTTGGCAAACTACTCAAACAATATGGTGTGAATCATAGAATTGCCACACCTTACCACCCTCAAACAAGTGGTCAAGTGGAAGTGTCTAATCGACAGATCAAAGAAATTTTACAAAAAACCGTTAGACCTGACCGCAAAGACTGGTCACTTCGACTAGACGATGCGCTTTGGGCCTATCGGACTGCTTTCAAAACACCGATTGGCACAACCCCTTATAGACTTGTTTATGGAAAAGGATGTCACTTACCGGTTGAGTTAGCACATCGAGCATTGTGGGCCATCAAAGAAGTAAATTTGGAGTATGATCAAGCAGGAAAAGAACGAAAACTACAATTGAGTGAACTGGAAGAACTCCGGGATGAGGCATACAATAATGCTGTCACATATAAGTCCAAGATGAAAGCATTCCACGATGCAAAATTAAAGATCAAAACTTTTGAAAAAGGACAAAAAGTGTGGCTATTTAATTCACGGTTAAAGCTTTTTCCCGGGAAATTGAAAAGCAAATGGTCAGGACCATATGAAGTAGTTGATGTCACACCTCACGGAGCGATTGAGATCAAAGATGAAAAAGGCGGTGAGTCATTCAAAGTAAACGGGCATCGTCTCAAGCCCTATATTTCATCCGCCACACGACATGAGGTACAAGTAGAACGGGTTGACTTTTTACAAGAACAACCCACTTACGTCATCTAGTTTTTGCTTCGAGGTAACACGTCTGGCTGAAGACGTTAAACTTAGCGCTTCTTCGGGAGGCAACCCGAGAACTTTGTGGGTATGTTCACTGCAAACCCTCACGAGACTTCACTCGTCCATTAGGGTAACCTAGGGGTTTAAAAGGCTTGTTGCACATGCCAAGTGCAATCGCGATCCTCAGCGAAAATGATGGATTTATTTTATTTGGTGTGTTTGTGGTTTATTTCATTTTATTGTTTTATGGTTTTCTTTTGTGTTTTACATCGAGGACGATGGAAAGTTTAAAGTTGGGGAGGTATACTTAAATGAGAAAAAGGCGACAAACCAAATATGCTGCAATTTTTGGTTTTGATGGAGCCCAACAAGAAAAAAAATTCAACATTTTTCTCCTATTTTTGAAGATATAAAAGCCTCCTCTACCAAGAACTATCAGGTGATCTCGATTTTTTGTTTGTTTTGTGTGGTTTTTTTTTTAATATAAATAAGAAATTATCCCAAAAAGGAAAGAATGTAATTGTGTTAGTATGTTAGTGTGCTTTTACCAAATTATAGCAGGAAACATAAAAAAAAAACATTTTGAAGCACCAATTAGTATTACTTGTATGGATATAGAAACAAACAATAGGATGCATAACAGTGAGAAAGTGGACCGTAACAGACTGATACATTTCATGCAGTAGATCAGCTTTCTAGAACTTGTTTTAACTCTATTTTAAGAATACTGAATATCAAAATGATAAAGGCAATTCATTTATTTTTATTTTTAGCCAATTAACCCTTAAGCCTACCCATTTGTATTTAAAATCCCTGTTGTTAACCACTTTGAGCCTTAGCCTGTTCGTTTCTTAAGCAGATTTAAGCCATATCCCAAACACTTTCCTACCATGTCTTTCGACTTTATAAGCAAAGTTTTATCATTTCCGTGTATGTATTTGTTAGATATATTGTTCATATTTTAGCGAGTCAAATAAATTGTGAAATTTCAGAAAATTTCTCTTGCTTGGTTCTAAAAAATTGGTTTAATATATATATATATATATATATATAAATTGAAAAAGAAGACAACTACCCCTTTATTTGAATGTTCTCTTTTTGTTTGTGTAAGTATTTATAGTTTTATAAACTTAAGGTTAGATATCAAGAAATTAACGTTGTTCGAAACATTTTACACAAATTTTCGACATTTTTAGAAAATCTAAGCCTAAGTTTAAAGTTGTATGATGTGAGATTTTTTATGTGTTATTTGTTATTTTTAGAAAATCAAAGTTTAGAAACAAATCTAAAGTTTGAGCTTCCATATTTTGATATATATCTGTTGTGTTCAAAAAAAAAATGTTAAAAATAAAAGTATAGCGTTAGTGAAGGTTAGTTAGAAATATTTTATATGTTTGTAAACGTTTGCAATTTTTGTTTCAAGTTGAGTCCATATATATACACTTTGGGGTTTTGCTGTGCAAAAAAAAAAAAAAAAAAAAAAAAGATTGAAAAAAAAAAGAAAAAAAAGAAAAAAGAAAGAAAGAAAAGAAAACCAGAACCAAGCATTTTAGTTTGAATAACTTTTGTGTTTTTGTTAATAATACAATTTTAATTTGAAATGACATATTCAAATAATGTCATGATTTTTAAGCTGAACATAATCCAAAAAGATTTTTGTCTTATCTAAACGTTTTGAGTCGTGTTAGATAAGTTGTAGATGTTATTAATGTTTGTATATAGTTGTATTGTATTTATCGAGTTGTAATAATTATCTTTGTTGTGCTCTTAAAGTCTAAAAGACCCAAGTCACCAATCCAAAAACACCCCTACCCTACCCTTAGCCGAACATTACAACCTGAAAGTCCTTTTGATTGATATTTAAGTAGTCTCTAAGTATAGGTAGATCAAGCCTATGGTAAAGCGATATCTTTAAATCGACCTTGAGTGTAAACACGTCCCCACTTCAAAGAAAGAAATGTGACCTCATCCTAACACTTGTTGCTATATCTTGATCAGGTGGTATTGATTGGTGTTATTTAATTCTGTTATGGTTCCATGTGAAAACTAGTTTATAATTCATATCTTTAGTTTTCAAAAACATCAAAGAAGTTTTCTAGCACGCTAATCAATTACATTTGGATCTTTCTCGGGACGAGAAAGAGATAAGTTGGGGAGGTTTGATCGGTATATTTTACATCATGCTTAATATACTATAATTTATGTAAAATAACCGATTTTATCTAAGAATGGTGCTACTTTGACATGTATTTGAATTATGTTTGTAGGTGGTAAATATGATGAAAATGGTACAAAAAGATGCAAAAAGAAGTTCAAGGAATTACACGAAGAGAAATCAAGATTGAAAACAAAAGAATTGAAGATGTTCGGGTTTGGAAAGACGAGAAAACAAAATAAAAAAATAAAAAATTGTATTTTTAAAATAATTATAATTTAATTAAAATGATTCATTTAGGAAATAATAATTTTATTATTTTCTAAATAATTTAATTTAATTAAATGTATTTTTAATAAAATCAAAATAAAAATAATATATAAAAATCATGTTTTTAAAAATAAAAATAAAAAGAATTTAAATTAATTAATGAGATTTAATTAAAATAAATTAGTGGGAAATAATTAATTATTTTCTAATTAATTTATAGTAATTAAATTGAATTTATTTAATTTAAAAAAAAATGAAAAAGAAAAGAAAAGGCCCCAGCCAAGCCAAGCCAAGCCAAGCCAAGCCGAAGCCGAGCTCAGCCGGAGCCAGCCGAGCCAATCTAAAAGCTTAATATTCCTAGATCCAAATAATTCCATCTTTTTAATTCTTTTGAATTCTTTTTCATAAGATTTAGATTGGATCTTAGATCCAATCTAAAAGCTTAATATTCCTAGCTTTATTTCATTCTTTTTGGTATTTAATTTTCCAAAAATTCACTATAAATACCACCTCAAAATCACCATTTCAAACACACCTCTTACATTCTTACACACTCTCTTACACACTCATACACTCTTACATACTTCATATACCTCTTATACCAACCTATTTTCATACCACCACTTTCTTTAGGAAATTTCTATATTTTTTTGGAAGAATTTTAGTCTTCCAAATTCTTTTCTTTTTCCAAAGAATTCAAGCCATCAAAGATTCAAGACTTTTCAAGATTCAAAATCAAGACATCAAGAATTCAAGAATACAAATATGAGTTTGTATAAGTCTACAATGTGCGGCTAAATCCTCTCGTGATCGCAACCGGGAGTAGGTTTTAATTCTTACTTATTGTATTATTTTTGGGTGTGAACATTTGAATTTGTTGAATATTATTTGTGGATTTTGTTTATGTTTTTAACATTATAAAATCGTTACACTTATTTTATTCATTTATCAATTAATTATTCCAAGTTTAAAATAATTTTAAGTGATCTCCCCACCGTGCCAAATCATCCAATAGCGGTGTGTAGGACGGAGGGTGCGGTTACACTTATTTTCTATTTTGGACTTAGACTTTAATTGAATCGACTATGAAAAATTAATAACACTCATTTCTAATTCATATAATTATTAATTCTGAAACCGGAAGCGATCATTTTTTTTAATTGAATTAAAATCATATATTTTTTGTTTGTCATCATATTTATAAATCTCAAATTAATCATTATTTCTTTATCGTTAAATCAAAATAGTAACTAAACTATTAACCATAAGCTCCTCTGGATCCGACCCTTACTTACCACTCGCTAGATTAGTGGAAATAAGGTTTATTTTTGACGCGACAACGACCGCTCGTCAGGCAGTACAAACCCTGCCAAAGTGCCCAAGCTTGATGCACTTATAGCAACCCGATGACCCTAATCTACAAACTCCCTCATGCATTTTGCCGCATTTCCCACAGCGGCTCCGGCCCTACTGGCCCTTCGACCTAGTGTCGGATCCCTTGGGTTTCTTCCCCGAAACCCCAGTCATGTGCCTAGGCTCTACCTTCCTCTTCCAAAGGTGCTCTATATTAATCTCCCGCTCCCTCGCCCTGGCTATCATGTCCTCCAATGTCGGGCATGCTGAGTAGCTGACATGTTTTCGGATGCTAGCTCTCAACATATCGTAGTACATGGTCTTCCTCATCTCCTCATCACCCGTATACTTAGGCACCAGTAAGGCCCTCTCCCTGAACTTGGCGGTAATATCCGCCATCGACTCAGTTGTCTGCCTCATATCAAGAAACTCCCTGGCCAGCTGCTGAAGCTCCACATCCGGCGCAAACTCATCCCTAAACCTGGTCACAAAGTCCAACCAAGTCATAGCCTCAATGGTCGAGGCTCCAAATGTGTCACTGACTGCCTCCCACCAGTCCCTAGCTATGTTTCTCAAACATCCCGCTGCATACCGTACCTTCGACCCCTCAGGGTAGAAGCTCTTGATCTGTGCAGACTCCATGTCTACAATCCATCTCATGGCTACCATTGGGTCTTTCACCCCATGGAAGTCCGGTGCACCACATCCACTGAAGTCCTTAAAGGAGAGTGTGCGAGTCCCTGACTGGCCAGATGCCATGTCACTCCTGAATGCCCTGAGGCGATCCTCCATCAGCTCAATAATCCCTTCCTTGATTGACCCAAAAATCATTGGGGTCGCCTCAAGGATGCCTCTCGTAATATTGGATGCAATGAATGCTCGCAATCCATCATCAACTGGCTCGGAACCCGAACCTGAACCTGATCCTAACCCAAACCCTGACCCCCCCACTCCGTGACGTGTCACCACCATTCTGAAACAAAACATATAATCGTCAGGGTCATACATAACCTCGAGAGGTCTCATACACACTACAAGTTCCCTGGTTCCATCTCAGCCCTCCTTGACTCGAGTACGGATCCTCTGCTTTCAGTAGTACGGGCCCATACTACCTTCCACATCTATCCATACTTTCCTCAAGGATTGACTTGACTTCACCAAGTCTCTTCTACAACTATCGCTCCCCATGCTAATCTCATCCTAGGCTTACCCAAGGGTAATCTCCGACCTACTCTCCTGTTGGATTAGGTGTCTAAGACCATAACTATAATTGGTATGTACTTGACCCGAGAGTAGCATGGTCCATTTTTGGTTGCATTCACCGAAGCAATTTGATATGAAGGATATTTGAGAAAGAGTTTATTTGTGATTTATTAATATATTATAAGTATAATATATTAATTGAGGAATCATATTATTTAATTGGTATTGATCAATAATTAATTTGGAATTAATTTAGTGATCAAAAGAGACTAATTAAATTAATGGGAACTGATTATGTAAATCAGTGATACATATGGTTTGGGCTATTGATCCGTGATGGACTAAGTTTATGTGAGAGTCCATGAAGAGTTAGTTCATATGAGTTATTGGATCATAAGCCTAAGTGTAAGAACTAGGGTTTACATATGACTCTTGGAATTCTACACTATATATGTATTCCCTTAAGCCCAAAATCTAAACACAAGTGTCATAACATGAGTATAGCCGATTTTGTGTGCTCCAACCTCGCTCATTTGTCCTCCTTTTGCTCTTGGTGTTTTGTGAACCATTTGAGGCATCACACTTGAGGTGCTAAGCTCTTGAAAGGCCAAATTCTACAAGCTACAATATAGAGGTATTCATCTAACTTGATTTTATGTTTCAAATATCAAGTTGTATGCTAGTTATAGGTTTCATGCTTTGGATATTTTTTTTTTGCATGTATAACTAGAGAAAACTTAGATCCAAAGCATTAGGGTTGTATGTGCACCATAGGGATGTTAGAGTGCAGAAAACCCAATAGTGGTATCAGAGCCAAGGGTTGTTTTCTGTTATATTGATGCATGGCTAATTGTTCAAAGTTGAAGAAAGTCGAAAAACTGCACTCTGACAGAAGGACTCGACGAGTCCATACATAAACTCGACGAGTCGGACAGTCTGTTGGCAGTTTTTCGGGTTTTTTTTTGCCAGAATTGGATTAGGGTCATTACCATGAACTGTTTTATATCACAAAATCCTTTTTTTATATGGTAGTGATTAACCTTATCCAATTAAAGGATAAATGTCAAATGTTAAGATAACTACAAGTTATATGATAAGCTAATTGTTTGTATTATTTGATTTATCTTGCTACTTGGATTGTAATTAGGTCAAATTGGTAAAGGATAATATGATTATTTTATTGGTTAAAATTTGATCTAAATGTTTTTTAAGGAGTTACAAAACTTACCCTCAAGTTTTGGAACTCAAAAGTTTTTTTTAAGGAGTTACAAAAACTTCTCATCAAGTTTGGAACTCTAAAGTTTTTTTTAAGGAGTTACAAAAACTTGTCATCAAGTTTGGAATCCAAAAGTTTTTCAAGAGTTACAAAACTTGCCCTCAAGTTTTGGAACTTAAAAAGTCTCTTTTATGAAACATTAACACTAGTAATTAAAAGTATTCACACGGTGCAAATCTTGGGTTCATAACTAACAAATTAATTAAATAGTTTTTAATTTTGAATTTTTATATCTAGAACCTTGATGTTTTTTGAATAGTTCAATTACACTCTTATGGATTTTATTAAGTTAATTAAATGTTTAATTAAGAGAGTATTATTAAATCCATAATCACATGGTTTAAAGTTAATTAAATTAAAAGTTTAATTTATTAATAGATTAAACCACCTAGTATTTTAAAAGTGTAAAATACACCCTTATACTATATAAAATTAAAAGTTTAATGCATTATATATGTATAAGTTAAAAGGCAGTCTTACCGTTAGTAGGCCTCATTCACGAAGCTGGTCTATAAGGGGTGTTTAAGGAAATTGCCTATAAAATGGCGATTGAATGGGTATCCACTCTTACCCACCGCACCCTTGACCAGTGGAGGGTCATTAGCCAGACGGGTTTGACAGAACACTTAAATCCTCATTGAAAGTATAATGAAATACAAAGTAACTAAACACTTAATTAATTCCCAAATCTTAGTTACTTTAGGAAAAATGTGAATTTGATGCTTACCCATGAAATTGCACATTGCACCTTATTGGTTACTTAATGGAGCGTGTGTGGTTTACCCACACACTTATGTGGACTAATGAAGGATGGCAATGTGTTTCTCGTAAATTATCATTGATCAATGGAGCGTGTGTGGTTAACTGGAACATTGATTAGGTGATTAATGACATCGAGAGTACCAAGCTAATTTGCATGGTTATTCACACCTTGTTTGTGATCCTCGGTATCCCAGTCACAAACCTGAAGGACATAATCGAGATTAAACATGTCATTGAAAAGTTCAATGAATCTCAAAAGAATCTAGGAATTTCAATTCATTTAAAACCGAATATTCATTTTCGTTTTTCATGGTGGGAATTGGTAAATCGTCATTTACCTACCTTCAAATATTTTGCAATTGGATTACGGCATCCTTCTTTTGAATTGCAGAATATTGTGTTGGGTCCTAGCCTTAATATTTGATTTGGGTGTTATATTAAGGACTTAAATCAATTAACTTGAATTTCTCCCTTGTAGATGTCTAGTTCTGACAACTATGGTCTTCCCGAATCTTTTGGAAAGAGCTTTCCTCATGAAGATGATGTTCACAGAAATCAGACTTCACTTCCTCCACCTCCTCCAATTATTCTCCCTGACCCACATGTTTGTCGACTTGAAAAGTTCAAGGTCACTCAAATCCTATTGGCTAGCAAACACAAATATGGAAAGTCTGTGTGTGTGCACACGTCTTGGAGATGAAGTCACACAATGACAAGCTGGGAATGTTAGGTGTCGTTGTCTCGAGGAAGTTGGCTGTTGACTTGGTTCTTCAATCACTTCCTAAGTCATATAGTGAGTTCGTTAAAGATTACTATATGACAGACAACAACATGACCGTTATTGATCTTACCTATTTGCTAATTGCTACTGAATCATAAATGATTTGGCGCACTGGTAATGCAAATTTGATTGGAAGATCTACTTTCCAAACTTCCATGGACATTGACAATGGAAACATTGGAAGTCAAGAAAAGTCTTTTCTTCCCAATGGTAAAGAGAAAGGCTAAGTCTGAGATTGTCCCGTGTGCCATTCCAAAAGAGTCTATTTGCTACTACTGCCAAGAGAAGGGGCATTGGTTGCGAAGCTGCCTTATTTACCTGAAGGATCACAAGGATGGTAGAGTCAAAATGTTTGACTCTGCTTCAGGTAAGTCCACTATCTAACTCTATTAAGTTCCTATTTGAAGATTCTTAATACATGATGTGATGAAATCACATTTTGATGTTTTGTAGGATCGAAGAAGAGAAAGGAAGCTTAAAAAAAGAGTAGGCTGAGTCTGATCACGAAGAGATGGATTTCGATCGCATGATTCGATGATCAGAATTATGATAGATTGCTTAGAAATATGTAGTAACATAGTTTTCATTAGTAATTGCATTGTAAGGACACGTTTTTCCGCAATTTTTATAAATAATGAAAATTTTGATTTTATCTTATTTTATAATTCCTTACAATGGCATTTGTGAAAATTGATGTTTGTATGTTTCTATTTTTAGCAATATGGATTTTATTCTTTCGTTTGTGGTAGTGTCTAAATTTACCAAATAAGGAAAGATTCTCATCACCAAATTTCAATTGGACAGAAACTTGGAATCATGCAACTTGTATTGTATGATGAATGAGAACCTTCTTCTTTGGGAAATTAAGAATAATTCCTTGTTCACATGTATATGTGAGTCAAGTGAAGGACTAGGGGATCGGGTACACTTGGTTGTGCACTGGTCAGGTCCACTACAAAGAACGATAAGACTATTCGTCATCATTTACTAAAAGTTTAGTAAATATGGTTATGCTTACAAGATTAAGTGTGATTCTGAATCATTGAAAAAGTTTCAATGTATAGCAGAACGAATAAGAAGAATCAATTAGGCAGAAAGATAAAAGTTTCTCCATTCAGAAAGGAAAGGAGAGTACTTTAGTATCATGTTTTATGATCATCCTTATGATTATGGAGCCATGTCTCAATTGATCCTCTAAGGATACCTTAGTGCATTTATATGACTAAACAGAGGTATCGGGAATTGTTAAAATGGTTAAAATCAAAAGGATGAGTCATACTTCGTTCCAAAATGAAATCTTAGAGTCATACTCCAAGATTGCTCCTTGAGTGACATATCTTAAGTAGGTTTATAAAACATTTAGAATTGGTAGTTGTGATGTCTTTAAAACAAAGACCAACTAAGACCAATTATATGAAGTGTTTTTCCTTGATAAGAATCCGCACTAACTATTGACTATTTGTTTTTCAAGGAGTGTTTCTTGACAAGAGAATCTTATATGTCAAGAAGTCAGTGGGAGTCTTAAAGATCTAGAAAAGTTTCAGGAACTAATCAAGAATAAATCTATTGTGTATCACTAGCTCACGACTTGAGGTTTGTAACCTATCGTGTTGACATATTCTTGTTTCTATGCCCATTCCAGTTAAAAGTTAACTATGCATGTGAGTTCTATGAGTTCTCAATTTATTGCATAAGACGAAGGACCTTGATTAGTAAAAGTTCATTGATCTGTATAGGTGAGCTGCTTAACAACTTGGAAGACATGGTAGGCCCTTGTGCTGCCAAGTGGCAAGAAATTAAGATTGAACATGTTCAGTCAATATGAGGTTGAGTTTGTCAGAGACCTTGTCTTATGATAATGGTTGGGAATGACAGATTCACATGGATATGAACACACACACACACACACACACACACACCATAAAATCTAAGTGTCATAAGGTTTCTCTCCAATTCATGAAAATGACTGTGGGGAAACGCTTTCACTAAGTAGATTTTAAGGAGATAGCAGTTGTGTTAATTGCGTTCTCAAATTCGATTATGATTACGACATCCCTCTTCATAATTCGAATTGTGAGAAATGGCAAATAGTTTGAACATTCAGAACTTATTGTTGTGAGTTATGAAATAGTTTAGACACACATATGGGCTTTCTAATAAAAGGTGTATGATCTTAGATAAAGGCTTATCGAAGCATCTCATATCATAAATCTGAACTTTGGTAAGAAAGTTAATAAAGTATTGATTTCTAGAAGTCCAGTTGATTTTGGATACATGTCAAAACTAGTGGGAGCATAAATGTTATTCTAGTAACAAAATAATTATTATGCTAGTGGGAGCAAATTATTATGGTAAGTGTTGCGAGTTAACAATGGTATCTATAGGAAACAAAGTTCTAATTTGCAAAATTAAAAAGGTTGAAAAATTGTTTCGCTATAGTAAGGGAGAGGATACTTATACTTTATTTCGAATCTAAAAGTTTATATTGAAGTATTAATCAAACTTAGTCGTGGATATATATGAATACCATGTTGAAATATTTCAACATTGAAAATTCTATATATGGAAATATTATAGCAAAAGACTGGTCAAGTATTACGTCTTTATGTAAGACATTATGAATCGTGTCCCATATGCTACGGGTATAGGATCGATTACATATGCTATAATATTCATGTGTTATAATTTTCCAAATGCCTAGGGCATTAAGAGGGAAAAGGACTAGAACCGGATATCACTAAAGTGGTGAAACAACTGTCAAGGACAATCTAAGGTTCGCTAAGGATTGGTCACTTGTGGGCAGTTGGAAGTATAGTAATAAATGGACCATGTCGACATGATTCTGAATAGATAGGATTCTGTTAAGAATAAATTGTCATATGGCAAATATGGTAATGTTTCCATATTGGGAGTTGGATATTGAGAATCTATGTGTAGGTTAGAAACTGATGCAATAAGGATGTTCAAAGGAATGTACTTTGAATATGAGACTTCAATTCTGGGGAATTGTCTTGTAACAATCTCTAATGGAATACTCATTGGCAAAGTCTCTGTGACTTTGGTACCATGACATTACAAAATGAATAATTGCATGATAGTTTAGAATCTTACACTTATGATAAAGATTTGGAATTGTGAAATGAGTTTCATTGAAAATGTGTCTATTTCACAAAGAAATGACCATAGGCAAACATAGTGTGCATGCTTGGAGCATGGGATAACTTTTGTTTTAATTCAAGTATTAAGTTGATTAATCGAAACATTATACAATGAATAATATGTAATCAATATGATGATTAAATAAAAGGTGTTTTGTTTATATTCAAAAGTTTTGAGACCATATTGAGTTCGATTACTCTTGCGTTTCACTTTGCATGTTTTGACTTCCCGAATAATAAGATCATTCAAACTATCCACAGTCGATCATACTTTGGAAGTATGTATTGAGGTAAGATTGTCATGAATCCGTCTGTAGATTGTCTAAAGTGTTTAGACATAGCACAAGTTTGCTGCAGTGTTCATGAGTACTCCTGTAATAAGATTTGAGTATTGGATTAAACCCACGCTCATCTGAATCACTTCATGGATTTCATCATGAGTGATTGTGAGACGATAATATCTTATATTCTTGAAACAGAGACATATAGTTGCAGTTTACAAAGTTGGTTGCACATTGATGATATGTAAACACACCAGTAACTTGGTGTTATAAAACGTATCATTGTGTGTAATTTTATGAGTAAATAGAGCAAGCATATGAGTCGAAGTTTATCCGTTCCTTTTACCCCAAGAGGGATAAAAGCGATATATGTGGGCCCCTCGATGATTTAGTGATGACACCCTAGGCGCTTGGCCAAGCCTGGACTGATTTGATTTGTTCAATTAGTCAGTCATCATAAATCGGAAATCAGGAAACAACACATGGACAGAGAGAATGATTATAATCCATGTCTCATGTCCATACGATATCTAGAATGGAGGAATATATGATCCCTTATCTAATGGACGCGTCAGAGTTCGACAACGGCTTTAGAGAGCTACGATTGCTAGTCGGTTTTAAGTCATACTTGCAGTTATAGTTATTAGACTTATCCAAGTGGGAGACTGTTAGATTAAGTGTCTAAGCCCATAACTATAATTGGTATGTACTTGACCCGAGAGTAGTATGATCCATTTTGCATTGCATTCACCGAAGCAATTTGATAGGAAGGATATTTGAGAAAGAGGTTATTTGTGATTTATTAATATATTATAAGTATAATATATTAATTAAGGAATCATATTATTTAATTGGTATTGATCAAGAATTAATTTGGAATTAATTTAGTGATCAAAAGAGACTAATTAAATTAATGGGAACTGATTATGTAAATCAGTGATACATATGGTTTGGGCTATTGATCCATGATGGACTAAGTTTATGTGAGAGTCCATGAAGAGTTAGTCCATATGAGTTATTGGATCATAAGCCTAAGTGTAAGAATTAGGGTTTACATATGACTCTTGGAATTCTACACTATATATGTATTCCCTTAAGCCCAAAATCTAAACACAAGTGTCATAACATGAGTATATCCGATTTTGTGTGCTCCAACCTCTCTCTCATTTGTCCTCCTCTTGCTCTTGGTGTTTTGTGAACCATTTGAGGCATCACACTTGAGGTGATAAGCTCTTAAAAGGCCAATTTCTACATGCTACAATATAAAGGTATTCATCTAACTTGATTTTATGTTTCAAATATCAAGTTGTATGCTAGTTATAGGTTTCATGCTTTGGATATTTTTTTATTGCATGTATAACTAGAGAAAACTTAGATCCAAAGCAATAGGGTTGTATGTGCACCATAGGGATGTTAGAGTACATAAAACCCAACATCTCCGGCATCAGCTGCATAAGAAGTCCCTGTTATCTTTCCCTAACTAGCTTGTGAATACCATTACATATCACTAAGACCAGATAATTCTTCGAATGAGAGGACCTACCCAACAACGGTTGGACTCAGACAAGAGCTGCGAAATAGGGCTAGACCTAACCTTCTGAAATTATTTAGTCCGCATAATATGTAACTTAACGTATTCATTTACTAGTTAATTAAAGATAACTAGAACTCCTAAAAGCACAAAGAAAACAACATTTGAGCATTGAGTAGACATAATCAAGCATATCCTATTCAGGCCATCATATCACTGACTAATCGGTTTTAGCATGTAATTCAATAAACACATATAGCGTGCACATAAGGCATCTTGCTAGATCCTTAGCCCTAATCTAGCATGCAGTTCTCATACACATACACCAGACATATAAGGCATCCTTCCTAGATCCCCAGCCCTAATATAGCATGCAGTTCTCATAATCATAGCATATAACATAACAAACATGTATGGGTATCTTGGGGAAAACGTACTTGAGCTCGGCCGATTGCACGCATCACACTCCTTGTTCTTTCTCAAAAACCTTAATTTTAATTCTTGGAAAATTTATTTTTTTGTAAAAATGTTTCAAATCCTCGGTTTGAGTCAAGGTACCCTCGTAGGTGTGTCCGAATTCCTCAAACCCAGGCTCTGATACCAACTTGTAACATCCCAAAATTCGAGACCAAAAATTTCATTTTTGAATTAAAGATTCATAAGACACATTTACTGAAAATGCTACCAGTGTTATATCATATCATAAAAACCATAAGTCAAATATCCCTCAAAACATATCATAAGAAAATAATGTCAGAGTACAAATCCCAGGAGTCTCATGTGCGGAAAATCGAGTGTGTGATGCGCTGCAGTCATGCCGGATCCTTACTCTTCAAGAAGAGGTACCTGAAACCAAAACTATAAACCGTAATCACAAAGCTTAGTGAGTTCCCCCATCATACCACCAACCATACAATACACATACTGCCTAACATATCCGCTGTTGGCCTATACCTGCGGTCTCTTTCAACCAGTAACCGCCTAGCGTATCAGGGTGCTGGCCTAACCCTTCGGTCTCTTTCAACCGGTAACCGCCTAGCATATCTGGGTGCTGGCCTACCCCTTCGGTCCTTTCGACCGGTATCGGGGACTATTTCACCCCTACTACTACCATATATCATGCTAATACATAAACAATATATCACATACTGCCTAGCATATCAGGGTGCTAGCCTACCCCTTCGGTCTATTTCAACTGGTAACTGCCTAGCATATCTGGGTGCTGGCCTACCCCTTTGGTCTCTTTCAACTGGTTACGGGGACTATTTCACCGCCTAGCACTATTAAATAATATCCTAGCATATAAACACATAAATCACATACTGCCTAGCATATCAGGGTGCTGGCCTACCCCTTCGGTCTTTTCGACCGGTAACGGGGTCTATCCTACCCCTCCTACCACTATCACATAATATCATAACATAATAGTACATAAAGCATATCCGATAGTGGCATACCAGACAATTATCACAAAGACAATCATCTTTACTATATGTCCTACTAGTGGGCCAGCATTGATGCCTTAGACCCACTTATACTGGAAGGTAACTCACATCAATGTCATGAAGTAGCTGAACTGTCCTCGGCTCTGAAATCAACTCCTCTCAAACTCCTACACATAAAATCTCCTTTAATTACTCTTTCATACCTATAACCCTATTAAGGGTTAACACTGGTCAAGGTCAAAGTCAACATCCTGGTTGACTCAACTCACCGAGTTGGTCCATCAACTCGTCGAGTTCCATGATCCATAAAAACCTGGAAATCTCGATCCAACTCATCGAGTTCTTTCATGAACTCGTCGAGTTCTTCCTCATAACTCGTCGAGTTCCTCCTCAATCTTCATAACCCAAAACCATGGACAACTCGCTGAGTCATCTCCTAGACTCAATGAGTTCACTTAGTAACAGAAAAGGTTGGGGGACCACGACCCAACTCGCCAAGTTAGATGAACAACTCGTCGAGTCCCCCTTAGTCTAAATCCATTCAGTCACTTCCAGTCGAGTTCAATGCTTCCAAATCATAGATCTGGTCCCCTAGGACTAAGTTACCACGTAAAGTTGCTAACTTTATGTCCATGCATGGTGTCATGAAGCTAGAAACACCAAAACTAAGCTATATAAGAGATCTAGGGCATGGGGAAGGGCCAAGGCTTGATAAAGCTGGCAACTTTAAGCCTCACAAGCTCATGAGTGCCTAGATTTGAAGTCAAAACCTCATGATACACTCAAATCCCGAAAATGACTTCAATATGGCCCAAAAGTAACAAAATACAACCCTAAATGAAGATCTAAGCAATAGAAAGCCAATGTATCAACTTTATACCTCAAATGAGTCAGAAATGTAGCTCAACCTCCGGATCTACTGCTTCCTTTTGAATCCTTGAGCTTCTCCTTCCTTCTCAAGCTTCAAAATCACAAAGAACACACAACAATGTCTCAAGAACACTCAAAAGTGGGTTAAGGTTTTGTGGCTAGGGTTTGGGGTGATGGAGGCTGCAAATGAGGCCAATCTTTGGAGGTTAAGGTGTTTAAATAGGGTGCAAAAACCCATCAATTGAAATTGTTTTTGATTGTTTTTTCCTGCTTAGAGCATTGTAGTTGTAACCCCTAAAACCCATTAAGTATACCATCTTACCTTCATTTTTACAACATTGTAATAGAAAATAATGAAAGTGGGATGCTAATATAAGACATTGTTGACAATTTTTTTTTCTATTTTAACCATTTTAAGGACTTTGTTATTTTAACCGGAAAAATAGCAATGTACTTTCATTGTTTTGTTTATCATAGCATCTCACATATTATTTTAAAAAATTGTAATAGAAAATAAATGAAGGTGTGATGCTACTTTAAACACATAATTGAAAGTAGGTTGCTACTTAAATCAATGAATGAAAAAGTCTTCATATCAGAGTGAGCAACATTAAGTCTACCTCTTGGCCATCCGTCAAATATAGGTCATTTACACGTTCTTTAACTTTTCTTATTATTATTTTGTTCAAATTACTATTTAATGTAAATATATCTATGTTTGGTTCCTATCAAATGTTCTTTGGAAGGAGTGTTTAACACTAGAAACCATTTTATGCAACTTTAGCTTTAAAACTGAACCATTGTAGTTGTAGAATTTCCCACCAAAAACACTAGATTTTGCAAACTTGAATGTTTTTCCATAGTTTTCTAACCAGAATGCTTTCTTTGCTATGGCTGTACGACACGAAAATTAGTCTAAATAGTACATGGATTAGTCTTATAGAATACATGAGTTTGAAAGGTTAACAAATATATTTGTTCTACCGCATATTGCATATTATTAATATAAACAAGTTCACCTTTTAATTTAAAACATAATTACATGGTATTATGCTTTTTAAATTCTGGTTTATCATAATTATAATTCCAGACTTAAACTTAGACATTTATAAATGATTATTGCAAATCAGAACAATGGAAATTTTTGAAAAATATGCACTAAAGAATTGGACTGCTAGCAAAAGGGTAAATTTATATTAAATTAATTTTATTTATAAATATATTTCGTGAATAAATTAGTAATTTGTTTGTTGACACATGACAGACTAACATGTTTTTTTTCGAGCACATCAAAGTTGGTTCATGCATTTTCTTGGTGTTGTACTCACCATATCACATTGTAAGTTTCCATTGGTACCCCCAATTTTTATTAGATTTACATAATTTACACCTGTAGGTCGAGATTAATGCATCAATTAACAATTTATTATTATTATTATTATTATTATTATTTTCTAGGGAAAATTAGGTTTTGCTAATTTATATGTATCATTCATCTTTATGCACTCAAATATTAGTTCTCATATATGTGTAACCTTTTTAATAATTCTCATAAATTTTCGATAATAATGAAGCCATTATTCCTCTCTTTTAAGTACGACTAATTTTATTTCTGTGATTTTTTTTGCATAGAGTTAAAAGCATAAATAAATTGAAAATATTAATTTTAGACAATAACGTAACATTACCAATAAGACATCTAATGTTGTATTCAAAGAAATATTTGGAAATTTGTGATTCATTACAATGATTTACAATATCTCTGTAACGTCCCAAAAATAAGACCCAAAATTTTCATTTTAAAATTTATAATATGGTAACCCAAAACATTTTCATACAAGTAAGATAGAGCAAAGTGTATCACTACATCATAAAATATCAGAGTAATCATATGAATGCGGAACAAAATAGTGTGTGTACTACAATCACCCCGAGCTCTTCCCATTTACACTAGAAGTACCTGAAACATAAACAAAAAACAAGTAAGCACGAAGCTTAGTGAGTTTCACCCAGATACCACATACCACACATATCAAATATATAATGGGCCCCGTCGATGAGTGTAACGGGCCCCGTGCTAACTCGCATAACAGGCCCCGTCCACTAAGTATAACGAGCCTCACACTAACTCGTATAATGGGCCCCAACCACAGAGTATAAGGCCCCCCCAACATACAAACGTATAAGTACAACAAGTAATAGCATACAAAATAACCATTGGGCCTCGCCAGCTAAGCATACAAATACATGCACATGCAAGAGTCATGCAGACATCTAGCACTCTAACATAGTAAGCCATGGGTCGACATTGTTGGCTTCGACCCGCTAAACATGGTGATGAAGACTCACCTCAAACTACTGAATAACAAGGATAAATCTTTGGCTGCTCGTCCCAAAATCCCGGTGCTATCAATATTAACAATATTCGATTTATTAATTGGGTCTTAACCCAAAATCATAGGTCTAATCTATTGGCCCAAAGCAAGGCCCAATCCATTTACTAAAAATCCCAAACTCTAATTAACAACCTAAGGCCCAATTCTGGCCCAATCTTCCAAATTGGCCCGCAAGACCCATCATGGGCCTAAAAGCCAATGAAGCCTAACAAGCTAGCCCAAGTCCAACACAGAAGTCCGGTGGCCCAACAAGGCCCAAGCAATGGAAGCCCCAAAAATGGCCAAACACCGTGAACGTCTAACCCAAACCCATATGTTGAGTACGCGGGGGGTACTTAGCTCGTACGCTAAGCATACTCCTTTTGGAGCTAGTACGTGCAACGTACCAGATGGGTACGTCTGGCGTACTCCCTAGTGTGCCATTCCCACTTTATTAAGCACTTAAACGGTTCATCCTTTACTCCGTACTCTCATACCGTGTCTCAAAAGATGACTTATCACGTAAAGTTGGCAACTTTACATTCATGCATGACTTAATGGGGCTCTAGAGCTCAAAGGAGCTTAACAAAGGTCTTAACTCATATTTGACTCCATAAACACCATAAAGTTAGCATTTTTATGCATAAGGGACTCCTAAAATGTCCAGATCTATAAGGTTAAGCTTCTGAAACGACCTTTTCTCACAAGGACCAACCAAAAGGGACCAAAGTAGCCATAAACGAACCCAATAGTAGATCTATACAAGGAGTTGACAAGATACAAACTTTATACCTCAAAGGTCTCGAAATGGTGATGCCAAATCCGGATCTCTAAGCTCCACTGCAAAGAATAAGCCATCAATCTCCTTCTACCACTTTAAAATACACAAGAACAAACCAAAATGCTTCACAAGAACTCAAAAGCACCAAAACAAAAATGCTAGGGCGATATTAGTGTTTAGAGGATAGGGTGGTTTGTCTAAAATGTCCAGGAGGTGAGTTTATGCTGCTTAAATAGGGCACAAACCCTAAAAAGTAGGGTTTGTCGCAAGCCTGCATACGCCATGCGTACTGCATGTACGCATGGCGTACTAGCTAAAGGACCAAAGTGAAAAGTTTTTGATAAAGAGGGTTAAATGCGAAACTTACCAAATTTGAGTGTTACAATCTCAATACTAATTCTTAGTACTTTGGATTCAACTACATACTTATTCATCAAAAACTTTGTATATAAGTAAAATTATTACTTTAAAATTTTCTTAAGGTTTAGAAGTTTATATTAATTTTTTTAATAAACTAGGCGTAATACACGAGTTTCCCACCTACTATATATTAAATTTTATATATATATATATATATATATATATATATATATATATATATATATATATATGTTTAAACGCATAATCACCTCATAATTTCTGGTTTCATAAGACTTTGGACTCAATTTTGATTTCGATGAATCATTTTTTTAAATAACATTTGAAGTGAATCATAAATTAATGAATTTTTAATGTATATTTGTGTCGTGAATTTTTGTTTGAGAGTTGATTATGTGTATAGTGTATGATAAATTGAAAAGCTTATTACTGCAATTGGAAGTTTTTTTTTTTTCATTAATTACCTTCATTTAACAGGTTGCTGTTTTGTAGCGGTAACATTAGAAAAAAATGAGAGAGAATAATGGTCACTAGGTCTATTTAAATGAAGATTATCAATCCCTAAACCAAAACATGTTGAAATCCCACGCTGAATTGAGTCTCTGTGATTGCACATTAACATGGCCAAGCTTGCATCTTTCTTCTTAGTATTCATTGTTGTAATCTCAGGTTTGTGTACTCGATCTGTATATGTTTAGCTTCCAAAATTTTATTTTAAAATTAAAATATATTTTTTTTGGAACGGTATTATTTTAATTTTAATATACATGAAGTTTCTTTGTAACTAGGTACACGACATTCGATAATATTTTGTTAATTGATTGCAATCATGTCCAATCTCTTGCTGGAGAAATTATCATACAAGGACTTCTATTTTTATTTATTAAGATAGCCATATATGTAATATCTACTACTTTATGGTTCGTATTAAAATTTAACGTGTTTATTTTATTTTATTTTTCATTTTTCAGTTGGAGCTTCCACTGTGAATGGACAGCATAGATGTACAGAGGTGTTGGATCCAAATGCTTGTACTCTTGGTGATTGTCGTGAGCAATGTTATCAAAAACACAAGGGCAATGGAATTTGCGAGCTGTCAAGTGATATGAGCCATTACGGTTGTATTTGTATTTTCGACTGCTGATGAAATCTTAAGACAATGATATTACTTTTGGGTCGGAAAGTAGTAACCCAAAGGATCATTAGTGCTCTAGAAAAGAAGAATTACAATTCCATTAAAGAACGTTTTTGAAGTTATGTATCTTTCTAAATACATAATCAATGAAATATTCATTTCAGATTGTTATCTATAACGGATTTGTAAAAAATACTAACACATTATTTTCTTATTCTATGACTATATAACGGATTCAAGATTTCACTCATCGAAACAACCTTTAACTTTTGAGAATGAAAGAACCTTCCAAATAACTTTTGGGTTAACTACTACTTTTTACCAATTCAATCAAACAACTTAATTTGAGACATTTTTTCAAGGCTGTCATTAATATTTATGACTGTGATATCATGTATAGCCATTTACACTCACCTGTAGGGATTTCTTGATCGTATTATCTAAGTTATTTGGATTGTTCTTAATTGTGTACGAACTCCTGAGTTTTTGTTTGTGTTATTAAATGTTATATGTATGCGCCTTCATGCAAACCATCAAAAAATTAAATATATATATTTTTTTTTTTGTTATTTTGAACCAATGAGAATTTATTAAGGCCAAGTTTAGCAAGTCCCCAAGCAAGGCACCAACCAAAAGAGACAATTTTGAGAACACTGTTGGGTTAATCGGTTCGTTAGTTATAGCTGACGTGTATGGCTGAAACTTTAGATTTAATAATTATTATTGTTTTATATTTTATGTTTTAGATAATAGTTCATTATTTAGAATTGGTGTTTGGTTTGACCGGATCATTTGGAGATGTACGAGTCTTCAGGTAATTAGGTAGAGTAAATAGCATAGACTGTTTTCATACTTCACGTGGGTATCTAAGAAACTATATATACAGTCTTTATTGATACTAGCCGTCTACCCGCGCCAAGCGACGGGTGCGAATAGTTTTTCAAAATTTAGTTTCTAGAGACGATTATTCTTTTGTGCAAATAGTTTACTGTTGAAACACATGATTGATTGTACGTTATTAATCGCGCAACACTTTTTTACACACAACATTTAATGTAGACTTCATTGTCGTTTAATTGTTCGTCCGACTTCATCAACTCGAAATTGATTCAAAGAGAATGCACGTCCGACCAAATCATGTTTTCAATTAACGGCCGGCTGGCCGTAAACACTGTGGGACGATTGTCAAAATTTTTCCTCGATATTTAATATATAGTTATGTAAATTATACATAAAACATTAAATAAAAAGTGACATTCATTTTAGTGTATTCATACTTACGTTAGGATCAAACATCCAAATAAGACTATTTTTAAAACAATTTAACTTTTCTTTAGAAAACATCCAAATAACTATCTTTAAAACAATTTAACTTTTCTTTAGAACGACAATTATTATATATATATATAAAACGCAAGGACAATAAGAATGTAAAACAATGAACTAAACAAATCTTAACGGCTTATATAAGAATACAATTAGAAAAAAAAAAGTTTTATTAACCAATTATCAAAGATCCATTATCAATTTAAACCATTAATAAACACCTATTTTTGAAGTGAACACCATAACGGACCATTTTTGAAGTGAACAACGCTATAATGTATAATCACGTAATATTATCCTTTGTGTAGACAACTTCCATCAAATGTGGCTGTTTGATGTTCTCATTTGATGGAGAAGAGCTCAAATCAATAATATAAATTTCTGCACATTTAAAATATAATTAAATTGTCATGTGTAAAGAATTTTACTGTTTGAAGCTAATAGGATAAACGCATCCAGGAGATTCCCACTAAGATTTCTCCATTTTCACAGCATGTTTCCGTTTCAAAGTATATCCATTTTTAAAAAGTTATAAATAAGTTTAAATTTAAAATAGAAATGGTTGTGTGCATGTAATCCATCAACAGGTGACTGACTTACTACAAACTAAGAAACCAATATTTCCCCAATATTACCCTCTAACACCATATTATGATAAACCTTGTGTTGATTCCTTAAGACGAACTTTCGTCACATCATATTGTTGTGCTCTATGCAATCACTCCTTACAAAGCTTTAAGTTCTGGAATTGAACTTATTATGAGTTAAACATTACATGATAAGAAATATTTATAAAAAAACAATTAAAGGGCAACACGGTCATTGAAAAACTCCAAAAAAAAGGGCTGATATGTAACCCGATTCCTTTAGGGACCAAAAACGAACATCCCTGCATTGCAAATATGATTCTATAGAAAGCAGAAAAATAGAATTGCTTACCTAAAAGTGAAACCTGGTGGGTTTTGAATATGTCATGTCCTTTACCCCTTTGTCTCCATTCCATTCATATGTAATTAAAACACAACATTTGTTAACCTTTTCAACTAAATTATCATTAGGTGATATTAACATGTCTGTTTCTAGAGACTTTGAATTTTTAAAGCTGAATCAGAAAGGTATAGGCTTCCAAAAAATAAAAACATTTAGAGATTTAATATCATATTGTGCTTGCATCTATTTCTAGTTCCTGGAAGCATCAATAATCAAAATACCTACAAAGATGACATTTTAAGGTTTAGGCTTCCACCCAATATTACGCATAGATTGACCCGACTTGGATGAAAATTTTCATTGATTATTAAAAAAAAATTGGTCACGGACAATCAGTTGAGATTGTTCTTGCCTATCGAATATTAGGAAATTTGTGAATATAAAATAGTAAATAAACAAATAATAAGAAAAATTAAACCTGCTATTAAATTTCCGTCGAGATCAAAATGAAGAGAGTATTAGGAGTGAAAATTGCAACCCGTGGAAGATCAAGAAATATCTTTCCAACTGTTATATATCACAATAAAAACAAAAATTAGACATGTAACTACATTGACAACAGATTTCAAATCAGAAAGATCAAAAAAGGAATTTCCCAAATGAATTTCTTAAGAAGTAATTAGCAAAAATGTGACTTAGCAGATGAAGCGAACACTTTTACAATTTTGATTGTATATGGTACTTAATCATCCCCCCTCCCCCTCCCCCCAAGAGATCAGATCTCTCACATAGATGCCCCCTTCCCCCCTGCTATAGCATTGTAGAAAACTTTGTTTTCCTCCAAAGCCATGCCACAAAATTAAGCTTTTAGTTCCTCCTTTTTGAAATTTAGTTGTTAAACACAAACACACAGTAAACAGATCCGGTATACACACACCTAATTTTTATGTATAATGAACAGAAGAAAAGAAAAAGGAAACACATACCTGATTTATTTCTTCTCTTAACATGGAATTATGGCTTGTTTCGGAAGAGTGTTGGTGCCATGGTTGTTTCCATCATACCCACCACCAAAACAACCTTATACCACCACCATCACAACCCATCTTAATCACCACGAACCACTATCCTCCACCACTAAAAATCATAACCCATTACAGCCTCCCCACTGAGACCACTTGGTGAACCTCCCATTACAATTCTCTAAACAACAAAAAGAGAGGAATCAGGAGAGAGAGAGAGAGAGAGAGAGAGAGAGAGAGAGAGAATTTACCTAGATTTTATAAATGCAAGCAACAGAGAGGATGATAGAGTTAAGAAGCCACATTCAATCTGGTTATTTGTCTTCCTCATCATCTCAACAAATCAACTAATTGTGGAAGACTTGCAATCGCTAGAGTAAAAAAAGAGTCAAGGGATGAAGAGATATTGTTTTAACCTATAGAAAAATTAAAAAACGTATGAACCTTAGTATGTGAATTCGATGGCAGTAAGCTGAAAAAAATCAGTTTGTTGTAAAAGTATCAAATTTTGATCTTGTGAACTGGTAAAAGTCTGATAGCTATAACCAAAAATCTGAATCAAAACATGAATCAGACACAACTCATGACATTTCTAAGACGAATATTTTAATACAAATCCTAAATATTATCTTTTATAACCTTTCTTGGTCAGAATTTGTTACGACACTAAAAAATTATGAACTCATTAGCATGCCAACATACCTTGATGATGGTGGTAACCCAACGTCTAAGGTTTTAACAGAGAATGTTGAGTGACAACAGGGATTCCGATGGGTAGATTAGGTTTCGACATATAGAATCGGAAGCGATGGTGGACGATTTTAGAGAGGGAGACGAAATAGGTGATGGTCGATGACGGTGTAAGGGTATGGTGGTAACGTTCATCTGTCTGTGTTTAACAAAAGAAAATAAAAAAATGGTAAAACTGAAAAGTATGTTGTTATTTGGTGCAGTTCAACAACACTTACAATACATTGCTACCATGCATACTTTATACTTTGCCTACAGTTTCAAAACCAAAAAAATGAACAATTTAAAAGTGTCACACCCCTAAACCGGAAGGGCGGAAACTTTCGGGGGTGATTGACGTCATGCGTAGTATCACAACAGATGTATCATAGCAAGCATAGTAAACACAACCAAACATTGAATACGTATATGAAAAAGGTTTACACTGTCTTAATACATAGTTTTGTTCATATCAAAAGTAAAATGGAAAGACGTGGCTCTAACACTCCGACTTCTCCAAATTCCTGGAAGTACCTGTCTACTAATTCCCTGAGAATACAAGCAGTTTTGAAAGAATATCAGCATAAAGCTGGTGAGTTCATAAGCATTTAGTTTTGGTGGAAAAATGTTCTTTGAATCCTTTTGAAAAGTGTTCCTCAAGAAAATCCTATATTTTATTATGAAAAGCGTGTTTGAAAAACCATTCCTTCCATGACTTCTCGGTTCATACTAGATATGCACAATCCAAGGAGTCATGGAATGAATATGTATATCTGTTAGTAGAATAATAAATCATCAGTTTTAGAAAGTCGGTGTTATCCCGGGAAAATCCTATATTTTCCCTAAAACAGGTTATCCGTCCTAGAGGTAGAGATGTAAGTTTAGAAATCCTTGATTACTATCAGTATTTATGAAAGTAGTTTAATTACTCAAAATAAAACAAATGAAGATTAGAGTCCGTAAACCAAAGTTAGTTTATACTTATTTGCGAGTCGTATAACCATACTTGATATGACCTAGAGACCTTTTTAACGTTCTTCAGGCGTTTAAGCTAAATGAAATTTGTTCACCTTAGGCATGCCTGCCTAACTGTAGCTAGCAATTCAGGTGTGGGATTGTCAATCCCAAATAGATCTATTCACAAATCTCACGCTCTCCCTCCAGGAGACTCTGGTTATACTGAGATAGGATGTAACCCTGTACACCTAACGGTACAGTATTGAAGTAGAGCCTCACAATTTTGTATAATCTAGTTTACCAGCTAGAAACAGTATAAAACAATAAATATCCTTGAATAATTGTACTTTATACTCCTGAGAAAATATATAACATAAACTAAATTTGCCATAGTCTACATATATTCATCCATGAAATCTGATTTGGTAGAAACTGCCTAGAGGGTTATCCCAAACTATACCCATTATAGTTTATTAGAATTGATATGGAAAATGCTTTGTCAAAAACCTTTCTGAAAGCTATGAAGTTAGATTTCCAAAATAAAAGTTTCCCTTATGCTCAACATATTACAAAAAGGGATAAATTATCCGAATATGTTATTAAACGTGGAAATCGTTGGACTGTATTAATAAGTTTAAAACTTAAAACTTAATAAAATACTTTGAGGTTGGCTTGTACTCCCCCCTGAAAACATTAAAAACACGGAAAATGTAGGGGAATGAACTCACCTCGGGTACGTGGTTTGAAGGAAGGATCGATACGGAATGTCGGATGTTCAAGCGAAGCCTTGAACACGATTTGATCCTAATTAACAAGTAATGACACATAAAGGATGTCAAATGAAGGTATTTCCTCACTAGATATGACGAGGAACCACTCTAGGGACTTGGTACTACTTGCACTAAGTGTTAGGACCTTAAAGGAATGCATGAGGGAGGTGTATGGCCACCTTAAAGGTGTGTGCGGCAATGGGTGTGAGGCCCAAGGGGTGTGTGGTCGTACACTCATGATGGAAGGTGCCTTTGAGGGGTTTTCAAGGTCCATACTTGCATCCATGAAGTGTTCTAGGTCCATACTTAGTTGTAGTACAAGTTTAGGGTCTTAGAAATGGGTTTGTGGTCCTAGGGTGTGTGTGTGGTCGCACACACATGAGTGTGCTGCCGCACAAGGGAGTGTGCTACCTCACACATGAGTGTGCTGCCGCACAAGGGTGTGTGCGGCCGTACACAGGCGTGTGCGGTCGTACACCGTACATGTTTGTGTCCAAAACGCCAATTCTAAGGTGCAGCAAGGCTATGGTCATGTCTAACTCGAAGATGGAAGTCCAACTCTCACTTTGGAGGGTCTTATAGGAGTGTGAGGCCACCTTATGTGGGTGTGCGGCCGCACTCCTTCAAAGAGATGAAGAACATGACGTGACATGATGAATAAAGGCTTAGATTAAGAGGCTCTTCAAGCACCATAAGCTAAGGGATAGATTACTCACGTTTTTGAAGCCTTGGAAGGGTTTGTGGTTGAAGAAGCTTGAGAGAAATGGAGTGGTGTGCTGCCAAGGTGTTAAAGGAATGAAAGGAAAGGGGTCCACCCTTTATATATGGGTGGGTGTGCTGCCTAGGAGCGAGTGTGCGGCCAAGAGGTGAGTGTGCGGCCGCACACCCATGTGTACGGCTCTACACTCCCCCTAAGGGTGTGTATGGCCTGGTTTTGTTACTATACGACTTGCTGACTCATTCCTAATCTCGACCTTGGTGGTACTCAAGCTTAGAACGCGTAAATGAACCCTTAATCAGTGCTAGGAGTTAACAGAAACGAGTTTAACTTAGATTGACTGACTAGATGTACCAGGTAGAAGTTTCGGGTTGTCACATCATCCCCCCGTTAGAGGGAATTTCGTCCCGAAATTCAAGAATAAAGATGTAACTCGCGGACTTGGAAATGATGGGGGTACTTCTGTTTCCTTGTATTCTTGTGCTCCCAAGTGAATTCAAGTTCCCGCTTGGCATTCCAGCGTACCTTCACTATTGGGATGTGACGTTACTTCGTTCGATTGAATTTCTGTTCCATGAATTTGAATGATTCCCCATGAAGCGTAGACTCTCGTCTAGCTCGATATCGTCGAGGGGAACCACAAGTACCTTATCGGACGGACACTTCTTTTAGGTTCAACACGAGGGAGCTGGGATGAACGCTGCTCAGCGCTCGAGGTAACTGGAGTTTGTACGCTACGGGACCGATCCTAGCAAGGATCTCAGACGGTCCAACGTATCTTGGATTTAGCTTTCTACGCTTTCCGAAGCGTATCAGGCCTTTCCAGGGTGAGACCTGCAAAAAGAACACGTTCACCAATCTGGAACTCCAATGGTTTTTGTCTCTTATCGGCATAGCCCTTTCGTACGATCCTTTTCAGTCGCCTCTCGGATGATTTCAGGACTTGTGAGAGTACTGTCGTGGACTTGACTCTTGACTAGTTGTGTGTCGCCCACCTCAGCCCAGCACAGAGGGGATCTATACTTACGGCCATAGAGGGCATCGAACGGCGCAACCTTGATGCTGGAAAGGTCATCGTTGTTGCAAGAAAGTTCCACTAAGGGTAGATGATTGTCCCACGACGTATCTACATTTGTACGGATTGTTCTCTTACTTTGTCCATTTCTTTGTGGATGATACTCTTCGCATGCATACTTTCGGGTTTCGAAGAGAGATGAATTTTCGAAGTTCGCATCTAGTTTGTCGTTACGAGCGACGGGAGTTTTGCGATTGAACGATTTAAGACAAAAGGGTTTGGTATAACATAGACTCAGTCGAACTAGACATGATGACGTCGTAGAACCGCGCGTTAAGTTAGTCCGGGAGGATCGTTTTGAAACTATGAACTTTTATGAAATGGTTCTTACTAGATCTCTCCATGATCGTTTGGTGTACACAAGCCGTGTATAACTACAACTGACCCTAGCGTACTCACTAAGCTGTCATAATTTACTCATTGGGGATTTAAATCTTATAAGAACGTCGTGATTCAATTTGGACGAGGAAGTAATCACGATTATGAGCAATTATAGGGGTTTTCGGAAACGTACCAAGACATAGCAGGGTTCTTTGATGCTTCCTCATTCCCTGAGGTCAGACTCCTCCTGTTTCCTCATTGTTCTTCTCTGTTGGGCAGTCTATTTTGATATGTCCCATTTCGCCACATGGACCGCACACTTGAACTATGCTAGCGTCGGTAGTGGAAGCGATGTGTTGAGTCGGGGTCTTTGCGAAGCGAGCTTCCTGGCCATCCTTAGCCCTTGGAAAATTTCTTTTGAAATGTCCGGGTTCGCCACAATTGTAGCAAACCTGACCCATCTTTACACCAGTAATCGAGGTGTTTGGCTGTGCCGGTGCCCTGCAGTAACGAGTGGCGTGTCCTTGCCTGTTGCAGTTCTTACATCACGATTCGCAGCATTTTCCTACGTGGTGGAAGTTGCATTCCTCGCAATTTGGAAGTTTTCTGGCATATCGCCGCTCTGGCGTTGGCACTGGTTTGGCGGATGTTATGGCTGTAGGAGTTATCACGGGTTGTTGTCGCTTGGGAAGTTTCTAAGACAACTTGCGCTCCCTCTTGTTCCAGAATTTTCGTTTAGCGCTCTTAGGTTTGGGAGTTGGAGTGCCTTCCTGGATAAGCCCTTGTTGGTTTCCTGGTGTGCTGCTACAGTTCGAGGTGTGGAAACTGTTCCCATTCCCATTTGGGTTGTTAGCGTTAAGAACAGCTAGGGCGGCTGCTACGGCTACTGTAACAGTAGCTTGGAACGTAGCTGAGTCCATCTGGAGTACTGGTGTCTTACTGGTGGGTTGGTTACGTTCCTTCAGAGGCATGATCTGCTACATGTCAAGAGAAGAAGTTTGTGAGCAACAATGGTTGCCTCTGAATGTATCCTGAATGTTTATCTATGCATTGGGATTTCCCGTTTTGCTATCTGACTCTCATTGATTCGACCCACATCCCCATGATGTGGTCCTGGAAAGGATAGAAGAGATTTGAACACAATAAAGTTTACATACAACAACTTACGAACTCCCTGTTGCTCAGCTCATTGAGCTGGCTGGGTAACTCTCACATTTTCGCCGGCTCTCGACGATATGAAGGGTTAGCTATAAGGGTAGCTCCGGGGATCAAGTCGATACGAGATTCAACTTGATGCTCGGGAGGAACCCCTGGAATGTCTTTGGGGAAGACATCAGGAAAGTTGCAGACTTCGGAAATGCTCTCGAGGTCTTTAACTACTTGGGCTTGGTTAACAATATGAGCCAGGAATGCATGGCATACCTTCCGCCGATACTTCCGGGCTTTGACGCATGAAATGCTACGAAGATTCGAACAAATTTTTACCACTGTAACCAGTGAGGACTAAGTCAGAGGGAAGATTGAGATGAATCGCTTTCTCGAAGCAAAGGATATTAGCATGATTTGGGACTTAACCATCCCGTGCCGATTAGGACATCGAAGCTTTTCATGGAGACTGATATGAAATCGATGGGGAAAAGGAATGATCGTCTAAGTACATCCTATGATACATGTTTTGAAGATAAAACAGTGATAGGACTTTGATAAAGTTGCTTAATTTGCATGCTACCGATCTAAGGTATACTTTTGACAATGATAATCTTGAACTGATAAATCCTTGTTGCCACTAATACTAAAACTGAGATTACACATATTCCGGAAACCTCGACCTAAAAGTAGGTCTAAATCATACTAATACAGAGGACATCTTGGCAACAAGAAAGACAGAGATGTTTACGGAAAAGAGCTACTCAGAACATAGATATGAAAGTTATTCCTTAGACCAAAAAGGAAGGACGTGTATAGTATTCCCCTATCGCCGACGGGTACTCCTCAAGTGAAACCTTAATTCGGCCAGTTGACGCTCCACACCAAGCAGGCGTCTCTCGTACTCAGTCTGGCGTGCGCGGAGCTCTATGACTTCGACTCGGGTTGTAGCTAACTCTTGTTGCAGAGCTTCAGTGTTCCTTGCAGCTCTCGCATGAGAAATCTCGAGGCGACGAATGCGATCCGTGCTGGTGTTCGAATCCGCTTCGAGCTCCACATTGCGAGCCACTCGGCACATCAGGATTGGAAGGGCCCTGTCCGCGGGGCCTCCTTCGTTCAGATTGTAAAAGTTGCGATTTCCGTCGTATGGGAGGGGTTGGCCTTGCTCGTGGGTCCACCTATTCAAACTCTTGACCCACATAGGCGTTGGACCTTGGAATCCAACTTGAGGGTTAGGGTTTGATATTGGGGTCACTTGAGGCAGGTTTTCGACCTCGGGTTCCGAGTCAGTCTCTTCAGGAAATAGTTCGGCAAAGTCATCGTTCAAAGGAATTTCATGGTTCCCTTCTGGCTCTGGCTCGATCCATCCATACTTTTAGTTTAGAGCACTTAGGCCCCTTAGTATTTATAGTTGTATACCATGTAAGGTTCGGTATACTTAGTTCGCTATAAACAAGGGCTCTAATACCAATCTGTCACACCCCCAAACCGGAACGGCGGAAATGTTCGGGGGTGATTGACGTCATGCGTAGTATCACAACAGATGTATCATAGCAATCATAATAAACACAACCAAACATTGAATACGTATATGAAAAAGGTTTACATTGTCTTAATACATAGTTTTGTTCATATCAAAAGTAAAATGGAAAGACGTGGCTCAAAAGGTTTACCTTTTTTTTTGTTTTGTTTGAATTCAGGTGTTTGAAAACCCATTCCTTCCATGACTTCTCGGTTCATACTAGATATGCACAATCCAAGGAGTCATGGAATGAATATGTATATCCGTTAGTAGAATAATAAATCATCAGTTTGAGAAAGCCGGTGTTATCCCGGCAAAATCCTATATTTTCCCTAAACAGGTTATTCGTCCTAGAGGTAGAGATGTAAGTTTAGAAATCCCTGATTACTATCAGTATATATGAAAGTAGTTTTATTACTCAAAATAAAACAAATGAAGATTAGAGTCCGTAAACCAAAGTTAGTTTATACTTATTTGTGAGTCGTATAACCATACTTGATATGACCTAGAGACCTTTTTAATGTTCTTCAGGCGTTTAAGCTAAATGACATTTGTTCACCTTAGGCATGCCTACCTAACTGTAGCTAGCAGTTCAGGTGTGGGATTGTCAATCCCGAATAGATCTATTCACAAATCTCACGCTCTCCCTCCAGGAGACTCTGGTTATACTGAGATAGGATTTAACCCTGTACACCTAACGGTACAGTATTGAAGTAGAGCCTCACAATTCTGTATAATCTAGTTTACCAGCTAGAAACAGTATAAAACAATAAATATCCTTGAATAATTGTACTTTATACTCCTGAGAAAATATATAACATAAACTAAATCTGCCATTGTTTACATATATTCATCCATGAAATCTAATTTGGTAGAAACTGCCTAGAGGGTTATCCCAAACTATACCCATTATAGTTTATTAGAATTGATATGGAAATTGCTTTGTCAAAAACCTTTCTGAAAGCTATGAAGTTAGATTTCCAAAATAAAAGTTTCCCTTATGCTCAACATATTACAAAAAGGGATAAATTATCCGAATATGTTATTAAACGTGGAAATCGTTGGACTGTATTAATAAGTTTAAAACTTAAAACTTAATAAAATACTTTGAGGTTGGCTTGTATTCCCCCTGAAAACATTAAAAACACGGAAAATGTAGGGGTATGAACTCACCTCGGGTAAGTGGTTTGAAGGAAGGATCGATACAGAATGCCGGATGTTCAAGCGAAGCCTTGCACACGATTTGATCCTAATTAACAAGTAATGACACATAAAGGATGTCAAATGAAGGTATTTCCCCACTAGATATGACAAGGAACCACTCTAGGGACTTGGTACTACTTGCACTAAGTGCTAGGACCTTAAAGGATTGCATGAGGGAGGTGTATGGCCACCTTAAAGGTGTGTGCGGCCCAAGGGGTGTGCGGCCGTACACTCATGATGGAAGGTGCCTTTGAGGTGTTTTCAAGGTCCATACTTGCATCCATGAAGTGTTCTAGGTCCATACTTAGTTGTAGTACAAGTTTAGGGTCTTAGAAATGGGTTTGTGGTCCTAGGGTGTGTGTGTGGTCGCACACACATGAGTGTGCTGCCGCACAAGGGAGTGTGATACCTCACACATGAGTGTGCTGCCGCACAAGGGTGTGTGATGCCGTACATAGGCGTGTGCGGTCATACACCCTACATGTTTGTGTCCAAAACGCCAATTCTATGGTGCATCAAGGTTATGGTCATGTCTAACTCGAAGATGGAAGTCCAACTCTCACTTTGGAGGGTCTTTTAGGAGTGTGAGGCCACCTTATGTGGGTGTGCGACCGCACTCCTTCAAAGAGATGAAGAACATGACGGGACATGATGAATAAAGGCTTAGATCAAGAGGCTCTTCAAGCACCATAAGCTAAGGGATGGATTACTCACATTTTTGAAGCATTGGAAGGGTTTGTGGTTGAAGAAGCTTGAGAGAAATGGAGTGGTATAATGCCAAGGTGTTAAAGGAATGAAAGGAAAGGGGTCTACCCTTTATATAGGGGTGGGTGTGCTGCCTAGGAGCGAGTGTGCGGCCAAGAGGTGAGTGTACGGCCGCACATCCATGTGTACGGCCGTACACTCCCCCTAAGGGTGTGTATGGCCTGGTTTTGTTACTATACGACTTGCTGACTCATTGCTAATCTCGACCTTGGTTGTACTCAAGCTTAGAACACGTAAATGAACCCTTAATCAGTGCTAGGAGTTAACAGAAACGAGTTTAACTTAGATTGACTGACTAAATGTACCAGGTAGAAGTTTTGGGTTGTCACAAAAAGTTACCATTAATTCTACAAAATATAATAATTTATAACCTAAAAACAAAAGGAATTAAGAGAAACTAATGGAAACATGACTAAACCATTTAACCTCTCCTATGGCATGGATGAAAATATAAAAAGGAATATAACACCTGTGACAAAGGGTAGATTAGAACTAACATGAACCAATTGAGTAATCCTTAATCACACTTTACAAACACGATCAAGTCATGGGCCTTGTTGCAATGATCTAACCTACAACAACAAACAAAAGAAACATCAAGAAATCCATCAGAAACTTAATCAAGTAAAAAGATTCACATTTCACACACCTGAATTCATACAAAACAAAAAAAAAGTTTGTGTAGCGCAGATTGGACTCATTAGAGAGAATCAGGATGGTTTCCAAGAACACTAAGATAAAACAGAAAAAATAGGAAAGATGTTAAGATATTTGAAGTGATGATTGAATTTCATGGAAGACACTATGATTTGAAAGAAACTTACGTTGGGGTAAGCAACTAGTTTTGGAATCAAGTAACTAAGTTCACTGAGACATATGAACAAACAGTTGGTGTGAAAATTAATTTTTTTTTTTCAAATCCACCACCAGCGATGCTACTATTTATGATATCCTTCTATACCTTCGAACGTAAAGGGCAAAAACAATGGAAAACTTATATTAAAACTACATAAAACACAAACATATATATAAGAATTTGAAGGAAACGCCCACACGGAAATGAGGGTTCAAAGAGAGCGATGTATGTTCTGGTCCATACCAACCGATAGTTACCATCTATGTTTTTTTATGTAATTGGAAATCCTTAACGATTACATACCTGACATGTCGGGAAATTTAGAAATATCTGAAGAACACACGTTGAATTTCGTTTGGTTCCTGCTCCTCTTTCGATTTCGATTTCGAATTCTGGGAGAAATAATGACTGATGGTATGTAGATGAGTGTTGGGAGAAACGACGACTGATGGTATGTAGATGAAATTAGGGTTTTCTACGTTTAGATATAATAGATATAAGGAGAAGGTATTACCGTCGGTTACAAAGGAGAATGTGCAGACCTTTTCATTATGCTTAATCAGATTGTACATGATGTTAAAAAAGGTATACCTCTTAATTTTCAAGAAATGGGCAATATGCTTAACAATATAGTAAAGATAAAGATTAAAAAAGCCCTCCAAATATTCTCATTTTTACAAAAAGACCCCTCTTGCCACCCACTTTTACACTAAATAGCTCATATAGACATTTGTTTTTATTAAAAAAAACCCAATATTTTTAAAATTTTCAGAATTTTATACTATTATATATTTTTAACGAATAATGGACCCCGGTTAGTTTTCGTTCTGGATCCGCTACTGTGCATGCATACAAAAACACCATACACAAACCCATCTTCTCCCTTTGTTTTCCTTTTAAGCTATAGAGTAGAAGGCCAATATCCTACAAACAAAGAGATTAAGGGAAAATAAGACATCATAACAAAATATAACTTACAAAATGTTAAATGGATTGCAACACCACTATACACAATTGCACTTGATCCGTTGTTTCAGAAGGGTTTGGAGGGACATTATTAAAGCTCGTGTCATTTCTCGCCGGCCAAATACACCATAGAGCACCATATACAATGCTTAAGAGGATTTTCTTAATTCCCCCCCCCCCATTGAGCTACGTATCTGATTATGTCCACCACTTTAAAGATGCAATGAATATAAGTTTCACACCATTTAAAAATCCACATAAATGTGTCGTGAGCGAGTGGACATTCAACTAACAGATGGTCTGTGGTTTCTATATCATTCAGGCACATTGGTTATTGGACAATTTTTTAGCAAATATGAAGGGGCCGATGAAATAAAGTTGTTGTAGTTGGAATGCACCCCATACATGCCATTCAAATAAACACCAACACTTTGACTGGAACCACATTAACCCATTCCATGATCTTTTTCAAGACAACTATCAACACCATATCGATCTGATCTCGTAAGATACTCACTCGGAAAAAGCCATCTTTAGAAAAAGAGAATTTCCACGAGTCTTTTGCATTTGAGAAGTTAAATGAGTTTACAATCGCCTGAAGTTGTTCTAGTTCAGCAATCTCAACTCAACATGGTTCGATGGGTTCCTTTTCCAAGCAGCAACACATCCAGAATAGTCCTTTCGTTGAGATATGTATGCCGATTTACACTTCTCTAATGTGTATATGTTTGGGAATCATGTGGAGAGGGAAGATATATGTACCTTGCTAAATTTCATTCCAGAAGTTGATATCCTCACCGTTACCTACAATCACTAAAAATATGTTATCTAGGACGACTCCCATCGTCTCAAGTTCTAAGTTTTCCTTTGCAATGTTGTTCCATACGCCATTTAATGATCTTTTTACTGCAATTTTGATGGCTTTCTGTGTAGGTTGTATATGCCTGTAATAATGTTATTCCCTATAGATTTTTTACCATCCTTTAGTCTCCAAATCCATTCGACCAATTGTGCAATGTTGAGTGCACACAATGAACCAACACCAAGACCTCCATTTTCTTTTTTAGCTAATACTTTAGGCTAAGCGACCCAAAGTATTTTTCTTTTCTTATCGATTCCACCGTAAAGAAATCTTCTGCATATTTCTTCAAGGGATTCAATAACACTAATATGAGCCTTGAAGATTGAGAAATAGTATAGAGGTAGGCTTCCGAAGACCAATTTCAAAAGGGTGAGACACCCACTAATCGATAACGTGTTAACTTTCCAAAAAGAAAGCCTAGTTGAAACTCAGTCAATTATGGGCTTCCACTTTAATAAGATTCATAGTTATCCCACCGGGACCCCAAGCTAAATTAAATGAAAGGATCCCATTGGTGTTCTAGCCATTAAGAACGCTTGGTTATGGACTTGGAGGGTTAAAATCATCCCAAAAAAGGTGTTAGCTGGACCTGGTTTTGGACATGGGAGACCAAATGATCGTAAAGCATCCATGTGACTGTCAGCATTACCGCGGCACGGTACACTATTGAACATGGCACAGTGATGGTAGGCGATCGCATTCATGATCGCGACTTATGGACCAACAGCAGCGCGACACACACATACATACTTGTGACGCACTTTTCTACGAAGCACGATTCATGTTTTGTTTTGTAATACGTGTTAATGGAACCTTTGTGCAATCTTCTTAGGGTACTTAATTGCTTGCTGGAAGGTGTTTCTTCTCTATTCGTACCCCACGTATCTTAGACTACCTTTCTAGTACTTTGTTAGGAAATTTCATACCCTAGAATGAGTGGATTGAACCTAGATTGTTGTAGTATGCATGTGCCCTGATTATGTCTAGTATGCATGCCGGGAATGTGGATTCTTTTCTGCGATAGAAAGTTTAGGAATGTAATGTATGATAAATTTGTTATATGATACATTGGTATGAAGTGTGTGATATGTTCATAATACAAAGAGGAATAATGTTGTTTTTGTATGATGATTATGCATGCCATGCTTCTGGAAATATGTTTGTTTATAAAGTAGATGAATTGCATGCTAGTGATATAAAATGCTTTAATTTGGTTTGTTAAGTTTGATGTTTACATAGTGAGAAGATCGGAAGTAATATGCCTTTAATATTAATAATAATTGAGCATGATTACTTAGGGAGGATAAAGAATGTTGTGTAACCCTTGTGTGATGAATTAATAATACATTAATTAGAATATAGAATAAACTTAGTGGGGGTAAATAGGTAGCAACCTAGATTTAGGTGTACGCCTTATCCAAATTGTGTGATGGCCTAATAGCTTGAAAGAGTACCTATATCATAAAACTTTAAGCCAATAGGGATGTCAAGTGGTTTTTCTAAAAAACCATTCAGGGCATGGTCCATCGTTTCGAGGACCGGAGTCGTGTTGACGGTAGGAGTACGTCGATATAAACATCGCGTTCGAGTGAGAAATATCACTCTTAAACGAAAAAGATTATACTTGTATATGTCACATCGGAGTAGCAAACGCAGCTGACTCGGGGCATGTTACGAGTAAGTGTCACACCTCGCTTAGTGTATTGGGTTGAGTTGGTCACGTTGGTAGTGAATGGGGATTTTATCTTTTCAGTTAGTGGTGAAGCTAGAGACTCATGATAGTGGAGATTAATGTTTATGAAATATTAAAGTGGTTGTTAGTGAATATTAATTACAAAGATGAATAGAAACGGGTAATTATTAATTAAACCTAATATCAATTAAATGATGATAATATGATGTATGCAGTGTTATGCAATGAGTGTAAATATAGCAATGGTCTACCTCTTAAGAGTAGGCCATTAACTTGGAGAACTAGCTATCCCTCAAATATAGGTCATTTACATGTTCTTTAACTTTTCTTATTATTATTTTGTTCAAGTTACTATTTAATGTAAATATATCTATGGTTGGTTCCTATCAAATGTTCTTTGGAAGGAGTTTTTAACACTAGTCACAATTTTATGCAACTTTAGCTTTAAAATAGAACCATTGTAGTTGTAGAAATCCCCTAAAAAAACGCTAGATTTTGCAAACCTGAATGTTTTTTCCATACTTTTCCAATCGGAATGGTTTCTTTGCTGCGGATGTACGACACAAAAAAATAGTCTAATAGTACATGGATTAGTCTTCCAGAATACATGGGTTTGAAAGGTTAACAAGTATATTTGTTCTACCGCATATTGTATATTATTAATATAAACAAGTTCACCTTTTAATTTAAAACATACTTACATGATATTATGCTTTTTAAATTCTGGTTTATCATAATTATAATTCCAGACTTAAACTTCGACATTTATAAATGATTATTGCAAATCAGAACAATGGAAAAATCTGAAAAATATGCACCAAAGAATTGGACGGCTAGCAAATGGGTAAATTTATATTAAATTATTTTTATTTGTAAATATATTTCGTGAAAATTTTGGTAATTTGGTTGTTGACACTTGACACTCAGAGCACATCAAAGTTGGTTCATGAAGTCTTTTGGTGTTGTACTCACCATATCATATTGTAAATTTCCATTGGTACCCCTAAATTTAATTAGATTTACATGATTAACACCTGTAGATCGAGATTAATGCATCAATTAACAATTTATTATTATTATTATTATTATTATTATTATTATTTTCTAGGGAAAATTAGGTTTTCCTAATTTATATGTATCATTCATCTTTGCGATTCATTACAATTATTTACAATATCTCTGTAACGTCCCAAAAATAAGACCCAAAATTTTCATTTTAAATTTTATAAAATGGTAACCAAAACATTTTCACACAACCAAGATAGATCAAAGTGTATCACTCCATCACAAAATATCAAAATAATCATATGAATGTGGAAAAAAATAGTGTGTGCACTACAATCACCCCGAGCTCTTCCCCTTTACACTAGAAGTACCTAAAACATATACTAAAAACCGTAAGCATGAAGCTTAGTGAGTTTCCCCCAGATACCACATACCACACCTATTAAACATATAATGGGCCCCGTCGATAAGTGTAACGGGCCCCGCCCTAACTCGCATAACGGGCCCCGCCCACTAAGTATAACGGGCCTCACACTAACTCGTATAATGAGCCCCACCCACTGAGTATAAACCACCTCCCCCCCCCCAACACACAAACATACAAGTATAGCAAGTAATAGCATACATAATAACCATTGGGCCTCGCTAGCTAAGCATACAAATACATGCACATGCAAGAGTCATGCATACATCTAGCGCTCTAACATAGTAAGCCATGGGTCGGCATTGTTGCCTTCGACCCACTAAACATGGTGATGAAGACTCACCTTAAACTACTGAATCACACAGATAAATCTCTGGCTGCTCGTCCGAAAATCCCCGTGCTATCAATATTAACAATACTTGATTTATTAATTGGGTCTTAACCCAAAATCATAGGTATAATATGTTGGCCCAAAGCAAGATCTAATCTATTTACTAAAAATCCAATAGTCTAATTGACAACCCAAGGCCTAATTATGGCCCAATCTTCCAAATTGGGCCCAAGACCCATCATGGGCCTAAAATCCAATGAAGCCTAACAAGCTTGTCCAAGTCCAACACAGAAGTCTGGTGGCCCAACAAGGCCCAAGCAATGGAAACCCAAACAATGGCCCAACACTGTGAATGTCTAACCCAAACCCATTTGTTGTGTACGCGGGGGGTACTCAGCTCGTACGCTACACATACTCCTTCTGGGGCTAGTACGTGCAGCGTACCAGCTGGGTATGCCCGACGTACTCCCTAGTGTGTCATTCCCACTTCATTAATGTAACGCCCGTAGATCAGGGCTAGTCAATTTAGAGACGATAAGCGTCAAAAAAATGACTTTTTGACGGAATATTATTTAGAAGGAGTAATCTTAATTAAGTTGTAGTATATGTCACAAGGTTTCCGATATAAAGAACGCCGAAATCCGAGTTATAACGAAGAAGTTATGACGTGTCGAAGTTTCGCGACAGAACCGGCACGACGCTGAATGACGTAAAATACGAAATTAAGATAGAGCGATATTTAGCCCTAGTGATCTAAACGAATGTTGTAGAGTTCGTGAAACCGAGAGTGTGCATAAAAAGAATGCCCAAATCTGACTTCGTGTGAGGAAGTTATGATTTTTCTAAGTTTCAGTTTAGCAGTACGCAGCCCGAAACTCGAATTCGAGATCGAGTTATTGTTGGTCGAAACAATCTAAACGAGAATCGAATATCTCGTTGATAGTAGTGCAATGGTGAAAAGACGGACGAAAACGGACGTCAGATGAAGAAGTTATGAATTTATAACGGAGTTTTCCTGTCCCGACCTACTAAAAATAATACAATAAAAATAAAGTCTAAATTAGCCGATGGAGTTTAAACGAAAGTTGTAGAGCGTAGTCTCACCTACGTGTGGATATAAAGAACGTCGAAAACGGAGTTCGTATGAGAAAGATATGAATTTCGGGAGTTTTATAAATAATTAAAATATATTAATTTTAATATTAATTCGGATATTATCCGAAGGAGGGGGGAGTCATCGATCTGATCTGGGCGTAGTTGAGTACACCCAGCTTACCCGGAACCGTCTCAGCTACGTCACCTGACCGAACTCGAGTGCCATACGCATGCAGTGACGTCGCGTACGCCCAACGTAAGGCTTAGTACGCCCAGCGTACCGAGTACGCCCAGCGTACCGAGATTTACGCCCAGCGTAATCGAGGTTTCAGCACCCTATAAATAGATGTCGATGGCTGCCGATTTCTTTTGTTCAAACTCTTCTCTCTCACTCGTTTTTACCCCGTTTTACGTGCAAGCCATACCCCGAAGCCCCGGCATTAATCCCGAGCCCCGAAGCAAGTCCCGAAGCCCCGAAGATCCCGAGAAGTGCAATTCCCGAGCCGAAGCTCTGCCCGCGAGAAGCCAATTTTTGTGAAGATCTTCCAGATCTACCGAAGAATACTACTTCTACAAGCCGTAGTGCTGTCCGATCATCTTCTGATCAAATGAGTGTGTAGTTACTTTCTTCTAACACATAAATATAAAGTATTAGCTACGAAATACGTGCTATGTGTTATATATTATTTGTCTATGTGAGATCGGCTTAGAATTGATGTTTTTATACGGGTGTTAAATGATTTAAACTGTATATGTAATTTATATCTACAAATATGTTGGGTAGAACATGGGTAGATGAAATAGTTGGTGTGTGTTGAAATAATGTGATAAGAGATAGGTGAGGATATAATGGTGATGATAATTAGGTGATGATAGATAGGTGATGAATTACGAGTCCAGGAGATGTTGTGGCTGCGTATTCATGCGATGATAGTCCAACCCTTATTATGAATTACGAGTCCAGGCGATGTTGTGGCTGCGTATTCATGCGATGATAGTCTAACCCTTATTATGAATTACGAGTCCAGGCGATGTTGTGGCTGCGTATTCATGCGATGATAGTCTAACCCTTATTATGATTTACGAGTCTAGGCGATGTTGTGGCTGCGTAATCATGCGATGATACCCTAACCCTTACTAGACACCTATTGAGGGAGTGATCCCTGAATTAGTATTGTCTATGCGATGTAGGCGATGATCCTTAGGAAAAGTTCTTAGGAACAAACATATAAGGAAATAAGATGTAAGGAGATGAGAGGTAAACATGATATACGAGATGACCCTTAGGATAATATCTTTAGGGAAGATTAAACGAAGATAATGGGGATGGGTAATTGGGTTCATTGTTTGATGATTAAATATAATAATTATACTATTGTGGGTTGAAAACCCTATACGCTCACCAGGCTCCCAAGCCTGACCCACTCAGTTTTCTTTGCATTACAGGTAATGGCACAAGGGTATAAGTTGGTGGACTTGACGAGAGATTTTGGACTATAGATCAGTAGTTATAAATAACTGTTGTAAGGTCTATTTTATATTGTTTATGCTTTTGGTCTGTATCGGAACATGACATCCCGAGGTTTTATTATTTAATGAAAATACATTCTCTTTGAGAAATGTTTTGATATATGGTTATCATATTTTGTTTTTGGGACAAATTCCGCAACTGTTTTCTTTAAAAAGGATTACTCCGATTTTAAAACAAAGCATAAACAAATCGGTCTTTTCTGGTCGTGAAATTGGGATGTCACAATTAAGCACTTAAACGGTTCAGCCTCTACTCCATACTCTCAGGCTTGTCTCAAAAGATGACTTATCACGTAAAGTTGGCAACTTTACGTACATGCATGACTTAATGGGGCTCTAGAGATCAAAAGAGCTTAACAAAGGTCTTAACTCATGCATGAGTCCATTAACACCATAAAGTTTGCATTTTTGTGCATAAGGACTCCTAAAATGTCCAGATCTAAAGGGTTAAGCTTCTGAAACGACCTTTTCTCACAAGGACCAACCAAAAGGGACCAAAGTAGCCATAAACGAACCCAAGAGTAGATATGTACAAGGAGTTGACAAGATACAAACTTTATACCTCAAAGGTCTCGAAATGGTGATGCCAAATCCGGATCTCTAAGCTCCACTCCAAAGAATAAGTCTTCAATCTCCTTCTACCACTTCAAAATACACAAGAACACACCAAAATGTTTCACAAGAGCTCAAAAGCACCAAAACAAAGGCTAGGGTGATATTAGGGTTTAAAGGATAAGGAGGTTGGTCTAAAATGTCCAGGAGGTGAGTTTATGATGCTTAAAAAGGGGACAAACCCTAGAAATTAGGGTTTGTTCCAAGCCTGCATACGCCATGTGTACTCCACGTACGACCCGCGTAGGTGGATGGAACCCTTGATCAATATCAGGCTAGTACGCCAAGCGTCCGCCCCGCGTACTAGCTAAAGGACCAAAGAGAAAAGTTTTTGATAAAGAAGGTTAAATGCGAAACTTACCAAATTTGAGTGTTACAATCTCAATACTAATTCTTAGTACTTTGGATTCAACTACATACTTATTCATCAAAAACTTCGTATATAAGTAAAATTATTACTTTAATAATTTCATAAGGTTTAGAAGTTTATATTAATTTTTTTAATAAACTAGGCGTAATACACGAGATTCAAAACTACTGTATATTAAATTTAATTAATATATATACTTTAAACGCATAATCACCTCATAATTTCTGGTTTCATAAAACTTTGGACTCAATTTTGATTTTGATGAATCATTTTTTCCAAATAACATTTGAAGTGAATGATAAATTAATGAATTTTTAATGTATATTTGTGTCGTGAATTTTGATTGAGAGTTGATTATGTGTGTAGTGTATGATAAATTGAAAAGCTTATTACTGCAATTGGAAGTTTTTTTTCATTAATTACCTTCATTTAACAGGTTGCTGTTTTGTAGCGGTAACATTAGAAAAAAATGAGAGAGAATAATGGTCACTAGGTCTATTTAAATGAAGATTATCAATCCCTAAACCAAAACATATCGAAATCCCACGCTGAGTTGAGTCTCTGTGATTGCACACTAACATGGCCAAGCTTGCATCTTTCTTCTTAGTATTCATTGTTGTAATCTCAGGTTTGTGTACTCGATCTGTATATGCTTAGCTTCCAAAATTTTATTTTAAATTAAAATATATTTTTTTGGAACGGTATTATTTTAATTTTAATATACATGAAGTTTCTTTGTAACTAGGAACACGGCATTCGATAATATTTTGTTAATTGATTGCAAACATGTCCAATATCTTGCTGGAGTATTTATCATACAAGGACTTCTATTTTTATTTATTAAGATAGCCATATATGTGATATCTAATACTTTATGGTTCGTATTAAAATTTAACGTCTTTATTTTATTTTATTTTTCATTTTTCAGTTGGAGCTTCCACTGTGAATGGACAGCATAGATGTACAGAGGTGTTGGATCCAAATGCTTGTACTCTTGGTGATTGTCGTGAGCAATGTTATCAAAAACACAAGGGCAATGGAATTTGCGAGCTCTCAAGTGATATGAGCCATTATGGTTGTATTTGTATTTTCGACTGCTGATGAAATCTTAAGACAATGATATTACTTTTGGGTTGGAAAGTAGTAACCCAAAGGATCATTAGTGCTCTAGAACAGAAGAATTACAATTCCATTAAAGAACGTTTTTGAAGTTATGTCTCTTTCTAAATACATAATCAATGAAATATTAATTTCAGATTGTTATCTATAAAGGATTAGTAAAAAATACTAACACGTTATTTTCTTATTCTATGACTATATAACGGATTAAAGATTTCACTCATCGAAACAACCTTTAACTTTTGATAATGAAAGAACCTTCCAAATAACTTTTGGGTTAACTACTACTTTTTACCAATTCAATCAAACAACTTAATTTGAGACATTTTTTCAAGGCTGTCATTAATATTTATGACTACGTGATATCATGTATAGCCATTTACACTCACCTGTAGGGATTTCTTGTTAATATTTATGACTATGTGATATCATGTATAGCCATTTACACTCACCTGTAGGGATTTCTTGATCGTGTTATCTAAATTATTTGGATTGTTCTTAATTGTGTACGAACTCCTGAATTTTTGTTTGTGTTATTAAATGTTATATGTATGCGTCTTTGTGCGAACTATCAGAAAATTAACTTTTTTTCTGTTATTTTGAACCAACGAGAATTTATTAAGGCCAAGTTTAGCAAGTCGCCAAGCAAGGCACCAACCAAAAGAGACAATTTTGAGAACACTGTTGGTTTAACTTTTTTTTCTGTTATTTTGAACCAACGAGAATTTATTAAGGCCAAGTTTAGCAAGTCGCCAAGCAAGGCACCAACCAAAAGAGACAATTTTGAGAACACTGTTGGTTAATCGGTTCGTTAGTAATTATTTAGAATTATTATTGTTTTACAATTTATGTTTTAGATAATAGTTCATTATTTAGAATTGGTGTTTGGTTTGACCGGATCCTTTGGAGATGTACGGATCTTCAGGTAATTAGGTAGAGAAATAACATAGATTGTTTTCATACTTCACGTGGGTATCTAAGAAACTATATATACAATCTTTATTGATATGATTAAAATAAGTGGTTTGAAAGATGTAGCTCCCATGTATGTTGTAGCAGCAACTTGCCCCACCCCATTAAGTTGTTATGCTTCTTCTTCTCACTCTCTGCATGCATACAAAAACACCATACACAAACCCATCTTCTCCCTTTGTTTTCCTTTTAAGCTGTAGAGTAGAAGGCCAATATCCTACATTTGGTATCAGAGCAACCAGCAGTAGATTCAGGACAGTTTCGAACAGTTTCAACAGAGATGGTTCTCAGCAGAACAGGTGGATCCTGTAAAAAGATGAAGTTGCTTTGGTTGTGGTTTGAAGTTGGTGATCTTGAAAGAGAAGGTTCAGCAGGTAGAGGCTATGGTGTCTTTCGGTGAAGAGGGTGTGATAGCTTGTCGGTAGTGGGTTGATCACAGGAGCTTACCGGGTAGATGATGCCATTGTCGGAATTTTCGGAAGATGCTGAAGATGGTGTTTGTTATAGTAGTAGTTGTAGACGGGGTTCGCAGGTGAAGTAGCCATGGTCGAAGGTAAACAGAGGTTGTAAAGGTGTTGATGTTTGTCAGTGGTTAATGGCAGAGAAGGTGGTTCACTTGGCGAGTTTCTTTGTCGGCTGCCTTTGCTTTTGGTGGTGTCCGACAAGGTGGTTCTTTCGGCGGTAGGTTGTGGGTAGGTCACCGGAAAATGGAGAGATTAACCGGAGCTGCATGAGAAAACGAACACAAAGATCCGTCAGTGGGTTTGTTTCGTTTTGCATGTGCCCTAATCAATTGAAATTGTTTTTGATTGTTTTTTCCGCTTAGAGCATTGTAGTTGTAACCCCCAAAACCCATCAATTATAGCATCTTACTTTCGGTTTTACAACATTGTAATAGAAAATAATGAAAGTGGGATGCTAATATAAGACATTGTTGACAGTTTTATTTGCTATTTTGACCAATTTAAGGACTTTGTTATTTTAACCAAAAAAATAACAATGTACTTTCATTGTTTTGTTTATCATAGCATCTTACATATTATTTTAAAAATTGTAATAGAAAATATATGAAGGTGTGATGCTACTTTAAACACATAATTGAAAGTAGGTTGCTACTTAAATCAATGAATGAAAAAGTCTTCATATCAGAGTGAGCAACATTAAGACCATTGGTCTACTCTTGAGAGTAGGCCATTATCTTGGAGAACTAGCCATCCCTCAAATATAGGACATTTACATGGTCTTTAACTTTTCTTATTATTATTTTGTTCAAGTTACTATTTAATGTAAATATATCTATGTTTGGTTCCTATCAAATGTTCTTTGGAAGAAGTGTTTACCACTAGAAACCATTTTATGAAACTTTAGCTTTATAATTGAACCATTGTAGTTGTTGAATTCCCTAAAAAAAACACTAGATTTTGCAAACTTGAATGTTTTTTGCGTACTTTTCCAACCAGAATGCTTTCTTTGTTGTGGTTGTACGACACGCAAATTGTCTAAATAGTACATGGATTAGCCTTACAGAATACATGGGTTTGAAAGGTTAACAAGTATATGTGTTCTATCGCATATTGTATATTATTAATATACACAAGTTCACATTTTAATTTAAAACATAATTACATTGTATTATGCTTTTTAAATTCTGGTTTATCATAATTATAATTCCAGACTTAAACTTAGATATTTATAAATGATTATTGCAAATCAAAACAATGGAAAAATCTGAAAAATATGCACTAAAGAATTGGACTGCTAGCAAAAGGGTAAATTTATATTAAATTAATTTTATTTCTAAATATATTTCGTGAATAAATTGGTAATTTGGTTGTTGACACGTGACAGACTAAATTGTCCGTGTTTTTCCGAGCACATCAAAGTTGGTTCATACATTTTCTTGGTGTTGTACTCACCATATCATATTGTAAATTTCCGTTGGGACCCCCAAATTTTATTAGATTTACATAATTAACAGTTGTAGATCGAGATTAATGCATCAATTAACAATTTATTATTATTATTATTATTATTATTATTATTATTATTTTCTAGGGAAAATTAGGTTTTGCTAATTTATATGTATCATTTATCTTTATGCACTCAAATATCAGTTCTCATATATGTGTAACATTTTTAATAATTCTCATAAATCTTCGGGGTGTCCTTCCCGATTGATTTGATTCTGATTCCCATGGGGGAAGTTTGTGTGATAGTGGGTATGGACTGGCTGAGTTGATTCGGTGCCATGATCGACTACGAGGGTCAGCGTGTGGTAGTTCGAACCCCAAGTGGGGGAGAACCGGTTATTTTCGGCGAGGGCACCAGGGTGGGTTCAGGATTTTGCTCAGCGGACCGGACTCGACGGTATATTCAGCACGGGTGTGCGGGTTACTTAGCGTATGTGGTGGATACGCAGTTCAGGGATCAGGTTTCTGTTTCGGACGTTCCAATTGTCAGGGAGTTCGCTGACGTGTTTCCGGAGGAGTTACTCGTAGTGCCTCCGAAGAGGCAGGTCGAGTTCAGGATCGACCTTGTGCCAGGTGCGGCCCTATCGCCAAGGCTTCGTACCGATTAGCACCACCTGAGATGCAGGAGCTATCATATCAACTGCATGAGCTGCTAGGCAAGCAGTTCATTTGTCCGAGCAGTTCTTCGTGGGGAGCACCGATTCTCTTCGTGAAGAAGAAGGATGGTTCACACTGGATGTGCATTGACTACTGGGAATTGAACAATTTGACGGTGAAGAACCGTTATCCACTACCACGGATCGATGATCTCTTTGATCAGCTACAGGGAGCATCTTGGTTCTCCAAGATCACAGTACCACTCACTCGTCTGACGAGGAATGGGTGGATTTCCGAAGGGGCCCTGAGCAGTAGATGGCATTTGAGACCCTCAGACAGCGACTTTGGGAGGCTCCAGTCTTGACTCTCCCAGAGGGAGTTTAGGATTTTGTAGTGTTCTGTGATGCATCCATCACGAGACTGGGAGCGGTCCTCATGCAGAGAGGACGAGTGATAGCCTACGCTCCACGGCAGTTGAAGCCGCATGAGACGAGATACCCCACGCATGATTTGGAGTTGGGAGCGGTGGTATTCGCTCTCAAGATTTGGAGAGATTACCTCTACGGGGTCCACTGTACCATATACACAAACCACAAGAGTTTGAGACACATCATGGATCAGCCGAACGTGAACATGAGGCAGCGCAGGTGGCTGTACGTAGTCAAAGATTATGACTGTGAGATCCTTTACCATCCGGGTAAAGCGAACGTTGTGGCGGACGCCCTAGGCCACAAGTCGGTTGGATCTTCTACCCCAACGACATGTATGAGGATATCAGTCGATTCTCCACTTGTGAGATTGATCAGGTAAGCTCGGGCTGAGGGTGTACGGCAAGAGAACTGGAAGCTTGAGTGGATTAGAGGCGAGAACACCCGATTTGTGCAGGACAGTCGGGGGTTATTGACCTGTTGCGGTCGGGTCTGGGTTCCAATGTCTGGCGGGGTCAGACAGATTGTACTGGAGGAGGCTCATGAGTCTCGCTTCTCTATTCACCCGGGGGCCACCAAGATGTACTGGGATCTGAGTTTGAGTTACTGGTGGGCGTGCATTAAGCGAGAGATCGCTTGGTATGTTGAGAGGTGCTTGACCTGCAGGATGGTCAAGGCCGAGCACCAGAGGCCGCATGGAAAGCTGCAGCCTCTAGAGATTCCAATGTGGAAATGGGAGCAGATCACGATGGACTTCATCACCAAGTTTCCGAGAAAAGCGAAGGGTTTCAACGCTATATGGGTCATCGTTGATCAATTGACCAAGAGTGCTCATTTTCTGCCCATTCGGGAGAGCTCATCGGCCGAGAAGCTGGCCGATGTGTATATACGCGAGATTGTCGCTAGCCATGGGGTTCCGGTATCTATTGTCTCAGGCCGTGATGTGCGTTTTACCTCCCGTTTCTGGCAGAAGTTTCATGAGGAACTGAGCACGCGGTTGCATTTCAGTACCGCATACCATCCGCAGATAGACGGCCAGAGTGAGCGGACCATTCAGACCCTTGAGGATATGCTGAAGGCCTGCGTCATTGACTTCGGTGGGAGATGGGACTCCTACCTACCCCTTGCAGAGTTCTCCTACAACAACAACTACCACTCCATCATAGGTGCTCCACCTTATGAGCTGTTGTATGGATGGAGATGTCGTACCCCAGTCTGGTGGGGCGAGGTTGGTCACAAGGTGAGAGGTCGGACCGAGGTAGTCCTGCAGACTACCGAGATGATACAGTAGATCAGACAGCTTTTACAGAATGCTCAGAGTCGGAAGAAGAGTTACGCCGACCGGCGCCGATCTGAGTTAGAGTTCCAGGTTGGTGACATGGTACTCCTGAAGGTCTCACCCTGGAAGGGTGTGATTCGCCTTAGGAAGAGGGGAAAGTTGGATCCCCGATACATCGACCCATTTAGGATTATTTCCAGGGTTGGCAAGGTGGCGTATAGACTGGATCTCCTGGAGCAGCTCAGTCGGATTCACAGCACTTTCCACGTTTCACAGTTGCGAAAGTGCATATTAGACGAGGATGTGGTCGTGTCGTTGGATGACATTCAGGTGGACGAGCACTTGAATTACATGGAGAGACCAGTGGCCGTGCTGGAGAGGAAAGTGAAGGTTCTACAGAACAAGGAGGTACCTCTGGTAAAGGTACAATGGGAGCATCGGATGGGATCCGAGTGGACTTGGTAGCCGGAGGCAGATATGCGGGAGAATTATTCAGAGTTGTTCACCGCAGCAGACTTTGAAGACGAATTCTAGTTCAAGTGGGGGAGAAGTGTAACACCCCGACTCCCATGTATAAATTTTAAAGTTTTATATTCATTATTAGAGACCTACTCGACGAGTTGGCTTGGTGGACCCCAACTCGACGAGTAGAGGTTGTGCATGAAAACCCTAATTTTTAGGGTTTTCACCCTATTTAAAGGACCTTAAGTCCTTTCCCCCAGCCACCTTTGCCACTTTTGACGTCCAGAAGCAAACCCTAATAGATCTAACCCTATTCTTGAGTGTGTGTGTGTGTGTGTGTGTGTGAGGCTAAAGTGCGTGTTTAGTGCATTTCTTGAAGAGGCTTGAAGATTTAGAGGCTTGGAACAAGAAGAAGCTTGTAGATATAGTATCTACCTCGTGTTGGCATCCAGTAGAAGGTAAAAAGTCCTTACCTTGGCTTTCCATTTCCTAGATCTCTTTTTATGTTAGTATATGGGCATTTTGGTGCAAAAAAGGGGTCATGCTCAGGTTTGATCTTGTCATGAGAACGTGGTTTCAGATCTGGACTCCCCTAGGCCCTCATGAACATAAAGTTCTCGACTTTATCTATCCCTAACCCTTTTCCATGTCTAAAACCTTCTTATAAGGCTAGTTATGAGTGTTTTAGCTTCTTGGAGACGTAAAGTTAGCAACTTTACGTGATAACTACACCCTAGGATGCTAGATCTACAGTTTGGAGCTTTGATTTCACTTAAAAGCATCTGAATGAGAAAAGGACTAAAGGAACTCGACGAGTTGCATAGTCAACTCAACGAGTAGGATGAGGGTTTCCCGTTTCTAGATTCTGCATGAACTCATCCAATAAGCTACACTCGACGAGTTGGGTCAACATGGACTGTTGACCTTGACTGTTGACTTTGACTTTGACCAAGGTTGACTTTTTTTGACTTATGGGGGTATTTTAGTAATTTTGTGAATTTATGGAAGTGGATCATTGGTGGATGTAGGTGTTGGTGTTTGGAGCTGTGTTTCGGGAGTTTGATACTTCAGTTCCGATCGACATTGTGAGGTGATTCTTCTCACTATATCAACAAGGTCTAAGGCACCAAGACCGGCCCTTTATGGTTTATATCCTGGTTATAGGATTATGCTATGTTAGTGATCTGTTACATATGTATCCTGGTTATAGGATGATGCTATGTTAGTGATATGTTAGATCGGTATCCTGGTTATAAGATGATGCTATGTTAGTGATCTGTTAGATCGGTATCCTGGTTATATAGGATGATGCTATGTTAATGATCTGTTAGATCGGTATCCTGGTATATAGGATGATGTTATGATTAGTGATCTGTTAGATATGTATGACTATTTGTACATGCTAGCTAGTGTATGATATTTATGTGCACATGATTATTTGATTGGGGTTGGGTTGAGGCGGTCCTGCTTTGTGCAATATGCCAACACACCCAGGGCGGCTCGGATACACTGCATACCCGGTAAGGGCGTACTAGTCATGTCGAAGGCCCGACGAGCGGTCCGGATTGGTTGTAGGCCCACGAAGCGGTCCAGACGTGCTGATGGCTCGAAGAGCGGTCCAGATAGGCTGATGGCCCTACGAGGCGGACCAGTCAGGAGGATGGCTCATTATGCATGTTGTTTGTATGATATTGTTATGTTTTGTATAGCGTTGGTATTTTGGGGGAACTAACTAAGCTTCGGGCTTACAGTTGTTGGTTTTGTTTCAAGTACTTCAGATGATCGCGGGAAGCCGAAGGCGTGACCGTGTACCTCCTTATATTTTTATGATTTGATTTCTGGGATACTCTGACATGAAACTATTTGAAAACAATTTGTTATAATTATTGGTTTTGAATGTTTTAAAACGTTTTAAATTGGCATGATTTTTATGGATGTTACATGATGTTTTGGTTAAAATAAAGGATAAACTAAGACAAATTCCATGAAGTGGTTCTTGTCGAGAATCCACATTAACTTTTGAATATTTGTTTTGAACTCGTCAAGGAATGTTCCTTGCGAAAGAAACTTATATGTCAAGAAGTCAGTGAGAGTCTTATTGATCTTGAAAATTTTAAGGAGTCAATCGAGAATAAACATTTTAGTTATCACTAGCGCACGACCTGAGGTTGATAACTTATCATGTTGAGTTGACACATTCTTGTTTCTGTGCACATTCCAGTTGATTTGGCAATACTTATGACCTGAGGTTGATAAACCTTTTAGTCCATGTGTGCCCTAATAAATTGAAATTTTTTTTGATTGTTTTTTCCGCTTAGAGCATTGTAGTTGTAACCCCAAAAACCCATCAATTATAGCATCTTACCTTCAGTTTTACAACATTGTAATAGAAAATAATGAAAGTGGGATGCTAATATAAGACACTGTTGATAGTTTTGTTGCTATTTTGACAATTTTAAGGACTTTGTTATTTTAACCAAAAAATAGCAATGTACTTTCATTGTTTTGTTTATCATATAATCTTACATATTATTTTAAAATTATAATAGAAAATAAATGAAGGTGTGATGCTACTTTAAACACATAATTGAAAGTAGGTTGCTATTTAAATCAATGAATGAAAAAGTCTTCAAATCAGAGTGAGCAACATTAAGACCATTGGTCTACCTCATGAGAGTAGGCCATTATCTTAAAGAACTTTTCTTATTATTATTTTGTTCAAATTACTATTTAATGTAAATATATCTATGTTTGGTTCCTATCAAATGTTCTTTGGAAGGAGTGTTTAACACTACAAACCATTTTATGCAACTTTAGCTTTAAAATAGAACCATTGTAGTTGTAGAATTCCCCAAAAAAAACACTAGATTTTGCAAACTTGAATGTTTTTTCCATACTTTTCCAACCGGAATGGTTTCTTTGATACGGGTGTACGACACAAAAAATAGTCTAATACTACATGGATTAGTCTTATAAAATACATGAGTTTGAAAGGTTAAAAAGTATATTTGTTCTACCGCATATGGTATATTATTAATATAAACAAGTTCACGTTTAATTTAAAACATAATTACATGGTATTATGCCTTTTAAATTCTAGTTTATCGTAATTATAATTCAACACTTAAACTTAGACATTTATAAATGATTATAGCACATCAAAACAATGGAAATATCTGAAAAATATGCACTAAAGAATTGGACTGCTAGCAAAAGGGTAAATTTATACTAAATTAATTTTATTTCTAAATATATTTCGTGAACAAATTGGTAACTTGGTTGTGAAATAAATATATTTCGTGAACAAATTGGTAACTTGGTTGTTGACATGTGACTCCGTGTTTTTCCGAGCACATCAAAGTTAATTCATTCATTTTCTTGGTGTTGTATCATTCATCTTTATGCACTCAAATATTAGTTCTCATATATGTTTAACCTCTTTAATAATTCTCATAAATTTTCGATAATAATCATGCCATTATTCCTCTCTTTTTAAGTACGACTAATTTTAAATCTGTGAACTTTTTTTTGTTGCATAGAGTTAAAAGCATATATAAATTGAAAATATTAATTTTAGACAATGACGTAACATTACCAATAAGACATCTAATGTTGTATTCAAAGAAATATTTGGAAATTTGTGATTCATTACAATTATTTACAATATCTCGATAACGTCCCAAAAATAAGACCCAAAATTTTCATTTTTAAATTTATAAAATGGTAACCCAAAATTTTCATGCAGACATCTAGCACTCTAACATAGTAAGCCATGGATCGGCATTGGTGTCTTCGACCCGCTAAACATGGTGATGAAGACTCACCTCAAACTGTTGAATCACACAGATAAATCTCTGGCTGCTCGTCCGAAGATCCTCGTGTTATCAATATTAACAATATCCAATTTATTAATTGGGTCTTAACCCAAAATCATAGGTCTAATCTATTGGCCCAAAGCAAGGCCTAATCCATTTACTAAAAATCCCAAACTCTAATTGACAACCCAAGGCCCAATTATGGCCCAATCTTCCAAATTGGGCCCAAGACCCATCATGGGCCTAAAATCCAATGAAACCTAACAAGCTAGTCCAAGTCAAACACAGAAGTCCGGTGGCCCAACAGGGCCCAAGCAATGGAAGCCCAAACAATGGCCCAACACCGTGAACGTCTAACCCAAACCCATATGTTGAGTACGCGGGGGGTACTTAGCTCGTACGCTAAGTATACTCCTTCTGGGGTTAGTATGTGCAACGTACCAGTTGGGTATGCCCGGCGTACTCCCCAGTGTGCCATTCCCACTTCATTAAGCACTTAAACGGTTCAGCCTCTACTCCATACTCTCAGACCGTGTCTCAAAAGATGACTTATCACGTAAAGTTGGCAACTTTACGTGCAGGCATGACTTAGTGGGGCTCTAGAACTCAAAAGAGCTTAACAAAGGTCTTAACTCATGCATGAGTCCATAAACACCACAAATTTTGCATTTTTATGCATAAGGGATGTTAAGATTTATGGAGTCATGAACAAATTGACAAGTTCCTAAGAGTTCAAGGGCCATAAATGTAACTTGACAAATTAAACAATTGAATTGTTTAATATTTGTTTATTGGACGGTGAGTGGACGGCAAAAGTATTAATTGTTTAATGGAATCCATGTGCAATTTTGTTTCGGCCGTAACATGTGAATGGAAGAAAATTCAAATGGTGGCTGGTCAAACAAAACGGCTCCTCTCTCAGTATATATATGTGCGATGTAACTCTTTGTATTTGTGCCGAGTGATATTACCATTTGTAATCTTATAGTGAGTTAATATAAAATCTAGTTGCGCCCGTGGACGTAGGATTTACACCGAATCCGAACCACGTAAAATCCTTGTGTTCCTTCTTGCTTTATTTCCTTCGTGTGTTTGTGTGTGTGATAGTGTTTCCGCTGCATGTACCCGGTCCGATTCCTAACAACTGGTATCAGAGCCTGGTTAGCGAGGTTTGGAGGGTACGATCGTTTTTTTATCACGCACGAGTGTACCTTATTTGTATCTTGTTTGTCATAATGGCTTAAGACAAGGTGGTAATCGAAAAGTTCAACGGTTCTGATTTTAGCTGGTGGAAAATGCAATTAGAAGCATTACTATGTCAAAAAGACTTGGACGTGGTACTCGGAGACAAACCGGAGAAAATGGAAAAAGCTGCTGAAGATGCGTGAAACTCAAAGGACAAGAAAGCCAAGGCGGTTATTACATTGTCATTGACGAAGAGCGTTGCTTTCAACATCATGAATGAAACCACGGCGCATGGTATGATGGAGGCTCTGTCAAATATGTATGAGAAACCATCGGCGGCTAACAAGGTGTTCTTGATGAAGGAGCTGTTCACTACAAGGATGAATGAGGAAGGCTCAGTTACGGTTCACATTAACAATCTAAATTCAATTCTGTCCAGATTATCATCTGTGGGAATTAAATTTGATAATGAGACTCAAGCTTCGCTGCTACTAGCTTCTCTACCTGATAACTGGTCCGGAACAGTTACTGCTGTTACGAGTTCCGTGGGGACCAGTGGTATGACTTTTGAAGGGGTTAGAGATTTGGTTCTAGGCGAGGATATCAGACGCAAGAATCAAGGTGGATCTTCCTCTTCTGATTTATTAAATGTCGGAAGAGGTAGAGGGAATAGCAGGAATAGTGGGAGCAGTGGGAGTCGGGGAAAAAGTTCTTCTAGAACTTTGAAGAATGTGAAATGTTGGAACTGTCAAGAAGTGGGACATGTTAAGAGTCAATGTCCAAAGAAAGAATTGAACATTGCTGGTGCTGAGAGTGTGTCTGAGGATGATGCATTGTTACTCAGTATGGAAAGTTCTGTGGACTCTTGGGTCATGGATTCAGGGGCTTCGTTTCACGCCATGGACAACGGGGAAACGATGGTGAATTTAAAAGAAGGAGATTTTGGAAAGGTACGTTTGGCAAATGACGAGATGCTTCAGGTAACGGGCATGGGAGATATTGATCTAGTTACTTCATTAGGAACTACATAGAGCCTGAAGAATGTCAGGGTTATTCCGGAGCTGAAGAAAAAATTGATTTATGTTGGTCAGCTGGATAAACAAGGACTGGAAGTAAGGTTTGGTGGTGGTAAATGGATGGTGGTCAATGGTAATTCGGTGATTGCTCAAGGTTTGAAGCGTGGGTCATTGTATATGGTTGAGGTACCTGCTGAGGGAAGTATGACCATCCCGATTAAGCAAAACAAAATCTGGTTCGCTAAATCTACTGCTAAGAGAGTTCATTTTGCAAACATGAATTCTGGAGCCAAGGGGATGTTAGCTGAACGAGTCGGAAATTCTAAACCATTCAGGGGATTTTGTGACAGTGGGAGCACGGGGTGTGTCCCGGGTACAGTTACAAAGAGCCGTTGGGTTTTGAAGACTAAGACTGGAAAATTCTCTCTTGTTGGAAGTTTGCAAAGTTTGGAGAGTGTTAGTGGTCCTCGGTGTATCTTTGGATCTAGTGGAGTGTCCAAACCGGTTGAGACAGAGGATGAGTCGGTGGTGGGATTAGCCACGACTAAGTTGGAGCTAGTGGGAGCTTCAACTGGCCCTTCTAGTAATTGATGATGAGGGGCGGCTGCAACTAGAGAAATCAGACTAAGTTTTAGCTTGTTCTTTGGAACTGGAAGCTTGAAGGACTTGGTTGTTTTTTAAGATTACTGGAGTAATTAAGAGTTGGATGGCGGAGAAAGACTAATTTGTTCAAGCCTCCAAGTGGGAGATTGTTAAGATTTATGGAGTCATGAACAAATTGACAAGTTCCTAAGAGTTCAAGGGCCATAAATGTAACTTGACAAATTAAACAATTGAATTGTTTAATATTTGTTTATTGGACGGTGAGTGGACGGCAAAAGTATTAATTGTTTAATGGAATCCATGTGCAATTTTGTTTCGGCCGTAACATGTGAATGGAATAAAATTCAAATGGTGGCTGGTCAAACAAAACGGCTCCTCTCTCAGTATATATATGTGCGATGTAACTCTTTGTATTTGTGCCGAGTGATATTACAATTTGTAATCTTATAGTGAGTTAATATAAAATCTAGTTGCACCCGTGGACGTAGGATTTACACCGAATCCGAACCACGTAAAATCCTTGTGTTACTTCTTGCTTTATTTCCTTCGTGTGTTTGTGTGTGTGATAGTGTTTCCGCTGCATGTACCCGGTCCGATTCCTAACAAGGGACTCCTAAAATGTCCAGATCTAAAGGGTTAAGCTTCTGAAACAACCTTTTCTCACAAGGACCAACCAAAAGGGACCAAAGTAGTCATAAACGAACCCAAGAGTAGATCTATACAAGAAGTTGACAAGTACAAACTTTATACCTCAAAGATCTTGAAATGGTGATGCCAAATCCGGATCTCTAAGCTCCACTCCAAAGAATAAGCCTTCAAATCTCCTTCTACCACTTCAAAATACACAAGAACACACCAAAATGCTTCACAAGAGCTCAAAAGCACCAAAACAAAGGCTAGGGCGATATTAGGGTTTAGAGGATAGGGAGGTTGGTCTAAAATGTCCAGGAGGTGAGTTTATGATGCTTGAATAGGGCACAAACCCTAAAAATTAGGGTTTGTCCCAAGCCTGCATACGCCATGCGTACTCCATGTACGCCCCGCGTACGTGGATGGAACCCGTGATCAATATCAGGCTAGTACGGCAAGCGTACCACCTAGTATGCCCTGCGTACTAGCTAAAGGACCAAAGTGCAAAGTTTTTGATAAAGAGGGTTAAATGCGAAACTTACCAAATTTGAGTGTTACAATCTCAATACTAATTCTTAGTACATTGGATTCAATTACATACTTATTCATCAAAAACTTCGTATATAAGTAAAATTATCACTTTAATAATTTCTTTAGGTTTAGAAGTTTATATTAATTTTTTTAATAAACTATATGTAATACACGAGTTTCACACCTCCTATATATTAAATTTAATTAATATGTATACGTTTAAACGCATAATCACCTCATAATTTCTGGTTTCATAAGACTTTGGACTCAATTTTGATTTTGATGAATCATTTTTTTAAATAACATTTGAAGTGAATGATAAATTAATGAATTTTTAATGTATATTTGTGTCGTCAATTTCTGATTGAGACCAAAGGGCTTCTAGCCCAGCGGTATCCGATGTTGTCCTCCCTCCTTGAGGTTGAGGGTTCAAGTCACATCGTGGACATTGGTGGATTTAAGGAATAGTTTAGGAATAGGTTAGATTTGCCGTTTCAAAAAAAAAAAAATTTCTGATTGAGAGTTGATTATGTGTGTAGTATATGATAAATTGAAAAGCTTATTACTGCAATTGGAAGTTTTTTTTTCATTAATTACCTTCATTTAACAGGTTGATGTTTTGTACCGGAAACAGTAGAAAAAAATGAGAGAGAATAATGGTCACTATGTCTATTTAAATGAAGATTATCAATCCCTAAACCAAAACATATCGAAATCCCACGCTAAATTGACTCTCTGTGATTGCACATTAACATGGCCAAGCTTGCATCTTTCTTCTTAGTATTCATTGTTGTAATCTCAGGTTTGTGTACTCGATCTGTATATGTTTAGCTTCCAAAATTTTATTTTAAAATTAAAATATATTTTTTTGGAACGGTATTATTTTAATTTTAATATACATGAAGTTTCTTTGTAACTGGGAACAGGCATGCGATAATATTTTGTTAATTGATTGCAAGCATGTCCAATCTCTTGCTGGAGAATTTATCATACAAGGACTTCTATTTTTATTTATTAAGATAGCCATATATGTAATATCTAATACTTTATGGTTCGTATTAAAATTTAACGTGTTTATTTTATTTTATTTTTCATTTTTCAGTTGGAGCTTCCACTGTGAATGGACAGCATAGATGTACAGAGGTGTTGGATCCAAATACTTGTACTCTTGGTGATTGTCGTGAGCAATGTTATCAAAAACACAAGGGCAATGGAATTTGCGAGCTGTCAAGTGATATGAGCCATTATGGTTGTATTTGTATTTTCGACTGCTGATGAAATCTTAAGACAATGATATTACTTTGGGTCGGAAAGTAGTAACCCAAAGGATCATTAGTGCTCTAGAACAGAAAAATTACAATTCCATTAAAGAACGTTTTTGAAGTTATGTATCTTTCTAAATACATAATCAATGAAATATTCATTTCAGATTGTTATCTATAATGGATTAGTAAAAAATACTAACACATTATTTTCTTATTCAATGACTATATAACGGATTAAAGATTTCACTCATCGAAACAACCTTTAACTTTTGATAATGAAAGAACCTTCCAAATAACTTTTGGGTTAACTACTACTTTTTACCAATTCAATCGAACAACTTAATTTGAGACATTTTTTCAACGCTGTCATTAATATTTATGACTATGTGATATCATGTATAGCCATTTACACTCACCTGTAGGGATTTCTTGATCGTATTATCTAAATTATTTGGATTGTTCTAAATTGTGTAAGAACTCCTGAGTTTTTGTTTGTGTTATTAAATGTTATATGTATGCCCCTGTATGCGAACCATCAAAAAGTTAACTATTTTTTTTTTTTTGTTATTTTGAATCATCGAGAATTTATTAAGGCCAAGTTTAGGAAGGCACCAACCAAAAGAGACAATTTTGAGAGCACTGTTGGGTTAATCGGTTCGTTAGTCATAGCTCACATGCATGGCTGAAACTTTAGATTTAATAATTAGTATTGTTTTATATTTTATGTTTTAGATAATAGTTCATTATTTAGAATTGGTGTTTGATTTGACCGGATCCTATGGAGATGTACAGGTCTTCAGGTAATTAGGTAGAGTAAAGAGCATAGATTGTTTTCATACTTCACGTGGGTATCTAAGAAACTATATATAGAGTCTTTATTGATATGAATAAAATAAGAGGTTTGAAAGATGTAGCCCCACGTTGTTGTAGCAGCAACTTGCCCCACCCCATTAAGTTGTTATGCTTCTTCTTCTCCCTTTGTTTTCCTTTTAAGCTATAGAGTATTTTTTTTTTAGAAAGAGCTTTTAAGCTATAGAGTAGAAGGCCAATATCCTACATTTTGTATCAGAGCAACCAGCGATTCTAGACAGTTTAGTTTCAACAGGGATGGTTCTCAGCAGAACAGGTGGATCCTGTCAAAGATGAAGTTGCCTCGGTTGTGGTTTGAAGTTGGTGATCTTCAAAGAGAAGGTTCAATAGGTAGCGGTTATGGTGTCCTTCGGTGAAGAGGGTGTGATAGCTCATCGGTAGTGGGTTGATCACAGGAGCTTAACGGGTGGATGAAGCCGTTGTCGGAATTTTCGGAAGATGATGAAGATGGTGTTTGTTATAGCAGTAGTTGTAGACAGGGTTTGCAGGTGAAGCAGGGGTCGAAGGTAAACAGAGGTTGTGAAGGTGCTGATGTTCGTTAGTGTTTAATGGCAGAGGAGGTGGTTCAGTTGACGAGTTTCTGTGTTGGGTGCGTTTTGCTTTTGGTGGTGTCCGACAAGGTGGTTCTTCCGGCGGTAGGTTGTGGGTAGGTCACCGGAAAATGGAGAGATTAACCGGAGCTGCATAAGAAAACGAACAGAAAGATCCGTTAAAGCAGGTTGCTTTGGGTTTGTTTCGTTTTGCATGTGCGCTAATCAATTGAAATTGTTTTTGATTGTTTTTTCCGCTTAGATCAATGTAGTTGTAACCCCCAAAACCCATCAATTATAGCATCTTACCTTCAGTTTTACAACATTGTAATAGAAAATAATGAAAGTGGGATGCTAATATAAGACACTGTTGACAGTTTTTTTTGCTATTTTGACCATTTTAAGGACTTTGTTATTTTAACCGAAAAAATAGCAATTTACATTCATTGTTTGTTTATCATAGCATCTTACATATTATTTTAAAAATTGTAATAGAAAATAAATGAAGGTGCGATGCTACTTTAAACACATAATTGAAAGTAGGTTGCTACTTAAATCAATGAATGAATAAGTCTTCATATTAGAGTGAGCAACATTAAGACCATTGGTCTACCTCTTGAGAGTAGGCGATTATCTTGGAGAACTAGCCATCCCTCAAACATAGGTCATTTACATGCTCTTTAACTTTTTTTATTATTATTTTGTTCAAGTTACTATTTAATGTAAATATATTTATGTTTGGTTCCTATCAAATGTTCTTTGGAATGAGTGTTTAACACTAGAAACCATTTTATGCAACTTTAGCTTTAAAATTGAACCATTGTAATTGTAGAATTCCCCCAAAAAACACTAGATTTTGCAAACTTGAATGTTTTTTCCATACTTTTCCAACCTAAATGCTTTCTTTGTTGCGGTTGTACGACACGAAAAATAGTCTAAATAGTACATGGATTAGTCTTAAAGAATACGTAGGGTTGAAAGGTTAACAAGTATATTTGTTCTACCGCATATTGTATATTATTGATATAAACAAGTCCACCTTTTAATTTAAAACATAATTACATGGTATTATGCTTTCTAAATTCTGGTTTAACATAATTATAATTCCAAACTTAAACTTAGACATTTATAAATGATTATTGCAAATCAGAATAATGAAAGAATATGAAAAATATGCACTAAAGAATTAGACTGATAGCAAAAGGGTAAATTTATCTTAAATTAATTTTATTTCTAAATATATTTCGTGAATAAATTGGTAATTTGGTTGTTGACACGTGACAGACTAAATTGTCCGTGTTTTTCCGAGCACATCAAAGTTGGTCCAAGCATTTTCTTGGTGTTGTACTCACCATATATCATACTGTAAATTTCCATTGGTACCCCTAATTTTATTAGATTTACATAATTAACACCTGTAGATCGAGATTAATGCATCAATTAACAATTTATTATTATTATTAATATTATTATTATTATTATTATTATTTTCTAGGGAAAATTAGGTTTTGCTAATTTATATGTATCATTCATCTTTATGCACTCAAATATTAGTTCTCATATATGTGTAACCTTTTTAATAATTCTCATAAATTTTTGATAATAATAAAGCCATTATTCCTCTCTTTCTAAGTACGGCTAATTTTATTTCTATGATTTTTTTTTTGCATACAGATAAAAGCAGAAATAAATTGAAAATATTAATTTTAGACAATGACGTAACATTACCAATAAGACATCTAATGTTGTATTAAAATAAATATTTGGAAATTTGTGATTCATTACAATTATATACAATATCTCTGTAATGTCCCAAAAATAAGACCCAAAATTTTCATTTTAAAATTTATAAAATAGTAACTCAAAACATATCCATACAACCAAGATAGATCAAAGTGTATCACTACATCATAAAATATCAGAGTAATCATATGAACGCGGAACAAAATAGTGTGTGCACAACAATCACCCCGAGTTCTTCCCCTTTATACTAGAAGTACCTGAAACATAAACTAAAAATCATATGCACGAAGCTTAATGAGTTTCCCCCAGATACCACATACCACACATATCAAACATATAATGGGCCCCGCCGATGAGTGTAACGGGCCCCGCCCTAACTCGCATAACGGGCCCCGCCCACTAAGTATAACGGCATCGCACTAACTCGCATAATGGGCCCCACCCACTGAGTATAACGGGCCCCGCCCAACATATAAACATACAAGTATAGCAAGTGATAGCATACATAATAACCATTGTGCCCCACCCGCTAAGCATACAAATACATGCACATGCAAGAGTCATGCAGACATCTATCACTCTAACATAGTAAGCCATGGGTCGGCATTGGTGTCTTCAACCTACCCGCTAAAAATGGTGATGAAGACTCACCTCAAACTGCAGAATCACACAGATAAATCTCTGGCTGCTCGTCCGAAGATCCCAGTGTTATCAATATTAACAATATCCATTTTATTAATTAGGACTTAACCCAAAATCATAGGTCTAATCTATTGGCCCAAAGCAAGGCCCAATCCATTTACTAAAAATCCCAAACTCTAATTGACAATCCAAGGCCCAATTATGGCCCAATCTTCGAAATTGGGCCCAAGACCCATCATGGGCCTAAAATCCATTGAAGCCTAACAAGCTAGTCCAAGTCCAACACAGAAGTCTGGTGGCCAACGGCCCAAGCAATGGAAGCCCAAACAATGGCCCAACACCGTGAACGTCTAACCCAATCCCATATGCTGAGTACGCGGGGGGTACTTAGCTCGTACGCTAGGCATACTCCTTCTGGGGCTAGTACGTGCAGCGTACCAGTTTGGTACACCCGACGTACTTCCCAGTGTGCCATTACCACTTCATTAAGAACTTAAAGGTTCAGCCTCTACTCCATACTCTCAGACCTTGTCTCAAAAGATGACTTATCACGTAAAGTTGGCAACTTTACATGCAGGCATGACTTAATGGGGCTCTAGAGCTCAAAAGAGCTTAACAAAGGTCTTAACTCATGCATGAATCCATAAACACCATAAAGTTTGCATTTTTATGCATAAGGGACTCCTAAAATGTCCAGATCTAAAGGGTTAAGCTTCTGAAACGACCTTTTCTCACAAGGACCAACCAAAAGGGACCAAAGTAGTCATAAACAAACCCAAGAGTAGATCTATACAAGAAGTTGACAAGTACAAACTTTATACCTCAAAGATCTCGAAATGATGATGCCAAATCCGGATCTCTAAGCTCCACTCCAAAGAATAAGCCTTCAATCTCCTTCTACCACTTCAAAATATACAAGAACACATCAAAATGCTTCACAAGAGCTCAAAAGTACCAAAACAAAGGCTAGGGCGATATTAGGGTTTAGAGGATAGGGAGGTTGGTCTAAAATGTCCTGGAGGTGAGTTTATGATGCTTGAATAGGGCACAAACCCTAAAAATAGGGTTTGTCCCAAGCCTGCATATGCCATGCGTACCCCACGTACGCCCCGCGTACGTAGATGGAACCCGTGATCAATATCAGGCTAGTACGCCAAGCGTACCACCTAGTATGCCACGCGTACTAGCTAAAGGACCAAAGTGCAAAGTTTTTGATAAAGAGGGTTAAATGCGAAACTTACCAAATTTGAGTGTTACAATCTCAATACTAATTCTTAGTACATTGGATTCAACTACATACTTATTCATCAAAAACTTTGTATATAAGTAAAATTATCACTTTAATAATTTCGTTAGGTTTAGAAGTTTATATTAATTTTTTTAATAAACTATACGTAATACAAGAGTTTCACACCTACTATATATTAAATTTAATTAATATGTATGCGTTTAAACGCATAATCACCTCATAATTTCTGGTTTCATATGACTTTGGACTCAATTTTGATTTTGATGAATCATTTTTTTAAATAACATTTGAAGTGAATGATAAATTAATGAATTTTTAATGTATATTTGTGTCGTCAATTTCTGATTGAGAGTTGATTATGTGTGTAGTATACGATAAATTGAAAAGCTTATTACTGCAATTGGAAGTTTTGTTTCATTAATTACCTTCATTTAACAGGTTGCTGTTTTGTAGCGGTAACATTAGAAAAAAATGAGAGAGAATAATGGTCACTAGGTCTATTTAAATGAAGATTATCAATCCCTAAACCAAAACATATCGAAATCCCACGCTGAATTGAGTCTCTGTGATTGCACATTAACATGGCCAAGCTTGCATCTTTCTTCTTAGTATTCATTGTTGTAATCTCAGGTTTGTGTACTCGATCTGTATATGTTTAGCTTCCAAAATTTTATTTTAAAATTAAAATATATTTTTTTGGAACGGTATTATTTTAATTTTAATATACATGAAGTTTCTTTGTAACTGGGAACATGCATTAGATAATATTTTGTTAATTGATTGCAAACATGTCCAATCTCTTGCTGGAGAATTTTTCATACAAGGACTTCTATTTTTATTTATTAAGATAGCCATATATGTAATATCTATTACTTTATGGTTCGTATTAAAATTTAACGTGTTTATTTTATTTTATTTTTCATTTTTGGAGCTTCCACTGTGAATGGACAGCATAGATGTACAGAGGTGTTGGATCCAAATGCTTGTACTCTTGGTGATTGTCGTGAGCAATGTTATCAAAAACACAAGGGCAATGGAATTTGCGAGCTGTCAAGTGATATGAGCCATTACGGTTGTATTTGTATTTTCGACTGCTGATGAAATCTTAAGACAATGATATTACTTTTGGGTCGGAAAGTAGTAACCCAAAGGATCATTAGTGCTCTAGAACAGAAAAATTACAATTCCATTAAAGAACGTTTTTGAAGTTATGTATCTTTCTAAATACATAATCAATGAAATATTCATTTCAGATTGTTATCTATAATGGATTATTAAAAAATAGTAACACATTATTTTCTTATTCTATGACTATATAACGGATTAAAGATTTCACTCATCGAAACAACCTTTAACTTTTGATAATGAAAGAACCTTCCAAATAACTTTTGGGTTAACTACTACTTTTTACCAATTCAATCAAACAACTTAGTTTGAGACATTTTTTCAAGGCTGTCATTAATATTTATGACTATGTGATATCATGTATAGCCATTTACACTCACCTGTAGGGATTTCTTGATCGTATTATCTAAATTATTTGGATTGTTCTTAATTGTGTACGAACTCCTGAGTTTTTGTTTGTGTTATTTAATGTTATATGTATGCCCCTTTATGCGAACCATCAGAAAATTAACTATTTTTTTTTTTGTTATTTTGAACCAACGAGAATTTATTAAGGCCAAGTTTAGCAAGGCACCAACCAAAAGAGACAATTTTGAGAGCACTGTTGGGTTAATCGGTTCGTTAGTCATAGCTCACATGCATGGCTGAAACTTTAGATTTAATAATTATTATTATTTTATATTTTATGTTTTAGATAATAGTTCATTATTTACAATTGGTGATTGATTTGACCGGATCCTTTGGAGATGTATGGGTCTTCAGGTAATTAGGTAGTGTAAAGAGCATAGATTGTTTTCATACTTCACGTGGGTATCTAAGAACTATATATACAGTCTTTATTGATATGAATAAAATAAGAGGTTTGAAAGATGTAGCCCCAATCAGATAGGTTTTCCCGTGAAATCTCTTCTTATTCATTCAAAAACAAAAACAATATATACAAGATACAAGATAGGCCTTACACCAATGGGCCAATATAACAAATAGGGCTATACAAAGTATAGGAAAACTATACAAAATAAATAAATCGAGACCACTAACAGCCCCCCGCAGTGAGAACGGGAGGGCAACAAACGTTCAAGTTGGAACAAAAATCTAGAAACAGCGGAGACGGCAGACTCTTGGTGAAGATGTCTGCATATTGAGCCGATGAGGGGGACATGAAGAACACGAACTTGAGCCAAGGAAACCTTCTCACGAACAAAGTGAATATCAATTTCAATGTGTTTCGTGCGTTGATGTTGAACCGGATTTGAAGCGAGATAAAGAGCGCTTACATTGTCACAATAAATAATAGTCGCCTTCGTTGGTGAGTTATGAAGTTCACGCAATAAATTTCGACGCCAACAAGTTTCAGCGACCGCGTTAGCAACACCGCGATATTCAACTTCGGCGCTAGAACAGGATGTGGTACCTTGTTGTTTAGAAGACCATGACAATAGATTATCACCAAGAAATACACAATAGCCGGAGGTGGAACGCCTGGTAGACGGACAACCTGCCCAATCCGCATCAGAGTAGGCGATGAGATCCGGGAAAGACTTGGAATATAACTGAAGCCTATATTATGTGGTACCTCGAACATATCGTAAGAGTCGCTATAGAGCTGCAAGATGTTCCCGAGGATCATGCATAAATAAGCAAAGTTGTTGAACAGCATATGTGAGATCTGGGTGAGTGAAAGTGAGATATTGAAGAGCACCGGTAAGGCTACGGTAGGCCGTGGGATCTTCAATTTTTGTACTGGTCCCATCAAGTTTGGAGCAAAGATCAGTTGGGGTGGAGCCCGGTTTGCAATGTGACATGCATGCGCGGTCCAGAATTTCAGAGGCATACTTCTGCTGCGATAAGAAAATTCCTCGAGAGTCACGAGACGCAGAGATACCGAGGAAGTAATGAAGATCACCCAAGTTAGACATAGAAAACTCGGTACTCAGGATGGTGATAATTTGAGAAAGAAGTGCCTCTGAAGATCCTGTGAAAACAATGTCATCTACATAGAGAAGTAGGTAAGCTGTGTGAGAACCATGACTATAAATAAATAGAGACGAGTCACAACGGTTGTGAACAAAACCCATGTTCAAGAGAAACAAGGAAAAGCGATGAAACCATGCTCGAGGAGCTTGCTTGAGACCATATAGAGATCGTTGTAGGAGGCACACATGATTAGGTTTTGCCGGATCTCGAAAACCAGGAGGTTGATGCATGTACACTGTTTCTTGAAGATGTCCGTGTAGGAAAGCATTTTTGACATCAAGTTGTTTAATGGGTCGTTGATTTGTAGTAGCAAGGCTAAGAACAGTGCAGATTGTGGCTGGTTTGACCACAGGACTGAAAGTTTCATCACAGTCTATGCCAGGTCTTTGACTACGGCCATTAGCAACGAGCTGAGCTTTATAACGTGAGAGGGTTCCATCAACATTGTATTTCTTCTTGAATAACCAAATACAATTTATAACATTTGCCCTCGTAGGCCGAGGAACAAGAACCCACGTATTATTAGTAAAAAGAGCATTATATTCAATTTGCATAGCATGTAGCCAGTGATGGTCCTTAAAGGCTTGAGAGTAGGAGCGAGGGAGAGGCGATTCAGACTCAACATGGAGATTTAGTTTTTGAATGGGCTTAGTGATGCCAAGTTTGGATCTGGTGATCATTTTTTGAGTGATGGGAGGAAGAGGAGGGGCGGGGGTTGGGATTGAGTATTATCAGGCGAAGAAGGTGAAGAGGGAGGAGACGTAACCGATGGCGCTGTCGGGGAGGAAAAGCAAGCGTCAACATGAGTGGTAGGGGAGGAGGGAGTGGGGTCAATAGGTGGAGGAGTTTGAAGAGACGGGGATGTGAGAAATTTGGTAGAGAATATATTTGGAGAGTCATAGGAATCAAGAAACGAATAGGAAGGGGGTTGGTTAGGTGTCATGGAACCGAAAGGGTAGACAGATTTATCAAAAACAACATGACGAGAGATTATGATTTGCATGGTGGATAAGTTTAAGCAGCGAAAACCACGATGGTTGGATGGATATCCAAGGAAAACACATGGAGTGGTTTTTGGGGCAAGCTTGTGAGGAGTAGGTATATGAGGATAACATAAACAACCAAAGACTCGAAGGTGAGAGTAAGAGGGTGATTGGTTAAAGAGTTTTTGGTAAGGGGTGTTATTTTGGAGAGAGGTGGATGGCAAAATATTAAGGAGATGAGTGGCCATGTGAAGGGCTTCAACCCAATATGAGGGTGGAATGTGGGCATGAAATAAGAGAGTACGGATGACATTGTTAATGGTGCGAAGCATCCGTTCACATTTACCATTTTGTTGAGAGGTATTGGGACAAGAAAAGCGAATATGAGTCCCATTAGCATCACAAAAATTACGAAATTGTTGGTTATTAAATTCTCCACCATTATCACATTGAAAAGATTGAACATCACATTTGAATTGCATTTGTACATATGATCAAAAATGTAGAAATTTAGAAAACACTTCAGATTTTGCACGCAATGGGTAAACCCACAAGAAAAGACTAAAATCATCCAGAAAAATAACATAGTATTTAATACCGCTAACACTCTCCACAGGGGAGGTCCAAACATCAGAATGAATAAGTTGAAAAGGACTCATAGTAATAGAAGTAGACAAAGAAAAAGGTAACTTAACATGTTCACCCAACTGACAAGCATGACATAAAGTAGACTCTCTTTGGTTTTTACAAAAAATACGATTATTGGAAACTAATTATTGGAAGACATGTTGACCCGGGTGACCCAAGCGTTGATACCATAATGAAGGAGCAATGGTATGGAAGGCTTGCGGAGAGGCGATGGTGACGGGATATAGGTCACCCGTGCTGTCACATGTAAGGAGCGTTTGTTTGGTGCGGTAATCCTTCACAAAAAAAACCAAAGGCGTCAAATTTAATACTACATTTATTATCATGAGTGAAACAACGAACAGAAATTAAATTTTTTATGATGGAAGGAGTAATAAGAATGTTATTAAGATTGAGAGTACGATAAGGGTTGGGTGGAGAGATACTAGAATGGCCGATTTTATGAATAGGAATTTTAGAACCATCACCAACTAACACATATGAAGATGAACAAATGTTATTATCACTAATAGCTTGAAGTATACCTTCGTTAGAGTGAAGATGGGCGGTGGCTCCCGAGTCCATGTACCATCCGTGATTACTTGGGTCGTTGAGGTTCATAGTGTTGAATATTTGAGGCAAAGTGGTAGCTTGGTCAGGAGCATTATTTTGGAACCAATTCCAAGGTGGTGGGACTGTTTGCTGGGACGCAGAAAAGGCAGTCGGGTGGCCTGCTGGAGTGTTAGGTCGAAACTGAAGTTGGGTCGAGGAAGCAGGAGATTGGGCCTGCATCTGATGTGGAAGGGGAAGTAGTCCATTAGAGAAGTTTGAGGGCCCAAATTGTTGTTGATGGTGGGTTGAAGCTGGCAAGGGATACCAGCTGAAACCCCAACCATGAGGGGCATGTTGCGGATTTCTGGAACTGTGCTGATTTCCACGACCACCACCATGATTATTTCTGCCACCACATCCATTTCTACCACCATTACGACCACCTCGGGAGGTATTCTTGCCACGAAAATCATGAGAATTGTGGTTATTATTCACATGTTGAACATTAAGAATTGAAGGAGATGATGAGTTGTCTTGATGATTACTTGTAACTAACCTATTTTAAAGTTGATTCATGGTCTGTTCTTCAAGAGCCAAGATGGATCGGGTTTCCAAGAATGTAGGAAACGGGGTACGGTGGCGGAGTATACTAGCCATATGATCAAAACGAGGGTTAAGACCATTAATGGTATAGTTGACAAGATTCTTCTCAGGAATAGCAGCTTCAATGTTTTCAAGTAAATCAGCAAGATTTTTAATCCGGGTGCAGTAGGCATTGATTGTGGAGTCACCTTGTGTGATATTCTGAAGTTCCTATATTCCGAAGTTCCTGGTCCAACTGCATTGCTCTTGCATCTTTGTTGTCACGAAAAAGATTTTCCAAGGAGTCCCACAATTCATAAGCATTCTGATTCTTCTTGTGAACAGATTGAGTGAGATTTTGGGTGATTGTACGAAAAATCCCCATCTCTAGAGCATCAACACGTTCCCACTCTTTCTTGTCAGCTACAACCCGCTTATCATGAGGAGGATTAAGATGTTCTGCCACACCAAAGGCATTGCAATGAGTTTCAAACACATCTCGCCATGCATCATACTTCATGAGCTCAATATCGAGAGTAAATGGGATGTAAGCTTTGATATTGGTAATGTCATAAGGCTTATCAGAAGTATTTGTAGCAGAAGAAGAGGAGGAGGAGACCATCGTGTAGCCGAGAGGAAAACAAACTGAATGAGAAGAGAAGCAGTCGACATAGGAAAGAAGAAGTCGACGGCTAGGGTTTTAGTGAGTCTTTGATACCATGTAATCAGATAGGTTTTCCCATGAAATCTCTTCTCATTCATTGAAAAACAAAATATACAAGATACAAGATAGGCCTTACACCAATGGGCCAATATAACAAATAGGGTTATACAGAGTATAGGAAAACTATACAGAATAAATTTATCGAGACCACTAACAGCCCCCACGTATGTTTTAGCAGCAACTTGCCCCACCCCATTAAGTTGTTATGCTTCTTCTTCTCACTCTCTACATGCATACAAAAACACCATACACAAACCCATCTTCTCCCTTTGTTTTCCTTTTAAGATATAGAGTAGAAGACCAATATCTTACATTTGGTATCAGAGCAACCAGTAGTAGATTCTGGACAGTTTCAACAGGGATGGTTCTCAGCAGAACAGGTGGATCCTGTCAAAGATGAAGTTGCTTTGGTTGTGTTTTGAAGTTAGTGATCTTCAAAGAGAAGGTTCAGCAGGTAGCGGCTATGGTGTCTTTCGGTGAAGAGGGTGTGATAGCTCGTCGGTAGTGGGTTGATCACAGGAGCTTAATGGGTGGATGAAGTCGTTTTCGGAATTTCGAAAGATGATGAAGATGGTGTTTGTTATAGCAGTAGTTGTAGACGGGGTTTGCAGGTGAAGCAGTCGGGGTCGAAGGTAAATAGAGGTTGTGAAGGTGCGGATGTTCGTCAGTGGTTAATAGTAGAGGAGGTGGTTCAGTTGATGAGTTTCTGTGTTGGCTCCCTTTTGCTTTTGGTGGTGTCCGACAAGGTGGTTCTTCTGGCGGTAGGTTGTGGGTAGGTCACCGGGAAATGGAGAGATTAACCGGCGCTGCATGATAAAACGAACAGAAAGATCCGTCAAAGTATGTAGCTTTGGGTTTGTTTCGTTTTGCATGTGCCCTAATCAATTGAAATTGTTTTTTATTGTTTTTTCCGCTTAGAGCATTGTAGTTGTAACCCCAAAAACCCATCAATTATAGCATCTTACCTTCAGTTTTACAACATTGTAATAGAAAATAATGAAAGTGGGATGCTAATATAAGACACTGTTGACAGTTTTTTTTGCTATTTTGACCATTTTAAGGACTTTGTTATTTTAACCGAAAAAATAGCAATTTACTTTCATTGTTTTGTTTATCATAGCATCTTACATATTATTTTAAAAAATGTAATAGAAAATAAATGAAGGTGCGGTGCTACTTTAAACACATAATTGAAAGTAGGTTGCTACTTAAATCAATGAATGAAAAAGTCTTCATATCAGAGTGAGCAACATTAAGACCATTGGTCTACCTCTTCAGAGTAGGCCATTATCTTTGAGAACTAGCCATCCCTCAAATATAGGTCGTTTACATGTTCTTTAACTTTTCTTATTATTATTTTGTTCAAGTTACTATTTAATGTAAATATATTTATGTTTGGTTCCTATCAAATGTTCTTTGGAAGGAGTGTTTAACACTAGAAACCATTTTATGCAACTTTAGCTTTAAAATTGAACCATTGTAGTTGTAGAATTCCCCCAAAAGAACACTAGATTTTGAAAACTTGAATGTTTTTTCCATACTTTTCCAACCTAAATTCTTTCTTTGTTGCGGTTGTACGACACGAAAAATAGTCTAAATAGTACATGGATTAGTCTGACAGAATACATGGGTTTGAAAGGTTAACAAGTATATTTGTTCTACCGCATATTGTATATTATTAATATAAACAAGTTCACCTTTTAATTTAAAACATAATTACATGGTATTATGCTTTTTAAATTCGGGTTTATCATAATTATAATTCCAAACTTAAACTTAGACATTTATAAATGATTATTGCAAATCAGAATAATGGAAGAATCTGAAAAATATGCACTAAAGAATTGGACTGCTAGCAAAAGGATAAATTTATATTAAATTAATTTTATTTCTAAATATATTTCGTGAATAAATTGGTAATTTGGTTGTTGACACGTGAGAGACTAAATTGTCCGTGTTTTTCCGAGCACATCAAAGTTGGTCCAAGCATTTTCTTGGTGTTGTACTCACCATATCATATTGTAAATTTCCATTGGTACCCCTAATTTTTATTAGATTTACATAATTAACACCTGTAGATCGAGATTAGTGCATCAATTAACAATTTATTATTATTATTATTATTATTATTATTATTATTATTATTATTTTCTATGGAAAATTAGGTTTTCCTAATTTATATGTATCATTCATCTTTATGCACTCAAATATTAGTTCTTATATATGTGTAACCTTTTTAATAATTCTCATAAAATTTTGATAATAATGAAGCCATTATTCCTCTCTTTCTAAGTACGGATAATTTTATTTCTGTGATTTTTTTTTTGCATACAGTTAAAAGCAGAAATAAATTGAAAATGTTAATTTTAGACAATGACGTAACATTACCAATAAGACATCTAATGTTGAATTAAAATAAATATTTGGAAATTTGTGATTCATTACAATTATATACAATATCTCTGTAACGTCCCAAAAATAAGACCCAAAATTTTCATTTTAAAATTTATAAAATAGTAACTCAAAACATATCCATACAACCAAGATAGATCAAAGTGTACCACTACATCATAAAATATCAGAGTCATCATATGAATGCGGAACAAAATAGTGTGTGCACTACAATCACCCCGAGTTCTTCCCCTTTATACTAGAAGTACCTGAAACATAAACTAAAAATCATATGCACGAATCTTAATGAGTTTCCCCCAGATACCACATACCACACATATCAAACATATAATGGGCCCCGCCGATGAGTGTAAAGGGCCCCGCCCTAACTCGCATAACGGGCCCCGCCCACTAAGTATAACGGCATCGCACTAACTCACATAATGGACCCCACCCACTCAGTATAACGGGCCCCGCCCAACATACAAACATACAAGTACAGCAAGTGATAGCATACATAATAACCATTGTGCCCCACCCGCTAAGCATACAAATACATGCACATGCAAGAGTCATGCAAACATTTAGCACTCTAACATAGTAAGCCATGGGTCGGCATTGGTGTCTTCGACCCGCTAAACATGGTGATGAAGACTCACCTCAAACTGCTGAATCACACAGATAAATCTTTGGCTGCTCGTCCGAAGATCCCCGTGCTATCAATACTAACAATATCCAATTTATTAATTGGGTCTTAACCCAAAATCAAAGGTCTAATCTATTGGCAAAAAGCAAGGCCTAATCCATTTATTAAATATCCCAAACTCTAATTGACAACCCAAGGCCTAATTATGGCCTAATCTTCCAAATTGGGCCCAAGACCCCTCATGGGCCTAAAATCCATTGAAGCCTAACAAGCTAGTCCAAGTCCAGCACAGAAGTCTGGTGGCCCAACAAGGCCCAAGCAACGGAAGCCCAAACAATGGCCCAACGGCTAATTTTATTTCTGTGATTTTTTTTTGCATAGAGTTAAAAGCATAAATAAATTGAAAATATTAAGTTTAGACAATGACGTAACATTACCAATAAGACATCTAATGTTGTATTCAAAAAAATATTTGGAAATTTGTGATTCATTACAATTATATACAATATGTCTGTAAAGTCCCAAAAATAAGACCCAAAATTTTCATTTTAAAATGTATAAAATGGTAACTCAAAACATATTCATACAACCAAGATAGATCAAAGTGTATCACTACATCATAAAATATCAGAGTAATCATATGAATGCGGAACAAAATAGTGTGTGCACTACAATCACCCCGAGCTCTTCCCCTTTATACTAAAAGTACCTGAAACATAAACTAAAAACCATAAGCACGAAGCTTAGTGAGTTTCCCCCAGATACCACATACCACACATATCAAACATATAATGGGCCCCGCCGATGAGTGTAACGGGCCCCGCCCTAACTCGCATGGCGGGCCCCGCCCACTAAGTATAACGGCATCGCACTAACTCGCATAATGGGCCCCACCCTCGGAGTATAACGGGCCCCGCCCAACATACAAACATACAAACATACAAGTATAGCAAGTGATAGCATACAGAATAACCATTGCGCCCCACCCACTAAGCATACAAATACATGCACATGCAAGAGTCATGCAGACATCTAGCACTCTAACATAGTAAGCCATGGGTCGGCATTGATGTCTTCGACCCACCCGCTAAATATGGTGATGAAGACTCACCTCAAACTGCTGAATCACACAGATAAATCTCTGGCTGCTCGTCCGAAGATCCCCGTGTTATCAATATTACCGATATCCAATTTATTCATTAGGTCTTAACCCAAAATCATAGGTCTAATCTATTGGCACAAAGCAAGGCCCAATCCATTTACTAAAAATCCCAAACTCTAAATGACAATCCAAGGCCCAATTATGGCCCAATCTTCGAAATTGGGCCCAAGACCCATCATGGGCCTAAAATCCATTGAAGCCTAACAAGCTAGTCCAAGTCCAACACAGAAGTCTGGTGGCCCAACAAGGCCCAAGCAATGGAAGCCCAAACAATGGCCCAACACCGTGAACGTCTAACCCAAACCCATATGTTGAGTCATGCAGACATCTAGCACTCTAACATAGTAAGCCATGGGTCGGCATTGGTGCCTTCGACCCGCTAAACATGGTGATGAAGAATCACCTCAAACTGCTGAATCACACAGATAAATCTCTGGCTGCTCGTCCGAAAATCCATTGAAGCCTAACAAGCTAGTCCAAGTCCAACACAGAAGTCTGGTGGCCCAACAAGGCCCAAGCAACGGAAGCCCAAACAATGGCCCAACACCGTGAACGTCTAACCCAAACCCATATGTTGAGTCATGCAGACATTTAGCACTCTAACATAGTAAGCCATGGGTCGACATTGGTGCCTTCGACCCGCTAAACATGGTGATGAAGAATCACCTCAAACTGCTGAATCACACAGATAAATCTCTAGCTGCTCGTCCGAAAATCCCCGTGCTATGAATATTATAAATATCCAATTTATTAATTGAGTCTTAACCCAAAATCATAGGTCTAATCTATTGCCCAAAGAAAGGCCCAATCAATTTACTAAAATTCCCAAACTCTAATTGACAACCCAAGGCCCAATTATGGCCCAATCTTCGAAATTGGGCCCAAGACCCATCATGGGCCTAAAATCCAATGAAGCCTAACAAGCTAGTCCAAGTCCAACACAGAAGTCTGGTGGCCCAACAAGGCCCAAGCAATGGAAGCCCAAACAATGGCATAGCACCGTAAATGTCTAACCCAAACCCATATGTTGAGTACACGGGGGGTACTTAGCTCGTACGCTAAGCATACGCCTTCTGGGGCTAGTACGTGCAGCGTACCAGTTGGGTACGCCTGGCGTACTCCCCAGTGTGCCATTCCCACTTCATTAAGCACTTAAACGGTTCAGCCTCTACTCCATACTCTCATACACTTTACGTGCATGCATGACTTAATGGGGATCTAGAGCTCAAAAGAGCTTAACAAAGGTCTTAACTCATGCATGATTCCATAAACACCATAAAGTTTGCATTTTTATGCATAAGGGACTCCTAAAATGTCCTTATCTAAAGGGTTAAGCTTCTGAAACGACCTTTTCTCACAAGGACCAACCAAAAAGGACCCAAGTAGTCATAAACGAACCCAAGAGTAGATCTATACAAGAAGTTGACAAGATACAAACTTTATACCTCAAATATCTCGAAATGGTGATGCCAAATCCGGATCTCTAAGCTCCACTCCAAAGAATAAGCCTTCAATCTCCTCTACCACGTCAAAATACACAAGAACACACCACAATGCTTCACAAGAGCTCAAAAGCACCAAAACAAAGGCTAGGGCGATATTAGTGTAATGTTGGGTTCCCGGTATGTATTTTTTAAAACAAAGGCTAGGGCGATATTAGGGTCTAGAGGATAGGGAGGTTGGTCTAAAATGTCCAGGAGGTGAGTTTATGATGCTTGAATTGGGCACAAACCCTAAAAAATAGGGTTTGTCCCAAGCCTGCATACGCCATTCGGACTCCACGTACGCCCCGCATACGTGGATGGAACCCGTGATCAATATCAGGCTAGTACGCCAAGCGTACCACCTAGTACTCCCCGCGTACTAGCTAAAGGACCAAAGTGCAAAGTTTTTTATAAAGAGGGTTAAATGCGAAACTTACCAAATTTGAGTGTTACAATCTCAATACTAATTCTTAGTACATTGGATTCAAGTACATACTTATTCATCAAAAACTTCGTATATAAGTAAAACCATTACTTTAATAATTTCTTAAGGTTTAGAAGTTTATATTAATTTCTTTAATAAACTATGCGTAATACACGAGTTTCACACCTGCTATATATTAAATTTAATTAATATATATACGTTTAAACGCATAATCACCTCATAATTTATGGTTTCATAAGACTTTGGACTCAATTTTGATTTTGATGAATCATTTTTTTAAATAACATTTGAAGTGAATGATAAATTAATGAATTTTTAATGTATATTTGTGTCATCAATTTCTGATTGAGAGTTGATTATGTGTGTAGTATATGATAAATTGAAAAGCTTATTACTGCAATTGGAAGTTTTTTTTCATTAATTACCTTCATTTATCAGGTTGCTGTTTTGTAGCGGTAACATTAGAAAAAAATGAGAGAGAATAATGGTCACTAGGTCTATTTAAATGAAGATTATCAATCCCTAAACCAAAACATATCGAAATCCCACGCTGAATTGAGTCTCTGTGATTGCACATTAACATGGCCAAGCTTGCATCTTTCTTCTTAGTATTCATTGTTGTAATCTCAGGTTTGTGTACTCGATTTGTATATGTTTAGCTTCCAAAATTTTATTTTAAAATTAAAATATTTTTTTTGGAACGGTATTATTTTAATTTTAATATACATGAAGTTTCTTCGTAACTGGGAACAGGCATTCGATAATATTTTGTTAATTGATTGCAAACATGTCCAATCTCTTGCTGGAGAATTTTTCATACAAGGACTTCTATTTTTATTTATTAAGATAGCCATATATGTAATATCTATTACTTTATGGTTCGTATTAAAATTTAACGTGTTTATTTTATTTTATTTTTCATTTTTGGAGCTTCCACTGTGAATGGACAGCATAGATGTACAGAGGTGTTGGATCCAAATGCTTGTACTCTTGGTGATTGTCGTGAGCAATGTTATCAAAAACACAAGGGCAATGGAATTTGCGAGCTGTCAAGTGATATGAGCCATTACGGTTGTATTTGTATTTTCGACTGCTGATGAAATCTTAAGACAATGATATTACTTTTGGGTCGGAAAGTAGTAACCCAAAGGATCATTAGTGCTCTAGAACAGAAAAATTACAATTCCATTAAAGAACGTTTTTGAAGTTATGTATCTTTCTAAATACATAATCAATGAAATATTCATTTCAGATTGTTATCTATAATGGATTAGTAAAAAATAGTAACACATTATTTTCTTATTCTATGACTATATAACGGATTAAAGATTTCACTCATCGAAACAACCTTTAACTTTTGATAATGAAAGAACCTTCCAAATAACTTTTGGGTTAACTACTACTTTTTACCAATTCAATCAAACAACTTAGTTTGAGACATTTTTTCAAGGCTGTCATTAATATTTATGACTATGTGATATCATGTATAGCCATTTACACTCACCTGTAGGGATTTCTTGATCGTATTATCTAAATTATTTGGATTGTTCTTAATTGTGTACGAACTCCTGAGTTTTTGTTTGTGTTATTTAATGTTATATGTATGCCCCTTTATGCGAACCATCAGAAAATTAACTATTTTTTTTTTGTTATTTTGAACCAACGAGAATTTATTAAGGCCAAGTTTAGCAAGGCACCAACCAAAAGAGACAATTTTGAGAGCACTCTTGGGTTAATCGGTTCGTTAGTCATAGCTCACATGCATGGCTGAAACTTTAGATTTAATAATTATTATTGTTTTATATTTTATGTTTTAGATAATAGTTCATTATTTACAATTGGTGTTTGATTTGACCGGATCCTTTGGAGATGTATGGGTCTTCAGGTAATTAGGTAGTGTAAAGAGCATAGATTGTTTTCATACTTCACGTGGGTATCTAAGAACTATACATACAGTCTTTATTGATATGAATAAAATAAGAGGTTTGAAAGATGTAGCCCCAATCAGATAGGTTTTCCCGTGAAATCTCTTCTCATTCATTCAAAAACAATATATACAAGATACAAGATAGGCCTTACACCAATGGGCCAATATAACAAATAGGGCTATACAAAGTATAGGAAAACTATACAAAATAAATAAATCGAGACCACTAACAGCCCCCCGCAGTGAGAACGGGAGGGCAATAAACGTTCAAGCTGGAACGAAAATCTAGAAACAGCGGAGACGGCAGACTCTTGGTGAAGATGTCTGCATATTGAGCCGATGAGGGGACATGAAGAACACGAACTTGAGCCAAGGAAACCTTCTCACGAACAAAGTGAATATCAATTTCAATGTGTTTCGTGCGTTGATGTTGAACCGGATTTGAAGCGAGATAAAGAGCGCTTACATTGTCACAATAAATAATAGTCGCCTTCGTTGGTGAGTTATGAAGTTCACGCAATAAATTTCGACCCCAACAAGTTTCAGCGACCGCGTTAGCAACACCGCGATATTCAACTTCGGCGCTAGAACGGGATGTGGTACCTTGTTGTTTAGAAGACCATGACAATAGATTATCACCAAGAAATACACAATAGCCAGAGGTGGATCGCCTGGTAGACGGACAACCTGCCCAATCCGCATCAGAGTAGGCGATGAGATCCGGGCCAGACTTGGAATATAAGTGAAGCCCATATTCTGTGGTACCTCGAACATATCGTAAGACTCGCTTTAGAGCTGCAAGATGCGGTTCCCGAGGATCATGCATAAATAAGCAAAGTTGTTGAACAGCACATGTAAGATCTTGGCGAGTGAAAGTGAGATATTGAAGAGCACCGGCAAGGCTACGGTAGGTCGTGGGGTCTTCAATTTTAGTACCGGTCTCATCAACTTTGGAGCAAAGATCAGTTGGGGTGGAGCCCGGTTTGCAATGTGACATGCTTGTGCGGTCCAGAATTTCAGAGGCATACTTATGTTGCGATAAGAAAATTCCTCGAGAGTCACGAGACGCAGAGATACCGAGGAAGTAATGAAGATCACCCAAGTTAGACATAGAAAACTCGATACTCAGGATGGTGATCATTTGAGAAAGAAGTGCCTCTGAAGATCCTGTCAAAACAATGTCATCGACATAGAGAAGTAGGTAATCTGTGTGAGAACCATGACTATAAATAAATAGAGATGAGTCACAACGGCTGTGAACAAAACCCATGTTCAAGATAAACAAGGCAAGCGTTAACATGAGTGGTAGGGGAGGAGGGAGTGGAGGAAGAGCAAGCGTTAACATGAGTGGTAGGGGAGGAGGGAGTGGGGTCAATAGGTGGAGGAGTTTGAAGAGACGGGGATGTGAGAAATTTGGTAGAGAATATATTTGGAGAGTCATAGGAATCAAGAAACGAATAGGAAGGGGGTTGGTTAGGTGTCATGGAACCGAAAGGGTAGACAGATTTATCAAAAACAACATGACGAGAGATTATGATTTGCATGGTGGATAAGTTTAAGCAGCGAAAACCACGATGGTTGGATGGATATCCAAGGAAAACACATGGAGTGGTTTTTGGGGCTAGCTTGTGAGGAGTAGGTATATGAGGATAACATAAACAACCAAAGACTCGAAGGTGAGAGTAAGAGGGTGATTGGTTAAAGAGTTTTTGGTAAGGGGTGTTATTTTGGAGAGAGGTGGATGGCAAAATATTAAGGAGATGAGTGGCCATGTGAAGGGCTTCAACCCAATATGAGGGTGGAATGTGGGCATGAAATAATAGAGTACGGATGACATTGTTAATGGTGCGAAGCGTCCGTTCAGATTTACCATTTTGTTGAGAGGTATAGGGACAAGAAAAGCGAATATGAGTCCCATTAGCATCACAAAAATTTCGAAATTGTTGGTTATTATATTCTCCACCATTATCACATTGAAAAGATTGAACATCACATTTGAATTGCATTTGTACATATGATCGAAAATGTAGAAATTTAGAAAACACTTCAGATTTTACATGCAACGGGTAAACCCACAAGAAATGACTAAAATCATCCAGAAAAATAACATAGTATTTAATACCGCTAACACTCTCCACATGGGAGGTCCAAACATCAGAATGAATAAGTTGAAAAGGACTCATAGTAATAGAAGTAGACAAAGAAAAAGGTAACTTAACATGTTCACCCAACTGACAAGCATGACATAAAGTAGACTCTCTTTGGTTTTTACAAAAAATACGATTATTGGAAACTAATTGTTGGAAGACATGTTGACCCAAGCGTTGATACCATAATGAAGGAGCAATGGTATGGAAGGCTTGCGGAGAGGCGATGGTGACGGGATATAGGTCACCCGTGCTGTCACATCTAAGGAGCGTTTGTTTGGTGCGGTAATCCTTCACAAAAAAACCAAAGGCGTCAAATTTAACACTACATTTATTATCACGAGTCAAACGACGAACATAAATTAATTTTTTTATGATGGAAGGAGTAATAAGAATATTATTAAGATTAAGAGTACGATAAGGGTTGGGTTGAGAGATAGTAGAATGGCCGATTTTATGAATAAGAATTTTAGAACCATCACCAACTAACACATATGAAGATGAACAAATGTTATTATCACTAATAGTTTGAAGTATACCTTCGTTAGAGTGAAGATTAGTGGTGGCTCCCGAGTCCATGTACCATCCGTGATTACTTGGGTCGTTGAGGTTCATAGTGTTGAACATTTGAGGCAAAGTGGTAGCTTGGTCAGGAGCATTATTTTGGAACCAATTCCAAGGTGGTGGGACTGTTTGCTGGGACGCAGAAAAGGCAGTCGGGTGGCCTGCTGGAGTGTTAGGTCGAAACTGAAGTTGGGTCGAGGAAGCAGGAGATTGGGCCTGCATCTGATGTGGAAGGGGAAGCAGTCCATTAGAGAAGTTTGAGGGCCCAAATTGTTGTTGCTGGTGGGTTGAAGCTGGCAAGGGACACCAGCTGAAACCCCAACCATGAGGGGCATCTTGCGGATTTCTGGAACTGTGCTGATTTCCACGACCACTACCACGATTATTTCTGCCACCACGTCCGTTTGTACCACCATTACGACCACCTCGGGAGGTATTGTTGCCACGAAAATCACGATAATTGTGGTTATTATTCACATGTTGAACATTGAGAATTGAAGGAGATGGTGAGTTGTCTTGATGATTACTCGTAACTAACCTGTGTTGAAGCTGATTCATGGTCCGTTCTTCAAGAGCCAAGATGGATCGGGTTTCCAAGAATGTAGGAAACAGGGTACGGTGGCGGAGTATACTAGCAATATGATCAAAACGAGGGTTAAGACCATTAATGGTATAGTTGACAAGATTCTTCTCAGGAACAGCAGCTTCAATGTTTTTAAGTAAATCAGCAAGATTTTTAATCCGGGTGCAGTAGGCATTGATTGTGGAGTCACCTTGTGTGATATTCTGAAGTTCCTGGTCCAACTGCATTACTCTTGCATCTTTGTTGTCACAAAAAAGATTTTCCAAGGAGTCCCACAATTCATAAGCATTCTGATTCTTCTTGTGAACAGATTGAGTGAGATTTTGGGTGATTGTACGAAAAATCCACATCTTGACTAGAGCATCAACACGTTCCCACTCTTTCTTGTCAGCTGCAACCGTCTTATCATCAGGAGGATTAAGATGTTCTGCCACACCAAAGGCAGTGCAATGAGTTTCAAGCACATCTCGCCATGCATCATAGTTCATGTGCTCAATATCGAGAGTAAATGGGATGTAAGCTTTGATATTGGTAATGCCATAAGGCTTATCGGAAGTATTTGTAGCAGAAGAAGGGGAGGAGGAGACCATCGTGTAGCCGAGAGGAAAACAAACTGAATGAGAAGAGAAGCAGTCGACACAGGGAAGAAGAAGTCGACGGCTAGGGTTTTAGTGAGTCTCTAATACCATGTAATCAGATAGGTTTTCCCGTGAAATCTCTTCTCATTCATTCAAAAACAATATATACAAGATACAAGATAGGCCTTACACCAATGGGCCAATATAACAAATGGGGCTATACAAAGTATAGGAAAACTATACAAAATAAATATATCGAGACCACTAACATCCCCCACGTATGTTGTAGCAGCAACTTGCCCAACCCCATTAAGTTGTTATGCTTCTTATTCTCACTCTCTACATGCATACAAAAACACCATAAACAAACCCATCTTCTCCCTTTGTTTTCCTTTTAAGCTATAGAGTAGAAGGCCAATATCCTACATTTGGTATCAGAGCAACCAGCAGTAGATTCTGGACAGTTTCAACAGTGATGGTTCTAAGCAGAACAGGTGGATCCTGTCAAAGATGAAGCTGCTTCGGTTGTGGTTTGAAGTTGGTGATCTTCAAAGAGAAGGTTCAGCAGGTAGCGGCTATGGTGTCTTTTGGTGAAGAGGGTGTGATAGCTCGTCGGTAGTGGGTTGATCACAGGTGCTTAACGGGTGGATGAAGTCGTTGTCGGAATTTTCGGAAGATGATGAAGATGGTGTTTGTCATAGCAGTAGTTGTAGACGGGGTTTGTAGGTGAAGCAGTCGGGGTCGAAGGTAAACAAAGTTTATGAAGGTGCTGATGTTCGTCAGTGGTTAATGGTAGAGGAGGTGGTTCAGTTGACGAGTTTCTTTGCTGGCTGTCTTTTGCTTTTGGTGGTGTCCGACAAGGTGGTTCTTTCGGCGGTAGGTTGTGGATAGGTCACCGGAAAATGGAGAGATTAACCGGAGTTGCATGAGAAAACGAACAGAAAGATCCGTGAAAGCAAGTGGCTTTGGGTTTGTTTCGTTTTGCATGTCCCCTAATCAATTGAAATTGTTTTTGATTGTTTTTTCCGGTTAGAGCATTGTAGTTGTAACCCCAAAAACCCATCAATTATAGCACCTTACCTTCAGTTTTGCAGCATTGTAATAGAAAATAATGAAAGTGGGATGCTAATATAAGACACTGTTGACAATTTTTTTTTGCTATTTTGTAACGCCCGTAGATCCGCGCTAGTCAATTTAGAGATAATAGGGGTCGAAAACGATTTTTCGACAAAATATTATTTAGAATAAATAATCTTAACCAAGTTGTAGAATATGTCTCAAGGGTTCCGTACATATAAAGAACGCCGAAATCCGAGTTATAACGAAGAAGTTATGACCCGTCGAAGTTTGCCGACGGAACCGGCACGGCACCGGGAAGCATAAATAGTGAATTTACGATAGAAGACTTTTTGGCATTAGTAATCTAAAATAAATTCGTAGAATATGTTAAACCGAGAACATCCATAAAAAGAACGCCCAAATCCAACTTCGTATGAGGAAGTTATGATTTTTCTAAGATTCGGCTTAGCAGTGCATGGCCCGAAACTCAAATTTTAGTTCGAGCGGTTTTCGGCTTACGCGACCTAAATGAGAGTTGTAGATCTCATTAATAGGAACTCAACGGTAAAAAGACAGACAAAAACGGAGTCCGTATGAAGGAGTTACGAATTTTTCGCGGTCATTTAACGGTCTAATCTCCTCCTACTGTTAAATTTAAGATCGGTCGAGAATTAGCCGACGGAGTCTAAATGAAAGTTGTCGATCTTGTTTTTACCTACGCGTGGAAAAAAAGAACGTCGAAAATAAAGCTCGTATGCGAAAGTTACGGGGTTTAGAAGTCGGCAGGGTGCTGCTGCAAAAGGGGTGACATGGCACAATACAGGCCACACACGTTTGGCCACCAGAAAGCTGACATGTGGCATGGACTCGGTGAGTCAGTACATCGACTCGGCGAGTCCATCAGGAATTCACCCTATAAATAAGAGTGTTGGGTTCCCTCATTTCCTCACCCCTCAACCCTCTTCTTTCTCTCTCTATACTCTCTCTCTAAGCTCCCTAACCCCCCCCCCTAAAGTCTAGGTAAACCCCCTAGCACCCGAAGGAAGCCCCGAGGCTCTCGAAGCCCCGAGAAAAGAGCCTTTCGGCTCAGAAACGCTGCTCCAAGCGAAGCCCGGTTTTTAAGAAAACCCGCTGTAAGTAAGCTACGCCTATGCTATTTTTAATATAGCTTCTAATTAATTATAGTAACATTATTAGGACCTTAAAATAATTATTTGGGCTATTATTATGAGTTATATAAGAGTGTTGCTTAACGCTTAAATAATAGTAATAATGGCTAGACTATTAATTAGTCTCGGAAAATATTAGACTAAACCCTAGTGGTAATGATACTAGGTTTTGTCGAAGGAAATTGTTTTAAAAGTAACGAAGTGTTATCCAAGTGCAGAGTCACCACCTAATCAAGTGAGTGCATAGTTACTTTCATATTACACATAGATATGAAGTATTTTATATAAACTACGTTCTATGTGTGCATATTATCTGTATACTTGCTATCTATGTTGGATGAACGATTTTATACAAGTTTTAAATGATTTAAACTGTATATGTATTTTTTTTTATCTACAAAATATGTTGGGTAAAACATGGGTAGATGAAATATGAGTTGGATGATGAAATGAGAAGTGATATAGATCGTGAGATAAGGGTGAGAGGTAAACCATGAGAGAAGCCTTTTACCCATGTGTTGGCCCCGTCATTCAGCAGAGTATGGATGACAACCACAGACTATTCTAGACAGTCCAGTGGATACTAGCAGGCTCGCAACCTGTAGGTGTTTTGAACTGTGTGCTCACTAGCTGTACTCTAAAAATCCCTTGAAATGTGTTGTGAGAGGAGTCTCGGAAACGACACTGTCGATAGACGAGATTAACCCTGGCGACTATGCAACGTAGTGCCTAAACCCCTTGACATGTGTTGTGAGAGGAGTCTTAGAATCGATACTGTCGACAAAAGAGAATAACCCTGGCGACTATGAGACTTAGTGCCTATTGAGTAAACCATGGCAACGATGGACTTCGTGTCGATTCCTTAGGATGATCCTTAGGAATAAATGAACGAGAAATAGATGATTCTTAGGGTAAATCCTTAAGAGTAAAGAAGATAAACGCAATGGGTAATTGGGTTGATTAATTGTTTGATGATTAAACAAAATAATTATATTAATGTGGGTTGAAAACCCTATGTACTCACCAAGTTTCCCAACCTTACCCACTCAAGCTTATTTGTATCACATGTGTCGATATGAAGCTACTTTATACTGAGAGATTTAAAAGAGATGTAGATCACTAGTGTAAATGAATGTAAGTTCTGTTTATGCTTATGTTCCTGTATTGACGATGACATCCCAAATGTTTTAAAATGAATAAAAATACTTTTCTTCGGAAATGCTTTGATAACATATTTATCATGTTTTTCTGGGAACAAATTCCGCAACATTTTTATTAAAAGAAGTACTCTGATTTTTATAAAGCATAAACAAAATCGGTCTTTTCTGGCCGTGAAAATGGGGATGTCACATATTTTGACCATTTTAAGGACTTTGTTATTTTAACCGAAAAAAAAGCAATGTACTTTCATTGTTTTGTTTATCATAGCATCTTACATATTATTTTAAAAATTGTAATAGAAAATAAATGAAGGTGTGATGCTACTTTAAACACATAATTGAAAGTAGGTTGCTACTTAAATCAATGAATGAAAAAGTCTTCATATCAGAGTGAGCAACATTAAGACCATTGGTCTACCTCTTGAGAGTAGGCCATTATCTTGGAGAACTAGCCATCCCTCAAATATAGGTCATTTACATGTTCTTTAACTTTTCTTATTATTATTTTGTTCAAGTTACTATTTAATGTAAATATATTTATGTTTGGTTCCTATTAAATGTTCATTGGAAGGAGTGTTCAACACTAGAAACCATTTTATGCAACTTTAGCTTTAAAATTGAACCATTGTAGTTGTAGAATTCCCCCAAAAAAACACTAGATTTTGCAAACTTGAATGTTTTTTCCATACTTTTCCACCCTAAATGCTTTCTTTGTTGCGGCTGTACGACACGAAAAATAGTCTAAATAGTACATGGATTAGTCTTACAGAATACATGGGGTTGAAAGGTTAACAAGTATATTTGTTCTATCGCATATTGTATATTATAAATATAAACAAGTTCACCTTTTAATTTAAAACATAATTACATGGTATTATGCTTTTTGAATTCTTGTTTATCATAATTATAATTCCAAACTTAAACTTAGACATTTATAAATGATTATTGCAAATCAGAATAATGGAAGAATCTGAAAAAATATGCACTAAAGAATTGGACTGCTAGCAAAAGGGTAAATTTATATTAAATTAATTTTATTTATAAATATATTTTGTGAATAAATTGGTAAATTGGTTGTTGACACGTGACAGACTAAATTGTCCGCATTTTTCCGAGCACATCAAAGTTGGTCCAAGCATTTTCTTGGTGTTGTACTCACCATATCATATTGTAAATTTCCATTGGTACCCCTAATTTTTATAAGATTTACATAATTAACACATGTAGCTCGAGATTAATGCATCAATTAACAATTTATTATTATTATTATTATTAGTATTATTATTATTATTATTATTTTCTAGGGAAAATTAGGTTTTGCTAATTTATATGTATCATTCATCTTTATGCACTCAAATATTAGTTCTCATATATGTGTAACCTTTTTAATAATTCTCAAAATTTTCGATAATAATCAAGCCATTATTCCTCTCTTTTTAAGTACGGCTAATTTTATTTCTATGATTTTTTTTTACATAGAGTTAAAAGCAAAAATAAATTGAAAATATTAATTTTCGACAATGACGTAACATTACCAATAACACATCTAATGTTGTATTAAGAGAAATATTTGGAAATTTGTGATTCATTACAATTATATAAAATATCTCTCTAACGTCCCAAAAATAAAACCCAAAATTATCATTGTAGAATTTATAAAATGGTAACACAAAACTTATTCACACAACCAAGATAGATCAAAGTGTATCACTACATCATAAAATATCAGACCAATCATATGAATGCGGAACAAAATAGTGTGTGCACTACAATCACCCCGAGTTCTTCCCCTTTATACTAGAAGTACCTGAAACATAAACAAAAAAACATAAGCACGAAGCTTAGTGAATTTCCCCCAGATACCACATACCACACATATCAAACATATAATAGGCCCCGCCGATGAGTGTAACGGGCCCCGCCCTAACTCGCATAACGGGCCCCGCCCACTAAGTATAACGGGCCTCGCACTAACTCGCAAAATGGGCCCCACCCACTGAGTATAACGGGCCTTGCCCAACATACAGACATACAAGTATAGCAAGTAATACCATACAGAATAACCATTGGGCCCCACCCGCTAAGCATACAAATACATGCACATGCAAGAGTCATGCAAACATCTAGCACTCTAACATAGTAAGCCATGGGTCGGCATGGGTGCCTTCGACCCGCTAAACATGGTGAGGAAGAATCACCTCAAACTGTTGAATCACACAGATAAATCTCTGGCTGCTCGTCCGAAAATCCCCGTGCTATGAATATTAAAAATATCCAATTTATTAATTGGGTCTTAACCCAAAATCATAGGTCTAATCTATTGCCCAAAGAAAGGCCCAATCCATTTACTAAAAATCCCAAACTCTAATTGACAACCCAAGGCCCAATTATGGCCCAATCTTCGAAATTGAGCCCAAGACCCATCATGGGCCTAAAATCCAATGAAGCCTAACAAGCTAGTCCAAGTCCAACACAGAAGTCTGGTGGCCCAACAAGGCCCAAGCAGTGGAAGCCCAAACAATGGCATAGCACCGTAAATGTCTAACCCAAACCCATATGTTGAGTACACAGGGGGGTACTTAGCTCGTACGCTAAGAATACTCCTTCTGGGGCTAGTACGTGCAGCGTACCAGTTGGGTACGCCTGGCGTACTCCCCAGTGTGCCATTCCCACTTCATTAAGCACTTAAACGGTTCAGCCTCTACTCCATACTCTCATACACTTTACGTGCATGAATGACTTAATGGGGCTCTAGAGCTCAAAAGAGCTTAACGAAGGTCTTAACTCATGCATGATTCCATAAACACCATAAAGTTTGCATTTTTATGCATAAGGGACTCCTAAAATGTCCTGATCTAAAAGGTTAAGCTTCTGAAACGACCTTTTCTCACAAGGACCAACCAAAACGGACCAGAGTAGTCATAAACGAACCCAAGAGTAGATCTATACAAGAAGTTGACAAGATACAAACTTTATACCTCAAAGATCTCGAAATGGTGATGCCAAATCCGGATCTCTAAGCTCCACTCCAAAGAATAAGCCTTCAATCTCCTCTATCACGTCAAAATACACAAGAACACACCAAAATGCTTCACAAGAGCTCAAAAGCACCAAAACAAAGGCTAGGGCAATATTAGTGTAATGTTGGGTTCCCGGTATGTATTTTTTAAAACAAAGGCTAGGGTGATATTAGGGTAGGGAGGTTGGTCTAAAATGTCCAGGATGTGAGTTTATGATGCTTGAATAGGGCACAAACCCTAAAAATAGGGTTTGTCCCAAGCCTGCATACGCCATGCATACTCCACGTACGCCCCGCATACGTGGATGGAACCCGTGATCAATATTAGGCTAGTACGCCAAGCGTACCACCTAGTACGCCCCGCGTACTAGCTAAAGGACCAAAGTGCAAAGTTTTTTATAAAGAGGGTTAAATGCAAAACTTACCAAATTTGAGTGTTACAATCTCAATACTAATTCTTTGTACATTGGATTCAACTACATACTTATTCATCAAAAACTTCGTATATAAGTAAAACCATTACTTTAATAATTTCTTAAGGTTTAGAAGTTTATATTAATTTCTTTAATAAACTATGCGTAATACACGAGTTTCACACCTGCTATATATTAAATTTAATTAATATATATACGTTTAAACGCATAATCACCTCATAATTTATGGTTTCATAAGACTTTGGACTCAATTTTGCTTTTGATGAATCATTTTTTTAAATAACATTTTAAGTGAATGATAAATTAATGAATTTTTAATGTATATTTGTGTCGTCAATTTCTGATTGAGAGTTGATTATGTGTGTAGTATATGATAAATTGAAAAGCTTATTACTGCAATTGGAAATTTTTTTTCATTAATTACCTTCATTTATCAGGTTGCTGTTTATTAAGATAGCCATATATGTAATATCTATTACTTTGTGGTTCGTATTAAAATTTAACGTGTTTATTTTATTTTATATTTCATTTTTCAGTTGGAGCTTCCACTGTGAATGGACAGCATAGATGTACAGAGGTGTTGGATCCAAATACTTGTACTCTTGGTGATTGTCGTGAGCAATGTTATCAAAAACACAAGGGCAATGGAATTTGCGAGCTCTCAAGTGATATGAGCCATTATGGTTGTATTTGTATTTTCGACTGCTGATGAAATCTTAAGACAATGATATTACTTTGGGGTTGAAAAGTAGTAACCCAAAGGATCATTAGTGCTCTAGAACAGAGGAATTACAATTCCATTAAAGAACGTTTTTGAAGTTATGTATCTTTTTAAATACATAATCAATGAAATATTCATTTCAGTTATCTATAACGGATTAGTAAAAAATACTAACACATTATTTGCTTCTTCTATGACTATATAATGGATTAAAGATTTCACTCATCAAAACAACTTTTAACTTTTGATAATGAATGAACCTTCCAAAAAACTTTTGGGTTAACTACTACATTTTACCAATTCAATCAAACAACTTAATTTGAGACATTTTTTCAAGGCTGTCATTAATATTTATGACTATGTGATATCATGTATAGCCATTTACACTCACCTACAGGGATTTCTCGATAGTATTATCTAAATTATTTGGATTGTTCTTAATTGAGTATGAACTCCTGAGTTTTTGTTTGTGTTAATAAATGTCATATGTACGCACGTTTATGCGAACCATCAGAAAATTAACTTTTTTTTTGTTATTTGGAACCGATGAGAATTTATTAAGGCCAAGCTTAGCAAGTCGCCAAGCAAGGCACCAACCAAAAGAGACAATTTTGAGAGTACAGAGATTAAGGGAAAATACAACATCAAAACAAAATATAAATTACAAAATGTACGCCGATTTACACTTCTCTAATGCATAATATGTTTGGGAATTGTGTGGAGAAGGAAGATGTACCTTGCTAAATTTCATTCCTGAAGTTGGTATCCTCACCGTTTCCTAGAATCACAAAAAATAAAGTTATCTGGGACGACTCCCATCATCTCAAGTTCCGAGTTTGCCTTTACAATGTTGTTCCATACGCCATTTAATGATCTTTTTGACAGCAATTTTAATGGCTTTCTGTGTAGGTTGTGTATGCTTGTAATAATGTTATTCCCTGTAGATTTTTTACCATCCTTTGGTCTCCAAATTCATTTGACCAATAGTGCAATGTTGAGTGCACGCAATGAACCAACACCAAGACCTCCATTTTCCTTTTTAGCTAATACTTTAGGCCAAGCGACCCAAAGTATTTTTCTTTTCTTGTCGATTCCACCCCAAAGAAATCTTCTACAAATTTTTTCAAGGGACTCAATAACACTAATATGAGCCTTGAAGCATGAGAAATAGTATAGAGGTAGGCTTCCTAAGATGGACTTCAAAAGGGTGAGACACCCACCAATCGATAACGTGTTAACTTTCCAAGAAGAGAACCTAGCTTAAACTGTGAGCTTCCAATTTTTAATGAGATTCATATTTGCTCCCACCAGGACCCCAAGGTAATTGAAAGGAAAAGATCCTACATCACACCCAAGTATCCTAGCATTACAAGCCAATTTCCTCTCGGAGACACCAATACGAAACACCTTCGATTTATAAAAGTTAACTTTAAAGCGGAGGCCACGTGGAAGCACCGAAGTATTCTTGCTAAGTTTTTGAGGTTGCTCTGTGACCAATCGCCTATAAAAAGCGCATCAGTGGTGTAAAAAAGATGAGAGAGGTTAGAGTCACTCTTTGGGATGCTAATGTCGTGAAATAAGGATTTTTCACAAGCTTCTCGAATGGCAATGTTGAGTCCTTCCATTTCAATAATAAAGGGAAATGGGGAAAGTGGACCACCTTGCCGAACCCCTTTGGAAAGAGGAAATTCCTTAGTGGGGGAACTATTCTTCAAAACCGAGGCTCGGGTTGATGCTAGGCACCCCGGGATCCAGGACCTCCATTTACTTTACTTCTGAACCCCATTTGTACCATAATCGAGTCGAGGTAACCCTAGTTGACCAAGTTGGAAGCCTTGTCAAAATCAATCTTAAATAGGAACATCTTACTTTTAGTTTTCTTTCCCAAGGAACAAACTTCATTGATGATTAAACGTTCGTCAAGGATTTTTCTCCTTTCTATGAACGATGTTTGGGTCTCATCAATAATTGAACCAATTACTTTCTTGATTTGAGAGATTAGGGTTTTGCAATGATTTTTTACATAAATCCGATAAGGCTTATCGGTCGGTAGTTGATCAAGGTCAACGGGTCTTTTATTTTGGGAGAGAATGTAATAAAGGGGGTATTGCGGCAATTCCCAAATCAACTGTTGGCCATAAAATGTTTCACGAATAGCATGATGTCGTCCTTCCTCATGGTCCAATACTTTTTTAGGAATTTGAAGGTAAAGCCATCGGGCCTCACTGCCTTCTCTCTCCCGCAACACCAAATTGATGCTTCGATCTCCTCTAATCTAAACGATTTTTCAAGGTCGATACATTCTTCAAGGCTAATACGCTTGAATGTTGGATTAATAAATTTTGGTCGGTTATGATCGGCTTCCTCGAATTTGGACTTGAATAATTGTATCATCCCAATTTTCAGGTATGAATTTTAAAAGCTTATATATGTATTTTCAAGGCAATTCGACGAGATGGAGGGCTCCAACTCGTCGTGTAGATTGTGTAATGTCTGCGTATATTTTCATGTCTACTCGACGAGTTGGAAGGCCCCAACTCAACGAGTTGAAGGCTGAACATGAAAACCCTAATTTTTAGGGTTTTCACCCTATTTAAAGGCCTTAACTCTCATTATTGGCCTCCGTCATCGCCTCCTTGTCCAGAGAAAAACTCTAGTTCATGTTTTTGCCCTCTTTGTGTGTGTGTGAGAGAGAGCTTAGAGACTGATTTTGGTGCTCTTTTGGAAGGAACAAGAAGCTTGAAGAAGTTGGCTGAAGGGAGAGGCTGTAGATCCGGTGTTTACTCTATTGTGGCAACCATTTTGAGGTATAAAGTCGAAACCTTGGCCTCTTATTGCTTAGATCTACTTCTATGAAAAGATATTGTTATTCTTGGTCCATATTGGAGTCATTCTTGGAATGAAGCATTGTTTGAAGTTGCCACTTCAGATCTGGATGTTTTGTGGCTCTTTGAGCCTAAAGTTCCAAGCTTTATCAAGTATTGGTCCTCCTTCATGCCCTAAACCCCCTTACTAGGCTATTAATGAGTGTTTTAGCCCCATGATGCCATGCATGGACGTAAAGCTTGCAGCTTTACGTGGTATCTCAACCCTAGAGGACCAGATCTATAGTTTGGAGGCATTAGACTCGCTTGGAAATCGACCGAATGGATTAAGACTAGCACAACTCGACGAGTTGCCTAGCCAACTCTACGAGTTGAGTCGAGTTTTCCCGCTTTCTGGATGATGAAGAACTCGACGAGTTACCCTGGTAACTCGGCGAGTTGTATCGAGCTTTTCATGACTTTCTGAGATAGGAAGGAACTTAACGAGTCAGTAGATGCACTCGACGAGTTAGGTCGACATGGACTGTTAACCTTGACTGTTGACTTTGAATTTGACCATGGTTGACCAAGTTTGACCTTGAGGGTATTTCGGGATTTTGATGAGGTTAGTCACTTGGTGATTGTAGGAAGTTGAGTTGGAGCTGTGAGTTGGGGTTGATATTATCGGTTCAGCACTACTTGTGAGGTGAGTTCTTCTCACTATACTAATAGGGTCTAAAGCACCAAGGTCGGCCCTTTTTGTATTGTTATCCTGGTTATTGCATGATGCTATGTTTAATGATCTGTTAGATCTGTATCCTCGTACATAGGATGGTGTTATGTTTAGTGATCTGTTAGATCTGTATCCTGGTATACAGGATGATGCAATGATTAGTGATCTGTTAGATCTGTATGACTATTTGGACATGCTAGCTAGCGTATGATATTTATGTGTTGATTGTGTGATTACGGGTGGGTTGAGGCAGTCCTGCTTTATGCTCTAGGCCAACAGACCCAGGGCGGCCCGGATAGACTGAAGGCCCATCGGGGCATACCAGTCAGGCCGAAGGCCCGGAGAACGGTCCAGACAGGCTGAAGGCCCTGTAGTGCGAACCAGACATGCTGAAGGTTCTGAGAGTGGGCCAGATAGACTGAAGGTCCGGTGAGGGCGGTCCAGTCATACTGAAGACTCTGTATGCATGTTGTTTGTTATGATATTGTTCTGGTGTGTATGGCGTTGGTATTTTGGGGGAACTCACTAAGCTTCGGGATTACAATTGTGGATTTCGTTTCAGGTACTTCAGATGATCGCGGGAAGGCGAAGGCTTGATCGTGCACATCCTCACATTTTATGGATTTGAATTCTGGGGTTCTCTGATATGAAACTATTTTGAAAACATTTTATAATAACTAATGGTTTTTGTATGTTTGAAAAAGTTTTAAATTTTCATGAATTTATGGATGTTACAAGTTGATATCAGAGCCTTGGTTTGAGTGAATTGGAGGAACACTCGTGTGAATACAGTATCAAACTAAGGAAAAGATTTTCAAAATGATTTTCAAATGGTTTTCAAAATACTAAAGGAGGATGTGATGTGTGCGATCAGCCGGAGCCAGTAAGTAGACCCCAAAATACCATACGGTTATTTGATATTGTGATATGTTAGAACAGCATGCTAGTGATAGGCTAGGGATCTTTAGGAATTGCATGATAGAATTGCCTGATTTTATTATGCCTGGTAGCCTAGGGTTTTCCTTATATGAAATTGACATCATTATTGTAGTTGCTTAGTGTATGCATCACGGTTGTATATAACTACGATCTTATAGCCTGAGAATGTTTGGTTTGGCCTTATTTCCTGTTCTTGTCTGATGAAGGGCTTAGGTTAGGATCACATACTCGAATGTCTATAGGGTCCAGCGTTATGTATGGCTAGCATACGCGAGTGCTGCAGGGTTGGTGGAAGTTTCATGGATGAGTTGTGCAGGGTCAGTCGGCCAGTTGAGAGATGTTTAGCCTTCCTCTAGGAGTGACAATTGAGCGCTCGCCTATGCTTTTGTATATTGTTAGGGCGTTGTGATGATCCTTGAGACAAATATGGGTAGGTGTGGAAGGTAGTATGGGCCCGTACTACTGAAAGCACAGGACCCATACGCGTAGCAAGGAAGTCACAACCCGTAGGGCTTTGTTGGGAGTTGGTTCCCCGTTATTATATGGAATGTATGATATCTTCCTGGTATATTTTCAGCATGGTGATTACGAGGCGATTTGTGACCGGATCCGGGTCGGGATCAGGAGATGGCAGTCAGGGTGGACCAGCAGTGCCTGAGACCATTGGCCAGATTAGACCATATAAGTTGGATGCCAGGATTAGGGAGATCCTGTATGATGAGGTTGCTACACTTTTCCGGCCTCAGTTGCCAGAGATGTTTGGGTCTATCAAGACCGTTATAGTAGAGTATTTTGATGAGCGTTATGCAGTCGTTACGGAGACGGCTGTCGTTGTAGCTTCCACAGTCGTAGCAGCTTCAGGTGGTGGGGCCAGTCGGGCTTTCCAATACCGGGACTTCGATAACACGAAGCCCCCGACTTTTGATGGTATTCAGGACCCAATCATAGCCATGAGGTGGCTATCTGACGTTGAGGGATACTTTTTCACATGCTGTAACTGATGGGTTTTGAGCATTCTAACACTCCTATGGTGTACATGCAACCCTAGAAACCTTGGATCTATGTTTGACTAAGATACATGCAAATAATTATTTTTCCAAGGTTCTTATCCTAACTAGCATGGCATGGGGTACTTAAATCAAATAAAACTAGTAGAATTACTTACCTTGTAGTAGTAGTTGATTGCTTGGAGTTTGAGAGCCTAGCACCAATAATGTGGATGCCTCAAATGGAAGTCACAAATCACCACAAACTTGGAAACTTGAGAGAATAGTCACAAACTTCTTGAAATCGGCCCTCTTAGTTTACACACATCAACTCGTGTTATTTCAAGAACCAAAGCCTCCTTTATATAGTGTGGTGGATTAGGGTTACATCCATGTAAACCCTAATACCCAAGTCTTTTCATTTCCATGAGATCCATGGGTTAAAGCTCCATGGAGTATCCATGGACTTTCCATGCAAGCCTAGCCCATTCCAAATAAGCATTAGCCCACACTATATAAATACAAGAGCCCATATTTAATTAGTCATACTTTTGATCTCTAAATTAATTCTAAATTAATTATAGATCAACACTAATTAAATAATATGATTTTATATTAATATATTAGAACTTATAATATATTAATAAATCATAACTTATACTATTCTCAAAAGATTATCCGTAAATTGTTCGGGTGAAGTGCAACCCAAATGGACCATGTCGGGTCGGGTCAAGTACATACCAAATATAGTTATGGACTTAGACACTATCTCCAACAGTCTCCCACTTGGATAAGTCTAATAACTATAGTTGCAAGTATGACTTCAGGAACCGATCAGCAATCGTAGCTCTTAAAACTCTGTTGAACTATGAAGCGCCATTTTAGATAAGTGATCATATAATCCTCTGTTCTAGATATCAGCCGGACAAATACATGGAACATGGTCTTGCTTATTGTCCAGCATGTGTTTCCCGATTTCCGATTTGTTTGACATAGAACTTAACTGAACACATCAATTTAGTTCTGACCGGGCCCGGTACATAGGTCAAAACAAAATCATCGAGGGGCCCAGATATCGCTTCTAATTCTAGAAGGAACAGATAAACTTCGACTCATATGTTTGCTCTACTACTTGTTGAATTACACACAAAAGCACGGTTTATAACATCGAGTTACCAATGCGTTTTCGTGCAATCAATGCATAACCAACTCATAGGCAACAAATCATATTTCTAGGTTTGAAGACTTATATGATATTACCGTCTCACGATCACTCGAGATAAATTCCATGAAGTGATACAAGTGAGCGTGGGTTGTATCCAATACTCAGAACTTATGAGCACTCATGAGTGCTGTAGCCCCGCTTTGTCTAACATCTTAGACCTCTACAAGCCAACCCATGACAGTCTTGATTCATATCTACTTCCAACATATGACCGACTGTGGAGAGTTTGAATAATATGATATAAACCATAACATAATTATTCTGGAAGTCAAAACATGCAAAAAGAAATAATAGTAAACGATTGACAAGAGATAGCAACACTTTACTCATAAATAACAGCTTTTATTTATCATCAAATGTCAATTACATTTTACAAATTTCAAGATTATCTAACTACTAAAACTAATATCATCCTTCAGCCCTATGCTTCGAGCATGCTGGAGATGCTTATTAGCCCGAGTCAGTCCCTTCGTGAGGGGATCTGCTGGGTTCTCATCCGATGATACCCTCTTTGCCACGAGGATTCCTTCTTCTATTCGATGTATGATGAAGTGATATTTTCTGTCAATGTCTCTGGATCTCCCATGATCTCTTGGTTCCTTGGCTAAGGCAACCGCACTATTGCTGTCACAGAAAATCTCCATTGGCTCCTTTATAGCTGGTACTACTCCAAGGTCTCCGATGAAGTTCTTTAGCCATATAGCCTCCTTTGTTGCCTCGCTTGCTGCTATATACTCTGATTCACAAGTGGAATCAGCCACTGTCTCCTGCTTGGAACTTTTCCAAGTAATTGCCCCTCTGTTTAGAGTAAAGACCCAGCCCGACTGAGAGCGGAAATTATCTCTGTCAGTCTGAAAGCTAGCATCATTGTACCCTACAACTCTCAAGTCCTCACTGCCACCGAGGGTAAGGACCCAGTCCTTAGTCCTCCGTAGGTACTTGAGGATATTCTTTACCGCAGTCCAGTGTGCCTTGCCAGGGTTCCCCTGATACCTGCTAACCATGCTCAAAGCAAAGGCTACATCAGGTCGAGTACACGTCATAGCATACATGATCGATCCTACAGCTGAAGCATAAGGTATTCGACTCATTTCTGCTATCTCAGCCTCAGTACTAGGGCTTTGTGTCTTACTCAATCTGGCGTTACTCTGGATGGGTAAATCTCCTTTCTTGGAGTTATGCATGTTGAACCTTTTCAACACTTTGTCCACATAGGTGCTTTGACTAAGTCCAATTAGTCTTTTACTCCTGTTTCTCAAAATCCTTATCCCTAGGATATAGGCAGCTTCTCCAAGGTCCTTCATAGCGAAACACTTCCCAATCCAGGACTTTACTTCCTGCAGGGTTGGGATGTCATTTCCTATGAGTAGTATGTCATCCACATACAGTACCAAAAAGCTGACTATACTCCCACTAGCCTTGATATAGACACAAGATTCATCTTCACTCCTTGAAAAGCCAAATTCTTTGACTTTCTCATCAAAGAAAAGATTCCATCTACGAGGTGCCTGTTTTAATCCATAAATGGATTTCTCGAGCTTACACACTCTACTGGGGTACTCTGTACTGACAAAACCCTCTGGTTGAACCATGTAAACATCTTCAGCCAACTTTCCATTAAGGAAAGCAGTTTTGACATCCATTTGCCATATTTCATAATCATGAAATGCAGCAATGGCTAACAGAACCCTAATAGACTTAATCTTGGCCACTGGTGAAAAGGTCTCATCATAATCAACTCCCGGAGTTTGAGAATAACCCTTTGCAACCAGTCGTGCCTTATAAGTGTGTACATTACCATCCATGTCGGTCTTCTTCTTGAAGATCCATTTGCACCCAACTATCTTACGATCAGGTACATTGTCAACCAAGTTCCAAACTTGATTGTCATACATGGACTGTATCTCGCTATCCATAGCCTCTTTCCATTGTCAACCAAGTTCCAAACTTGATTGTCTCACCTTCTGCAGTAATATGAAAACCATAATAATGCTCAGGTGCATTCCTAACTCTGGTGGAATGCCTCAGAGGTATAGATTCTTCAGTCGGCTCAACAGGAGTTTCCTCCTCAGGTTGAGGGCTAGGGTTTGAGGTTCCTTCACCACTTGACTCTTGAATTTCCTCAAGGTCAATTTGCCTCCCACTGTATCCTTGGCTCATGAATTCTCTCTCTCGAAAGAATCCTCTTCTTGCTACAAAGACCACATTATCATTGGGTCTGTAGAAGATGTAACCAAAGGATTTCTGTGGGTAGCCGATGAAAATACACCTTTCTCTTCGGGGTTCGAGCTTATCGTGAGTCTCGCGTCTCACGAAAGCCTCGCAACCCCAAATTTTGATGTGGTCTAGATTGGGAACTTTTCCAGTCCAAAACTCGTGAGGTGTTTTGGCAACCTTCTATGTAGGGACTAGATTAAGGATATGGGCGGCAGTCTCTAAGGCATACCCCCAAAATGAGATTGGTAGCGAAGCTCGACTCATCATGGAACGAACCATGTCCAACAAGGTCCGATTGCGCCTCTCAGCTACACCATTCAACTATGGTGTCCTAGGAGGTGTCAATTGTGAGACAATCCCACATTCCTTAAGATAGTCAAGGAACTCTGTGCTAAGATACTCACCACCTCGATCGGATCGAAGCATCTTAATATTCCTGCTCAACTGATTCTCCACTTCCTGTTTAAACTCCTTTAACTTTTCAAAGGTTTCTGACTTATGCTTGATTAAGTAGACATATCCATATCTACTAAAATCATCAGTAAAAGTCACATAGAACCGATTATCATCTCTTGTGGCGGTTCTGAAGGGTCCACACACATCCGTGTGTATGAGTCCAACAAACCTTCACCCCTAGCATAAGTGCCAGTAAAAGGTGACTTTGTCATTTTACCAAGCAAACAAGATTCACAACTATCATCTGACTTTAGGTCAAATGACTCCAAGACTCCATCCTTTTGGAGTTGGCCTATGCGTTTCTTGCTTACATGTCCAAGACGACAATGCCATAAGGATGCTTTATCTAAGCTAGTGGAAGAGTTAATACACAATACATTATTTCCTAGATTATCTACAACAGATACAGTTTCATACACGCCATCACAAGGTAATGCTTTAAAATAAAGAACATTATTAAAGAAAGCATCAATACTACCATTATTATTATCAAAATAAAAGGTAAAACCTTGTTTATACAATGCATGAAAGGAAATAACATTTCTTGCCATTCCTGGCGAATAATAACATTTATTCAAATCTAATGTAAACCCACTATTTAGCACTAAGGAATAAACTCCTATCTTGGTGACAGGTGAAGCTTTCCTGTTTCCCATGATCAAGTTTATCTTTCCCTGCTCCACATTCTCACTTCTTTTTAGTCCCTGCAAATCACAACATATGTGAATACCACAACCTGTATCAAGGACCCAAGACTTAGAATGAGGTGAGTTATTAGACAATATAGTGTATATACCTGCATGGTTGGGTTTTATTTTCCCATCCTTCAAATCTCGCTGGTACTTTGGGCAGTTTCGCTTCCAGTGCGACTTTTCATGGCAATAGAAGCATTCAGCCTCATTAGGGTTAGCAGAAGGAGTGACAAAACCTTTCTTGGTTTTGCTTGAAGAGGAGCCTTCAAGGGTCTTACCCTTGGTACCCTTAGAAGGGTTCTTTCTCTTCTTCCCTTTGCCATGCTCGATTGCCAAGACATTGGCCGTAGTTGGAGTAGGAGTAGGAGTAGTAACAACCGACTTACCCTTTAGACCACTTTCGGCGGTCTTCAAGAGTCCTTGAAGTTTGTTGAGGGTGACTTCTTCCTTGTTCATGTGATATGGCATGCGGAATTGATCATAACACGATGACAAGGAGTGCAAAATGATGTCTATTGCTAACTCCTCAGGGAAGTTCACATTCAGCTTCAGTAAACGGTCCACATACCTTTGCATTTTCTGCATGTGGCCCGTGATGGGTTCACCATCCTTCATTCGGGTTGTTATCATGGAGGAGATTATTTCATATCGCTCTTGATGAGCACTTTGATGGTAGCGGTCCATCAAGTCCTGGTGCATCTCAAAAGGATAATAGTCCTCATAGGACTTTTGGAGCTCGTCTGTCATGGTGGCCATCATGATGCATGCCACTTTTGTAGCATCTCTTTCATGTACCTCGTATTCAGCAAGCTCTTCAGGAGTAGCAGTTGGCTCGGGTACCTTCAGCTCCTTGTCGAGAACATATTCTTTGTTCTCATACCGAGTGACCATCCTGATGTTTCTGATCGAATCTATAAAGTTTGACCCATCAAAGATGACTCTCCCACAAAGATTCATGAGAGAGAAGGAGCTAGTAGGGTTTGAGCCAGAAGCATTGTTATTGGAAGACATCTGAAAAGAAGAGGGAATAGATTAGATTAGATATAGAGATAGTCCTTAACAAAACACCCAAATGTAATATTAAGGCTAGGACCCAACACAATATTTTATAACTTAGAAGAGGGATGCCGTAATCTAAGTTATAAGATATTTGAAGGTAGGTGAATGACGATTCACCAATTTCCACCATGAAAAACGAAATATTTAATTGGGTTTTAATTGGTTTAGAAACTCCTAGATTCTTTGAGATTCATTTAACTTTCTTCAATTGCATGTTTCAATCTCGAGTGTGCCCTTCAAGTTTTGTGACTGGGATGCCGAGGATCACAAAACAAGGTGTGAAGTAACCATGCAAATTACTTGGTACCCTTAATGTATTACCCCTCAATCGATGTGCCGGTTAACCACACACGCTCCATCGATGCTATGATAAACATTAAGTCACCCTTTACCTACCTTGTTAAGTTCAAGTTAGTGTGCCGGTTAACCACACACGCTCCACTAACGACTTAAACAAAGTGTAAAGTGTAATTTCATGGATTAGCACCTTATTCACATTTTCCTAAAATAACTAAGATTGGGAATTCAATAAAGTTTAGTTACTTTAGTATTATCATTATACTTTTAATGAGAATTTATAAGTCCTTGTCCTACCCGTTCGGCTAACGACCCTCCACCGATCAAGGAAGTGGTGGGTGAGAGTGGACACCCATTAAGTTGCCATTTTATAGGCAACAACCTTATACCCCCCTTATAGACCGGCTTCGTGAATGAGGCGTACTAGAGGTAAGACGACTTGATCTTATACATATATAAATGTTATTAAACTTATAATATTATAAAGTATAAGGGTTGAATTTTAACTTTTAAAATTCTAGGGGTTGGAACTAAAGTTTTTAATATGACTTTACATGTTCCAAAACTTGAGGGCAAGTTTTGTAAACTTTCAAAACTTTTCATTTCTCATAACTTATGAGTTAATGGTTATTAAAAATGAAGACTCTTCATTTTTTTGTAACCTATGTGTTCTTTTAATGGTTATTTATAAATGTGACTTTTGGTTATCCATAACTTAAGAACTAGTTATGGACTCCATTAAAACACATAAAGATAAAGAATTAATCTAATCAATTATTAGCACATAATTTCTATGATCTTCTAAACTCATATGTTTATGAATGTTCATATCAAAAATTTCAAGAATCGTAAGTACATATACAAAACTTGAAATTTTGATACGGGCTTTTGAACAAAACTTCGATTTTCAAGTTTTTTTTTTTTTTTTGCATCAAGTATCAAATAAACAAACCTGTCTCTGATACCACTGATGGGTTTTGAGCATTCTAACACTCTTATGTTGTACATGCAACCCTAGAAACCTTGGATCTATGTTTGACTAAGATACATGCAAATAATTATTTTTCCAAGGTTCTTATCCTAACTAGCATGGCATGGGGTACTTGAATCAAATAAAACTAGTAGAATTACTTACCTTGTAGTAGTAGTTGATTGCTTGGAGTTTGAGAGCCTAGCACCAATAATGTGGATGCCTCAAATGGAAGTCACAAATCACCACAAACTTGGAAACTTGAGAGAATAGTCACAAACTTCTTGAAATCGGCCCTCTTAGTTTACACACATCAACTCGTGTTATTTCAAGAACCAAAGCCTCCTTTATATAGTGTGGTGGATTAGGGTTACATCCATGTAAACCCTAATACCCATGTCTTTTCATCTCCATGAGATCCATGGGTTAAAGCTCCATGGAGTATCCATGGACTTTCCATGCAAGCCTAGCCCATTCCAAATAAGCATTAGCCCACACTATATAAATACAAGAGCCCATATTTAATTAGTCATACTTTTGATCTCTAAATTAATTCTAAATTAATTATAGATCAACACTAATTAAATAATATGATTTTATATTAATATATTAGAACTTATAATATATTAATAAATCATAACTTATACTATTCTCAAAAGATTATCCGTAAATTGTTCGGGTGAAGTGCAACCCAAATGGACCATGCTGGGTCGGGTCAAGTACATACCAAATATAGTTATGGACTTAGACACTATCTCCAACAGTAACATCCCAAATTTCGAGTCCAAAATTTTCGTTTGTACTTAAGTAATTTATAAAATCGTTTACTGAAAACATTGTCAATATCATATCAACCATAAACCATCGTGAACTTGTCTCAAAATCAAAACATCGAACGGTAATATAAATCAGAGTACAATCCCAGAAAACTCATTGCGGAAACCATGTGTGTGTGATGCGCTGCTACGACGCCGGCGCCTTCCCCTTGGATGAAGAGGTACCTGAAACCAAAACTAAAACTGTAAGCACAAAGCTTAGTGAGTTCCCCCATCATACCACAGACTATACAAGCATTCAAGTTGTCGGGCAATTTTGGGGTGCCCGACCTACCCATGTCAAGCCATTCTGGGGTGCTGACTACCCGTGTCAAGCCATTCTGGAGTGCTGACTACCCGTGTCAGGCCATTCTGGGGTGCCTGCCTACCCTCCGGTCTATCTCACCCGGTCACGGGGACTATTTCACCCCTTACTACTATCACATAATAAACTATCATAGACATGCTGTCAGACATATCTGGGATGTCCGACCTACCCTTCGGTCCTAACAACGGATCGGGGGACTATTCCCCTTGCACTACCACTATCACATAGAACTTAGCATACTGGCACATAGAACATATCAGGTAATAGCAAACCAGACAATTATCACAAAGACAATCATCTCGACTTTAATCAACTACTAGTGGGTCGGCCTTGGTGCCTTAGACCCACTTCTACTGGAAGGTAACTCACCTTAATGTCGCGTAGTGTCTGAACTGTCCCCGGCGTGAAAATCGACTTTCCTCGACTCATCAATCCCTACACGACAACTCTACTAAGTTATCAATTCGAACTCACAACCCCCATAAGGGTCAACCCAAATCCTGGTCAAAGTCAACTTTGGTCAAAGTCAACCTCCAGTTGACTTGACTCGCTGAGTTGGTCTACCAACTCGTCGAGTCCCTATTCCTCCAAAATGATCCAACTCCCGACTATACTCGTCGAGTCTAGCAACAACTCGACGGGTCCTTCTTCAACCATAATATCGGGACCATCTTCAACCGACTCGCCGAGTTCCCCTTGAACTCATCGAGTTCATCTCCCTCATAAGAATGTGCTCAGTATATGAGTCGCCGAGTTGTATGAACAACTCGTCGAGTCCATCTTCATGGGTTGGGAGATTGCCTTGGACTCGCCGAGTCTGTTCATACACTCGCCGAGTCATATGATTTCCAGGTCCAAGACAAACCCCTAGCAGGCTGAGTGTTCCTTCCACTCAGCCAAAACCATTTCCAGAAGACGTTTTGGGGAAAAAAGCGTCCCGACTCGCCGAGTCACCCAAGTGACTCGCCGAGTCCCTCTTTGTACAAAACTATACAGTCGATTATAATGGGTCTTAACGCGTCAAAACCATAGATCTGGCCTCCTAGGGTCCATTTTATACGTAAAGCTTCAAACTTGATGTACATGCATGGGGCCTTTGGCTCAAAAATCCATAAAAGGAGGTCTACAAGATGCATGGGGTGTTTATGGCAACAAGGTTGGCACCTTTATGCCATAAAGACCCCCAATAGCCCTAGATCCGAAGTGCAACTCTAAGCATATCCACAAAATCTGATTTTTGCTTCTCTATACTCATAAAAAGGGTAGAAATAGCCCCAAATCAAGATCTAAGAGATAAATGGTCAAGTTTCCAGCTTTTTACCTTGAATGAGCTGAGAATGAAGTAAAACTTCTGGATCTCATTGCTTCTACTTGAACTCCCAAGCTTCATTCTTCTTCTCCAACTCCAAACACACACAAAGAGGGCACCACAAGCTCAAGAACACTCAATAATGGTTAGGGTTTCGAGTTAGGGTTTTTCTGGAAGTGAGAGGGACGATGGAGGCTGATATGGGAGGAGATAAGTTGTTTAAATAGGGTGCAAACCCTCAAATTTAGGGTTTCACCCAAACAGCTCCTACTCGCCGAGTCGCTCTCCCGACTCGTCGAGTAGGTCACTTAAAATCCGCGCGCAAAGCCGAGTCTACTCGACGAGTTAGGCCTTCAACTCGCCGATTCCCAGGGTAAAATACAATAATACTTGGAATTAAATACGTACCAGGAATCGGGTGTTACAAATCTCCCCCACTTATTCTAGACTTCGTCCTCGAAGTCTGCTGTTGAATCCGAAAACAGCTCGGGGTAGTGCTCCCTCATCTCGTCCTCTGGCTCCCAGGTCCATTCCGAGCCCTTGCGGTGCTGCCACTGCACCTTTTCCAGCTCCACCCTCTTGTTCCTCAGATCCTTCGACTTCCTATCGAGGATCGCCACTGGCCGATCGATGTAGTTCAGGCTGTCATCCACCTAATCAAGTGAGTGCATAGTTACTTTCATCTTACACATAGATATGAAGTATTTTATATAAACTACGTGCTATGTGTGCATATTATCTGTATACTTGCTATCTATGCTGGATGAATGATTTTATACAAGTTTTAAATGACTTAAACTGTATATGTATTTTTTTTTATCTACAAAATATGTTGGGTAAAACATGGATAGATGAAATATGAGTTGGATGATGAAATGAGAAGTGATATAGATCGTGAGATAAGGGTGTGAGGTAAACCATGAGAGAAGCCTTTTACCCATGTGTTGGCCCCGTCATTCAGCAGAGTATGGATGACAACCACAGACTATTCTAGACAGTCCAGTGGATACTAGCAGGCTCGCAACCTGTAGGTGTTTTGAACTGTGTGCTCACCAGCTGTACTCTAAAAATCCCTTGACATGTGTTGTGAGAGGAGTCTCGGAAACGACACTGTCGATAGACGAAATTAACCCTGGCGACTATGCAACGTAGTGCCTAAACCCCTTAACATGTGTTGTGAGAGGAGTCTTGGAATCGATATTGTCGACAAAAGAGAATAACCTTGGCGACTATGAGACTTAGTGCCTATTGAGTAAACCATGGCAACGATGGACTTCGTGCCGATTCCTTAGGATGATCCTTAAGAATAAATGAACGAGAAATAGATGATTCTTAGGGTAAATCCTTAAGAGTAAAGAAGATAACAGGAATGGGTAATTGGGTTGATTAATTGTTTGATGATTAAACAAAATAATTATATTACTGTGGGTTGAAAACCCTATGTACTCACCAGGTTTCCCAACCTGACCCACTCAAGCTTATTTGTATCACAGGTGTCGATATGAAGCTACTTTATACTGAGAGATTTAAAAGAGATGTAGATCACTAGTGTAAATGAATGTAAATTCTGTTTATGCTTATGTTTCTGTATTGACGATGACATCCCAACTGTTTTAAAATGAATAAAAATATTTTTCTTCGAAAATGCTTTGATAACATATTTATCATGTTTTTCTGGGAATAAATTCTGCAACATTTTTATTAAAAAAGTACTCTGATTTTTATAAATCATAAATAAAATCGTTCTTTTCTGGCCGTGAAAATGGGGTTGTCACATATTTTGACCATTTTAAGGACTTTGTTATTTTAACCGAAAAAAAGCAATGTACTTTCATTGTTTTGTTTATCATAGCATCTTACATATTATTTTAAAAATTGTAATAGAAAATAAATGAAGGTGTGATGTTACTTTAAACACATAATTGAAAGTAGGTTGCTACTTAAATCAATGAATGAAAAAGTCTTCATATCAGAGTGAGCAACATTAAGACCATTGGTCTACCTCTTGAGAGTAGGCCATTATCTTGGAGAACTAGCCATCCCTCAAATATAGGTCAGTTACATGTTCTTTAACTTTTTTTATTATTATTTTGTTCAAGTTACTGTTTAATGTAAATATATTTATGTTTGGTTCCTATTAAATGTTCATTGGAAGGAGTGTTCAACACTAGAAACCATTTTATGCAACTTTAGCTTTAAAATTGAACCATTGTAGTTGTAGAATTCCCCAAAAAACACTAGATTTTGCCAACTTGAATGTTTTTTCCATACTTTTCCACCCTAAATGCTTTCTTTGTTGCGGCTGTATGACACGAAAAATAGTCTAAATAGTACATGGATTAGTCTTACCAAATACATGGGGTTGAAAGGTTAATGCATCAATTAACAAATGTTCATTATAAGATTTACATTGGTACCCCTAAATTTTATAAGATTTACATAATTAACACCTGTAGATCGAGATTAATGCATCAATTAACAATTTATTATTATTATTATTATTATTATTATTATTATTATTATTATTTTCTAAGGAAAATTAGGTTTTGCTAATTTATATGTATCATTCATCTTTATGCACTCAAATATTAGTTCTCATATATGTGTAACCTTTTTAATAATTCTCAAAATTTTCGATAATAATCAAGCCATTATTCCTCTCTTTTTAAGTACGGCTAATTTTATTTCTGTGATTTTTTTTTTGCATAGAGTTAAAAGCATAAATAAATTGAAAATATTAATTTTAGACAATGACGTAACATTACCAATAACACATCTAATGTTGTATTAAGAGAAATATTTGGAAATTTGTGATTCATTACAATTATATAAAATATCTCTGTAACGTCCCAAAAATAAAACCCAAAATTATCATTGTAGAATTTATAAAATGGTAACTCAAAACTTATTCATACAACCAAGATAGATCAAAGTGTATCACTACATCATAAAATATCAGACTAATCATATGAATGCGGAACAAAATAGTGTGTGCACTACAATCACCCCGAGTTCTTCCCCTTTATACTAGAAGTACCTGAAACATAAACAAAAAACCATAAGCACGCAGCTTAGTGAATTTCCCCTAGATACCACATACCACACATATCAAACATATAATGGGCCCCGCCGATGAGTGTAACGGGCCCCGCACTAACTCGCAAAACGGGCCCCGCCCACTAAGTATAACGGGCCTCGCACTAACTCGCAAAATGGGCCCCACCCACTGAGTATAACGGGCCCTGCCCAACATACAGACATACAAGTATAGCAAGTAATACCATACAGAATAACCATTGGGCCCCACCCGCTAAGCATACAAATACATGCACATGCAAGAGTCATGCAGACATCTAGCACTCTAACATAGTAAGCCATGGGTCGGCATTGGTGCCTTCGACCCGCTAAACATGGTGATGAAGAATCACCTCAAACTGCTGAATCACACAGATAAATCTCTGGCTGCTCGTCCGAAAATCTCCGTGCTATGAATATTAAAAATATCCAATTTATTAATTGGGTCTTAACCCAAAATCATAGGTCTAATCTATTGCCCAAAGAAAGGCCCAATCCATTTACTAAAAATCCCAAACTCTAATTGATAACCCAAGGCCCAATTATGGCCCAATCTTCGAAATTGGGCCCAAGACCCATCATGGGCCTAAAATCCAATGAAGCCTAACAAGCTAGTCCAAGTCCAACACAGAAGTCTGGTGGCCCAACAAGGCCCAAACAATGGAAGCCCAAATGATGGCATAGCACCGTAAATGTCTAACCCAAACCCATATGTTGAGTACACGGGGGGTACTTAACTCGTACGCTAAGCATACTCCTTCTGGGGCTAGTACGTGCAACGTACCAGTTGGGTACGCCCGGCGTACTCCCCAGTGTGCCATTCCCACTTCATTAAGCACTTAAACGGTTCAGCCTCTACTCCATACTCTCATACACTTTACGTGCATGCATGACTTAATGGGGCTCTAGAGCTCAAAAGAGCTTAACAAAGGTCTTAACTCATGCATGATTCCATAAACACCATAAAGTTTGCTGGTGGTTGTCGAGGCCAACAAAAATAAATAACCCTAAATATTTTACACTGAAATAGTGTATAGTGGTAAAGGGGTTGATCCACGGAGATTGGTTCAATTTATAACTCTATGGAAAATCTCTTTGCAAAAGTACTTGTAAAATGACAATAAAATAAAAATGAGGGGTTTAGTTCTTTTTGATTGCTTGACAAAATTAAAACTAACTAGAATGTAAATATGACAAGTAGACAAGTAAAAGATTTGATTAAATTCAATGAAGTGAAATTGGTTGATTTTGGGTACACCACATGGATGACATGGTTGACTTATCATTAGACTAAATAGAATAACACTTGTGAATTGGTTTAACTTGGCTATAGCAATTCATAAGCACAAATTGCCTCAACTCTTCTTAGATATTAAAATGGCTAGAGGAGCTCTTAACACATTTCCTTAATTGAAGTCACAAAATCAATGAAGCATAAAATCTTGTGAAAATCAATTAGCTTTAAGTTGTAACAGTTACCAAGTCCAAAAGATAATCAAATGCTTACATTATCATTATGGAGGAAACATTTCCATGGTCTAAATGAAATGAAAACAAACATATAAACCATTTGTTGCTTACCAATTTGAAAGTCCATTACTTAACCAAGAAATTATTTAACAAAGATAAGCATTCATTCATCTAAGCTCATGATCAAAGATAAATAAACACTACAAGATGTTTAACTAGAAAATATTTCCATAAATTTCAACACAAGATAATAATAGTCTTCAAAACAACCAATCATCCATGGGATTAAACCCTAATCAACCAAATGAAAGTTTAGCCAAGCATGGCCAAAGTAAAAGAAAGACAATATAGTTTAGTGGTACCAAACATTGTTCTAGTTGCAAGATGGAAAGAAATTACACTAATCTTCAAAAAATCTTCAAATCTTCCAAAGCCTTCTTAAGAGAGAATTGTGTGTGTTCTTCAAGTGATCATCCTCAAGAATGCTCCCAAACTCCAGCAGATAAGGTTCATTTCCCGATTCAAAAAGTTGCCCAAAAGCTACCCACCAACTTTCCACAAGTAGAGTCAACAAGTCAAAACTCGGAATCAAGTCAGCACATTTCACGCGGACCGCGTATGGGTCCACGCGGACTGCGTGGGTCACGCTGAATGTGGGATTTGGGCCATTTAACATGCAATCTAGCCCAATCTTCTCATTCACACTTCAGCCCACATGCATAATTCTTTAGAGCCCATTTGTGCCATTCCAAAGCCTTCTTTGATTGATCCAATGCTCCTTAATCTTCCTCAACTCGAGTCCTCGTCCAATATAAAATCCAACGCGCATCCCGCTTGTACTGACACCGAGCCCAATCGCCACACTTCAAGTTCACGAACAAATTGCAAGCCCCTAATACTCCTGCACTCCTTCCATACCTCCAATGACAAATAGTCTTCGATAAATCCTGCAAATAAGCTCAAAAGACTGGAAAGCACCCGGTAAAGGAGAAAAATAACAAAAAGAGAAAATATGCATGAAGATTAACTAAAATGAGATGGAATGTGCTAAAATAAACTATAAAAAGAAGTAAATAAAATGAAACTATCATTTGCATTTTTATGCATAAGGGACTCCTAAAATGTCCAGATCTAAAGGGTTAAGCTTCTGAAACGACCTTTTCTCACAAGGACCAACCAAAAAGGACCAAAGTAGTCATAAACGAACCCAAGAGTAGATCTATACAAGAAGTTGACAAGATACAAACTTTATACCTCAAAGATCTCGAAATGGTGATGCCAAATCCGGATCTCTAAGCTCCACTCTAAAGAATAAGCCTTCAATCTCCTCTACCACTTCAAAATACACAAGAACACACCAAAATGCTTCACAAGAGCTCAAAAGCACCAAAACAAAAGCTAGGGCGATATTAGTGTAATGTTGGGTTCCCGTTATGTATTTTTTAAAACAAAGGCTAGGGCGATATTGATGGGTTTTAGGTAAAACAAATAAACCAGAAAACAATTCCTAAGTTCACATGCAACCTACTTTGGATTTATGTTTTAACTATTGAACATACAACTTTGAATTGCAAAATAAGAACCCTAGAGGAGAGAGGCTAATTTCGAAATTAACAAACTAGGGTTTAAGGTTTACATACCTTTCAATTGTTATAGCAAACAATTGATAATCCTCTTGATCTTGATCTTGATCTTCTTGGAAGCTTAGCACCACAAATGTAATGCCTCTAATGGAATCACACCCAAGAACTAGCAAGAAGGAAACTTGGAGGAGAGAGGATGGAGAGAGTATGCAATTTCGGCCTTAGGGTTTCTTCCAAAGAAATCAGTACCCAAAATGTGAGCCAGGAGGCTCCTTAAATAATTGAGGGAACTAGGGTTTAGGGAAAACCCTAGTTATCATTTGCTTAGGGCCTAAGCAAGACCCAAGGCCTTATCTTGGACCCCTTGGACGAATTCTCTAGGGTTTCCCCTAGGGTTTTCGTCCACCCCCTTCCAAGGGAGTTCTGGATCCTTCCATTCAACTATCAGTTAATTGCAAACTAGTCCCTGCACTTTATAAATAATTCTTTTAACCCCAAAATCAATTCTGATTAATTTTTGGCTAACAATTAATTAAACATAATGATTTCTAATTAATATATTAATCCATTAACATATTAATAAATCATTTATATATATATTAATTTATTAATCTTATAAATTAATATCTCTCCTTTCATAATTTCCTTGTCCAGTTGCTAGGTTGAGGGCAACCCAAAAGGACTGTGCTGCTATCAATTCAAGTACATACCAATTATAGTTATGGGCTTAGACACCTAATCCAACAGTCTCCCACTTGGATAAGTCTATAACTATAATTGCTAGTATGCCTTCTAAATTTGACCAGCAAATTGTAGCTTCCAAAAAGCTGTTGCCGAACTCTGACCCAGTCAGTTATGTGTCCTAAGATAAGTGATCATATAACCCTTCGTTCTGCTTGATATCCCCAGACAAAAGACATGGAATGTAATCAATCTCTTTGTCCAGAATCTATGTTTCCCGATTCCTGATTTGTGATGATGAAGGACTTCTAATCGAACACATCAATTTAGTCCTGGCTGGGCCCAGCACATAAGTCAACACCAAATCATCGAGGGGCCCATAGATATCGCTTTTCCTGTTAGGGCAAAAGGAACGAATAAACGTTGACTCATATGCTTGTATCTTTTACTCATCAAATTATGCATGACAATACGTTTTATAACACCAAGTTACTGATGCGTTTTCGTATCACCAATGCACAACCGACTTGTAAATTACAACTCATATATCTTCGTTTCAAGATTATAAGATATTATCGTCTCAGTATTACTCGTGATGAATTCCATGAAGTAATACTCTGAGCGAGGGTTTATCCAATACTCAAATCTCAATTTCTGAGTACTCATGAACGTTGCAGCAATTCTATTGCCATGTCTATCCTTAGACAATCTGCAATCCAATTCATGACAGTCTTAATTCACTACTTACTTCCAAGAGTACGAGCGACTGTGGAGTTTGAATAATCTCATTATTCAGGAAGTAAAACATGCAAAAATGAAACACAATAATAAACAATTGACAAAAGGTAGTAGCCAAACTTATAAATAATACTTTATTATTTAATCACCAAAAGTCAATTACATTTACTTTGTTACAAGTTTCAAAAACTAATCTAACTACTAAAACTAATATCATCTTTCAGTCCTATGCTCCGAGCATGCTGAATATGCTTAGCCCTACTCAGACCCTTTGTGAGAAGATCTGTTGGGTTATCTTCAGATGACACCCTCTTTACTATAAGATGGCCTTCTTCTACTCTATGTCTGATGAAATGGTACTTTCTGTCGATATGTCTGGTCTTACCATGATCTCTCGGTTCCTTTGTCAAGGCAACCGCTCCTTCATTATCGCAGAACAGTTCCATAGGCTCCTGGATGGTTGGAACAGCTCCGAGATCTCCGATGAAGTTCCTCAACCAAGCTGCTTCTTTCGACGCTTCACTCGCTGCTATGTACTCTGATTCACAAGTAGAATCAGCCACCGTATCTTGCTTGGAACTTTTCCAAGTAACTGCTCCTCCATTCAGTAAAAATACCCAGCCTGATTGAGAACGGAAGTTATCTCTATCCGTCTGAAAGATGGCATCACTGTAACCATCTACTCTCAAAGTATCACTGCCACCAAGCACAAGAACCCAGTCCTTTGTCCTTCGCAAATACTTGAGTATATTCTTAACTGCTATCCAATGAGCTCTACCTGGGTTTCCCTGATAGCGACTGACCATGCTCAAAGCAAATGCCTCATCTTCACTTCTAGAGAAACCAAACTCTTTGACTTTCTCATGGAAGCAAAGATTCCAACTGCGAGATGCTTGTTTCAATCCATAAATGGATTTCTCAAGCTTGCACACTCTATTGGGGAACTTTGCATCAACAAAACCCTCTGGCTGACTCATGTAAACATCTTCAGCCAACTTCCCATTAAGGAAAGCAGTTTTGACATCCATCTGCCATATTTCATAATCAAGAAAGGCAGCTATGGCGAGCAATATCCTAATAGATTTAATCTTAGCTACTGGTGAGAAGGTCTCATCATAGTCAACCCCTGGGGTTTGAGTGAAACCTTTTGCAACCAGTCGAGCCTTGAATGTGTGCACATTTCCATCCATGTCTGTCTTCTTCTTGAAGATCCATTTGCACCCAACTGTCTTACGACCTGGTGCACTATCAACCAAATTCCAAACTTGGTTGTCATACATGGACTTAATCTCGATGTCCATTGCCTCTTTCCACTTGGAAGCCTCTGGGCCTGCCATTGCTTCCTTATAAGTGACTGGTTCATCTAAGTTTACCAGTGTTCTGTCACTTATGAATGTGTCACCATCTGAAGTAATATGAAAACCATACAACTCAGGTGGCACGCTCACCCTAGTGGATCTTCTAAGAGGTAATGAGTTATCGATTGGTTCAACAGGAACTGTTTCCTCTGGTTGAGTGCTAGTGTCATCTAAGGTTCCTTCATTGGCTGACTCTTGAATTTCTCCAAGGTCAATAGTGCTCCCACTGTCCTCTTTGAATATGAGCTCTCTTTCAAGAAAGACTCCTCTTCGTGCTACAAAGACCACGTTTTCACTAGGCCTGTAGAACAAATATCCAAAAGACTGCTTTGGGTAACCAATGAAAACACATTTCTCACTTCTAGCTGCTAGCTTGTCGTGAGTCTCTCGTCTTACGAAAGCTTCACAATCCCAGACTTTAATATGTGCTAACGAGGGAACTTTCCCTGTCCACATTTCGTGAGGTGTTTTGGCAACCTTCTTTGTAGGGACAAGATTGAGGATGTGGGCGGCTGTCTCTAAGGCATACCCCCAGAAGTGAATAGGAAGCGAAGCCCGACTCATCATAGAACGAACCATGTCTAACAAGGTTCGATTGCGCCTCTCAGCTACACCATTTAACTGTGGTGTCCTAGGAGGAGTCAATTGTGAGACTATCCCACATTCTTTCAGATAGTCGTTAAACTCGATACTAAGATACTCCCCGCCTCTATCAGATCTAAGTATCTTTATCTTTCTGCCCAATTGATTTTCGACTTCATGCTTAAACTCTTTGAACTTTTCAAAAGTTTCTGACTTATGCTTGATCAAGTAGATATATCCATATCTGCTATAATCGTCAGTGAAAGTCACATAGAATCGATTAGCATCTCTTGTAGTTGATCTGAAGGGCCCACACACATCCGTGTGTATGAGATCCAACAGACCTTCACCTCTTTCACAAGACCCTGTGAATGGTGATTTTGTCATCTTTCCCAAAAGACAAGATTCACACATATCATCTGACTTTAGGTCAAATGATTCCAACACTCCATCCTTTTGGAGTTGGGCTATGTGTTTCGTGTTAATGTGTCCAAGACGACAATGCCACAAGCATGCCTTGTCTACACTATTAGACAAGTCAATATTAAGTACACTATTTCCTAGGTTATCAACACAAGTCACTGTTTCATACACACCATTACAAGGCAAAGCTTCAAACATAAAAACACCATTCTTATAAACAGAAATTGAACCATTCAAATCATTAAAAGAATATGTAAAACCTTGTCTGAACAATGCATGAAATGAAATAATGTTTCTCGTCATCTCAGACGAATAGCAACAATTTATTAAATCTAATCTAACATCATTACTAAGCAGAAGCTGATAAACTCCGATCTTGGTTACTGGTGAAGACTTTCTGTTTCCCATGATCAGGTTTATCCTTCCTCGCTCTATCTCCTCACTTTCCTTTAGACCCTGCAAATCAGAACAGATATGAAAACCACATCCTGTATCAAGGACCCATGAACGAGAAGATAATGAGTTATTAGCAGAAATAGTGTAAATACCTGCCGAAGATGGCTTCACTTTTCCATCCTTGATATCTTGCAGATATTGTGGGCAAGATCTCTTCCAATGTCCCTTTTGGTTGCAGTAAAAGCAAACTGCCTCTTTTGGATCAGAAACATGGGGAGTGGAACCATTGGGCTTAGCCTTTGGGCCATTACTAGATGACCCAGCTTGAGCCTTGCTCTTCCAGTTTTGCTTGGGACGACCTTTCCTCTTTTTCCCCTTTCCCTGTCCAATAGCCAAAACAGGGGCACTCGTAGGTGTGGAGGGTATACTTTTACCCTTCATCCCTGCCTCAGCTGTCTGCAACAAGTTGTGCAATTGGGCCAAGGTCTGCTCAGTATTGTTCAAATGGTAAGTTAGAATAAACTGACCATAACATTCAGGAAGTGAGTTCAAAACCATGTCAATGGCCAATTCCTCATCAAAGTGAATATTGAGCTTGACCAAACGCTCTATGTAGCGTTGCATTCTTTGCATATGTGACACAACCAACTCCCTTCTTTCATCTTGCAAGCCATGAGTGACTTGACTACTTCAAACTTTTCTTGACGAGCTCGCTTATGGTACTTTTCCATAAGGTCCTTGTTCATCTCAAAAGGCCAGTAGTCCTCATAGTACCTCTGCAATTCTGGGGACATAGTTGCCACCATGATGCATGCCGCTTTGGTAGCATCATCATAATGTTTCTTGTAGGCAGCATATTCTTCAGGAGTAGCTTCAGACTCATCAAGCTCTTTGAGCTCCTTTTCAAGAAAATATTCTTTGTTCTCAAAACGAAGCGCCATCTTGATGTTACGCATCCAATCGTTATAGTTAGAGCCATCCATAACGACTTTGGAGCAGATATTGAGCAAAGAGAAGTTTTGGTTGGAGGAGGACGAAGCAGAAGTGTTTCCAGGAGTAGACATCTGAAAAGAAAGAAAGTTTTAGTTAGATTTCAAGATGCCTTAATAGAATAACCCAAAGATATAATATCAAGGTTAGGATCCAACTATGAAGATTCACAACTTAGAAATGGGATGCCGAGATCCAAGTGCAAATTTCATAAAGGTAGGTGAATGACGATTCACCAATTCCACCATTAGACGAAACAAACGAAGTGAAATTCCTAATTCTTTTGAGATACATTGAAACTATTCAATGGCATGTTTTAATCTCAGATTATGCTCTTCTATTTGTGACTGGGATGCCGAGGATCACAGACAAGATGTGAATAACCATGCAAATGTGCTTGGTAACCTCATTGTCTTTATCATTAACTATTGATGTGCTGGTAAACCACACACGCTCCATCAAAATGACAATTGTGAGATACCCATTGCTACTCTTTATTAGTGCCTTTTAGTGTGCTGGTTAACCACACACGCTCCACTAACGACCAATAAAGCATAATGTGCAATTTCATGGATTAGCATACTTTTCACATTTTTCCTAAAGTAACTAGAGTTGGGATTTTGAAAATAATGTTCTAGTACTTTCTTTAATATCATTATACTTTTAATGAGAAGTAGTTGTCCTATCAAATCCGTTCTGCTAACGACCCTCCACTAATCAAGGAAGCGGTGGGTGAGAGTGGACACCCATTCAATTACCATTTTATAGGCAGTTTCCTTATACCCCCCTTATAGATTAGCTTCGTGAATGAGGCATACTAGCGATTTGACTGACCATATTCTTATACATATATAATATTAAACTTTTAATTATAATATATATATAAGGTGTGTTTTAAAACATTTTAAAACTTCACGGGTTTATAAATTTCGAAATTTAAGCTATTAAATTTAAATTTAAATAAACCAATTAACTAGATTTAATATTTATCTTTTAATTAACTATTAATCAAATTATTAAATCTTGTAAGGATTATCTAATTAAATTAATCCATTAATTTAATCCTAATCCTTATCCCTCTAAATTTCGAAAAATAGGGTAAGGATAATTATCCAATTAATCTAATTAAGTAACAATTATCCAAAACAAGAAACCCTAGTTATCCTCTAGCATATTTCGAAATTCACAAGGGAGTAGGCTAGGGTTTTCAAAACCCTAACCCTAATTTCGATTAGGGTTCTTTGGAGGCTAGGGTTTTCGAAAACCCTTCAATCCAAAACCCTAATTGCGAAAATTTGGCCTTTAGGGTTTAATGGCTATAAACCTTAATTTGCAATTCAACTATTATAGCAATTAAATTTAAAACAAACAATGGCTTTGATACCACTGATGGGTTTTAGGTAAAACAAATAAACCAGAAAACAATTCCTAAGTTCACATGCAACCTACTTTGGATCTATGTTTTAACTATTGAACATACAACTTTGAATTGCAAAATAAGAACCCTAGAGGAGAGAGGCTAATTTTGAAATTAACAAACTAGGGTTTAGGGTTTACATACCTTTCAATTGTTATAGCAAACAATTGATAATCCTCTTGATCTTGATCTTGATCTTCTTGGAAGCTTAGCATCACAAATGTAATGCCTCTAATGGAATCACACCCAAGAACTAGCAAGAAGGAAACTTGGAGGAGAGAGGATGGAGAGAGTATGCAATTTCGGCCTTAGGGTTTCTTCCAAAGAAATCAGTACCCAAAATGTGAGCCAGGAGGCTCCTTAAATAGTTGAGGGAACTAGGGTTTAGGGAAAACCCTAGTTATCCTTTGCTTAGGGCCTAAGCAAGACCCAAGGCCTTATCTTGGACCCCTTGGACGAATTCTCTAGGGTTTCCCCTAGGGTTTTCGTCCACCCCCTTCCAAGGGAGTTCTGGATCCTTCCATTCAACTATCAGTTAATTGCAAACTAGTCCCTGCACTTTATAATTAATTCTTTTAACCCCAAAATTAATTCTGATTAGTTTCTGGCTAACAATTAATTAAACATAATGATTTCTAATTAATATATTAATCCATTAACATATTAATAAATCATTTATATATATATTAATTTATTAATCTTATAAATTAATATCTCTCCTTTCATAATTTCCTTGTCCAGTTGCTAGGTTGAGGGCAACCCAAAAAGACTGTGCTGCTATCAATTCAAGTACATACCAATTATAGTTATGGGCTTAGACACCTAATCCAACAGATATTAGGGTCTAGAGGATAAGGAGGTTGGTCTAAAATGTCGAGGAGGTGAGTTTATGATGCTTTAATAGGGCACAAACCCTAAAAAATAGGGTTTGTCCCAAGCCTGCATACGCCATGCATACTCCACGTACGCCTCGCATACGTGGATGGAACCTGTGATCAATATCAGGCTAGTACGCCAAGCGTACCACCTAGTACGCCCCGCGTACTAGCTAAAGGACCAAAGTGCAAAGTTTTGTATAAAGAGGGTTAAATGCAAAACTTACCAAATTTGAGTGTTACAATCTCAATACTAATTCTTAGTACATTGGATTCAACTACATACTTATTCATCAAAAACTTCGTATATAAGTAAAACCATTACTTTAATAATTTCTTAAGGTTTAGAAGTTTATATTAATTTCTTTAATAAACTATGCGTAATACACGAGTTTCACATCTGCTATATATTAAATTTAATTAATATATATACGTTTAAACGCATAATCACCTCATAATTTATGGTTTCATAAGACTTTGGACTCAATTTTGATTTTGATGAATCATTTTTTTAAATAACATTTTAAGTGAATGATAAATTAATGAATTTTTAATGTATATTTGTGTCGTCAATTTCTGATTGAGAGTTGATTATGTGTGTAGTATATGATAAATTGAAAAGCTTATTACTGCAATTGGAAGTTTTTTTTCATTAATTACCTTCATTTATCATGTTGCTGTTTTGTAGCGGTAACATTAGAAAAAAATGAGAGAGAATAATGGTCACTAGGTCTATTTAAATGAAGATTATCAATCCCTAAACCAAAACATATCGAAATCCCACGCTGAATTGAGTCTCTGTGATTGCACATTAACATGGCCAAGCTTGCATCTTTCTTCTTAGTATTCATTGTTGTAATCTCAGGTTTGTGTACTCGATTTGTATATGTTTAGCTTCCAAAATTTTATTTTAAAATTAAAATATTTTTTTTGGAACGGTATTATTTTAATTTTAATATACATGAAGTTTCTTTGTAACTAGGAACACAACATTCGATAATATTTTGTTAATTGATTGCAAACATGTCCAATCTCTTGCTGGAGAATTTTTCATACAAGGACTTCTATTTTTATTTATTAAGATAGCCATATATGTAATATCTATTACTTTATGGTTCGTATTAAAATTTAACGTCTTTATTTTATTTTATTTTTCATTTTTCAGTTGGAGCTTCCACTGTGAATGGACAGCATAGATGTACAGAGGTGTTGGATCCAAATACTTGTACTCTTGGTGATTGTCGTGAGCAATGTTATCAAAAACACAAGGGCAATGGAATTTGCGAGCTCTCAAGTGATATGAGCCATTATGGTTGTATTTGTATTTTCGACTGCTAATGAAATCTTATGACAATGATATTACTTTGGGGTTTGAAAGTAGTAGCCCAAAGGATCATTAGTGCTCTAGAACAGAGGAATTACAATCGTTAAAGAACGTTTTTGAAGTTATGTATCTTTTTAAATACATAATCAATGAAATATTCATTTCAGATTGTTATCTATAACGGATTCGTAAAAAATACTAACACATTATTTGTTTATTCTATGACTATATAACGGATTAACGATTTCACTCATCAAAACAACCTTTAACTTTTGATAATGAAAGAACCTTCCATATAACTTTTGGGTTAACTACTACATTTTACCAATTCAATCAAACAACTTAATTTGAGACATCTTTTCAAGGCTGTCATTAATATTTATATGACTATGTGATATCATGTATAGCCATTTACACTCACCTCTAGGGATTTCTTGATCGTATTATCTAAATTATTTGGATTGTTCTTAATTGTGTACGAACTCCTGAGTTTTTGTTTGTGTTATTAAATGTTATATGTATGCCCCTTTATGCGAACCATCAAAAAATTAACTTTTTTTTTTTTTGAAAAATTAAATATCCTCCTACATTTTCTTCCTACTTATGTTCCTACCCATGTAAAATTGTGACATGTGTCATATTTGGATAAGATTATCATTAATTTAGTACACTTGTCATCATTTCAAATGGGTAGGAGGATATGTAGGAAGAAAAGTAGGAGGATATTTAATTTCTCTTTTTTTTTGTTATTTTGAACCAACGAGAATTTAGTAAGGCCAACCAAAAGAGACAATTTTGAGAGCACTGTTGGGTTAATCGGTTCGTTAGTCATTGCTCATGTGCATGGCTGAAACTTTAGATTTAATAATTATTATTGTTTTATATTTTATGTTTTAGATAATAGTTCATTATTTAGAATTGGTGTTTGATTTGACCGGATCCTTTGGAGATGTACGGGTCTTCAGGTAATTAGGTAGAGTAAAGAGCATAGATTGTTTTCATACTTCACGTGGGTATCTAAGAAACTATATATACAGTCTTTATTGATATGAATAAAATAAGAGGTTTGAAAGATGTAGCCCCTGTAATTAGATAGGTTTTCCCGTGAAATCTCTTATCATTCATTCAAAAACAATATATACAAGATACAAGATAGGCCTTACACCAATGGGCCAATATAACAAATAGGGCTATACAAAGTATAGGAAAACTATACAAAATAAATATATCGAGACCACTAACAGCCCCCCGCGGTGAGAACGAGAGGGCAACGAAGGTTCAAGCTGGAACGAAAATCTAGAAACAGCGGAGACGACAGACTCTTGGTGAAGATGTCTGCATATTGAACCGATAAGGGGACATGAAGAACACGAACTTGACCCAAGGCAACCTTCTCACGAACAAAGTGAATATCAATTTCAATGTGCTTCGTGCGTTGATGTTGAACCGGATTTGAAGCGAGATAAACAGTGCTTACATTGTCACAATAAATAATAATCGCCTTCGTTGGTGAGTTATGAAGTTCACACAATAAATTTCGAAGCCAACAAGTTTCAGCGACCGCTTTAACAACACCGCGATATTCAGCTTCGGCACTAGAACGGGATGTGGTACCTTGTCGTTTAGAAGACCATGACAATAGATTATCACCAAGAAATACACAATAGCCGGAGGTGGAACGCCTGGTAGACGACAACCTACCCAATCCGCATCAGAGTAAGCGATGAGATCCGGGCCAGACTTGGAATATAACTGAATCCCATATTTTGTGGTACCTCGAACATATCGTAAGACTCTCTTTAGAGCTGCAAGATACGGTTCCCGAGGATCATGCATAAATAAGCAAAGTTGTTGAACAGCACATGTGAGATCTGGGCGAGTGAAAGTGAGATATTGAAGAGCACCGGCAAGTCTACGGTAGGTCGTGGGGTCTTCAATTTTAGTACTGGTCCCATCAAGTTTGGAGCAAAGATCAGTTGGGTGGAGGCCGATTTGCAATGTGACATGCCTGCGCGGTCCAGAATTTCAGAGGCATACTTCTGCTGCGATAAGAAAATTCCTCGAGAGTCACGAGACGCAGAGATACCGAGGAAGTAATGAAGATCACCCAAGTTAGACATAGAAAAATCGGTACTCAGGATGGTGATCATTTGAGAAAGAAGTGCCTCTGAAGATCCTGTCAAAACAATGTCATCGACATAGAGAAGTAGGTAAGCTGTGTGAGAACCATGACTATAAATAAATAGAGACGAGTCACAACGGCAGTGAACAAAACCCATGTTCAAGAGAAACAAGGCAAAGCGATGAAACCATGCTCGAGGAGCTTGCTTGAGACCATATAGAGATCGTTGTAGGAGGCACACATGATTAGGTTTTGTCGAATCTCGAAAACCAGGAGGTTGATGCATGTACACTGTTTCTTGAAGATGTCCGTGTAGGAAAGCATTTTTGACATCAATTTGTTTAATGGGTCGTTGATTTGTAGTAGCAAGGCTAAGAACAGTGCGAATTGTGGCTGGTTTGACCACAGGACTAAAAGTTTCATCACAGTCTATTCCAGGTCTTTGACTACGGCCATTAGCAACGAGCCGAGCTTTATAACGTGAGAGGGTTCCATCAACATTGTATTTCTTCTTGAATAACCAAATACAATTTATAATATTTGCCCTCGTAGGCCGAGGAACAAGAACCCATGTATTATTAGTAACAAGAGCATTATATTCATCATGCATAGTATGTAGCTAGTGATGGTCCTTAAAGGCTTGAGAGTAGGAGCGAGGGAGAGGAGATTCAGACTCAACATGGAGATTTAGTTTTTGAATGGGCTTAGTGATGCCAAGTTTGGATCTGGTGATCATTTTTTGAGTGATGGGAGGAAGAGGAGGGGCGGGGGTTGGGATTGAGTATTATCAGGCGAAGAAGGTGAAGAGGGAGGAGACATAACCGATGGCGCTGTCGGGGAGGAAGAGCAAGCGTCAACATGAGTGGTAGGGGAGGAGGGAGTGGGGTCAATAGGTGGAGGAGTTTGAAGAGACGGGGATGTGAGAAATTTGGTAGAGAATATATTTGGAGAGTCATAGGAATCAAGAAACGAATAGGAAGGGGGTTGGTTAGGTGTCATGGAACGGAAAGGGTAGACAGATTTATCAAAAACAACATGACGAGAGATTATGATTTGCATGGTGGATAAGTTTAAGCAGCGAAAACCACGATGGTTGGATGGATATCCAAGGAAAACACATGGAGTGGTTTTTGGGGCTAGCTTGTGAGGAGTAGGTATATGAGGATAACATAAACAACCAAAGACTCGAAGGTGAGAGTAAGAGGGTGATTGGTTAAAGAGTTTTTGGTAAGGGGTGTTATTTTGGAGAGAGGTGGATGGCAAAATATTAAGGAGATGAGTGGCCATGTGAAGGGCTTCAACCCAATATGAGGGTGGAATGTGGGCATGAAATAAGAGAGTACGGATGACATTGTTAATGGTGCGAAGCGCCCGTTCAGATTTACCATTTTGTTGAGAGGTATAGGGACAAGAAAAGCGAACATGAGTCCCATTAGCATCACAAAAATTTCGAAATTGTTGGTTATTATATTCTCCACCATTATCACATTGAAAAGATTGAACATCACATTTGAATTGCATTTGTACATATGATCGAAAATGTAGAAATTTAGAAAACACTTCAGATTTTGCATGCAACGAGTAAACCCACAACAAATGACTAAAATCATCCAGAAAAATAACATAGTATTTAATACCGCTAACACTCTCCACAGGGGAGGTCCAAACATCAGAATGAATAAGTTGAAAAGGACTCATAGTAATAGAAGTAGACAAAGAAAAAGGTAACTTAACATGTTTACCCAACTGACAAGCATGACATAAAGTAGACTCTCTTTGGTTTTTACAAAAAAAAATACGATTATTGGAAACTAATTGTTGGAAGACATGTTGACCCGGGTGACCCAAGCGTTGATGCCATAATGAAGGAGCAATGGTATGGAAGGTTGGCGAAGAGGCGATGGTGACGGGATATAGGTCACCCGTGCTGTCACATCTAAAGAGCATTTGTTTGGTGCGGTAATCCTTCACAAAAAAACCAAAGGCGTCAAATTCAACACTACATTTATTATCACGAGTGAAACGACGAACAGAAATTAAATTTTTTATGATGGAAGGAGTAATAAGAATATTATTAAGATTGAGAGTACGATAAGGGTTGGGTTGAGAGATAGTAGAATGGCCGATTTTATGAATAGGAATTTTAGAACCATCACCAACTAACACATATGAAGATGAACAAATGTTATTATCACTAATAGTTTGAAGTATACCTTCGTTAGAGTGAAGATGGGCGGTGGCTCCCGAGTCCATGTAGATTACTTGGGTCGTTGAGGTTCATAGGGATGAAATCAGATTCCGAAATCAATAAATTCAATTTCGATTTCCGATTCTCTGAGATTGAAGATCCGACTTCGATTTCGTTTTTCAACATTAGATTTCCGATACGCTATATCTTATCGGAAGAGGAGCAATAAACGATTTTGATTGCAATAAATCTGATTTCGATGCTCGGAAGATGAACAGTAACACGAAGTATTCCGATTTTAACAATCCTGAACTATTTCGATTTCGGTTTTACCAATTACAATTTTCTGATTATATCCTTCCGATCGAAATATGTTTTCCGATTGTAGAATACAATTCTTAAACGAACTTCTGAACCGAACGGATTGTGATTTCAATATCGGATTATGATTTGTGATATCTATGTTCAATTCTGAGTTTGGATTCTGTTTTTGATTATCCGACATGGATTGTTCCGATTTCGGAGTTTGAAGGCGAAAGACTTCCGATCGAGATATCAGTTCTTATATTTCTTCAAAATCCGATTTTGACCATATTTTCAAAAAGATCCGATTTTGACCCCTTAAAAATCCTTTTGACAACTAGCAACCTCCTTTTTGCAGAAAAATAACAACTTTTGTCCCCTTTTTCACTTTTTGACCTTTCAATGTCAGATTTCTTTTTTTTTTTGAATGCTTTTGTATCTTTTATGAAACTTTTGGGATCCATTTGAGATTCAAAATTGAAGAAGACTTCTTGCAAACCCATTTTTTTGAAGAAAAACGCTCATCTTCTGAAAATGATATCAGCTTCTTAGTTGGAAAACAAAAATTACTAAATATCTCATTAAACCAACCATAAACCTTTTTCTCTTTTCTCCAACTTCTAACACCTCCATCCGAACAAAAGTGAGAATTGAATTTTCTTTCAACATGCTTGGCTTGTACTTTCTGAACTTTTTCACAAGCATGAAAAACTTGTACTTTTGGCATCAAAACCTTTTTCACCTTACTCTTCTTCTTCTTCTTCTTCTTCCTTTTCAGATTTTGAGACTTCAAAATTGATTTTCGGATTTGAACATGTTCATCACATTTCATGATCCGAACATTTGAAGTCTTTTGAATATAATCATTTGGAGTTTGGTAAATATGAACATCTTGAATAATAGGCTTTCTATAAGGCACCATTCCTTCAAAATTAGCATTAGAACATGAAGAATCTTATGTTTGAGTTCCAAAAGAACAAAACATCTTCGCTTTCACGATTTCTGAATTTTTGCATTGAGATTTGTCTTCAGATCTACTAGATTCGGAATGTAAAACTTCTAAAAAACTTGAAACACTTGACTCCCCCTCAACAAGAACACATGGAGTCACTTTTTTCTTTGAAACGTGAAGAACATCATGAATTTTACCAAGAACATCAGCTTTTTCTTTTTCTTTTCTTTCCATCTCTAAATTTTGTTGTTCATTTTCCAGATCTAAATGTGTTTTGATAATACGAAATTGTTCCAATAAAGACTCATCTTCATCCAAAAATTTCATATATCTTGATTCTCTATTACGTAAATATGGATTTTTTGAAATCTTCTCATCTACATAGAGATTATACAATTCAATGGCATTTTGCGAAGGTGTTATCTTACCATATACAAGACACCAACGATCTGTATTTGAAAGACTAAATTTTGGATCTGTAACTTTCATTCCTTGTTCTTTAATCGAAGTTAACAACTTTGAAATTGATGAATCCATCATATCTTCAACAAGAAATCTGAACTTGAAGAGAGTGAAAGTAGATCTGATAAATTTTCTAGAGAGAGAAAACAGATATGAGATGATTTCTAGAGGGAGAAAACAAATCAAAGCACAAATCTGATAATAAAACTCGAATTTCTTCTTCTATTTCACTTCCAAAACTTAAATCAAGAACAAATCAAATGATAGAATGTGTAGAAAATAACATATCTGGATTGAATTTTGCAAAAACAAGAGATATTTCACTTTCTCTTCAGAAAACTTACAAAACTTGAAGAACAGAGTGAGATTCATGAAATAAATTTCGCCATATCTGATCGTTTCTTGCAATAATCGCTGAGATCTACAAGAACCCGTTGTGATACCACTTGTTAGGACGAAAAATGAGATGACGAGTGTGGAATCTGAAGAACAATCATGAATCAATCACCATAAAGTTGCAAGTAATCTGTCAAAGTTTTTGTATTTCATTGATTTCGAAATTGGACATACAAAGAAACCTTTTTGAGAAAAGCTTACCTAACAAGCTAAGCTAATGACTATATATAGGAAAAATAAAACATTTGCCAAAAATACAAAACCCTATCAAGACTAAAAAGTCTTCAATAATTAACAGAAATGTCAAATCAGATTCAATATCTCAAATACTCAACACCATCTCGAAAGAGCCATGAGTTGAAGAATCGAAATGTGGGGGGTGAAGTCAAAGAAGTTTGATATTAGAGTGATCGGGGAGTGATCAGAGTATTCTCTGGGAAGAGTAGTGACAAAGGAGGAGGGAAAATATGATATAAATTTTGAACAACATAGAAATCGGTCAAGCTTACTTAACTTCAGACCACCATCCCCCATATGCGTATATTTTTGTCCACCCATATTATTCTCCAAAAGACCCCCGAATAAATTTGTTGAGTGCAGAAAATAGAGTCGAGTCTCGTTTATGGGTATCTCATAGAGTTGAAATCTCCAATGTACCGGTCCTCGAGGCTTTAAGGTTCACGAGATTAACCCATAAAAGTTTTTTCTCACCAAGAGATTGTGGGCAGTGGCGGATCCAGAAATCTGTTTCATAGGGGCACTAGTGATCACATATGTAGCCGGATCATATGATCTACTTTTCAATTAAAATTTAATAAAAAAGAAATGGCTCAAGTTTGGAAAATATAGAAAAAAAATGTATGTTAATATTTAAAAATTATGATTCTAAATTTTTGGGATCCAAATTAGGGCTAGCGTTAATATGAAATAAATTTAGTTTAGCTTGATGTTATGAATTCAATATCATGCTCTAAAACTAGAGGGGTCACAAACAAGTTAAATTAAAAAGGTTCATTTGAAAATAAAGGGTAGAAACCCACATCTTGTGGAAGTTGGAAAATGAAGGCTGAATCCTGCTTCCAATCGACATAGATTTTCTTCTTAGTTAGATGGCAACTCATACCCAAAAACCTGCAATTGATAATTCAAAACCATACTTCAGCATAGTGAAATGTGAAATCCAAACTAAGGAATACGAATTAAAGAATAAGGAATGTAAATTGAGGAATGAGGAATGTGAAATGAAGAACGTATCAGCATATGGTTTCACAGCCTATGAAACTCAAAATTCAACAATGCAAAATGTAAAATGTAAAATGTGGCTTACAGCTAAAAAAAGACTACTATATTTGATAGATTGTAACCATGTAGGAGTATATGGTTCCACATACTACGAAATTGAAGGTTTGGCAGATTGTGAACTTCAAGGTTTCACAAACTATATAATGATGCATTTATGAGCTTTAATTAAAAAATTCAGCAAATATTTTCTCTATACTGTTACAACATATGAAAATGGATTTAGAAATAGTACTTGTATGCTATAAAATTTGAAGTCATATTGGAGTTTGGATTTAGAGTTTGACAGAGATTTCAAAATATACTTTTGACATAAAATGAACGAAATGTCTGCAAATTAGAATGAGATGAAAATTTGGCAAATCAATAAGGAAAGTGACTAGGTTACTCATTTCTTCTTAAAAAATATTAAATAAATAAATAAAGTAAATTTATCAATTTTATAAAGTTAACAACATTAGAGTAAATCGAATCGTCTCTGTTCCATGTGCAGGTGTCAAAAGGCATGTTCAATCACAATTTTCAAAAATTAACTCGGATCGTCCTTCGTTTGGTTAAAAGTTGCTCATGTCATCCCTCATTAGTTTAAATTTACACGTTTCATCCATTGCGATACATGAAATGAGTATTCTGCCATTTTTATTCTTTTTTTTATTTATTTTATTTTTCTTACAATTATTTATAATATACAAAATAAAATAAATAAAAAAACTCACCCCATCCACCTTATCCTACCCCATTCCCTTCTAAACCATCTTTCCCCTTACACCATCTCCAACCCACTTCTATTTTTCCTCCGAAAAATGGAATAAAAAATGGGGTAAATAGTGTTTCATTTTCAACCCTATTCTATTTTTTACCCCAAAAAGTATATATTCCTAGTATATTTCAGTCTTCCAACTTACATAGATTGTCAAATACACCCCTTCTACTAATTTGGTTTTAACAAATATATAATCTATATTTTTTTCATTATAATAATATTAAATAAATAAGATTATATATATAACACACTTATAAGCTTTTGTAAAATATGTTATCGTTTTTTAAAATTTCAATATGTAGTTAGCTTTTTATATGAATTTGATGAACAAAGAATAAACTTTATATTTATAATTAATTAATATAATTTAATATATAACAAAATATTATAAGTATTAAATATTACATTTAAATTATAATTAGTAGGTAAAAGTAAACTAGAAATATATAAATATATAAACAGAGAGACTAAAACAGACAACGCAAAGTTCATCCCCATTTTGGGAGAAATTAATAGTATAACACCATATTTGGTGTAATACTATTCATATCCCCTAAAATGGGGTAATAAATGGGGGAGGGATGGAGAAGAATGGGAGAAAAATGGAAAAGTGGGAGCGGGCTGGAGATGCTCTTAACTTCTTTAACAAAATATCATAACCACTGCTGGACCACTACCCACAACTGTCGACCATCGAAAAAAAAATGAAACATCAAAACACCCCCTCTACCATCAACCATCCTTATACCACCCACCAGTTAACCGCGAGCCACCAATCACCATCATCGCCACCTTCCATCTTCACCACCTTATACCACCATCTTTGAATCTCCTCCACCTTACCGGAAACCAACAACCTACACACCCACCTATTGGCAGCACCATTAACCGCCAATCATACCAGTCAACCATCATCTTCTTCGTGAGCCACTTGCAAAAGTCGAACCACCAACTACAACGTAGAAAGCAGTCACCATTTGAACTTGTTCATCATCTTCCTTACCCGAATTCATGTCCGGTCAATCACCGAGCATATTGAGAACATCGACAATTACTAGCTTTCCCGAACACCATAACCATCGTCACCTAGGTTTCGAATTGCCACTTGGGGTTTCAAACCACCGCCTATCGAGAGCTTCATCATCTGTTTCATGACTGTTGGCAATGATAGGTTGTGGCGTCGGAGTTGAGAAAGAGAATAGGGAAGAGAGGTGGTGATTTCCGGTGGTAGTCGAAGGTAGTTTTCGGTGTCGATAATCATTGATTTCGTTATGGTTTTGGTTGAGTTAGTCGGCGATCGGAAAAGAAAGGAGGGCATGGTTGGTCTCGCCGGAGAAAGAATGAAGAGGAGCGATTTTTGGTCTCACCGAAGAGTTAAGGTTTTGGGTGGTTGTTGGAAGTGGGTGAGAAAGAGGAGACGAAAGGAAACTGGGGAAAGGGAATGGGGAGGGGTGGGTTGTGCTGTGTTGGTAAAGATATATCTATATATATATATATATATATATATATATATATATATATATATATATATATATATATATATAATCTAAAAATGATTAACAAATCAAAGATTTTATTAAGTGTATAATAGTCTTTTTACGTCCGGAGGGATGAAGTTGGCAAGTTTTAAACAACTGAGTTACGGTCTGAGTTAATTTTTGAAAATAAGAACCAAACATGTTATTAGCCACCTGCATGAGGAACGTTAATGTAATTTACTCTTAAGATCGGTAGGTGTGGGCGGATACTGCACCCTGCAGTGGTGACGTGCGGTGAACACAACACCGACCACATTGTTGTAACATGGTAAGTCGGTAAGGCCACCAGAATACTTGCCACACCATTTTTTCAATTTTTTGACTGTTTAAAAACGATTAGATTAGATTTTGATTATATATCACAACCTACACTCGATTAAATTATCGTTTTCAGTTATTTAATCGTTTTTAATTAAATTAATAAAACATTTTCTTTTTTATTAATTTTATATAATTACATTTTATTAAATTACAATTTATTTTATTAAAAAAATGTGGCAAGGTGTAATACCACACCACTAGCTTTGTTAGATGAGAAAAATAATATGAGGTTGTTAGGCCAAAAATGTGGTATGATACCACCAATTTACTTTAACTCAAAGACTTAGCACAACAAAAGTCAAAATGTTTAATAAAATCATCCATTATACTCACCACTAACCACTATAATAGTGGGTGTCACATTATCACCACAATACGCACCACTAACCATGGGATACCTACCATTATATCCCTCTTATTTTTTATTTTTAAATAAAAAATATATTTTTATTATTGTAGAAAGAGGCAAAGAGAGTCATAGAGAGATAGAGAGAAGAAGAATGTAATTGGATGTGGTATACACAACAATACACCACGACCACTACCAACCACTAAACACCGCAATAGTGTTTGTGGTTAGTAGTCGTTGCCACCTAGACCACAAAAGGTTTCATGATATATGATATGTATACCCGATGGCCTAACAAAGCACCCAATCATGAATCAACATCATACATACATAAGAGATTTTATTAACCTTTGAATTTTTCCAAAAACATTATGGATTCTCTTACATCAAACATCGATGCAAAATGCATTTTCTACAGCGTTACCACTAACATGAACAATCAAAAAGCATAAAACACAAACCTAAATCCAAAACTCAAAAATTAGTCCAAACCAAAAGAAGTGAAAAACATCTAATATTTACAAAAGAGAATTAAAACAGAGTTCATTTTACAACTACAGAAGTTGAATGAAGATGGGTCACATCAGTTGACCCTGTTATGACAATTCAATATCGTCTCTCATTTGGTGATTAATATTACGCATTAGTTAATCTCATTCTCCTTATAATATAATAATAATAATAACAATAATTGTATGGTTATTACTTAGAGCCCAGGTATGGATTCAAGATTGTATTTTTCAGAGGCTTTTGATTCATGTGGTTCTTGGATTTGGTTGTGTGAAATTGGTGGTTTCTCAATTGCGAGAGTTTGTAAATAATTGTAAGATGGATTCCGATTTGCTGGTGGGGCCGGATTACTAATTTTGCTTGCAAGAAACCGGCGAATTAAGCTTCTTAAAAATGGAGACATGGTGTCTGGTTCGTGTTCCAAGTAGTACATCATTCCACCCATACACGCACAAAACAGAGCCACCTTTAAAAAATTCCAACCAAATGTCAGATCACATATCACATGACATAACAGGTTGTCCAGGTATAATCAGGGACCAAAAATGTAATTTCTGGATATTTTTGGGTAAAACGTGTAATTTAGTTTAGTACCTCAGCATTTTTGATATCGGGAAGAACACGGCGATTGACTAATATATACCACAAAGACTCTCCAGCACGTGGAAGAACATACAATCCAAGTTCTCCTCTTCTTCCTTTCTTCTCCAAAACCACTGATAATGCAGCTAATCCACCTGCAAACCAGTATACAAGCTTGTGGTCTTGTGATGCCACTTGTCTATGCATGCAAATCGCCCCCTTACATTCCCAAAAAAAAAAAAGTTATATATAAATATTAAATACATGTGAGTACTTATAGATCTCATGAGCTACCTGAAAGATTCCAACAAATGAAGACAGAAAAGCGGTTGACCGAACAGCTCCAATCACTGCATGCCAGCTGGTCTTAAATGGTGCTTCCATAAACTTTTGAAGACGAAGGACAACGAAGGGTACAAAAGTCAGAGAGAAATAAAGTGGGAATGTTTTCCTGAATGTTGCTGACGTGGCGTAAGCGTTGTGAGCCAAACATGATTTTGTGGATGGGTGGATTATTGAACAGGGGATAATCGAAGGGTATTCTTGTAAATCGATAAATTCAGAGCCTTTTATGGTTGATAGGTAAGAAGAGAGTGATGCAATATCTACTGGAGAACCTCTACAGCATTCCCTTACAGCTTTGTATACAGGTTTAGCAACAGGGCCTGTTTTTTGAATAAAATCTTGGTATGATTTTGGTAAGCTTTCGGGTCGCATTACAAAAGCATACATGACCTGAAATTGTTGAATAAAATGCAAGATTATTAGAAGGAAAAAAGATGTAAACTTTAACTCTTTAAGCATCAATATGTACCTGAGCACACGATAAAGCAAAGAGTAATGAATCACCATGTCTCCATGAGCTTCCCCAAAGGTGGAACTTGTTCTTTGATTTTGCAGAATTATAAGCACACTGTTGAACAGAAAAAACTGAAATTTGAGGATTTCTTGTTGTATGATACAAAACATTGATTGCATAACAGTTTAATTATCTATTCTACCTGAGCAAGCCTTGCAAGAAGATATAAAGCAAGTGTACGCCTTCGATTGGAATCATCTAATGCTAGAATAGAAAGACCCGCGATTGAACCTGCTAAAATTCTGCTCCATCATCACCTTTAAGAAAGTTATATATGTGAACTAGATATGATATTGTGTACTTGAACATGAATTGAGGGATATAAATCTTGTTAATGGAAAGATCTATATTTAGTGCACAGTAACTTACGCATTGAATGGTGTTTCTTTCTTTCTCCACTTCCTCAATAAGCATCTAAGAGCATGGTATGAGCCAGTAAATCCTCCAAAAAGTAAACCAACCCGGCATGCCTCCTCTCTCACTATCAAGTCCTTCTCTGATACAAGTTGCTGCATATAACTTGGTTAGTTACAACTTACAACAACGAATATGATTCAGATAAAGCTCGATATAAATGAATTGGTGGAGAATTAAAATGTGCCTAAAGAAGATGAAAATCGTGGAAATGAAAGCTCAATATAAATGAATTGGTGGAGAATTGAACTTATGTAGTGTGTTTAAATAATTCGTTAGCAGAGATTGCTGAACGGATTGCAGAAAGATTACTAGTTTACAAATGGAGGTTTATAAAGCAAAATGGAGCTTAATTAGTTCGAGTTGTGAACTAATTTTGCTTCAATTCCGATTCAGGATCATGGATCTTCCACCCAACATGCAGCAAATGTTGCAGTTGGTTCGAATCGAATACAACTCCAAACACGCAACGAATTCGAATGATTAACATAGCACATGAAATTTAACTTCAATTCAAACTAGCAAAATCCATTAACCAAAACTAAGCAAATAAAATCAGTTAAATTCAAACATTTTGACTCAATTACACAACAAAATATAAGGAAAAATAATTTCAAACCTTAAGATCGAGAAGCGACGAATAGGATTTTCTCCGAGCGAGCTTAAATGCACGGAGCAAAATTCCAATGCCGACACGAACACCATACGACAAAAGGAAACTTTGGCAGAGATTACCAATAGCGTTAGCTACACATGACTCATCAGCGTGATCGCAAGGTGGATGTAGCATCTTAGCACGTCGTTGCCGGCGTTGCAATTCCTCAATGGCCTCCCGTAAACGATCCTCCGCCTCTCGGAGGCGGCGTTCAGCCGCGTCACCATCGAATGCGTCGGTGGACGGAGGCGGGGAGGCGACGGAAGATGAGGTGGATTTGGAGAGAGAAGGCATTTTGGAAACAAGGGTTTCTGCATCGACAGAGAAAGGGATATGGTGGGTATATTTTGATATGCTAAAATAAGGAAGAACCGAAGAAGTGGAAGTGGTACAACCAATGATTCAAAAGGTACAAGTCTTCAAGGCTGTAAGACTTTACCTGGGAATAGTAAATTCTTGATTTGGTGGGGTATATCGGGCCGGGTTTAGGATCCGGATTGGGACGCCGTTGGCCGTTGCTTGACGCGACCGTGACTCCGAAATTAAAATATCAAAAAGACATTTTTTCACACTCTTGAAAGAATAAGAGCTAGTGAGAGTCTCCGATTGTACATTTGACATTCCTCATCCATAAAGTTCGAATATTATTAGTTATGCAAATTATGAAGTCAAATCAATGGTAAAGAAATGAAGTGTATAACAAAATAAAATGAGAAGTTTGACTGAACTACTATATACACGATGAAATCGTGTGTTGAAGAAACAGTCACACCTTTCCAATGTACTATCAATCTAATGGTAGCCTATTATTTTTATTTTTAGGATTTGAAACAACAAAAAGTCTCATTTTTTTTAAACCTCTAATGTCATTTCTTACCACAAGCAAAATAATTGATACTTTTAACTAAACGACATATAAAATCTCATTTATCACGTTATATGAGTCATACTTTCAATCAACAAATAATTCATACTTTCAAAATAATTGATATTTTCAATTAAACGATATATAAAATTTCACTTTGACACGATTTATAACTTCATGATTCATACTTTCAAATCGACGTATTCATTCATTTGAATTATTATTTTATTAATTTATACTTTCAAACCACAAAGGAGAATATTCCTAATTGTAGAAACCTGGATTCTTATATCTTAATTACCTTGAACAAATTTTTATATCTCATATCTCTTTCTGTATTCATATATCTACAACGATTGAATCATATGACGAATTTTCAAACCGGTTAGGTATATATATATACGTATAGGTTGTTATGCGTTAAATTTTTGCTGGATAATTTTCAAACTGACCAAGTATTTAATTTTATTCATTAGGTGTTCAGCACTCGTAAAATTAAATTAAGTGAGTTCAAAATGTGGCACGGTCTCTTTGGTATGTAAATATTATAAAGATAACAAAAAGTAAAGCAATTGAAACATCTCAAAAATACGGTCCAAAAATTTCGTTTTAAAATCATTTAAGAAAAACCATAATTCATCAACATCATAATAAAATCACAAGTCATGTGTTCCCAAAACATCATATCAAAATACTGTATCAAATTCATGTGTCAAAACATCAGAGTCTAAAACATCCCAGGTTGAACGAATGGTGTGTGCACTGCAATCATCCCGAGCTCCTCTTCTGAAAACCGAAGTACCTGAAACCAAAACTAAAAACTGTAAATACAAATAATCATGCGACTAGGATATACGGGCCCTGCTCACACTCAAGGAGATACGGGCCCCGCCCACACTCCGCTGACTACAAGATATGGGCCCCTTCCACACTCAGCTAACTAGGAGATACGGGCCCCGCCCACACTCATCTACTAACCATACATACAAGTATCACACAGACAACAAGTATAATCAATTCTATCAATCAATCCTATGTACATACTCGAATAATACTATGAGATACGGGCACCGCCCACACTTAGCTAATGATGAGATACGGGCCTTGCCCACACTCTATGAGATATAGGCCCCGCCCACACTCACATACATAAACAAACGCATACTCAGATAATGCTAATATACGGGCCCTGCCCACACTTAGCTACTAATCATAAACAAGTCTAAGATACGGGCCCAGCCCACACTTAGCTACTAAACATAATAGTTCTAAGATACGGACCATGCCCACACTTAGCTGTTAATCACCATACATACTCTACACGGGCCGACATTGGTGCCTTCGACCCGTTCCTACTGAAGGAAACTCGCCTCGCACTGCTGAAGTCCCGCGATTAAAACTCTAGTTGCTAAATGACAGACTCCCGAATTGACAACATCAAAATAACACCCAATTAATAATTAGGTTCCAACACATAACCATAAGTCCATAATTGGGTTAAAAGACTACGTTACCCCCAACTTAGCTTGATTCAAGCCTAAGGCCCAATCTAAAGGCCCAAAAGTCAAACAATGAACCAAAACCCAACATATGGCCCAATTTTCCAAATTGGGCCCAAATCTCTACATGGTCTTACCTTAAGGCCTAACCATTTACTCTGGCCCAAACACTTGGCAGTCCACTGGTCCAATATCTCATAATCATCAAGACCCAATTATGGCCCAATTTTCCCAATTGGGCCCAAGCCTGTCCAATGGGCCTTATCCTAAAGCCCAATCCAAATATTCTAGTCCATATATTTGTTCTTGGATGGCCCATCAAGAGCCCAATCACTAAAACCCAACAAAAAGCCCAACTCAAAGCCTAAACCAAATTAGGGTTTTTGCATAAAATGACGATTAGGGTTAATTAGAAACACTTAACCCATTAAGGACTTAATCCATTAAGTCCATCAATCTACTAGGTCAATCATACAGTGTAATTGGGCATAATTCACACTTCAATCCACTGGTCCAAACGCGGGTCCCAACAATCCAAAACTAACATATTCCAAAATTAGGGTTTTCTAAACCCTAATTAGGGTTTCTAACCCAAACACATGCCACTTAGTCCAATAATTAGATTTTTAGGTAAATTATAGTTTCATTAGGGTCCCACTAGGTCGGGTACAACCCACTACCACCTCGAGTAGTGGTGGTCAATGGTGGCTCACGGCGGCGGCGGCCACCTCGTGGTGGTGGTGGCTATGATTCTAGGCCAAAATACTGACAAAAGTACTCCAAGCACCAACCCAATCACTCACAGAAACGCACAGCCACTGGAGATAGTGGATAGTGGAGGCAAAACGATGGCAACCACCACCTAAAAGTGGTGGTGATTGCTTTTCCGGCCAAAACATTGCTCATACAACATAGTACCCCCAACACACACCTAACATACACAATAAACGCACACACATTGCCACCCTCGTGGTGGCAGGCGGTAGTAGAGGGGGATAGCCACCACCTCACGGTGTTGGTGGTGGATTCTCTTGGTTCCCAACCGAGCAAACACACACACACACTCATAAACACGAGTTGAACATAGAAACACTTCCAACTCTGCCACTTCGGGTGGCAGGTGACGACTGGAAACACAAAAACGGTGACCCAAGGCCATCGGCAACCCTAGTCGACGTATGTGACACCAAATCACAGAAAGAACGGAGAAGAAGGGATGGGTGGGTGGCTGCGATCCTTACTGAGAGCTTCTTATTCGCTCACGACTCACACAACGGCGAACACAACTTGGTTCACCGGTCTCGGTGGTTCTCTGGTTGCACACAACTTCTCCGGCAGCAAGGTTGTTGTGGTGGCGTCCGACGGCGAGGCTGTTGTGGTAGGGTGGAATGGCGGTTGAACAAGACACCGACGGCGATGGCTGGGATAACTTCTCATGGTGGCAGCTAAAGAAAATATTAGGGTTTGGGTTTTGGGTGATGCCACGAGAGGGAAGGGTGGTACCGGGTTTAATCCCGTGTCCATTCAAATTTTTGGTCATTAAACAAGTTTGGTCCCTCCCCATAGTATCTTTTCCAATTGAAGTCCGATAATTACCATACATCCCTCCACTTTGAGAATTATTTGCAAAACTAATCCGGAAATTACCTTATAATCCCAATGATCTCAATTTTTGACATATTCAGTCCTTCCTTTTTTAATCCTTACCATCTAAATCCCCATTTTACTCTTTAGTCCTTGCTTCCCACAATTTATTGCAATTCAAATCCAATTATTACAATAAAGATTCCAATTTCCAGAATTTACGTCATTTAGCTCCTTTTGACAAACACTGATAACTTTTTACGGATTTAGGGCCACTATTCATTTATTAATTTTATCCATTTAATTATTTAATAAATGGGGTGTTACAACAAGTGGATATGTGTCAAAAAAATATTTTAGTTTGTGATATGAGTGGTGCATATAGAGTTACAAATATGTTCTTCAACTAAACAAAATATTCTCATATATTTTTCATTTTACTCATCTGGTTGATGTAACCCGGAAAATCGACACATGGTTGATCAATTCGAGATCTCAGATAGGTGCTTCGATGTCGCTAATGAGTATTGATATGATTTCTACTACACTCATAAACGAGAATCGTTAGAGTTACCCCAGAACTTGCATCCAGGGGCGACCTCCGACGATCAAGTTAGTATCGATACGAAATGTAGGTTAGGTCTTTCGAGCGAAAGCAACCCGATCGTATGTATGTGTGATGCATATGAGAGAGATTTCGAGCTTACCTATTGAGTATTGAAAATATTGAAACTGATGTTGGCATTTGTATGTGAAGGCTATGATTGAAGACGTTTCATGAAGAATCTTTTGCTTAGTGGTTTCTTTGTTTATTTTGGCATGTGATGTATTTAACCACTATATACATAGCCTTTAGCTTAGCTTGTTTGGTAAGCTTCCCACAAATACTCCCTTTCTGTATCAACATCAGTTAGGTTAAGAAAACCAAAGCTCTTTGTATGTTCCTTTTCACAATCAATAAGATACAAAAGCTTTGACCAAAATTACTTGCAAATTTATGTGTTTGATTCATGAATCTGATTCTAATTCCACACTCGTCATTTCGTTTTGGACTTCACATTACCTTTATGATGTGTGTTGAGAGGTATTTACAATCAATATTATCTTTATCTAGGAGAAGAAACTAATAGTTCTACATTATGAAGGTAAATATGAGAGTTGTACTTGAGGTGACAGGAGTAGTTTTTGTCTTGGAAAGGAGAAAGGCATACTACCGAAGACTGAGCCATAGAAAAAAGACCGAACCATCGTGAAAAAGTTGAACCATCGCGAAAAGGCCGAATCATCGCTAAAAGGTCGAACCATCGTAAAAAGTATTTGATTAAGATGTCTAAGGTCCTACCTAAATTGATATAATGTTGATGAATACAAGAAAAGTCCTTTTTGGGTTGTCCTCATAACCAAGAAATGGATTGGATTGATCAAATGAGAGAGATAAATGATTTGTTAATAAGAATTGATTAATTAAACATAGTTAGAATTGATTAGTTATTAATCAGAATTAATTTGGATTTAATTCGGGATTAATTGGAATTAATTAAATATGCAATTGGTGAATTGTAATTGTTCAATAGTTGAACAAAATAGGCAATTCTAGAACATACCAAGGCATGGATAGGAATGGCAACGGGGCGGGTTCGGGGCGGGGAATGGTTTCCCAAACCCGAACCTGATTTCTACATATGTACCCGAACCCGACCTGATACCCGACGGGTTTCTTATCAGGGCGCCCCGTCGGGGCTGAAACTTTCCCTAAACCCGATAATTACCCGAAAACCCGAAATATGGCAGAAAAAAAAAGAAGGAAAAACTATAAATACAAAATGATAAATTAAGACGATGCATAGGCTTAAAATACCAAATAAGTTCTTAAATCATTTAACCAAATAGAAAGTACTAATAGTCTAATATTGTAACATCAACCAACCAACCAAAACACCCAAGTACACAACATGAAAAACTGATTCATCACAATAATACATTACCACTTAACATTAAACCAAAGTTACAAACTCAAAATCAAACAAAATCATCCAAACTTGTTGTCCCGATTTCTTTAGTGTTTTCCTACAAAATATTAAACAAACTCAAAATCAAACCAAATCATGGAAACTTGTTGACCCGACCCGACCCGAAAACTTCGGGAATCGGTTTTCCCCGTTGGGTTCAGGTTTTTTTGCCATCCCTAGGCATGGACGGTCTTAGGAGTCTCTTTAGGGTTTCTAGAAGCCTCCTGCTAGTAGATAAGGAAAATATTTAAATTAAGGATTAAATCTATTATTTAATCATTCAAATCTGGCTTTGTCTGCAAGTTACCTAAACCATAGATAGATCCTTCGGGGCACCTAATTTCATGGCTTCTCATACCTATAAGGCGGATAATGAAATTCTCCTCCTCATCTCCCATGTCTCCTTCAATCATAGGGTTTCTTGGGTTTTTGGTGTGAACCATTAGAGGCTGTCATACTTTTGGAGCTAGTTTTTCAAGGAGACTACAAAGGGTATTTGATTAGCTTGTTTCAAGTCAAGCAAGATGTATGTGGTTCCATTCATGAATTTGATTCACAGGGTTTGTAGTTTTGTTTTATAAGTATGTTGCTATTAATTGTGAAAAGTCATAGATCCAATTTAGGTTGCATGTACCCTTAAGTGTTAAGTGAAATTCCACAAGTGCCTTATCATTGTAACCTAAAAAACCAACAAAAAGGTCGGACCATCTTTAAAAGACTGAACCATCGTGAAAAGGCCAAACTATAACATCCTAAAAAAGAGGTATAGTTCTCTGACCTTAATCTTTTATGTATTTGTCAAGACTAGTCCTTATTGAGAAAATGTGGCAATTAAGTGCGCGGGGCGTATGCATGTGTACGCACAACGTACTCATGCACGTTGCATGATCGCGGAGGTCACCTAGTACACCGAGCGTACCAGAGGGTACGTTGGACGTACTAGGCTCAGAGTAAAACCTTAATGCCCTTTTGTGCCCCTATTTAAGGAACATGATGGCCTCATTTTCCAGCCTCCAACCTCCCTCAAACCCTAATTTTGTATTCCTAGTTTGTGTGAGAGTTTGTGGCTCATTTGAGTGTTCTTGTGAAGATTTTGGTGAAAAAGGAGCATTAAAGGAAGGATAGATTGTGCTTCTAGCTCTTGGATATGAGTTATACTCTTGTTGGTGCATCTTCCAGAGGTATCAAGTTCGAAACTTGTTCATTGATGTGTTAGCTCATGTTTTGGGTCCATTTTTAGGGTTTTATGTCCCACGTTTAGAGCTTTGTGAGTTTGGTGAACTCCAGAGCATATCTCCTGTCCTTTTAGGTGTATTTAGTTGTCTAGATTCATAAAAATGGGAGCTTAATCATCAGGGGCGTAGCTACTCATTGATAAGGTAGGTCCTAGGACCTACCTTTTTTATTTTTTAATACAACAATTATATATAAAAAAACATAAGGAACTACCTTATTTTTGCCAAAAGACCTATATTTTCATACTTTTTCCGTTTCATTAATATAAGGAACCGCTTTGATTTTGGTTCTAGATTCGCCACTGTTGATCATCTAAACCTCTCCATGCATGAGTTATGTGGACTTTTGTGTTGAGAAGGTTAGAGTTTTGTGAGTTTGGGACTTGTTCAACCAAGAAAAGGCTTAAAGTCCATGACTTTATGAAGTAATAGGCCTTATTCAGCTCAGATATGTAGTTGTAGCATTTGTCTTAACGGATTAAGACCAAGTGAAGTGAGGAATGGAAATCTGAGGAGTACGCCGTGCGTACTCCCAGCTACGCGCAACGTAGCGTTGAGACCCCCTGATGCATGCATGGTTGGTTGTATGCCCAACGTCGAGGGTTGTACGCCTAGCGTACTCGCTAGGTGTTGAATTTCGTTGAATTTTGAGCTTTTGGTCAATTTGTGGACTTTTGGCCAAGGAGGGGCAAAATGGTATTTTCACCCTCCTGAGATTTTGTAAAGAGACTCGGTCTAGCATTTTGAGGTTATTAGTATTATTTATTAATTAGAGATGAATGTGACATAATTAGGCGGAGTTTAGACCGGTAGTTCGGGTGCGAGATTGATTGCTTTCCAGCGAGAGGTGAGTCTTCTCACTATACTTACCTGTGTAGTAACTTTTGTGTGATTGGAGGGTCTTATGCATGTTATGGACCGAAGGGTCTTAATTGTATTACTGACCGGAGGGTCTTATCTGTTTATGTGTTATTATGCATTTTGTCTTTGTGACTTATGATGTTATGTTATTTTGTGTATCTATTGAGCTATGACCGGAGGGTCCATACCGAGACGTGAGACCGGAGGGTCCTTAGCCACGAAAGGCTAATTATTTGTGTATATGGTATTTGGAGAACTCACTAAGCTTTGTGCTTACAATGTTGATTAAATGTGTTTCAGGCACATCACAGAATCACGGGAAGGCATCGGCATGATTGTACACACCAGCTTGATGATTAGAGTTTATGTGGATTATGGGATACTTGACTTTTTTTCATGATATTTTGTATTTGACAATTACATTTTGGCATAGGTTGATGCTACGAACTATGTTTTGAGAATTTAAAAATGAAAAAAAAAATGTTTGAAAATTTAAGCTGTTACACAAATCATTGTAAAAATGCCGAACCATTGCTAAAATGCTGATGATGTGTGTGTGTGTGTGTATATATATATATATATATATATATATATATATATATATATATATATATATATATATATAATGGTCATATTGGTTGTGTTTGTTAGACATGACATGACTAAACAACCGTAAAACTAGATGAGACGGGAGTTGAAAACTTTTTAAATCGATTTTCGATAATGAGAGAGATTGAAAACGAGTCTCACCTTTTTGGATGATTTTAATTCTTTTATACAATCACAAATATATACAAACCATTATATAAAATTGTCAGATTTAATCATGTTTTATATAGAAAAGGAGTTTTAAACATATACACAAATCAGTTAATCTACTCAGAGTTTATGAAACCAAACAAGTTTCAGTATGTTTGTATTTTATTTTTAATTGCGGGAGTAAAACTAAAAACAGTACAATGGTTGGAGTTGGACTTGAACTTAAACTTGGGCTTACTCTTTCACCCCCATAACCCTGCCAAAGTGCGTAGCCTGTCCATATTTTCTGTAATCCCCAAAATACCCTCAACAAAATACCAAAATAACAAGGTTTACGTTTCATTCACCCCAAATTCCCGCACTTGTATAATCTTTCATTGGGCGCAGATAAAACCCTATTTTCACTTATAGTTCCGAATACACAACGCAAAATCGTGTGTATTCAATCGCAAAATCACAGTTCCGTGTGATCTGTACAGAGAGATTACAAGTTATGGATCACACGGCGGAGCAAGATCAAGAGCACGAAGTCTACGGCGGAGAGATACCGGATGAAGGAGAGATGGACACTGATTTCGAGATGTCGAGAGACGAAGCGGAGGACGTTGACAATAATAGCTCCAAGGTATAACTTATGTTTCGGTTATGCGTTTTTTTGGTTGTTTGGGGATTAGTTTTATGCATGTGAACTACTGTTGAGCCTTGATTTTAAGGTTAAAGTTCGTTTTTTTGTTTTACTTTGTTAATTTAGGATTTGGAGGATATGAAGAAGAGACTGAAGGAGATTGAAGAAGAGGCAGGGGCGCTTCGTGAAATGCAGGCCAAAGTTGAGAAAGAGATGGGCTCAGTTCAAGGTATTCTCTCTAATTTTGACATTTGCTTTGTAATATCTTCAAGGCGTTGCGTTTTTAGATATCAGATTTGTGCTTTGGAAGGGTGATACACTGATTAAATTGTATTTAAGTAGTTTTATCTAGGGCTTGTTGAAGAAGAATGGATTACATTTAAGTTTGCTGTTTAACAACTTATAATCACCATAGGTCATGTTTATATCTTATCATAGAATCATATGTGGGGTTATTCAAGTTAATATTGCTATTGCTATCATCCCAAAGAAGTATGCAAGTTCTCTATGGTTTCTTTGCTCAATACAAAAACAAACAGTGAATCAATTTCCACCTATTTTACCTGAAATCAAGAAAGATACTTCACCAGAACAATTCTAATGTATAAACCCTTAATAACTTTGTTAACTTAGACATACCAGTTTTACATTACTTTGTGTTAATAATATATAATTTTCAGAAGATCCTTCTGGTGCAACTGCTACACAAGCTGAGAAGGAAGAAGCTGATGCTCGTTCGATATACGTCGGTAATGTGAGATTTATAATCCTTAAAACTTCTTTCATTTTTTCTTTTATAACTTAAAAGATATAAAATAACAATATATTATTATATATTTACTATTTTACACAACTACTACTATCCTTCAAAACTTCTCAGGTAGACTATGCATGTACACCAGAGGAAGTTCAGCAGCATTTTCAGTCATGTGGAACAGTCAACAGGGTGACAATTTTAACAGACAAATTCGGTCAACCAAAAGGGTTTGCATACGTGGAATTTGTTGAACTTGAATCTGTTCAGAATTCTTTGCTGTTGAATGAATCAGAATTGCATGGGCGTCAACTCAAGGTCCTAAAAATCCTAATTATATTTCTTGTTTTCATTTCTACATATAAAAATACATGTTTTAGGGTTCAAATTTTTTATTAATTTGTTTTTTTTTTTTAAATGTGCACAGGTTGCTGCTAAAAGAACAAATGTTCCTGGGATGAAACAATTCAGAGGGAGGCGCCCCAGTCCTTACCTTGGATTCCGTTCACGAAGGCCTTACATGGCTGGCCCACCAATGTTTCCTCCATATGGCTACGGGTATGTATCATATTTTATTTTATTTAATCCTCATATCAATTTTTTATATTATATGTAATAATGTAAATACTAGGGTTTAGTTAACAAACCTAAAAAATGTTATAAACAGGTAAATAGTTATGAGTTTTTTTGTTTTTCCACCTGCTTTCCTAGGTTTAGCAGGTCATATTCCAATTTTACACTTTTGGCACAAGTTTTAAATTTTCTTATGATTTTGGTCCAAACATTGAATTTTGTTACAAATATGGTGCAAACTTTTTATTTTACAAATACTAGCCAAATTTAGTTTTTTTTAAAAGACTTTTTACAACCTTTTTAAGACTTTTTATGTAAATAAGTATAAAAAAGTTGTAAAAAAAGTTCAGAAAATGTTGTAAATGAATTTAAAAATAGTTTATAAAAGGCTTACAAATAACTTAAAAAAGGCTGTGAAAATGTCTTAGAAAAGTTATAGAAAGATAAATTTGTAATTTTTTTGGGGGAGAAATTTGTAAAATAAAAAAGTTTGGACCAAATTCAGAACCAAATTTAAAACTTTGGCCAAAAGTTTTAAATTTGGTCCGAACTTTTTTATTTTACAAATTTCTCCCCAAAAAAATTATAATTATTAAACGTAATGAAAATCCAAATCCAAATAAGTAATAATGTATATGCTGTTAATGTTATGTTGCAGAAGGATTCCGAGGGCTAGGAGGCCAATGTGGTACAGACCATATTGATTGATGACGTGGAGTGGAATTATTATAATAGACAGTTTTTTTTTTGTTATGTCTTTCATGTATTATTATTTTGGCCAAAAACTTGTGATGTACTCTTTTGTTATTCATATTTTACATCATCATCTACATAACATACCTACTACTAGACAAAAAAAGGGTGGTTAAAAGATTTATTAGTGTTTGTTATAATAGTTGAACAGATGATATGAGAGATTTTTGGCTAACTTTGGTGTAAGTAAGGTTATTGCCAAATAGTAATCTTGCGCCTTTTTTTTATATCTTGTGGTTTTGTTTTTAACAATTCTAGTAACTGATTCACCTGTTTAATTTTACGGGTTGAAAATCTAACTAAGTCTGGTGTTTGAGATTTCTCAAACCAATCTAACATGTTAAATATATAGTTTGGTCTGTTTATTTTATTTTTCCCCAACACACGTGAAATAAAAAAAATTGAAAAAATTGAATCTGTGCTCACCTTTTTAAATCATATATTATTAGTAGTAGGGTATCTTCCTGATAAATGAAAATATGCTTACTAATGAAATCGAAATAGGACCTCTATGGAAATACTAGAGCGCTATAACAACTTAGCCAAGTACTTTAATACACTATTTTTCTAAATACAATATAGATAGTAAATCGTCTATAACCATCAATTTTATTTTGTGAAGTTTGTGAACAGTACAATCCATGCTTGGTTGATTCATTATGTAATAAAACAATTTCAAAAACACACCCCTAAACTTTTATATTTTTATTTTAAACTCCAATTAATTTATTATTTATTTAAAATTTATAAATAAAAAATTATGTTTATAGTATTAAGGTTTCGAATGGTTTAATGTTCAATTTTTGTTTAAGAATATTATGTTTTATCGACAGATTATGAAGAGATGGCTATTATAAACATAACAAATTCATTATGAAATAAATATTTAAGTAAAATCTAAATTTTATTTTTTTGTAAGTGGCCTCAACATTTTATTTTTCATAGGTGGCGTCAAATGTTAAAAATAAAAATTTATTTGAGGAAGAATTTGACGTGTATGCTATTCTTAACTTTTCTTTGGATAGTTCACAAACTATTTTAAACATTTAACATTAGAATTTGTATCAAGTAAAGGGAAATTTGACCAATGTACTTTTGGCCTAATGGTACCATGAAATGTCATTCCTCTTTAAAGCTAAGATTTAAGTCTCATATATATATATATATATATATATATATATATATATATATATATATATATATATATATATATATATATATATATATATATATATATATAATTAGTGAGTAATTTTAGAAGCATATTAGAATTTATGTGTGCCCCCGTTCTTAAAATGCCACCTAAATAATATATATATATATATATATATATATATATATATATATATACAATTGGTTAAGCATTCCTTAATTTTAGCCAATATTGACAGGTAATTGACCGTATTTTTGAATGTCTTTCAATTCGACACCTAATTCATTGAATTCAAATAAATGCCAGTGTATAATATATAAGTGTATAATATATAGAATGTTGACTGTTATAGCAATTTAATTTTAGTATCTCATCAAACTTTGAATTTAGGTTTTCTTCTAATCATGGAATTTTGTATCTCTTTCAATTATATGAATTCGTAATTCCATGCAGTGCTAATATCAAGCTCCCAAAATTCGACATTAAGATACCAAGTACCACAACAAGTTAGTAATTTCATTCATTGTTATATCCTTTCAATCGATTTTTTTTTTAATTTACAAATTGATGTGACATGTTATGTAAACTTCGATTTATATGGATGAAAGTTTAGAAATGAAAGTACGATGCCATTTTGTGATACACATGAAAGTATGTTGCTATTAAAGGATAAAAATGCAAATATAATGCCATGTCCATCTTTTATCCTAATAAATAAGAATCTTTTATTGCCACTTGTATTGTAATAAAAGTCAAAATTATCAACAAAATATTACATAAAAAATTGCTTAATGTTACAACTTGATATTATTTTTTAAAAACTCATGTAATACATGAGTCTTACACCTAGTAAATATAATAAGTTAGAATAAAAATTACGTTTACTTGAATAAGTATCTACTTTTAACCAACTTGACTTTCTCTTTATGTTTGAATTAGGATTTTATTTTTACGAATTCAATATGTATATTGTAAAATGACAGTCAATATTATATAGTTTGTTCTTTAGATCATTTATTTTTTAAATGTATTAAAACAATTTATATAGATTTAAAATATATAAACCGTATTGAAACGAATGTAGTGACCATGTTTTTGACCATAAGAGGGTGATTGAAAAAAATATTTACCATTCTAGTGTGTTTTTAAAAATATTTACTAAAATAGTATTTCTTTTCATTTTTCTTTATTTTTCAGTTTTCCTTAATATTTTTTTATTTTAAATATCCAATTTTTTCTCTTTAATTTCACCTTTTTACTTTTATTAAATATTTTATTTCAGTTTTTTTTAACCTTTTTTTACTGTTTTTTTAACTAACAGTTTTCTTTATCATTTTTATTTCTGTTTTTTTTTTCTTTTTCATTTTAAATATCCATTATCGTTTATAGTATGTAAAAAAAAAAATTTAAAAAATCTAAATTCACTTTCATAAGTATAATTAAGTGGCCCAATTGAGTAGTGCTTTTGTTTTCTAATATTATATAATATGAATTTGAAGACATTTTTTATTTTATTTTTCGTATAATTAAACAATGAAATATCTTTTCGGAGAAAATCAATAAGCATAGACCTGTCAATTGGGCGGGTTTGGAGCGAATCACCCTTGATCCAAACCCGTTTAAAAAAATAAAAACATGACCCGCCCCGCTCCAATAACCCTCAGGGTCTTGAATAGTCGAATTCATACCCGTATCCACCGAATCAACGAATACCCGACCCATTAACCCGACTCTTATATAATATTAAATTTTCATAATTTTTATGTGTTCCACAAAGTAATATTTCTCAAAAAAATAAAATGTCTACTTAAACAAGATGTACATTAACTAATACTCAAAGTCCTATACAATAAAAATCATATTTTACTTAGACATCGAATAGTATATTTTGTTGTCATATATATATATATATATATATATATATATATATATATATATATATATATATATATATATATATATATATATATATATATATATATAATGGGGCGGGTTATAAGTGGAGCGGATCGACAATGATCCATACCCGACCCATTTATTAAAAGGGTAAACGGGTATGGATCGTAAACGGGTAAACGAATCGAAAATTACAATCCAAACCCATAAATTTTTTACGGGTTTGGAGCGAATCAGGGTCAAAACCCGCCCCATTGACAGGTCTAGGTGTAAGGGGAGGCATAATTATTTTTTTCATGTAAAGATGTTGTATATAATAATATTTTATTTTGTAAATATGCAATCAATATGGTAAAAAAAACTAATAAATTGGTAGCGAATTCAACATGATTGTAGAAATTGATTACAAAATTAATTTGATATAAAATTAGTAAAATAAAATATAGTAACTAGTTGCATAATTTAGTGTTTTACAAAAAAGAAAAATCCATAACACTGAATTATACAAAACAAATAAAAATTAATTTTAATGGTTTATTTGGACGAATGGAATAAAACAATAAAAACAAATTTATATTAACGAATGGTTTATTTTAACGAACAAGGTTGAGTTTTTTTTACCTTAAAAACATTATATGTGTAATGTTAGAGTCATGAAAAAAAATAATTAGGCCTCCCCTTTTTCTTGAACCGGTAATTTATATTAAATGCCCATTTTTGGTTGTTTAATGCAAACTATATAAAAGCAAATTCATTTAATTTTAAAGGAAAAAAATCATTATGTCCGATTGAATTATATAAACTTTCTACACGTGCTCTACACTTATTGATTTTCTACGAAAATATATTTCATTGTTTAATTTTATGAAAACTAAAATAAAAACATCTTCAAATTCGTATTATATAATATTAGAAAACTAAAGCATTACTCAATTGGGCTACTTAATCTTATGAAAGTGAATTTAGCTTTTCTTTTAAAAAAATTTATATACTATAAATAATAACGGATATTTAAAATTAAAAAGAAAATAAAAGAAATAAAAATGATAAAGAAAACTGTTAGTTAAAAAACAGTAAAAAAAACAAAAAAAACAAAAAAAAAACTGAATAAAAATTGTTATTTAACAAAAAGTAAAAAGGTGAAATAAAAGAGAAAAAAAATTAGATATTTAAAATAAAAAATATTAAGGAAAACTGAAAAATAAAGAAAAATGAAAAAAAAAATACTATTTTGGTAAATATTTTTGAAAACACACTAGAATGGTAATATTTTTTTTTCAATCACTCTGTTATCGTTAAAAACTCCCATTTAATATGGTAGAATTTTCTTTTGGCTTCAATTATCCGTACCCCTTTCCACTTAACCCTACCCTCTAATAATTACATTTTACTTTTTTTCTTTAAATAACTAATGATTACGTAATTATTATGTTTTTTTTAATTTTCTTTTAATATATACTAGTTTATTTATTTTTTATTAATCTTGTTTTTTTATTTAATTTATTTATTTACCTTTGTTTTTATGATTTAAAAATATTGTTTTTTGACATTTTGTTTGAAAACATTGATTAACGTAAAAAACATGTTTGACGTTTTGTTCTTTTATATTTTTTGACATTTTGTTTGAATATTAGTATACAATTTTAAATCCCCTCACGTTTAGGAATAATCATGTTTGGCTACTTCACAAATTGACCACGCATGTTGTTGTTTCATATTTTTGGCACAATTGTTTCATTTTTTTTTAATCTTTAACCTTTTGGTCAAATACATATTTTTAAGTTTTGTTTGTTTGTATTTATTCCAAAATTTTATTTTTAAAAATTATTCTTGTTTCAAACGACGAATTTAAAAAAAATATGACTTTTTGTTTTAAAAAGAATATATGACGTTTTGTTTGTTTGTATAACCAAAAAATCTTTAAACTTTTATCCTTTTTTGTATAGTTAAAAAAATCTTTAATATTTGTTGAACAACAGTTTTAAACAAAAAAATGTTTGACGTTTGAATATATTTTTAATGTTTTATTAGTTTATATTTATAATGTCGTCACGTCGTTATAAAAAAATCTAAAAAATCTAAAAAAATATATAATGTTTTAATTCTATTTAATAAAACATTTTATTAAAGTTATGTTATATAAAATATTATAAAGTATTTCTAATATTTTTTTTGATGTTTTTATTCATTTATTTTTTGACATTTTGTTCAAATAGCTTATTGTTATTATTTTTTAGCTATTTATTCTATTTTTAATCTTTTTTATAATCTGATTTTTTTAGCTTCGAATTTATTCTAATAAAATAAATAGTTATCAAAATCTTTAAAAAATCGGATGAATACTTTTGATAAAAAGTCATTATTAAGCGGATAGATATATCTTGATTTTTTAAAACTTATTTTTGTTTATGCATATATATAACTTCAAAACAGAAAAAAAATGTAAAAAGAAAACATTATTAGGTAACCGATTAAAACAAAATGTAAATGAAAATGATACTTATTTATCTTTGTTTGTGTAATCTAAAATATTTTTTTTAAAGAGCGGATTTTTAAGAAAAAAAATGTTTGAGATTTTGTTTTAAAAAAATGTTTGACGTTTTATGTAAAACATTAACATATTTATTTTTTTTAAAAATATTTTAAAAGATATAAATACATTTTAAAAAATGTGTTTATTTGTTATTAAGTATTTATATATATATTTGAAAGCCTATGTATTAAAAACGTATGCACATATAAAAAATATTTTTATTTGTGTTTAGTAGGTATAAATATATATGTATTTCGTATAAAAACATATTGTATACATATAAATATAAAAATACCAATTTATATGGCTTATATTGTATAAAAGACATAACTATGTGTATTTGTACATATTAGTAAGTATACATATATATTTATTTCATATTTATACGTATACGATATATATTTATACGTATTTATATGTATACGGTATGTATTTATACGTATTCATACAATACAAACCATAACAATAATAACATAACAACAAAAACAACAACAACAACAGCAACAACAACAACAATAATAATAAATTATTATTATTATTATTATTATTATTATTAATCTTTATAGGTTATATAGAACGATTTGATTTAAATTAACAAAATTGAGTTCCAGCTCAGTGGTAAAGTGCTCGAAACTAATGTGTGATGTTGCCCAGAGGTTCAGAGTTCGAATCTCCCTATTCACACTCGGAATTTTGAAGCTTTCCAGCTCACAGGCGCAAAAGAGCAAAATCGTATGCAGCAACCGGTTATTTCTTGAAAACTTTATCCAAATTTTCGGCATTAATGAACCTAATAATCATAAAAGGATAAAAACCGAATATTTCTTGAAAACTTAAGGGTTTTATGACATTAACCCAAAAAAATAATGATTGAGTTGTACGGAATATTATGTCTAGGTTTTTGTTATCTAACTAAAAAGTAATAATTGCAGGGGTAGGATTATAAGGAATTTCTTTTTACACCATCCTATTTCATCCCTACTACACACTACTCCACTCTACCTTGACCTATGACTTCCTCTTTGTTCACCTATCTAATATGAGAAAATTCGGGTAATAACCAAAAATAATAGGTGGTTTGAAGAAAATAACCAAGGAAAAACACATTTCAGAAAATGACCAAAGGATCCGCAGAGCACCCTCTGCGGATCTATTAAGTCCTCTTCGGATGTTGCTACACCTCTGCGGAATGTTGTTTTTTTAATTTTTTAATTTTTTTTTAATTTTTTTGCGTTAATTTTAGTTTATTAATATTAATTTTTTTTAAATACACTAATACATTATGTGATTATTATGTAAAAAATTTGAAAAAAAAGGTTTTTTTTCGTTTTTTTGCGTTAATTTTAGTTTATTAATATTAATCTTTTTTTAAAATACACTAATACAAGAGATGATGTAGTGACATGTCTAAGTCAAATTCCACGTGAGAAATGGACCAGAGCGTATTGCCCTACCACGAGGTATGATTATATGACCTCAAATAGTGCGGAGTCCATGAATGTTGTATCAAATAAAGCAAGGAATTTGCCTATATTACTACTTCTTGAGTTCTTTCGCGCACTTATGCAGAAATGGTTTTACAAACGGCGGATGGCTGCAGGTATGGTTATGTTTAATTTTAAATTATATGATAAATGTCATATATAATAATATATGTTTGTTTTAACAGAAAAAAGTACAACAATACTTACGAAGTGGGCTGAATATATGGTTAAAAAAATAAAGAGGGGATTCAAGGATGGTCGGTATCCGGTGTTGACAATACAACATATCAAGTGCATGACTTCAAAAGCGGCGATATAGTGAATTTGAGGGAAAAGACTTGTTCTTGTAGATATTGGCAACTAACTGGTTTGCCATGTGGTCATGTGATAATGGTTTTAACGCACTTGAAAAATGATCATTGTGGGCATATGGCTATAGATGCTTATAAATTTGAAACATATCGAAGAACGTACGAGCATGCCGTATACCCTCTTTCAGAACTTAGTGATTGGGAGGTTCCAGATGACCTTATGGTTGTTAACCCTCCTGTGATGGAAATACGTCAATCCGGTAGACCAAAAAACACCAATCGTATTCCATCTCAAGGCGAGGAACCAAAAATAAGAAGGTGTACTAGATGCCATAACACAACTCATAATGCAAGGACGTGTAAGGAAATCGTTCCAAAGAACCAAAGTAAAACTAAAAAACGTACCGGGGCGTTAGGGAGTGGGAAAAAAGGGACAGAAGAGGAACCGATGCAAGCGACCGAAAACCAATGGACGCAGCATACCGAACAACAATGGCAACAGCAGCCAGACAACCAATAGACATAACAGACCGAACATCAATGGCAGCAGCATCCAGACAACCAATGGACACAACAGACCGAATATCAATGGTAGCAGGAGCCACATAACCAATGGACGCAAGAGACCGAATACCAACCGCAGGAAGAGCCACATAACCAATGGCAGGGTTGCACCGAGTACCAATGGCAGCAAGAGCCAGATAACCAATGGACTCAAGAGACAGTAAACCTAGGGACACACGCAACAGATAACCCATGGACGGAATACGAAAACAGATCAATGTTTCCCTGGTTCGATTTGAATGAATGAAGTTTATTTCAAAGTATGTTTATTATGAAGGTTGTATGTTTATGTTTTCTAATGTATGTTTTGTAACCTATAAAAAACATGGAATATTTGTATAATTTTAATTAGGTTATTTATATGCACCGGTTTGTATTACATTATTTATATGTATTTGGTTTGTATTAGTGTATTTTAAAAAAAATTAATATTAATAAACTAAAATTAACGCAAAAAAACGAAAAAAAAACCTTTTTTGTCAAATTTTTTACATAATGTATTAGTGTATTTAAAAAAATTAAACTAAAATTAACGCAAAAAATGAAAAAAAAAGTAAAAAAATAAAAAAAAACAACATTCCGCAGAGGTGTAGCTGATGAGTTTTGAGCACTACATCATTCCTATGGTGTACATGCAAACCCTAATAGCTTTTGGATCTAGTTTGTCTAATGAACATGCAATTGAATATCCAAAGCTATAAACCCTAGATCTAGCATACAATTAATCATATTAACATAAAATAGGGTTTAGATCTAACCTTTGATTGTTATGTAGCAATAACATGATGGATTTTATACATACAATCCTATGTGTGCATGCAACCCTAGATTCGGATCTATGTTTTCACTATTAGTTATACAACTTTATGAACACAAAAGAACCCTAGCATGCATCTACTATTTTCGAAATTGACATAGGAGAATAGAATACATACCTTTTGTTGTTATGTAGTAATAACAACTAGTTCCTTGAGTTTCCTTAGCTCTTGAAAGCAAGTACCACAAGTGTAGTACCTCTAATGGCTCACAAACACACTTTGAGTGAGAAGATGAATATGAGAAAGAGGAGGAAGGGTACTAAGCTCCAAAATTCGGGCCTAGTAGGGTTTTCCCAAGGAGTGGTCAAATTCTAGTGCCTTAAGGTGCTATTTATACTTGAGGCTAGCTAGGGTTTCAAGGTGGAAACCCTAATCCCTTAGCTTAGGGCCTAAGCAAGTCCATGAACTCCTTTCCTTAAGCCCTTGGACGAAAACTCCTAGATCCTTCTAGGATTTTCGTTCAAGCCTTAATAAAGGTGATCCAATAGCCCAAAGTCTCAACTATCAAATAATTACAAAACAACCCCTGTACTTTTAATTAATTCCTTTAATCCCGAAATTAATTCCTAATTAATTTCTGATTAAATACTAATTAATAATACGATTCCAAATTAATATATTATTCATATAATATATTAACAAATCATATTTATACCCCAATTTATTATTCTTAACAATAAACCGGCCTCTCTCCTCAACAGTCATCCTGTCTAGTCACCAGTGTGAAGGCAACCCAAAAGGACCATGCTCACAATCGGGTCAAGTACATACCAAAATAGTTATGGACTTAGACACTAATCCAACATAACAATCAATTCCTTGGCTTCAGAAAGCTTAGTGTCTCAAGTGTTGCACCTCTAATGGAGTCACAAACACCACTAAGCAACTAGATGAAGAAGAAAGAGAATGAGAACTCTAAAAACGTCCAGAAACCCTCTTGAAAAGGTTGGCCACGTTTTTGGGGCTCAAGGGGTTCTTTATATACTTAGGCTATTAGGGTTTTGAACTTAGGAAACCCTAATCTGACTGCTTAGGCCCTAAGCAGCCCATGGACCCCTTTAGAATATCCCTTGGACGAATTCCTAATGGGCCCATAGAATTCGTCCAACCTATTATTCTTAGGTGATCCATAGCCCAATTGTAATTATCTTATAATTACAACTCCAGTCCCCTAAGTTTAATTAATCTCTTTTAGCCACTAAATTAATTCTTAATTAATTCTTGACTAATATTAATTAAACAATATGATTTCTCATTTAATATATTATTCTCATAATATATTAATAAATCATAATTAAACCTTTCTCTTCTTAATTCATCCTACAAATTGCTATGGTGAAGGCAACCCTAAAGGACCATGCTCACAATCGGGTCAAGTACATACCAAAATAGTTATGGACTTAGACACTAATCCAACAGTTGCAACATCCGCAGAGGACTTAATAGATCCGCAGAAGGTGCTCTGCGGATCCTTTGGTCATTTTCTGAAATGTGTTTTTTCTTGGTTATTTTCTTCAAATCACATTTTACTTTTTGTTATTACCCAAATTTTCTCATCTAATATTACACAATAGAAGTCTATCTAATCTAATATCCATATACACGTCAGCCATCTACAAAAAACTAACGCACTACTTTTTCAAAACAAAAGGCTACGCGCCTCTTTTGGCTGTTAAGAAGCCACGCAGCATATAAACCTTTTTTTTTTTTTTCAAACCCTCACGTATATGAAACTTTTAATTTAAAGCTTTCAATTTTATAATATATATATATATATATATATATATATTATTAAACCTTGACGTAAATTATTTTTATTTACTATAATCTTAATAATAAAGTATTTTCCAATAACTTCTATTTAATTTATATTATATTGAAGCAAAATAGAAATAAAATATTTTGTGATATCAACTAAGTTTTAATTAATATTTTGTGATATCACCGTTCATTGATTCTTTGTCCTTTCCAATTTTTTAATATATATTTTATTTTTATTTGTTTGTTACATATCCTTTTAATTACCAAAATACAAAATATCAACTTATTTAATAATATTAAATTTTAATTTGCAAAAAATAAAGGATCAATTTATTTAATAATATTAAATTAATTATCTAAATTATTTAAAATCATTATTTATTAATATTATAATTTATTATTTTATTTATATTTTTTTATTTAATTATTTTTTTAAATTTTCTTTCCGTTTTATTCGAATATGTAGATATAATGTTTTTTATTTATTTTTTGATGTTTTGTTTGTTTATTTTTTTTTTTTAACTTTTTGATTATCTTGTTCGTTTATATTATTTGATTTTAACTTTTTGACGTTTTTTCCGTTTATTCGAAACTCGCTCTTAACAAAATCAAATCATTTGAATTTGAAACTTTTTTTACAGCTCATGAATTATTTTTATAAAGTGTCTTTTTTTGTGTGAAAAAAATGTAACAAATATATGTTCAAACGTTGTAAAAAGTTTAAAGAAAAGTTGAAAAAGTAAAAAAAAAACTATAAACAATATGACGGCGGTATCGGCGTATCGCCTGATGGTCCGGGGATTCAGTGGTCCAACGGCGGCAACTTGGTGGTTCGGTGGTCTGGCGAAGCGACGATGAAATATAACTTCTAATATTTAGTTTTTATATGTATAATTATTTGATGTACCAAATGCCTTCTATTTCAACGTTATCGCCGGCGAAATATTTAATCAACTTTTCAATATTTTTATTTTTTATTAATTTTTTTAATTGGTTTGTAATTATATATAAATTACAAAATCATAAATTAAACCCATAAATTCTTTGAGTATTTTTCAGTAAATATAAAAATGCATTGCAATGCATGTTGTAATTTACTATATGATGATTTAATGATTTAACGTGGTATATATAGTTTGTAAAATATAATAATTTTATATATTTGTTCTTTTTAACTTATTTAAAAAAAATAAGTTTGAAATAAAATATTTAAATAACAAAAAGTAAATATAATTAATTAATTGGTAATAAAAATATAATTCTTAAATAATAAAAGTAATAATAATAATATAATAATTAAATAATAAAATATTTAAAATAATTAGGTTGTAAGATATTTATTATTAAGCATAATGATTAGGTTAAATTATATGATAATAATGATAAAAAAAAGTAGCATAGAATAGAATTGAATGTAATATAGTATGTTAGTGTTGTAGATTAGTGTGTTTGTGTATATATAGGTTAGTGTTGTAGATTGGTGTGTCCAAAATAGGACCCTTATAAAATCCGGAACAGGTATAACAACACCCTTTTCTCGTTTAGGACAAATTGAAATGCATTTTAATCATGTAATGAGAACCCTTCAAAAAAACTAGTGACTTATTGAATACGATAAAATAAGTAACCTAAATACAATTAAAACTTAATGACCCCTAGATTTGAGAAATTGAAATGCACTTTAATGATGTAATAAGAACCCTGAAAAAAAAAAGAACCAGTGACCTATCAAATACGATTAAAATTAGTAACCTACCTAATACAATTAAAACTTAATGACCCCTGGATTTGAGATTTGAGGTGGGTGGGTTGCAATGTTGCATAATATCTCAATTGTTTTCAAACCCAACATGATATGAATATTAAGAACATGTTAAAATTATGGAACAAAGTTATAGATAGAATTAAAAATACTGTTGATCATTGAACTGATTGATTGTCGATAATATTGCTTATTTAACTCGTGTTCGTCATTATTTTGTAGTAACACTCTTTTCATCATAACTTATCTTCTAAAAACGGACCGACCAATTGCCCTTAAACACCCAAATTGACAACTTTAACAAGCAAGTGTCGCACATGGACATGGAAAGTTTTTGACTTGTCCTTTGAGGCTAAGAGTCGCACATTTATATCGTTATAATTAAAGATGGCTGAAATGAATAAAAATTAAATAATGAGAATAATAAGATATTAGGCTTCATATTTGATCATTTTTTATAAATGGCTAACACACACCCACTAAACCTTACTCATAAATTATTCATTGTATTCATCACGAGACATGAACTCTAAATCCTTTAGGAAAATGACACATTTTAATACATTGATACCGCTAGACCAAATGTCATTTTGTTACAATTGATCATCTAATATGTGGAAACCGGTGGTTTAAAATGGTTTCCCATGTCTCTAATAACAGTTGCAATGTTTTGTTTTTTATATCAAATAGTACAAAGCATAAAAGTGTGTGATAGTTGCAACTTCAACATGAAGTCACACAGAAACCTTAATTCGTTAAGTTTATTAAATGTTTTTGGTAAGATTGTATTTTTTTTGTTTGACAAAAATGGTGTTTGGGTATGAGTTGATAGAAGCCTGTTTGAGAGGGCTAGTCTCCCAAGAATCAGAGAAGAAACACAAAAGATTTGAAGCAATTTTCTTGATCATATTTTTCAAAAGAAAGTACAATGCAATGCATAAATAAAACTACTAGCTAGAAAACGGGAAACATGAGATAATGAGAAGAAACGTGAACTATGACCAGTTCTTTGAAGAACGTGGTCTCCTACGTGATGCAAACAAGGAATAATGAAAACTAGGGTTACTGTCTACTTTATTCACGAATGGGATGTCTAGTCTTTCATTTGCGCTTTGTGTTGGGCTCTTCAGGTAGAGTTGGGGCTGAATCATTTGGGCTCGTATCAATACCCCTCCCATGAGAATGGACCTTGTCCTCAAGGTCTAAAACCTGGTGCTGCAGTTGGACAAAACGGGAATGGAAGTGAGCCTTGCAAAGTGATGATACTGCTGCCATGCCGAAAGGTAAGTGAACGAACTAAAAAGTCAACTGTTATAGGACCCAAGGAACGTAACCAATCGAACCCGAGAATGACATCGAAGCCTTTGAATGGTAAAACAAACAACTTGACCTTAAATGCAGCCTCGTTGAGTGTGAGGGGAACGTCTGTGCAATAGCCGGTGCAAAGGAGTGGGTCGTCATTGCCAATGAGGACCGGAAAGGGTGATGCAGTCTGGACTAGAAGGTTCAATTGAGCAGCTACTCCGGGATGAATCAGGTTATGAGTGCTGCCGGAATCAACGAGAATTTGAAGCGGTTGATGGTTGACAAAGCATGTGAGACGTAAGGCGGTTGTGGGTGCAATGCCATAAAACGTTGCTGGGGATAAAGCGAGAAAGTGTGGAAGGTTTGTTGCCTCTTCCATAACAGTAACCTATGGTTGTGTAGGAGGGTGAGGTACGTTCAAGTCATTATCGACTATGAGCAGGAACTGTGGTGGATCACATTTGTGTTCGGGGTGGTACTTTGCAGGACAACGAAAGCAAAGACCCAAGGCACGACGTTGTTGTAGTTGCTCGGGTGACAAGCGGGCAGTAGGGAGGGTGGTGGTTGCAGTGACCGACGCCGGCAAAAGTGAGAGGGTGCGTGGCAACTGGGGTGAAGAGGTGGCTGATTGGACTTCAGTGGGAAACAATGTGAAAATGGATGGAGAAACTGCGGAACACCCCATCTTGTCTTCAATTAATTTAGACAACCCATAAGCTTGATGTAGGATAGTGGGGCATAGTACCGCTAGTTCGATTTGGATTTCCTGTGTAAGACCTGAGATATAGCAATTAAGGAGAGCCTCATTCGAGATTCCGATGAACCGGTTACACAATTTCTCAAACGCAGCTTGGTACGCGGTGGCAGTGGTTAGTTGTTTGAGTTTGAAGAGGGAGGCTTGGTGGTTTTCATAATCGGATGGACCGAACCGGAGTTCGAGAGCCCGGGAAAATTCTGGCCATGTACCGAGAAGTTGGTTGTTGGCAAGGTACTTATACCAACTCAAGGCATCTCCAATGAAGTAAAATTGGGCCAAAGAGAGACGTTGTGGTGGTGAAACGGAGTAATAGGTGAAGTAGTTTTCTGCTTGAAAAAGCCAATCAAGGGGATTGGTGTTGGATTAGTGTCTAAGTCCATAACTATTTTGGTATGTACTTGACCCGATTATGAGCATGGTCCTTTTGAGTTGCCTACACCACAGCAATATGTAGGATGAATTAAGGAGAGAAAGGTTTAATTATGATTTATTAATATATTATAAGAATAATATATTAAAGGAGAAATCATATTGTTTAATTAATATTAGTCAAGAATTGATTAAGAATTAATTTTGTGACTAAAAGAGATTAATTAAACTTAGGGGACTGGAATTGTAATTATAGGATAATTGCAATTGGGCTATGGATCACCTTGGAATAATAGGTTGGACGAATTCTATGGAGAAGCCCATTAAAAATCATCCAAGGCATGTTCCAGAAGGGGTCCATGGGCTGCTTAGGGCTTAAGCAGTCAAATTAGGGTTTCCTTGTTGGATAACCCTAATAGCCTAAGTATATAAGGAACCCTTGGGCACCAAAAACGTGGCTAACACTTGGATTAGGGTTTCCAACCGTTTTTGGTGCTTCTCCTCTCTTCTCTCCTTCATCCAATTGCTTAGTGGTGTTTGTGACTCCATTAGAGGTGCAACACTTGAGGCACTAAGCTTTCTGAAGCCAATCAAAGCAAGGAATTGACTGTTATTACTATATAACAATCAAAGGTAATTACTAAACCCTTATTTCAGTTCTTATATGATAGATCTAGGGTATATAGCTTTGGAAATTCAATTGCATGTTCATTAGACAAACTAGATCCAAAAGCTATTAGGGTTTGCATGTACACCATAGGAATGATGTATTGCTCAAAACCCATCAGTGGTATCAGAGACCAGGGCTGTTTGTTAGTTAATTTGATGCTTACTTGATCGAAAATTGGCTGAAAAACGAATTTTTTTGAATTTTGGGGCTGGACTCGCCGAGTCCATGACTGAACTCGCCGAGTCCACTAGGTACTCGACGAGTCCAGTGCTGACTCGACGAGTCAGCGAGTCTGTGATGAACCAAAGAATCGAGTAATGAATTAATCAGAGTATGAATTCAAGTAAGAGTGCAAGATTTGAACACGGAATGTAAATATGATCTGTTATGCTCTATTACGCTTTCGAATTCTTTACAGAGTACAAGAGACAAGTCTGTAAAAGTTCTTTTTTAACTCTAGTAAATAACCCTATTTATAGGGAACTGAAAGCGTACAAAAAATATACTAAGGCATAGACACTAAAGCTTCGAATATAAGTGCCCTAGTAAAATACATTACAAAATATTCGAAGAGTCCAAAACATACTTCGACTAATTACAACAATTCGACCCTTACAATCTCCCCCTTTGTAATCATAGTCGAAGTCTTCAATTTGTAAGAAGCATGATGGAATACAGCAACACTCTTCGAATCTCCGTGTACCAGGAGATAATCTTCTTCAGCTCTTTCTTGTCACCTTCATTGTTCTTCTTGCAATGATTCATACGAACAATTAAGTTCGTATACTGTGACGTTGAATACCTCTCCACTTCACTTGCTTGGAATAAAAACCGTTTAGACTTTCCAGCTTTGTCTTTTCCTGCGAAGACCAAACCAAAAGGCTTTAGGCAAATTTCACCATCAGCATACTTCTTCAAATCTGCCTGAGTCTTCGTAGGAGCCATCGGTGCTTTTATTTCCATTCCCATTGGCAGTAGCTAACTCCACATCTGTTAGTGTCAATCACTCATAATAATTTTCGATAAAAATCTTGATGTGAGCAACTCCAAGCTTGAATTCATCTGGTTCAGTGTTTTGAAGGAATGAAAATGATTTGTCTTTTAAGAGCAAAGCAACTTGTATGAGATCATACAAGTTCATCAAAGGAAAATCAGCAATCGTAAATTCGCAAATCTTTCCATTTGCCCTGACAACCACATACTTAACATTCTGGACTGTGTTTTCGAAAATTACATCCTTCTTCATACTGATCACTTTCTTGATTTTAATCAATGACCATACTTCCTCAGGGGCTTTTCCAAGAACAGCATGAAAACGAATTTTCATGTGTGTAGCTTCATCTTTATTTTTAAAATTCCCTTCTGCTTTGAACTGAGGCATGATAAACATCATTTCGTTTATGGGAAAATCCAGCTGGCTTGCATCAGTGTTTGTGACCAAATAGCTCTGCTTTGGTTTCTTTTCGAATGTATACATGTGATTGAATGCAACCTTGGCCTCGATTGTTTCGTAATTATAATGTTTGGCTGGATCACCTTTATTTATTCCCTTCGGATCACTAGCTCGTTGAGTCATAATGCTTTGGATAATCCTCAGTTTTTCAATTTCAGCTTCTGCTTCAGCCTTCTTTTCTTCTTTCGATTTTTCCACAAGAATTGATTTCCCTTTATCTTTCAAGGCTGGATTATCAATTGTTTCTTTTGGATTCGAACCACTCCCACCAGTCTCCGAAGATTTACCAATCACAATTCCTTTCGAAATTGGTCTTGCAATTGGTATTGTTGTTACGACTGTTGACATCACCTGTTCAGCAGAAACAGTTATTGGTTTTGTTGTAGGGATTTTCGAAGAAAAAACTTTTCCCACCACTTCCGCATCCTTACCACTAGCCTTCGTCTCAGTAGTTTTTCTTTCTCCCCCTTGCACCCCTGTGAAAACAGGCGGGGCATTTGTTGTTGGAAGAAGGCTTGATATGCGAAAGAGAGGAGCAAGTTGTTTGTTGAGAATGGCTTCGAATTGTATAAACTTCTGAGATAAAAATTCAGGAGTAATCAATGAAGAAGACATTGGCCTATCAGAAATCTCCTTTAACTCCTTGAGCAACTTAAGCACCTCCTCAAAGCTTGTACTTTCGGATGTTGAAAGTTGAGTAATTTGAGGACTCAAATTTTCATATAACTTAACAAATCGAGTGACTGCGTCACAAATGATATCAACTTTTTGATGCAATGATGCATAGTCATGTTGAACAGTTGCTATTTCTCTTTTCATATCTTCACGAAGTTCGTGAATTTGCAAGTTTACATCCTCTCGAACTTTCTTCACATCTTGAATAAAAAGAACGTGTCTTTCCTTTGCAACATTCTTCAACTCTCTCACATCACCAGTAAATTTCGAATTTTGAGAATTGATCCGAAGTTCATTGTTTTGATCATTATGATCAATCTTCTCCAAGACTCGAGATTCAGAATCTTTAAGCATCCCCGATACTTGACTGATGATTCTGGATTCAAACACCTTCAGCAATGAATCAACTTCAAGACTTGAAATAGACGAACCAACCCCTAGATCTGCTTGGGATTGAATGACAGAATTCAACTTTTGATTTAAAATCTTGAACTGCTTCATGGTCATCAGCATGTGATCTGGAAACTGCTCTTCTTCTTCATGAAACTCCAAATCTTCAAACATTCCGCCAAACCCCTCATTATCAGTCTCTGTTTCCATACAAACAGTTTCTTCAACAGGTGAAGTTGGTTTGGGTGGCTCAGTAGATTGAGAAGAAAAAATAGAAGTAAATGGTTGATCAAGAATGTGTTCGAATGTTGGGGAATCTGTTGTTGAAGTAGGAGGAGCAGAAGTAGATGGACCTGCAGATTCATTCTTCGAACCTCCTTCACCCATATCGACATTTGCATCCGTATCAGATACGTGTGCAGGGATGCCTGAAGTTCGAACCTCCTCAGGAACTGATTTGGCAATCGAAACTTCGGGTGGTATGACAACTGTCTTCTCAGGAGTAGAACTTTCTGTGATAAGATTAAACTCTGGAGTTTTTGGAATTCTTTCACCTTCATCTTCGGTTGACTCAATAGAAATCACAAGTTTGCGAGTCTTCTTCTTCTTCTTCTTCGACAAACGTTTTGCCATATCTTCAGCCCTTCGTTTCTTTGACACAGGAGAAACAGGTGCTCGCACTTCCCTAATTAAAACGCATTGATGAGTGATTTGAGGCTTTCGAATCATTTGTTGTGTGGGAGACTTGCGTTTGTAGGAAGACTTCATTTTAATTCTTCAAAACATTCCAGTCTTTGAAGGAATGATAACATTTTCTTGTGTTTCCTTAAGAATGGACCCAACCACTTGAGTCTCAGCAACAGATACTTCAACAGCTTCAGGCTTCTTCTTAGGAGATTTCGAAGATTTTGACTCAGTTTCATTCTTCTTCGTCTTCTTGGATTTTGTATCTTCTCTATCCAAGAGTATGCCAGTTTCAATTGTTGTATCGATGGTCTGCAAATATGCCACCAAGACAGAGTTCGAAGGATCAACTCTTTTAAGCATTGCATCGGGAATACGAGCCACTGATGGAAAAATATCAGCATTGTCTGTAACATCCTTCGGATAGTGGTATGGTTGAAAATCTGCTCTTTCTTCATCATCGGGTACTAAAATACCTTCCTTATTGTAGAAATGTTGCAAGATCAAGCTCCAGTATCTTGCACACGAAATGCCATGAATGGCATTTGTATGTTCTACACCCTTTTGAAATTCCTTCCATAATTGAGTAGAATAGTCCACTTGAATATCATAATATATGCCAGCAACCATGGCATAAACTTCCATCCTTCCTTTATCAAGACCAGCGGATCGCCCAGTCAAACATCTTAGAAAAAATCCAAATAAAAAATTCCAGATTCTTGGAAGTCCAGATTTCTTAAAATCACTAATCTTGGACAATGGTGGCTGATATCCCATCTCATTGAACATGTGAACGATTTGTGGAAAAGTAAATGAAACATATGGAGGCGAATTCGGAATATCAAGAATTTGGCAAAATAGTTTCTTGGTTAGCCTGACCTTTTTATCGTTCACCAGATGAAATGTAATCGTATCAGATGCTTTGTTGTATGTTGCAGTCGATCCTGCTTGAGAAAGCCAGGACAATGGAACAGAGAAAGAGTTGAACATCGCTTTAGCAATTGGTATTGTTGTTACGACTGTTGACATCACCTGTTCAGCAGAAACAGTTATTGGTTTTGTTGTAGGGATTTTCGAAGAAAAAACTTTTCCCACCACTTCCGCATCCTTACCACTAGCCTTCGTCTCAGTAGTTTTTCTTTCTCCCCCTTGCACCCCTGTGAAAACAGGCGGGGCATTTGTTGTTGGAAGAAGGCTTGATATGCGAAAGAGAGGAGCAAGTTGTTTGTTGAGAATGGCTTCGAATTGTATAAACTTCTGAGATAAAAATTCAGGAGTAATCAATGAAGAAGACATTGGCCTATCAGAAATCTCCTTTAACTCCTTGAGCAACTTAAGCACCTCCTCAAAGCTTGTACTTTCGGATGTTGAAAGTTGAGTAATTTGAGGACTCAAATTTTCATATAACTTAACAAATCGAGTGACTGCGTCACAAATGATATCAACTTTTTGATGCAATGATGCATAGTCATGTTGAACAGTTGCTATTTCTCTTTTCATATCTTCACGAAGTTCGTGAATTTGCAAGTTTACATCCTCTCGAACTTTCTTCACATCTTGAATAAAAAGAACGTGTCTTTCCTTTGCAACATTCTTCAACTCTCTCACATCACCAGTAAATTTCGAATTTTGAGAATTGATCCGAAGTTCATTGTTTTGATCATTATGATCAATCTTCTCCAAGACTCGAGATTCAGAATCTTTAAGCATCCCCGATACTTGACTGATGATTCTGGATTCAAACACCTTCAGCAATGAATCAACTTCAAGACTTGAAATAGACGAACCAACCCCTAGATCTGCTTGGGATTGAATGACAGAATTCAACTTTTGATTTAAAATCTTGAACTGCTTCATGGTCATCAGCATGTGATCTGGAAACTGCTCTTCTTCTTCATGAAACTCCAAATCTTCAAACATTCCGCCAAACCCCTCATTATCAGTCTCTGTTTCCATACAAACAGTTTCTTCAACAGGTGAAGTTGGTTTGGGTGGCTCAGTAGATTGAGAAGAAAAAATAGAAGTAAATGGTTGATCAAGAATGTGTTCGAATGTTGGGGAATCTGTTGTTGAAGTAGGAGGAGCAGAAGTAGATGGACCTGCAGATTCATTCTTCGAACCTCCTTCACCCATATCGACATTTGCATCCGTATCAGATACGTGTGCAGGGATGCCTGAAGTTCGAACCTCCTCAGGAACTGATTTGGCAATCGAAACTTCGGGTGGTATGACAACTGTCTTCTCAGGAGTAGAACTTTCTGTGATAAGATTAAACTCTGGAGTTTTTGGAATTCTTTCACCTTCATCTTCGGTTGACTCAATAGAAATCACAAGTTTGCGAGTCTTCTTCTTCTTCTTCTTCGACAAACGTTTTGCCATATCTTCAGCCCTTCGTTTCTTTGACACAGGAGAAACAGGTGCTCGCACTTCCCTAATTAAAACGCATTGATGAGTGATTTGAGGCTTTCGAATCATTTGTTGTGTGGGAGACTTGCGTTTGTAGGAAGACTTCATTTTAATTCTTCAAAACATTCCAGTCTTTGAAGGAATGATAACATTTTCTTGTGTTTCCTTAAGAATGGACCCAACCACTTGAGTCTCAGCAACAGATACTTCAACAGCTTCAGGCTTCTTCTTAGGAGATTTCGAAGATTTTGACTCAGTTTCATTCTTCTTCGTCTTCTTGGATTTTGTATCTTCTCTATCCAAGAGTATGCCAGTTTCAATTGTTGTATCGATGGTCTGCAAATATGCCACCAAGACAGAGTTCGAAGGATCAACTCTTTTAAGCATTGCATCGGGAATACGAGCCACTGATGGAAAAATATCAGCATTGTCTGTAACATCCTTCGGATAGTGGTATGGTTGAAAATCTGCTCTTTCTTCATCATCGGGTACTAAAATACCTTCCTTATTGTAGAAATGTTGCAAGATCAAGCTCCAGTATCTTGCACACGAAATGCCATGAATGGCATTTGTATGTTCTACACCCTTTTGAAATTCCTTCCATAATTGAGTAGAATAGTCCACTTGAATATCATAATATATGCCAGCAACCATGGCATAAACTTCCATCCTTCCTTTATCAAGACCAGCGGATCGCCCAGTCAAACATCTTAGAAAAAATCCAAATAAAAAATTCCAGATTCTTGGAAGTCCAGATTTCTTAAAATCACTAATCTTGGACAATGGTGGCTGATATCCCATCTCATTGAACATGTGAACGATTTGTGGAAAAGTAAATGAAACATATGGAGGCGAATTCGGAATATCAAGAATTTGGCAAAATAGTTTCTTGGTTAGCCTGACCTTTTTATCGTTCACCAGATGAAATGTAATCGTATCAGATGCTTTGTTGTATGTTGCAGTCGATCCTGCTTGAGAAAGCCAGGACAATGGAACAGAGAAAGAGTTGAACATCGCTTTAGCCAAAACCGAGTTCTTCAAAGCAACTATGAGCATCTTTAATTCTTCCGGATACTGAGAAACTTCACCCTCCAAGTAGTAGTTTGTTTCTTGAATCTTCATTAATGGTAATGAAGAGGCATATTCAGTTGTATGAGAATCAACATGAGCAGAAGTCGCCATTGTTAGGGTTTAAAGAAGATGATGAATAGAGAATTTTGGGAAATTTGCTTTTTTATCGCGTAAACGGACAATGAACCCTTGAATCCCCTTTTATATGTAACCCTGAAATTTGAATTTGAAGCGGGATGTGTATTTAATGAAATCCGACGTGGCACCTTGAAAGTCGAACCATTACTGCTGAAAAGTAGCCATGCGTCAAAAATTAGTTGTCATATCACCTTGAAAACCAGACAGAATACCATACGTCATTTAAAAAACAGCCTGTCTTGTGATCACCGAGAGTATTGTAACCGTCAGAACCCTTCAAATGGAAGCAAGGCTCTTTCACTTTTGGGATGAAAAGCAAAGTCATATGCCAGAAGTTCGAAATCATCAGCCTGGGTTGGTATTACTCAGAACCTCAAGGATTTCGTGAGTGCTGTGTTCCAAAGAATAGAGACGTGAAACAAATATAAGAAAAATATGGGATAGTGTGATGTCAAATTATTGACACAAAAGCAAATTCAATCCCGGGCAAAGATTACTTCATTAATCATTAAGAGAAATGATCAATAGCTTGTGTGGGTTCCCGTGAATTACAATCGAATACTTGTTGATAAGTATCGAAGGGCTTCTTTTATAATGCTTCGTGGGTAGTTCAAAAAATTTCGTTACATGTCAACCTAAACATAAGGTGAGAAATTGTAACAGAAATTACTTGTTTGACCAGTATAGTCAGTGACAAGTTGGCGTTGAAAATTTTTGAAATAACTAGGACATTCGAATGAAACTCACACGGAAATCATATTCAAGAAAAAATTTATATGCTGGATCTTGTTGGGTAACAAACATCGTGGGTTTCAAATGTTTGATCAAGACCACTCATGCGAAATGAATAAGATTTGGAGTTTCGAATCTTGGAACAGAAACAAAAGTTTCGTGAAAATCTGGAACTTAGTTCCCCGTCAATTCCTTAAAAGTTAATGAAAATTGGGTTTCACTTTCATCACGGTCTCATGATGTCAGATCATAAACACAGAGTTTTGATATATCTAAGTCTCGATGGGTTTGATCAGAGACCTCTCGGACATATGTCTTCGTGTGTGATCGTGTAAGAACTTTATGGATGAAAAAGATTGATTTAAGACACGAAAAGTACCTCTGTTATGTTTGGACCAAACATTAAACTCTTAAATCATTTTGAGAAGAGTAAGGTAGGTCAAAGACTAATGTGAATATAAGCCTGATTGGGAAGAAATCTTCGTATGAATAATTTCATTAAGGCTTTCGTACACACACATTGAGTCATGGAGGCTTTGGTCAACATGCAGCAGCATGCTTCTAGGGACAACCTAACTAATTCGAATGATGAAAAATTTATCAATTCATACGAAAAATGTACCTTACCCTAGTACTGCAAGCGTAATTCCCTCTGAATTTGCATGATAATCTACAACAACATACTAAAAAGAAATAAGAATCAAAATATTTTTGTTGTTTTGATTTTTCGAAAATAAAGACAAAACAAACTAAAATCTTTTTGGATTTTTGAATTTTCGAAAATTAAGACAAAACAAACTAAAATCTTTTTGGATTTTTGAATTTTCGAAAATTGAATTACAAAACAAAATAAAATCTTTTTGGATTTTTGAATTTTCGAAAATTGAATTACAAAACAAAATAAAATCTTTTTGGATTTTTGAATTTTCGAAAATTGAATTACAAAACAAAATAAAATCTTTTTGGATTTTTGAATTTTCGAAAATAAACAATACTTGTTGTAAATATGCGAAATTTTATCATCCCCTTTTAAGTAACAAATGTATGAATTCGAAGAGATCGAAGCATTGACTATGAACAGTAACAGCTGAATCAACCCTTAAAATAAGTAACAAATGTGCGAATTCGAAGGGGTCGAAGCGTTGACTATGAACAGTAACATCTGAATGCTGAATGACTTTGCCTTATCTTTTATTAAGCGCCTCTGATTCATTCCTTATCATGCATCATTCTTCTTTTTCGCATGGAACAGAATTTCCATCGATCATTCCAAGTCCCTCTATAATTCTTACAAAGGATTTTTCATCTAAAGGTTTCGTGAAAATATCAGCTAACTGATCAGTTGTTTTCACGAAATGTACTTCAATATTCCCATCCTCCACGTGATCCTTGATAAAATGATAACGAAGAGCTATATGTTTAGTCTTCGAATGCTGCACAGGATTATGACAAATTCTTATCGCACTTTGAGAATCACAATATAATGGAATTTTTTTCATATTTATTGCATAATCACGCAATTGACTTTGGATCCATATTATTTGTGAAGTGCAAGCAGCAGCAGCCACATATTCTGCTTCAGCTGTTGAGATTGATACGCATGTTTGCTTTTTCGACTGCCAGCTCACCAATTTGCCATCGAGAAATTGACATCCACCACTTGTGCTTTTTTGATCAAGATTACAACCACCCAAGTCTGCATCCGAATATGCTTGAACAAAGAACCCAGTGTTCGAAGGATACCACAATCCTAACGAAATTGTTCCTTTGAGATAACAAAATATATTCTTCACAGCAGTGAGATGTGGTTCTCGTGGATTTGACTGATACCTTGCACAATTACACACAGAAAACATGATATCAGGTCTACTTGCAGTAAGATAAAGTAATGAACCAATCATGCTTCTGTAAAGAGTTAAGTCAACTGCAGGTTTATCTAACGAAGGTGTTAATTTTATGCCAGTTGCCATTGGAACTTGTAACTTCGTGCTATTCGTCAATCCAAACTTTTCCAGCAAATTCTTCATATATTTTTCTTGATTGATAAAAATTCCTTCTCTATTTTGACGAATATTCAAACCAAGAAAATTATTGATTTTTCCCATCATGCTCATTTCGAACTTACTCTTCATCAAATCTTCGAATTCTCTAGACAAAGCAGGGTCAGTTGAGCCAAAAATAATATCATCAACATAAATTTGAACAAGCATTAGATGATTCCCCACTTTATTTCGAAATAATGTGGGATCAACTGATCCTTGTTTAAATTTAGATTGTTTCAAAAATGAGGTTAGAGTTGCATACCATGCTCGTGGTGCTTGTTTCAAACCATAAACTGCCTTATCTAAAATATAAACATGATTTGGAAATTCTTCGTTAATGAAACCTGGGGGTTGTTCCACATATACTGTTTCTTCAAGCTCTCCATTTAGAAATGCACACTTCACGTCTATTTGATAAACATCAAAGTCCTTGTGAGCTGCATAAGCCAGAAATATACGAACCGCCTCGAGTCTTGAGACAGGGGCAAAAGTTTCTTCATAGTCGATTCCTTCTTGTTGTGAATATCCTTTGACAACAAGTCTGGCTTTGTTTCGAACAATATTTCCATCTTTGTCGGTTTTATTTTTGTAAATCCATTTTAACCCGACAATCGAAACATTTTCAGGTTTAGGAATTAATCTCCAAACCTTGTTTCGTTCGAATTCAGACAATTCAGATTGCATTGCAACAACCCAATCTGAGTGTTCCATTGCAATCTTAACTGTTTTTGGTTCAATTTTAGAGATGAAAACATTGAACATGCAAAATTCTTGATGAGTATTCAATACCTCATTCTTTGCACGAATTTGAGCTCTTGTTAAGACTCCCTCTTGTGGATTCCCAATTACTTGATCCTTCGGATGATCTTTTGTCCATTTTTCCATTGGTGGATATGCTGGATCAAATTCCAAAGGTGCATCTTTGTATATATCATCGTGTTCTGAGCCTACAATCGAACAAGCATCATCAAAATCATTATTATTTTCAATATTTTCTGAATGCTCCCCCTCAACATTATGCTCCCCCTCAACATCATCATTCATCCTTTCTTTCTCCCCCTCGAAAGAATGCATGCTGTCATCTAATGTATTCGAATCCAAGTGCTCCCCCTCCACTGAATTGTTTTGCATACTTTCGCTTTTCTCTTGAGAATTTGATGTTGAAGCATCATTAAGCTTTGTTAGTTCAGAGATTTGATTATCACTTGCATTTATTTCAGCATCAACAGCATGATCTGAAATTCCAAAAATTAAATCATAATCAATATCTAATGGTTGTGAGGATTCAGATTCATCTTGTATGTTTTTTAGAATTGGATGATTTTCAAACTGAGTTGTTGTTTGTTTAATGTAGTAATCATCAAATGTAAGATTAAAAGTTTCTTCAACTTTTCGTGTTCTTTTTACATTAGGTTTTCGATTGTTGAGAATTTCACATGGTGTAATGTTAAAACGACGATGAATAAACGATCTGTTTTGAGTGAAACATGCGGTTGATACGGCTTCAGCCCAAAGATATTGTGGAAGATTCGCATATGCCAACATAGTCCTTGCCGCTTCGCATAGAGACCTATTTCTTCGTTCAACAACACCGTTTTGTTGTTGTGTGTACGGAGATGAAAAATTATGCGAAATCCCTTTGTCCACAAAAAATGAATCAAGAACATTGTTCTTAAATTCAGTTCCATGATCACTCTTAATTTTTCGAACAATTTTCTTCAATGTTGTCTGCATCTTTTTGATACAATCGATCATGATTTGTGCAACTTCGGATTTAAGCCTGAGAAAATAAACCCACGCAAATCTGGAAAAATCATCAACAATAACTAAAATGTGTTGTTTCTTGTTGAGAGTTGAAACAGTCGAAGGACCACACAAATCAATATGTAAGAGCTCCAGAGGTGCAACAATTTTCGAATCTATTGTAATTGGATGACCTTGTTTATGTTGCTTGCCAACTTCACAAGCTGCACATAAAGAATCATTGTCAAATTTAAGTACAGGTAAACCTCTTACCAGATCTTGTACCACAAGTTTATTGATGTTTTGAAAATTGAGATGAGAAAGTCTTCGATGCCATAACCAACTTAAGTCTGCTGTTGCTTTCGAAAGAAGACATATAGCAGGTTTCCCTACTATCGGATTGATATCCAAAGTGAACATGTCACCCTTCCTTTTGGATTTCAGTAATACTTCTTTTGTGTTGACATTCGAAATTACACTCCCTTCTTCGTTAAAAAGAACTTGATTACCAGTGCCCACAACAAGTTGAGAAACACTTATCAAGTTATGTTGAAGACCTTCAACATATGCCACCCGATTCACTGTGAATTGTCCATTCGTGATCTTCCCATATCCTTTTACTTTGCATTTTTGATTGTTCCCAAACTTCACTACTCCAACATTTTTAAGACTTCGAAAATCTCGTAAATTCTCCTTCTTCCCAGTCATGTGACGAGAGCAACCACTATCGATGTACCACTTGTTATCATATTGCTCGTCACATAGTACCTACAATCAATTGAAAAATTTAGGCACCCAAGGCTTTTTGGGTCCTTGGAAATTAGATTTCAATTTCGAATGTAATGAAGAACTTTTAACCCAATCACAAACTTTGGTTTTGAGACTATCAATTAAGTTTACTTCTTCATTTAAAGGAACCGAAACATAAGTTTTTGATGGTTTCGAATGTTCACTGACATTACCCTTCGAATTCTAAGTTTGTGAATGAACATTCTTTGCTTTTATTACTGGTTTCCAAGCTTTGACTGAAATGTTCGAATCCTTAGAAGATGAACTACCATTTGATGAAGTATTCACATATTTTTCATATGCATCGTGAATTTGCTCCTTTGAATATTTATTGGACCGATACATCTTTCCTTTGCCTTCAAGCCAATGATCAATGTTCTTCCTTGAAGTCATTCCTTTTTCCTGTGAAGTTTTCATTGTTTCTTTCTTCGTATGATTAGGAAAATTTGGCTTTTGAGGAACAAAATCAACTTTTGGGTTTGTTAAAAATGATTGAGCGTATGATGAATCAACAGTTGATTTAAAATGTTGACGTTGAAAGAATTGTTGATTTGATTTAGATTTGTTTGAAAATGCTCTTGATTTATTAGTTGCTGTAACTTTCGAAAACCTTGTGTGTTTATTCACTTCAGAGCTTGAATGATTTGTATGAGATGATTGTTGAGGTTTTGTTGAAAAAGAGGAATTTTTTGCTTTGAAAACACTTTTGGTTGATTGTGATTCAGACATCTTTTGAGACTCAACATTTTGCCAAAATATTTTCTTTCTTGCTTGTCTTCTTGAAATGTTGTGTTCCTTCGAAAATTTTTCAATTTGATCTTTAAATTCCTTAGAATTGAGTTTGACAACTTTTTCATTTTCCTTTTCAACTTGATTTGAAAACACTTTTTCTAGTTTTGATTTTTCAACCCATTGTCTTTTTGGTTTTTGACGTTGGAATTCATACGAATTCTTAGTTAAGTTGTTTTCAAATGTGCTTTGATTTGAGAAAAAACGTTCTTCAGTTGTTTTTGAATTATCCTCCTCAACTAACTTCTTTAATTCTGGTTTTATATTCTCAACATTTCCAGTAGTTACGAAAACTTGATTTGGAAAAATGACATCATTTGTACATTTGAAATTCGGATAAACCACTGTATTTGTTTCAAGATAGTGTTCTCCTTTTTCATTCATAACTTTTTCGAACTTTTGTGTGTCACCATACACTTGATCAACCACCATTCGAGGAGTTTCTTCATCTTTTGTAAATTTATTTTCCTTCGAAATTTTCTCTTCATCGTCATCATCACTATCATCAGTTTGGCTGTCTTTGAGATCCACGAAGTTCATATCACAAACTTTCGGAGTTGATGGTATATCAGTTTCATTTTCAACCATCAAATCCTTAACTTTTTCTTTCCCTTTAGATGTTAAAGCAACATTAACAACAGACAACTGAGAACAATCAACATCTTCTAGTTCACTAATTTCACTAATATTGTCAGAATTATCTTCAATATCAGCAAAATTAGATTGAGAATCAGATGTTGAATTCTCAGTCTTTTTCAAAATTTGAATTTGTTCAGATTTAGTCAAAGTATCATTCACTATGTTAACTAATTCTTTCGTATCAAGATATTCATCAATTTTGACAATTCCATATTTATATCTATCATCAGGAACTTTGTCAAAACCAGCTATTATCTGCTCACAATCATACGAAATATTATCTACCTTAGCTCTTTCGAATGCTGGAAAAGGTAGTAATTTTCTATGTTGCTCTTTACTTATGTAACTTGAATGATGTAAATCAGTTAATTTGCCATATTACTAGCAGACACAACAATTGAATCAAAATAAGTAACCGTCTCATCAAAAGATATTAGTTCAGAATCATAAGCATGAGTAGGAATATTAAAAGATTCGAGAATTTTACGTACCTTTGTAGTCATTGGAGATTTGTCAGCAGCTTTGGATACGAAGCATCGTCCCCTCACTTCGAATTCCTCATCCTCTGAGTTTTCCTCCATTTTCGCATACAATGCTCCATGTGTCGGATTTCACATTTCTTCATCATCTGATCCAGATGACCAGATTTGATATGTTCCTTCTTCATCCTCATGCTCACCCTTTGCAACCAATGATAAATTCTTGGCTTTAGCACGGACCACCTCAAGCTTCTCTGCATAGTATGCCTCATCCTTCACTTTATTCTTCCTCTCATCCTTTTTTCGAAGCATACAATCATTGGCAAGATGATCCGCACCGTTGCAATAATGACAATCTATTCCAGCATCACCTTTCAGCTTCTTCTCACCCTTTCCTTCAGCTATCTTCGAATCTTGCTTCTCAACTTTCTTTTTCTCCTCAACAACATTTTTACTCGCAAAACTTCCTTTCATCTCAGCAAGCTTAGTCTTCGAATTGAACGACTTTTTGAAAAATTTCTTGACACGATTATTCGAGTAAAATGTTATTGCTTCATCATCCAAATTCATGATGAATCCTTCTTCTTCCTCAGAATCACCATTCTCAGCTTCTTTCTCCGAAATCTTTGACACAAGAGCTAATGGACCTCCCAAATTCAACTTCGATTCCTCAACAATTTCATTTACTTCAACTTCGTGTGTTTTCAACTGATTGTACAAATCATTGAGAGTTGATGTATCAAAACTTTGCTGATTCTTCACCATCATACTCACACTTCTCCATTCTTTTCGAAGCCCCATTACAAAGATGAGATTGAATTCCATTGAAGTCCTGGTAATTCCATAGCGATTGCATCGATAGATTAGCTCATTCAGATGATCATAGTAAACTTCAATTGTTTCTCCTTCTTTTTGTTTGAAGTCTTTCAGCTCAACCAAACACTGTTTAACTGAATTGATTTTTGTCTTCTCACTTCCTTGAAGTTTATCTTTCAAATTGTTCCAGATTTCCTTTGCAGTTGTACAACTCCTAACGTAATTGTACACAACTGGAGGTAAAGCACCTCGTAATTCCCTTATACACCTTTTCTCCAATTTCTTCTGACGATCACTTTGATTATCAACACCAGAACTTGTGGAAGAAGATCCGATTGGTTGAACATTCACTGGAACATTGATACTTCCAGTGATACATGTCCATAATTCTTCATCAAGACCATTCAGATAATCTTGCATCCGATCAGCCCACTGATCATAGTATTCAGGGATTAGCATTGGAATTTTGGTTGATGAACCTAGCAGATGAGAAAACGAGGTCATCGAATTGAGATTGAAACTTGCCATTGTTGTACGGAAGAAGATTTTGAGAAGTTTGAAAAGACTTGAGAATTTGAAAACAAACTAGATGAATCAAATCGAATTGACGAGAATAACACTCGATTCAACAATTCAAATGCAGAATCGAATCACAGACTAAGATCTAGACAAATTTTCACTTTCAAAAAGTGCGGAAACTTTTGAATCAAAAATTGATTCAAAAACTTTTTGAACAGCGTGAAAATCAGATCAGAGATATGATTCCTGCTCTGATACCAATTGATGAACCAAATAATCGAGTAATGAATTAATCAGAGTATGAATTCAAGTAAGAGTGCAAGATTTGAACACGGAATGTAAATATGATCTGTGATGCTCTATTACGCTTTCGAATTCTTTACAGAGTACAAGAGACAAGTCTGTAAAAGTTCTTTTTTAACTCTAGTAAATAACCCTCTTTATAGGGAACTGAAAGCGTACAAAAAATATACTAAGGCATAGACACTAAAGCTTCGAATATAAGTGCCCTAGTAAAATACATTACAAAATATTCGAAGAGTCCAAAACATACTTCGACTAATTACAACAATTCGACCCTTACAGTCTGGCAGCGTTTTTTGGCGATTTTCTTGCTGTTTTGGCTTGGGATACTTACCATAAACGTTTTTAATTCATAAAATCCGTTTTTTATTGATATTAGGTGATTATCCTTGCCAAAATAGAAGATAATTGTCAAAATTCAGATAATCTTTTGTTTTATTAGATAAAGATTGATTATTTGTAATTTAGATTTGAATTATCTTGTGAAAAAGTTTCAATATTCCCCTTTAGGTTTTATAGTTTAAATTTGAACTTAAAAGTTTTGTTTTTTGAAATTTAAATAGCTAAACCCTAATGTTTTGAAAAGTTTCAAAACTTGCCCTCAAGTTTTGGAATTTAAATTTTTTTTGATTAAAAGTTTAATTTTGAAATATTTAAATTCTAATCCCAAATGTTTTGAAAAGTTTCAAAACTTGCCCTCAAGTTTTGGAATTTAAAAGTTGATTAAAAGTTTAATTTTGAAATGTTAAATTCTAAAAATCCTCGTATTTTAAAAAGGCTCAAATTACACCCTTATGGTTTTGTTAATTAATTAAAGTGTATAATTATAAGAGAGTTAATAAATTCATAAAGTTTTGGTTTACATTTAATTAAATTGAAAGGTATAATTTATTAAATTAGACCACCTAGTATTTTAAAAGTATAAAATACACCCTTATACTATGTGTAACATTAAAAGTCTAATATTATATATGTATAAGTAAAAAGTCAGTCTTACAGTTAGTAGGCCTCATTCACGAAGCTGGTCTATAAGGGGTGTTTAAGGAAATTGCCTATAAAATGGCGATTGAATGGGTATCCACTCTTACCCACCGCACTCTTGACTAGTGGAGGGTCGTTAGCCGAACGGGTAGGATAGGACGAAACCTTCCATTATAAGTATAATGAAGTGCAAAGTAACTAAATGCTTTTACGAATTCCCAAATCATAGTTACTTTAGGCAAAATGTGAAATTATATGCTAATCCATGGAATTACACTTCGTACCCTTGTCAAACGTTAGTGGAGCGTGTGTGGTTAACCGACACACTAATTTGGGATTGACATTGGTGGCGAAGGGTGGCTCGATGTTTATCATAGATCAATGGAGCTTGTGTGGTTAACCGACACATTGATTAGGTGGTAGTAGCATTGAGTGCACCACGTAGGTTCGCATGGTTATTCACACCTTATTTGTGACCCTCGGCATCCCAGTCACAAATAGAAGGGCATAATCGAGATTAAACATGCCATTGAAAAGTTCAATGAATCTCAAAAGATCTAGGAGTTTCAATTCATTTAAAACTTAAACCTCTTTTTCGTTTTTCATGGTGGAAATTGGTAAATCGTCATTTACCTACCTTCAAATATTCTGCAACTAGATTACGACATCCCTCTTCTAGGTTGTAGAGTGTTGTGTTGGATCCTAGCCTTGATGTTTCATTTGGGTGTTACATCAAGGATTCTTATCAACTAACTTGATTTTTCTCCCGTTTTGTAGATGTCTAAATCTTACAATGGTCTTCCCAAGTCCCTTGGAACAAGCTTTCCAAATGAAGATGACGTTCCACGATACGATCAAGGAAATGAGAGTCATGCTTCACTTCCTCCACCTCCTCCAATTATTCTCCCTAACCTACAAGTTCAAAGGCTTGAAAAGTTCAAGCTCAATTAAGCCCTATTGGCAAGTAAACACGAAGATGGGAAACCTGTGTGTGCACACGTCTTGGAGATGAAGTCACACATTGACAGGTTAAGGATGTTGGGTGTCGAGATTTCAGGTGAGTTGGCTGTTGACTGGGTTCTTCAGTCGCTTCCTGAATCGTATAGTGAATTCGTAAGAGAGCACTATATGATGGTTCACGCCGTGACCCTCATTGATTTGACCTATTTGCTTATAGCTGCTGAATCAGCAATGATTTGGCGTGCTGATCAAGCAAATTTGTCTGGTGAATCAAACTCCCAAACTTCAATGGACATTGAAAATGGTGACATTGGAAATCAAGAAAAGGTAAATTCTGAGATAGTTCCTTGTGCCATTCCAAAAGAGTCCATTTGCTTCTATTGCCAAGAGAAGGGGCATTGGAGACGAAGCTGCCCTGTTTACCTGAGAGATCTGAGAGATGGGAGAGTCAAGATGTATGGCTCTACTTCAGGTAAAATCCATTAACTAACTCTATAAGTTCCTATTCTTTGATTCTTAATATGTGATGTGATAAGATTACATTTTGAAGTTTTGCAGGATCGAAGAAAAGAGAGAAAGCTTAAGGAAGAAGCGTGCTGAATCTGATCATGAAGAAATGGATTTCGATCGCATGGATTCGAAGATCAAATTTTTGAGCTGCTACTCTAGAGTTAGGATAGATTGATAAGAAATATGTAATAACATAGTTTTTCAGTTGAATTGCATTGTAAGGACAAATTTTACCGCAATAAAATAAATTTTGATTTTATCTTATTTATTTATCCTTGCAATGGTGTGTATGAAAAAATTGATGTTTAATTGTTTCTATTATTAGCAATAATGGATTTGATTCTTAATTATGTTATTTGTGGAAATGTCGAGAATTTGCCAAATAAGGGAAGATTCTCATCGCCCAAGTTTCAATTGGACAGAAACTTGGAATCATACAACTAGGTTGCGTGATGAATGAGAAACTTCATATTTGGAGATTAGACTATTTTTGACAAAGTGTCAAGAGAAGGACTAGGAGATCAAGTACACTAGGTTGTGTGTTGATCAAGTCCACCACAAGAGTGATAAAGATATTCGTCATGATTTACTAAAGTTTAGTAAATATGGTTATACTTATAAGATTAAGTATAATTCTGAGTTGACTAAAAGAGTTTCAATCAATAGCAGAACGGATAAGAAGAATCTAGTAGGCAGAAAGATAAAAGTTTCTCTATTCTAAGAAGAAGGGAAAGTAACTTTATTGTGTTTTATGATAGGTCTTAATGATTAAGAACCATGTCTCAATTGATCCTCTAAGTGAGTCTTAGTGGAATTGCATGTCTAAGAAGAGGAATCGAGAGTTGTAGAAATGGTTAAATCAAGAAGTCAATCATACTTCGTTCCAATATCAAGTCTTAGAGTCAAGATTGTGACATGAGTGACAAGTCTTAAGTAGGTTTATAACACTCGTCAAATGTGGAATTTGGAAAAGTTTTCTTATTCTTGCACATTTGAAATTGGTAAGTTGTGATGTCTTGGATAAGACAAAGACCAACCAGGACCAATTGTGTGAAGTGTTAAACTTGACAAAAGGCTACACTAACTCTTGAATATTTGTTTGTCAAGAAATGTTTCTTGACAAGAGAATCTTATATGTCAAGGAGTCAGTGGGAGTCTTAATGGTCTTGAAAAGTTTCAAGAACAAATCAAGATTAAACCTAGTTGACCATCACTAGCACACGACTTGAGGTTTAAAGCCTATCGTGGATGACATACTCTTTTTCTGTGCCATTCCAATTGAGTTAATTATGCATGTGAGTTATATGAGTTCTCATTTGAATGCATAAAGACAAAGCACCTTGATCAATGGAAAGTACATTGATATGAAAGGGTGAGTTGCTTGGAAGACATGGTGGGTATTCATGTTACCATGAGGCAAGAAATCGAGATTGAGCACGTTCGGTCCATATGAGTTTGGATTTGTCGCAAACTTTGGTTTTGGCAAATTCGCATGGATAGGAACACATACACTTGAAAATCTAAGTGTCATGAGGTTTCCCTCCTTCATGAAAATGATTGTAAGGAAATACTTTCACTAAGAGAGATTTTAAGAAGATTGCAATTGTGAAAATTGTATTCTCAAATTCGATTATGATTACGGCATCCCTCTTCATAGTTCGAATTGTGAGATTTGGCAATTAGTCTGAACATCTAGGACTTAGTAACATAAATTCTGAATTTTTTAGACACACATGTGAGCTATCTAAGGTGTATGAGCTTAAAAAGCTTAGATAAAGGCTTATCAAAGCATTAGGTATTAGAAATATGAACTTAAGGAATTCAATAAGCATTGTTTTCTGGAAGTTCAATTGTTTTCTGAATACATGTCAAAGCTAGTGGGAGCATAAGTGTTATGCTGGTAAGAAAATAATCATCATGTTAGTGGGAGCACGATTATTATGGTAAGTATTGCAAGTTAGCAATATTAATTATAGAAAACAAAGATTCACTTTGCAAAGTTGCAAAGGTTGAAAAGTTGTTTTGCTATAATTAAGGGAGAGAATATTATACTTCGTTTCAAAATTCTAAAGCTTAGATCGAAAAATGTTAATAAATTTAGTCAAGGATACATAGTGCATTTTCAAAATTCGATTATGATTACGGCATCCCTCTTCATAGTTCGAATTGTGGGAACATGGCACATAAAATATTATGGCAGATGGCTGATAAAGTATCACGTCTTTTTGTGAGACATTATGCATCGTGTCCAATACGCTTCGGGTATAGGATCGATTGCATATGCTATAATATTTGACCATTCTGAAATTTTCCAAATGCCTAGGACATTAAGAGGGAAAAGAACTAGAATCGTTTTTGACTAAAATAATTAAACGACTATCAAAGGATGATCTGAGGTTCACTGAGGATTTGTCGCTTGTGAGTAGTTGGAAGTATAGTACCGGATGGACTATATTGACATTATTATGAATAGATAAGATTCTATTAAGAATGAGTTGTCATATGGCAAATATGGAAATGTTTCCATTAATGGGAGTTGGATATTAAGAATCTATGTAGATTAGAAACTTTTATGCAAAAGGATGTTCAAAGGAATGTACTTTGAGTGAGAGACATCACATCTATAAAATTGTTTTGTAACAATTTCTGATAGAGATCTTAGTAATTTCATTAGCCAAGTCCCGGTGACTTTTGTGCTATTTCTTTACAAAAGGATCGTTGCATAAAATGTTAGAATCTAACATATTCTAATAGTGGCAAGAACCTTGTATTCTTACACTAATGATAAGGATTAGGGATTGTGAAATGAGTGTCATTGGAAAAGTTTTTCAATTGATTTATTTTTCAAAGTATGGACCATAGGAAACCAAAGTGTGCATGCTTGGAGCATGGGACAATTGTGGTTATAATTCGAGTAATAAGTTGATTTTCTGAAACAGTAAGCAATGAATAATGAGTAATCAATATGGTGTTTAAATAAAAGTGTTTTATTTACGCTCAAAAGTTTGGGGGCCTTATAAGATTAATATTATTATTGCGTTTCACTCTGCATGTTTTGACTTCCAGAATAACTGGGTTATTCAAACCTCCACAGTCGGTCATACGTTGGAAGTAGGTATGAAGCAAGACTGTCATGAATTTGTCTGTAGATTGTCTTAAGTGTTTAGACATAGCACAAGTTTGCTGCAAAGTTCATGAGTGCTATAATAAGATTAAAGTATTGGATTAAACCCACGCTCACTTGAATAACTTCATGGATTTATCACGGGTGGTTAATGAGAAGATAACATTGTATATTCTTGAAACCAAGACGTGTGAGTTGTTATTTGCTGGTCGGTTGCACATTGATGATAAGTAAACGCACAATAACTTGGTGTTATAAAACTTATTGTTGTGTGTGATTCGATTAGTAGGTGCAAGCAAGCATTTGAGTCGAAGTTTATCCATTCCTTTTACCCAAAGTGGGATAAAAGCAATGTCTGTGGGCCCCTCGATGATTTAGTGATGACACCCTAAGCGCTTGGCCAAGCCGGGACTAAGTTGATGTGTTCAATTGTAGTCTGTTGTTAGTCGTCATAAACCAGATGTCGGGAAACAATACATAGACAGAGAGAATGATTTAAATCCATGTCTCATGTCTATACGATATCTTAAGAATGGAGGAATATACGATCCCTTATCTAAAGGACACGCATATCTGATAAGATCAGAGTTGACAACGGCTTTTGAAAGCTACGATTGCTGATCAGGTTCTGAAGTTATGCTAAATAGTTATTAGACTTATCCAAGTGGGAGATTGTTGGATTAGTGTCTAAGTCCATAACTATGTTGGTATGTACTTGACCCGATTATGAGCATGGTCCTTTTGGGTTGCCTTCACCATAGCAATATGTAGGATGAATTAAGGAGAGAAAGGTTTAATTATGATTTATTAATATATTATAAGAATAATATATTAAAGGAGAAATCATATTGTTTAATTAATATTAGTCAAGAATTGATTAAGAATTAATTTTGTGACTAAAAGAGATTAATTAAACTTAGGGGGACTGGAATTGTAATTATAGGATAATTGCAATTGGGCTATGGATCACCTTGGAATAATAGGTTGGACGAATTCTATGGGGAAGCCCATTAGAAATCGTCCAAGGCATGTTCCAGAAGGGGTCCATGGGCTGCTTAGGGCTTAAGCAGTCAAATTAGGGTTTCCTTGTTGGATAACCCTAATAGCCTAAGTATATAAGGAACCCTTGGGCACCAAAAACGTGGCTAACACTTGGATTAGGGTTTCCAACCATTTTTGGTGCTTCTCCTCTCTTCTCTCCTTCATCCAATTGCTTAGTGGTGTTTGTGACTCCATTAGAGGTGCAACACTTGAGGCACTAAGCTTTCTGAAGCCAATCAAAGCAAGGAATTGATTGTTATTACTATATAACAATCAAAGGTAATTACTAAACCCTTATTTCAGTTCTTATATGATAGATCTAGGGTTTATAGCTTTGGAAATTCAATTACATGTTCATTAGACAAACTAGATCCAAAAGCTATTAGGGTTTGCATGTACACCATAGGAATGATGTATTGCTAAAAACCCATCAATTGGATCCGTCGAATGGTGGGAGGTGTATTTTAGGGGGGCGGAGGTTGGTGTGCGGTGGCGGCGGCTGTGGTGGTAGGCCGTTGATGTTGGTGGCGGGGAGGAGTTGGACAAGGGTGTCAGTTTGTTTAGCGATATGAGCAGCTTGAGTAACGAGATGAATGGTGATTGTGTCTAGGCGGTGGTTGGTGGCGGTGGAGAGGTGGATGAGAACCTGTAATTGATCGGTGAGGGCGACAGTGGGGTGGTCGGAGGTGGCCTTGGTGTTGTCAGAGGTGGAACCAGACTCGAATTTAGGAGACATGGAGATAATAACAAAAGCACCAAATTGATAGAAGTCTGTTTGAGAGGGATAGTCTCCCAAGAATTAGAGAAGAAACACAGAAGATTTGAAGCAATTTTCTTGATCATATTTTTCAAAAGAAAGTACAGTGCAATGCATAAATAAAACTACTAGCTAGAAAACAGGAAACGTGAGCTAATGAGAAGAAACGTGAACTATGACCAGTTCTTTGAAGAACGTGGTCTCCTACGTGATGCAAACAAGGAATAATGAAAACTAGGGTTACTGTCTACTTTATTCACGAATGGGATGTCTGGTCTTTCATTTGGGCTTTGTGTTGGGTTCTTCAGGTGGAGTTGGGGTTGAATCAATTGAGCTCGTATCATGAGTTCTTAAGTAATTATATGATGATAAATAATTAGAATCAAACAATTTGTAGAAAATATGTTTTGGATGTTTTGAACCGATAATAATTTGATAATTAAGTATTTTGGTGTTAACAAAAAACTTTTAGTCTAACGTTATCAAAGTGTTTTAAAAAGTGTCATTTCCCTAAGAGGTTGAAGATTTAAGTCCCTATGGTGGACAAAATAAGTAGTTTAGGAGTAATATTTAAAATGTGTGTGTTAGTCATTAAAAAAAAATTAATTTGTTGTTTGAAAATTTTTGATTATTCGAGAAAATAATGAAAAGATGACTAAAGTTATGTTTGGAAAGCATGAACTAACTTATGTTTTGAGATTATTGCAATTTAATGTTTATACAAACTCCACGCCAAAAACTATTGATATATTGGTGATCAAAACATTTTTCTCATTTTCTAGAACGTAGAGTCTAAGAAAACTTTACCAAAAGGGACTTCACCATGTCATGTTCATCCCAAACCTAGTGATGGATCCGTTTCCCATAAATTTTCAAACAAAAAAGATCAAAACTGAATCCTTTACCACATAACCTTTGAGCATTCACACCAAGACCTTCTTCCATACCATGAACATGCTTTATAACCGAGACCTACAATGAATATGAATTCATTAATGAAACACTCCTCGCATGAATGGCTTAAAAATATTTTATAAACTGGGTTTTTTAAATTTATAATTGATCAAATGTTTGAAAATGAAGTTAAGGTCCCAGAGTCCAAAATAAAAGTAGTTTGCTCAAAATGCAAGGGAGTTACAATTATTGCCATAACATAACATAGTTCAAAAGTGAGACCACAACATAGGAATTTATGCAACAGCTTCGTTAAGCATATATGTATTTTGTAGCTGATTATGGAAAAGGAAAATGTTATAACAGGTTGTGTTTATTTATTTATATATAGAGGATGCATTTTTCAACCTAAACCATTAAAAAATGTTAAAAAAAAGAAGAAAATATTATGTACCTTCCAGAACCAATAAATCTGTGGATCTGTATCTTTATATCCATTATATTCTGTATTTGCCTTCCAATCATCAATATAAACATCACTTTCACTACCATGTAACATTCCATCAAGATCTTCAAGCTCTAAACTTTTAAAACAACATTTTTGAATCTCTTCATCTGTCACAATATCTGCAAATACTCGAGCAAAATGTGTTACCTCTTGTGAAACAGATGTCACAAACCGATGTTTAATCAAAATATCAACATACTCGAACAAAATGTGTTACCTCTTCTAAACAGACATTCATTCCTACTAACTGTAAGAAGCATGCTCGAAGAGATATTTAGGATCAAGAATCCATTTTTAATCATCACCCCTTTTCGTATATCGAACGATTTTATCTTCATGGTTTCCATGGAGAACTAGGGTTTTACCCCCTGATATCATCCGAACGCAGAATTGGGTGAAATTGGGGAAAGAACAAATGGAACTGGAATAAGCCCTAGGTTGGAAATGAGGATGATGAGTGGTGATTTGATCAGGGAAGGAATTGAGGGCGGCAGTGGAAGAAGGAGAGTCGGGGTTAGGATCGTCTTTTCTCATCCTGACGGAGACTAAGTCGGAGGAGGAGAGGTCATCGTACATGAAATCTTCGAGCTTCCGTTTCATGCGTTGTTGAACGCAATCGATGGTGGGGGAATCGAGGAGAGTCATTGAGGGTTAACCAACTGGGGGAATCGAGCTTCCGTTTCATGCGACGACCATCTACGGCCGGTTGGAGTCCATGGAAACAAACACCCAGATACAGAATTCTGTGAAACCAACTGGGTTTTAGGCTCACTGATAGGAAGACACACACAGAGAGAGAAAGATAGAGAGAGTGAGTGATGAAGAAGACGTCTGTAGAGAGAGTGGTTGGGAGAGTATTGCGATTTCTTGACCCGATTTCTTTCTGCATATAGAAGACACGTGACGAGTGACAGTGCGTGTGGGTATCGAGTATTATTTGGATCCGACTCCGACCCATATGTAGCTTTGGATCCGACTCCGACTCATATTAACTTTAATATTTTTAATTAAATTCACATTTACACAATATAAACAAATATCAAATTTCGATTTTATATTATTTAAATATTTAAAAAAAAATCAATTGACTTATTTAAAAAAAAAATAATACATGATTAAATTATTTCTTATTTATAAAAAACATTCTAATAAACGAATTAAAAAAAAGTATATAATCTTATTGTATTGCTTTTGCCAATACTTAACAAAAATACTTAAAAATACTACAAATTCACATTATACATATTTCTTCGCTAGATAAATATTATATGAACTACTGATTTGCTATTTCTTAACCATTTTAATTTTTAAACTAATCTCATTTATCTCTTAAGGTTGCAGACATACAATGCATTCCATTTCTTCTAAAAAGACTAGAAAATTAAATACTTTATACTTACATAATACAAATAATATTAATTTGGGTACTACATCAACACATTTATCTTCAACAACTACAGTTGTTGATACTTCAATTTACAAAGGTAAGTTTTTTCATAAATTTACATCATATTACTTTATTTATTTATAATTACGTATTGTTTTTTATGTTAATTTCATTACACACATTGGTAATGCATCATCTGCATATGTTCAACGAGAATCATGCACCAAAAATAAGGGTTTTCAAAAATCTCCATTTCTAATTAATATGTGTCTGATTAACTGTTTAATTAAATACTTACAAATCAAAAAGTTATTGAAAAATGCAATATTACAATTCATAAGTTTTCTAAATTAATGAAATATTATTGTATTAAATAAATAATTTTTAAATTCAATTAAAAATCAACACCCGTGGGTTCCACGGGTTTTAACCTAGTTCATTAATGAAACACTCCTCGCATGAATTGTTTAAAAATATTTTATAAATTGGGTTTTTAAAATTCATAATTGATCAAATGTTTGAAAATGAAGTTAAGGTCCCAGAGTCCAAAATAAAAGTAGTTTGCTCAAAATGCAAGGGAGTTACAATTATTGTCATAACATAACATAGTTCAAAAGTGAGACCACTATATAGACGTGACCTTCTAAAAATATTTGATATCCTTTATCAATATTCTCTATACTCATCTAATCTAAGTATATGTCAAAAATACTTGTGTTAGGCTTGGAAAACCTAATGAGCATACCCGATGTTGCTCTTTAAGAATTTAAGATAATGACGATTAACCAACATCAAAATAATAATTTTCAAAACCAAGGTTAGGAATATAGTTAAGGGATGAACCTTTAACCAAAAGGAACATTGCCAAAATACCTTTAATTATTCCATAAAACAAACACAAAGAGAATTAAAAGATGCAATGTAAATGCTTCTAAATCATAACCCAAGTCAATCTCATAGACAAAATCTCGGAATGATGGTTAACAAAATTTAAGCTCATAAATAGTTAGCACATAGCACAACAATTGTGACATCCCCTAATTTCTCGGCCAGAAAAGACCGATTTATTTTATGCTTTTTAAAACAAAATCAGAGAAATCTTTTTAAAAGATGTTGTGGAATTGGTCCCCAAAACAATACATGATAAAAGTTTATCAAAACCCTTCTTTAAGAAGGTATATATTTTCCATATATATATATATATCAAAACCTCGTGATGTCATGTTCCGATACAGATCAAAAGCATAAACAAGACATTATAAGCCTTACTACAATTATTTACAACTACTGGCCTATAATCAAAAATCTCTCATCGTCCTCCGACTATGCTCGGGGTCCACTACCTGTAATCATAAAAAGATGAGTGGGTCAGGCTTGGGAGCCTGGTGAGCATATAGGGTTTTCAACCCACAATAATAATAACTTATTAAGTTCACCAATCAACAATAACCCTGATTACCCATTCCCGTTGTCCTCACTTTACGTCCCTAAACACCTCTCACAAGGAACCTAACCTAAGGAATATCATCGGGTTGGACACTACTGCTAAGGGGACTCCTCAGCCATACATGTCCTAAAGGCAACCATGAGGGGGATTGGAGTACGCCAATGAACATTTAGTTCATCAACACCTACAAGTTGCGAACTTGCTAGTGTACCACTGGATTGTCTAGAAAGGTCCGTGATCGTCATTTATACTCCGCTAGACGACTACAACGACAACACCAATAACAACACCGAGGCCTCTCATCATTTTAACACCCATCGACTATTTCGTCTACCCATGTTCTACCCAACATATTTGTAGATAAAATACATATACAGTTTAAAACTTGTATAAAACATCTATTCAACAGTCACCTCAAATAAACAATTAACATATTTACACATAGCACGTATTTTAAGCTAAATACTTCATATCTATGTGTAAAGTGAAAGTAACTACACACTCACATGATTTGATGAAAATCGGGCAGCAATTTGTTTCCTAAAACGTTCGCTTATAATAAAACCGAGAGTTTTATTCAGAAACCGGGCTCTGCGAGGGTCGGGCTTCGAAACCGAAAAGATAAATTTTCTGAGCTTCTCGGGCACTTTGTGGCGTATTTCGAGGGTTATAATTGATACCGGGGCTTTGGGGGACGTTAAAATGAAAGAAATATGGAAAGAGGGGCTAAAAGTGACAATTTTCCAAAATATACCTGGGAGGTCTCGCACACTCCTATTTATAGGTGCGGGCCTCCTGATCCAACGGCTGAGAAGCCTCCAGGTGGCGCAGATCCGGAGCGAGGAGCACATGGGCTGCGCATGCGAAGGGGCTGCTGGCAGCCTCTGATTGGACCGAAGTCCGAATCCGAGGAGGGAGGCTCGTGGCTTCTGCGAAGGTTCGGACGCACGAGGAAGAGGGTACGTGTCGCACCTCTACTGGACCGCTTCGGATCAGCTCTCCGGTTCGGATGACTCAGCAACATTCCGGACAAGCGTCAGATGCGAAGCGAGGACACGTGGCCGAAGTCCACGTATGCGAATTTTCTCGGTTTTGGGGATTTTTTTCTCGATTTTCGCGCCAAAACTTCTAAAATCCATAACTTTCTCATACGAGCTCCGTTTTTGACGTTCTTTATATGCACGCGTAGGTAAAATTACGCTCTACAACTTTTGTTTAGACTTCATCGGCTAATTTTAAATTTAATTTGTATATTATTATTTTTAACAGACCCGGACAGGAAATCCGTTAAAAATTCATAACTTCTTCATCCGACGTCCGTTTTTATCAGACTTTTTACCGTTGTGCTACTATTTACGAGACCTTCGATTTCCGTTTAGGTCGTGTTGGCTAAAAATCACTCGATCTAAAATTCAAGTTTTTAGCTGTCTACTGCTAAGCTGAAACTTCGAAAAATCATAACTTCCTCATACGAAGTCAGATTTGGGCATTCTTTTAATACCTACTCTCGGTTTAACGAACACTACGAGTTTTTTTTAGATCACTAAGGCTAAAAAGTAGTTTATCAAAAACTCATTTTTTACGACATTCGGCACAGTGCCGGTTTTGTCGTGAAACTTCGACAGATCATAACTTCTTCGTTATAACTCGGATTTCGGCATTCTTTATATATCCATAATCCTTGTCAAGACCACTACCACTTTCTTAATAGATATCGGCTTTATCTAATATTTATTTTCGACGCTCATTTTTATTCTTAATTAATTAACTCCTAGTAATTAAGCATAAAACACATAAAACACATAATATTCACATAATTCCTTTTCATTTCTTCAAAATGAGTTACAAAGGTTAACCTAGACTATCATATCAAGATTAATGCCTAGGCTAGAAACACGAGTGTTACAATTCTCTCCCCCTTAGGATGATTCCGTCCCCGGAATCACACCTCAACAAACAACTGCGGGTAGCGACTTATCATGTCACTCTCCGTTTCCCAGGTGAGATTTGGCCCATTTGTATGTTTCCAGCGCACAAGCACTAAATCAACCATCTTGCGTCGCAACTTCATAGTCTTACGGTCAATGATTGCCTCAGGTTCTTCAATCAACCTCTTGTTTTCATCCAACCTTAACTCAGAAATCGGAATTATGTCGGGCACATCTCCCGTGAACTTTCTCAAATAACACACATGAAATGTGTTATGAATACCCTCCAGTTCTTCCGGTAATTCTAGCTTGTAAGCTTGATTCCCGATCCTCTGAAGAACTTTAAATGGTCCAATAAACCTTGGACTCAACTTTCCCCTTTTACCAAATCTTATAAGTCCCTTCCACGGCGAGACTTTAAGTAAAAACCGAATCTCCAACTTCGAAGGATATCAGTTGTCTTTTCTTGTCAGCATAACTCTTTTGACGATCTTGAGCAGCTAACATCCTTTCCTTTATCACTTTCAACTTTTCAGCAGTCTGATGGACTATTTCAGCTCCCATAAACTGCTTTTCCCCAGCTTCCAGCCAACATGATGGCGTTCGACACTTTTCTCCATACAAAGCGTGATAAGGTGCCATATTGATGCTTGAGTGGAAACTATTATTATAGGAAAATTCTACTAGAGGTAAGTGTTCATCCCAGTTACCTTGGAATTCTAGGGTACATGCTCTCAGCATATCCTCCAATGTTTGAATTGTTCGTTCGCTTTGACCATCAGTTTGCGGATGGTAAGCTGTACTCAAACACAACTTGGTACCCAATTCCTCTTGTAGACTTCTCCAAAACCTTGAGGTAAAATGGCTGTCACGATCGGATACAATCATTAACGGAACACCGTGAAGCCTCACAATTTCCTTCACGTAAGAATTCGCAAGTTTATCCATAGACCATTTCTCGTTGGCGGCTATGAAATGCGCACTCTTACTGAAGCGATCAACGACCACCCAAATCATGTCGTGACCGTTCCTTTTTCTGGGCAGTTTAGTGACAAAATCCATGGTGATGTCTTCCCACTTACCCATGGGTACAGGTAAAGGTTCTAAACTCCCATACGGTTTCTGATGTTGTGCCTTAACCCTAGCACAAGTTACACACTCAGCCATATACTTAGCAACATCGAGCTTCATCGTCGGCCACCAGTAATAGGGTTTTAGATCCCTATACATTTTCGTACTGCCGGGATGAATCGAGTACATGGGTTTGTGAGCTTCTTCCATCAGAAGACCTCTTACTCCTCCCGTCTTAGGTACCCAAATCCTATCTTTGAATACCTTCAATCCTTGACCGTTTGTATCAAACACCAACGTTTTACCCAAACGTTCCTCCTTCCTATCATTTTTCTCCAAAGCTTCCTCCTGAGCTTTCTTTATACTTTCCACAATTGTCGAGACGACTTCAATTCTCAACGCTCTTGGCCTTTTCTTTTCAAGATTTACCTTCCGACTGAGAGCATCAGCAACAACATTTGCTTTACCAGGGTGGTAAAGTATCTCACAGTCGTAGTCCTTGAGTAGTTCTAGCCAGAGCCGCTGCCTCATGTTCAATTCCTTCTGATTAAAGAGATATTGAAGACTCTTATGATCAGTGAAAAGTTTACATTTACTACCATAAAGATAGTGCCTCCATATCTTTAAGGCGAATACTACCGCTGCCAACTCTAGATCATGAGTGGGGTAGTTCTTTTCATGCTCTTTCAACTGCCTCGATGCATACGCTATCACTTTATCCCTTTGGGTCAGAACACATCCTAACCCAACTCCAGAGGCATCGCTATAAACTGCGAAGTCATCAACTCCTTCAGGTAACGAAAGAATCGGTGCTTCACATAACCTCTTCTTTAACTTTTCAAAGGCCTCCTTATGCTTTTCATTCCAAGCATAAGTAGCTCCTTTGTGGGTCAAAGCTGTTAATGGAGTAGCAATCGAAGAAAAGCCTTGGATAAATCGGCGATAATATCTGGCTAATCCTAAAAAGCTTCGAATCTCCGTAGGACTTTTTGGTTGTTCCCACTTCATCACAACTTCAATCTTTGCTGGGTCAACCATTATTCCTTCTTGGTTAACCACATGACCTAAAAATTGGACTTCTTGAATCCAAAATTCACATTTGGAGAACTTTGCATACAGCTTCTCCTTTTTCAGAACTTCTAGCACTTGACGCAGATGCTTATCATGCTCCTGCTTGCTTTTCGAATAGATCAAGATATCGTCTATGAATACTATCACAGATTTATCAAGGTATGGTTTACAAACCCTGTTCATCAAATCCATGAAAGCTGCTGGGGCATTGGTTAATCTGAACGACATAACCAAAAATTCATAGTGTCCATATCTTGTTCTGAACGTAGTCTTTTCGATATCCTGCTCCCTCACCTTTAGTTGATGGTATCCAGACCTAAGATCGATCTTCGAGAAATAGCTCGAACCTTGTAACTGGTCGAACATGTCATCGTTCCTCGGCAACGGGTACTTGTTCTTTATTGTCGCTTTATTCAGATCTCTGTAATCGATGCACATTCTCATGCTCCCATCTTTCTTCTTTACAAATAACACAGGGGCTCCCCAGGGCAATGAACTAGGTTGAATGATACCTTTGTCCAATAACTCATGAAGTTGTGTCATAAGTTCTTTCATTTCGGTTGGTGCTAATCGATACGGTGCTTTGGCTATTGGCGTCGTTCCTGGTAACAAGTCGATACGAAACTCCACTTGTCGATCAGGGGGCAATCCGGGAAGATCTTCGGGAAAGACTTCCTGGTAGTCACACACCACCGGAATATCCTGCACCTCCTTCTTTTCCTTCTTAGCATCGACCACGAACGCTAAATATGATGTACACCCCTTGGCCAAACACTTTCTGGCTTTCATTAGGGAAATGATTCCAGAATTTACTCTGCATTTGTCTCCATACACCATAAACGACTCTTTTCCTGGCGGGTTTAATTTTACTATCTTCTTCCTACACAATATTTCAGCATCACTGGCGCTAAGCCAATCCATTCCTAAAACTATGTCGAAACCATTTAACTCGATAGGAAATAATTCCTCGTGGAACTTATTCCCATCCAAGTCAATGAAGATATTTTTCATACGATGGCTAACAGGTACAAACTTGCCACACGCAATTTCGACTAATAAAGCATTAACTAGTCTATCAACAGACAAAGCTATTTTTCTACCAAATTCATGCGAAATAAAGGAGAAATTGGCTCCAGAATCAAACAAAATTTGGGCAGGCAATTTGTTTACGAGAAAGGTACCTGAAGCGACATTGGCTTCTTCTTTCGCAGGTTCGAGTGTCATCTGAAAGGCTCTCGCCTTCGGCTTTGGTGGAAGATTGGGTTTTTCTGCGTCTTTCTTCTTCAGGCAATCCCTCAAAATATGCCCTTCTTCATGGCACCCATGACAGACGTTATTAGTGAAGGTGCATTCATTGGCATAATGCCCTGGCTTTCCACACTTGTAACAAGTGACTTCCACTCTGCACTTCCCAGCATGTTTCTTCTTGCATTTGTCACACCACTTGGCTTCGGCTCCTCCTCCGAATTTTCTCGAACCAGACTACGAGAATTTATTCTTTTTATTGGAACCTGAAGTTCGTTAAAACTTTCTCTTTTCGCCAACTTCAACCTTGCTGGCGGCTCTCCCTTTAATCATATCTTCAACAGACTTGGCAGCGCAGATAGCTGCCTCTAAAGTAAGTGCCTGACGTACTGGCATCGCATACTCCCATGGAAGTCCCTTTGCGTACCTGTCAATTTTTGCCAGCTCATCTGGTACAATACGCAAAGCAAACTCCATTTTGTTTGTGAAGTTATTCGTATACTCGTCAACGGTCATACTCCCCTTTTTCAACGTTAGAAATTGGTTTTCTAACTCAAGTACGTTTTGGGCCGAGCAGAACTTGCGCTTAAAGTGCACCAAGAACTCTGCCCAAGTCATTTGCAGTGGCTCATTAGGGCTTAGGGTTTTCCCCTATGTGTTCCACCAACGAGCAGCACTACCCCTGAACTGACGTACTGCAAATGTGGTTTGTAACTTGCCTTGGCAATCACAAGTCATGAAAGCCAATTCCATTTCCGAGATCCAGTCCATTACTCCGACAGGATCTTCTTTTCCAGTGAAGGTCGATGACTTGCAAGTCATAAAGTCCTTATACTTGCACCCATTTCTCTCCACTCCGTCCTCGTGGTTATTTCTCCCAACCACGAGCGGTTCACTATGACCAACCGATCTGCTGTTGTTCCCTTCTTCAGATCGATCGTCATTTAGTTCACGTTGTTCAACAGGAACTGAAGGTTCATCCCTGTTGTTCAGCAACATTTGCCTCAACTCCTCCCTTTGTTCAGCCAACATGGTCTGAATCATAGTTCGTACTCCAGCCATAGTGATGGGTTCTGGTGCAGCTCCTACTATAGGCACCTGTTCCACCACTTGGGGTTGAGGTTGTTGGTTTCTGTTTGCATTTCCCACTCCACTTCGAGTTCTTGCCATTACAATCTATATACCGAATAAGGCGAATTTAGGTCTTTATCCTTGTTAGATATTTCAATTCCCTTATCACTCCGAAACGTTTACATGTTAGTTCTAATCTCGTAATCATACGCTTAGAATCCTACACACATAAGGTTTCCAGATCCGGTCGGCAACATACCATAGATCCGATCAGATAATGGCATATATGGCAAACATATAACATTTAGCACATAAGGGCATTTTAGGCATCTTTCCTAAAATAAACTAATGCTCATGTCTAAAATATGGTAGACACTCACCTCACAATCATCACTTAGCATTCTAAGTTTAAGTCTAGAAATTCTATAATTTCTTAGTTTGCTTAAACTAATGCTCTGATACCAACTGTGACATCCCCTAATTTCTCGGCCAGAAAAGACCGATTTATTTTATGCTTTTTAAAACAAAATCAGAGAAATCTTTTTAAAAGATGTTGCGGAATTGGTCCCCAAAACAATACATGATAAAAGTTTATCAAAACCCTTCTTTAAGAAGGTATATATTTTCCATATATATATATCAAAACCTCGTGATGTCATGTTCCGATACAGATCAAAAGCATAAACAAGACATTATAAGCCTTACTACAGTTATTTACAACTACTGGCCTATAATCAAAAATCTCTCATCGTCCTCCGACTATGCTCGGGGTCCACTACCTGTAATCATAAAAAGCTGAGTGGGTCAGGCTTGGGAGCCTGGTGAGCATATAGGGTTTTCAACCCACAATAATAATAACTTATTAAGTTCACCAATCAACAATAACCCTGATTACCCATTCCCGTTGTCCTCACTTTACGTCCCTAAAAACCTCTCACAAGGGACCTAACCTAAGGAATATCATCGGGTTGGACACTACTGCTAAGGGGACTCCTCAGCCATACATGTCCTAAAGGCAACCATGAGGGGGATTGGAGTACGCCAATGAACATTTAGTTCATCAACACCTACAAGTTGCGAACTTGCTAGTGTACCACTGGACTGTCTAGAAAGGTCCGTGATCGTCATCTATACTCCGCTAGACGACTACAACGACAACACCAATAACAACACCGAGGCCTCTCATCATTTTAACACTTATCGACTATTTCGTCTACCCATGTTCTACCCAACATATTGTTGGATTAATGTCTAAGTCCATAACTATAATTGGTAAGACTTGACCCGACCCGACATGGTCCATTTGGGTTGCATGGCATCATGCATTTGGATAGACTATAATGAGAGAAATAGCACTTAAGGTTGGTTAATATATTATAAGTTCTAATATATTAATAAGGTTATTTAATTAGTATTGATCAAGAATTAATTTGGAATTAATTAAGTGATCAAAAGGAGACTAATTAAATATATGTGTTGATTGTGTAAATCATTCATTCTTATATATGTGGGCTTGTGATCCAAGATTCCTTATGTTGGACTAAGTCATGGGGTGACCCATGGATACTCCATGGAGGTTAAAATCCATGGAGCATAAGGAATGGGTAAAGTTATGAGTTACATGGTGTAACCCTAATAGCCACCATATAAAAGAATCCCATGGCTCAAGAAATCGTGCACTAATGTGTGAGTGTGAGGGCTAGACGATTTCAAGGAGTGTTCAAGTTTCTCTCAAGTTATTCCAAGTGTATTTGGTGTTGTGTGAACCATTTGAGGTGTCACACTTGGGGCACTAGGCACTCAAGCTTCATGAAGACATTCTACATCAAAGAGGTATGTATTCTATCTTGTTATATTTATTATTTTGTATGCTAGATTAGGATAATACCTTGGATGTTCATAATTGTATGTATAATAGAGAAAACATAGATCCAAGGTATTTAGGGTTGCATGTACACTTAGGAGTGTTAGAATGCTCATAACCCAACAGTGGTATCAGAGCCTAGACTTGTTTTCTTGTTATACTTGCAAAAGTAGCTGAAAAATCGAGTTGGATGCATATATTCGAGTGTTTTGGCTGGAATTGGACTAGGAACATTACCCTAAGATGTTTTTGGACTTATAAACTTGTTTTTGATGTGGTAATGTTCATGCTAATCCAATTTCTAAGATAATTGTCATAATTTCAAGATTTGTATTAGTTTGTATGTTCATGCTAATTTCTTGAAGATTGATGATTTGAATTATCTTGTTCTTATGAGGTTCTTAGATTAATAGAAAAGTTGTGTGAAATAGTTGTTTTCAATCCATTTTAATCTAAGAGTTGATTCCAAAGTGTGTTTTTGTAACTTGTCCTCAAGTTATATGAAAAGTCACATTTAAGAATCATAAAACTCATAAAAGTTGGCAAAGGTTACAAAATGAAGAGTCTAGTTCTAATTAAATGGTTTTATGACTCCATAACTTGTCCTCAAGTTATGGAGGTTCAAGAGTCTCTTCATTAAATTAAAAAAAAAAGTGTAACCTTAATTAGTTCCATAAGTTACAATAAAAAAAAAGTTATTTTTTTTATTAATTAGTTTAAAGTCTTCCATAACTTGTCCTCAAGTTATGGAACTTGAAGAGTTTTTTTTTAATTAAAACTACTTTAAACTCATAAGTTATGGAATTAATTAGTTTTGAATAGTTTCAAAACTTGCCCTCAAGTTTTGGAATTTGAAAAGTTTTCACTTATGAATACTTTAATTCCAAGTTAGCCCTTAAAATTTTAAAAGTTAAAATTCAACCCTTATACTTTATAATATTATAAGTTAATAATATTTATATATATGTATAAGAGTAAAGTCAGTCTTACCGTTAGTAGGCCTCATTCACGAAGCCGGTCTAGAAGGGGGGTATAAGGTTACTGCCTATAAAATGACAGTTTAATAGGTGTCCACTCTCACCCACCGCTTCCTTGACTGGTGGAGGGTCGTTAGCCGAACGGGTAGGACAAGGACTATAATTCTCCTTTCATTAAAAGTATTAATGATAAATACTAAGTAACTAAACTCTTATTAATACCCAATCTTAGTTACTTAGGAAAATGTGAATTTGGTGCTAACCCATGAAATTACACTTTGCACTTTGCTTAAGTCGTTAGTGGAGCGTGTGTGGTTAACCGGCACACTAACCTGGACTTAACAAGGTAGGCAAAGGGTAACTTAATATTTATCATAGTATCGGTGGAGCGTGTGTGGTTAACCGGCACACTAATTAAGGGGTAAATATTAAGGGTACCAAGTATATTTGCATGGTTATTCACACCTTGTTTTGTGATCCTCGGCATCCCAGTCACAAAACCTGAAGGGCACACTCGAGATTGAAACATGCCTTTGAACAGTTCAATGAATCTCAAAGATCTAGGACTTTCAAATCCAATTAAAACCTAATAAATTATTTCGTTTTTCATGGTGGAAATTGGTGAATAGTCATTCACCTACCTTCAAATATTTTATAGCTTGGATTACGACATCCCTCTTCTAAGTTATAAAATAGTTTGTTGGGTCCTAGCCTTAATATTTCATATTGGGTGTCATATTAAGGACTTTAAATAAACTATCTTGAATATCTCCCAAAAAGATGTCTGGTCTAGACATTTATGATCTTCCCAAATCTCTTGAAACAAGCTTTCCTAAATGAAGATGATGTCCCATGGATATCATACTTCTTTCACATCCTCCAATTATTCTCCCTAACCCACAAGTTCCTAAAAAGTTTAAGGTCACTCAAGCCCTATTGGCAAGGCAAGGTCTAGGTGTGATCACATCTTGGAGATGTAGTCACATATTGACAAGCCGGGAGAGTTGGGTGTCAAAGTCTTGAGAAAGTTGGTGGCTCAACTACTTTCTAAGTCACATAGTGAGTTATTTTGGGAATCCTATGAAACAGACTAAGACAAGACCCTTAATGATCTTATCTATTTGCTAAGATCAACTTCCTAAAACGCTATGGACATTGACAATGATGACATTGGATATCCAGTAAAGCTCTCTCTTCCCAATGGAAAGGGATCGGCCATAGTCAACTCGGTTGACCCAATGGTAAAGAGAGAGACGAAGTCTGAGATAGTCCCATTATCAAGGGTCCATAGGTAACTATTGCCAAAGGAAGGGGCATTGGTTACGAAGCTGCCAAATTTACCTAAGGATGTTAAAGTCAATAAGTTTGGCTCTACTTCAGGTAAAGTCCATTGTCTAACTCTATTAAGTACATGCTGATTCTGATCGTGAAGATGGATTTCAATCGCATGGTTCGGTGATCAGAATTTTGGGCTATTACTTAAGAGTTATGATATTTATATTGCTTAGGAATAGATAACAACAAGGTTTTCATATGGATTGTAAGGATAAGTTTTTCCGCAAAGTTTTAAAATAAAAGAAAAAAGTTTTGATTTTATTTATTTTAAGTATCCTTACAATGACATTTGTGAAAAGTTGTTGCTTATAAGATTCCATTGATAGCAATATTGGAAAAATGAATTTGATTCTTTTGGTTGTGGTAGTGTCTAATATTACCAAATAAGGAAAGATTCTCATCACCCAAGGTTCAATTGGACCGAAACTTGGAATCATGCAAGTTGTATAGTATGATGAATGAGAACTTTCAGCTTGAAAAATTAAGACTAATTCCTTATGTGAATAAGGAAAGGACTAAGGGATCGAGTACACATTCTTGTGCACTGGTCAAGTCCACCACACAAGATCAAGAAGACTATTCGTCATGATTTACTTAAGTTCAGTAAATATGGTTATACTTATAAGTTTAAGTATAAGTCTGTAGCATTGGACAAGTTTCAATGTGAGACAGAACGAATAAGAAGAATCAAAGTATGGCAGAAAGATAAAAGTTTCTCAAATCTGAAAAGATGGGAGAGTACTTTAGTATCATGTTTATGATCATCTTAATGATTAAGATACCATATCACAATTGGTCCTCTAAAGTCATCTTAGTGCATTCTTATGACTAAGAAGAGGAGTCATGAATTGTTGAAATGGTTAAATCAAAAAGATGAGTCATACTTCGTTCCAAAAAAATTCTTAGAGTCATACTCCAAGATTGTAACTTGAGTGACATATCTTAAAGAGGGTTTGTTAACACTAGTCAAATGTAAGAGTAAAAGGTTATCTACTCTTGTACATTTGAAATTGGTAAGTTGTGATATTTTGGATAAAACAGAGACCGACTTAGGCCAATTGTGTAAAGTGTTAGTCTTGATAAAGAATCCGCACTATCTCTTGAATATTTGACAAGGGAGTCTTATATGTCAAGAGGACAGTGGGAGTCTTAAAGCTCTTGAAAGTTTCAAGACTTAATCAAGAATAAAACCTAAAGTCCTTCACTAGCACACGACTTGAGGTTTATAACCTATCGTGTTGAAATTTTTGTGCCTATTCAAGTTGGCTTTGCATAGGAGTTCTGAGAGTTCTCAATTGGTTGCACAACTACTTGGAAGCAATGGCAGGCACCTGAGCTGCCAAATGGCAAGAATTTAAGATTGCACAAGTTTAATCAATATGAGTTTGGATTTGTCACTAACCTTGTCTTGTGATTATGGTTTTGACAAATTCACATGGATAAGAACACATACACTATTAAATCTAAGTGTCATAAGGTTTCTCTCCGATTCATGAAAATGATGGTGAGGAAACACTTTCACTAAGTAGATTTTAGCTAGATAGCAATTGTGATACTTGCATTCTCAAAGTTGTTAGTGGAGCGTGTGTGGTTTACCGGCACACTAACATGGACTTGTGAGAAGTGGCAAAGGTCTAAACAATTGATAATCCATTATAAGTTCATAACTATATGATTGATAATCGGGAATCGGGAAACAACAAATGGACAGAGAGAATGATTGATAATCCATGTCTCAGTCCATATGATATCTAGAATGGAGGAATATATGATCCCTTATCTAATGGACAAGTCATTGACAAAGGTCAGAGTTCATCGACAAGGTCAGAGTTTGACATAAGCTTTTGAGAGCTACGATTGCTGATCGGTTCCTGAAGTCATACGCAATAATAGTTTTAGACTTATCCAAGTGGGAGACTGTTGGATTAATGTCTAAGTCCATAACTATAATTGGTAAGACTTGACCCGACCCGGCATGGTCCATTTGGGTTGCATGGCATCATGCATTTGGATAGACTATAATGAGAGAAATAACACTTAAGGTTGGTTAATATATTATAAGTTCTAATATATTAATAAGGTTATTTAATTAGTATTGATCAAGAATTAATTTGGAATTAATTAAGTGATCAAAAGGAGACTAATTAAATATATGGGTTGATTGTGTAAATCATTCATTCTTATATATGTGGGCTTGTGATCCAAGATTCCTTATGTTGGACTAAGTCCATGGGTTGACCCATGGATACTCCATGGAGGTTAAAATCCATGGAGCATAAGGAATGGGTAAAGTTATGAGTTACATGGTGTAACCCTAATAGCCACCATATAAAAGAATCCCATGGCTCAAGAAATCGTGCACTAATGTATGAGTGTGAGGGGTAGACGATTTCAAGGAGTGTTCAAGTTTCTCTCAAGTTATTCCAAGTGTATTTGGTGTTGTGTGAACCATTTGAGGTGTCGCACTTGGGGCACTAGGCACTCAAGCTTCATGAAGACATTCTACATCAAAGAGGTATGTATTCTATCTTGTTATATTTATTATTTTGTATGCTAGATTAGGATAATACCTTGGATGTTCATAATTGTATGTATAATAGAGAAAACATAGATCCAAGGTATTTAGGGTTGCATGTACACTTAGGAGTGTTAGAATGCTCATAACCCAACACATATTTGTAGATAAAATACATATACAGTTTAAAACTTGTATAAAACATCTATTCAACAGTCACCTCAAATAAACACTTAACATATTTACACATAGCACATATTTTAAGCTAAATACTTCATATCTATGTGTAAAGTGAAAGTAACTACACACTCACATGATTTGATGAAAATCGGGCAGCAATTCGTTTCCTAAAACGTTCGTTTCTAATAAAACCGGGAGTTTTATTCAGAAACCGGGCTCTACGAGGGTCGAGCTTCGAAACCGAAAAGATAATTTTTCCGGGCTTCTCGGGCACTTCGTGGCGTATTTCGGGGGTTATAATTGATACCGGGGCTTTGGGGGACGTTAAAATGAAAGAAATATGGAAAGAGGGGCTAAAAGTGACAATTTTCCAAAATATACCCGGGAGGTCTCGCACCCTCCTATTTATAGGTGCGAGCCTCCTGATCCAACGGCTGAGAAGCCTCCAGGTGGCGCAGATCCGGAGCGAGGAGCACATGGGCTGCGCATGCGAAGGGGCTGTTGGCAGCCTCTGATTGGACCGAAGTCCGAATCCGAGGAGGGAGGCTCGTCGCTTCTGCGAAGGTTCGGACGTACGAGGAAGAGGGTACGTGTCGCACCTCTACTGGACCGCTTCGGATCAGCTCTCCGGCTCGGATGACTCAGCAACATTCTGGACACGCGTCGGATGCGAAGCGAGGACACGTGGCCGAAGTCCACGTATGAGAATTTTCTCGGTTTTGGGGATTTTTTCTCGATTTTCGCGCCAAAACTTCTAAAATCCATAACTTTCGCATACGAGCTCCATTTTTGACGTTCTTTATATGCACACGTAGGTAAAATTACGCTCTACAACTTTCGTTTAGACTTCGTCGGCTAATTTTTACTTTAATTTTTATATTATTATTTTTAACAGACCGGGACAGGAAATCCGTTAAAAATTCATAACTTCTTCATCCGACGTCCGTTTTCGTCAGAATTTTTACCGTTGTGCTACTATTTACGAGACCTTCGATTCCCGTTTAGGTCGTGTTGGCTAAAAATCACTCGATCTAAAATTCGAGTTTTTAGCTGTCTACTGCTAAGCTGAAACTTCGAAAAATCATAACTTCGTCATACGAAGTCAGATTTGGGCGTTCTTTTTATACCTACTCTCGGTTTAACGAACACTAAGAGTTTCATTTAGATCACTAAGGCTAAAAAGTAGTTTATCAAAAACTCACTTTTTACGACATTCGGCACCGTGCCGGTTTTGTCGTGAAACTTCGACAGGTCATAACTTCTTCGTTATAACTCGGATTTCAGCATTCTTTATATATCCGTAATCCTTGTCACGACCACTACCACTTTCTTAATAGATATCGGCTTTATCTAATATTTATTTTCGACGCTCATTTTTATTCTTAATTAATTAACTCCTAGTAATTAAGCATAAAACACATAAAACACATAATATTCACATAATTCCTTTTCATTTCTTCAAAATGAGTTACAAAGGTTAACCTAGACTATCATATCAAGATTAATGCCTAGTCTAGAAACACGAGTGTTACAACAATCTAACGTTTTCCTATTTTACTAACTAGCTATTAGTGAAACCATCACACTATACCACATGTGGGGTTGCAAATCCACACATGCACGTGATGCTGGTCTATGATGCCATCACAACCCATTGTGTGAGTATTCTATAAAAAAATATTTTGAAAAAATGGTTCTGCACTTTTTTGGTGGACCGATTGTGCATTTGTACCTATAGGACATTTTCCACAAGTTCAGTGAACCCATCATTGGTTCTATAAATCTTATAAGGCTTTGAATCTTTTCTACTTATAAACTCACTTCATTTTCTTTTTCCCAACTATACATGATGGCTAAAAACTGACTTAACCTATTTTCTTAATTATTCCAACTACATCACTTTAAAGATTAATTTCTAATTCATATTCATTCCATTTCAGACATATCAAAACAAAGGTATCATGGAGGATAATAAAAACATATAACCATTTGTCAATTTTAATAATGTTTATGGTCTGGAATTCGCGTTCAAATAGAATAAAAACCATTTTTGAAAATTGGTTAAACATTTTTTTTTCCAAATTTAGCTAATATACTAAGGGAAAATATCACTGCAACACAATAAACTTTTGCTATGTTTCCGATCTAGTCACTATTTTTTTTGCGCAATAGATCTCTAAAGTGTCATTTTACCTGTTAAATAGGGAAATCTTGTAAATTACTTCTGGTTTCACCGGTTACATTTGGCCTATGTGGCTTTTTTCAAAATTTTAAAATAAAAAAAATCAAATTTTCAATATACGTGGCTTTTCTTTTTCCCCTAAATAAAAATTCTTACTCCTCTTTGAGTGTGAACTCCTTCCTTACCTCAAGTTCTTCCGCCTTACAAACAAGAATCCAGAGCAATAGTACTTCTTCTTCCCAGTTCCCACCAACAAAAATCAACCAACGATTGTGCTTGCTTCTTCATTTGTATCCTTTACCCATAGAAAAACTGAGATCGACCCCGTTATTTCGTCTCCTTCTATCGATCGCAACTTCCGGTATTGATTTTATATCTCAATCACAGAACGAAACCCTCATTTCTTCATTCCCAATCGATCGTATGTACCCTCCTTCATTGCATATTCTTCATAAATTTCCTGTGTATGTGAATGAATCCTCAACAACAAGGATTTGTATTGCTTTTATGTCTTAATTTGTTAATATAATAAGTAGTTTAATGTTCAAACTAACATTTTGTTATTTGGGTAGTTTATGTATTTTCTCTATTCTTGTTTTATGCAGGTTGTGTAGGTAATTGATTGAATCTTCGAGGATTAGAGTGTAAATGTTTTTTACACGCAGATCTTCGGGTCTCATTGACCCGGAGTATAAGTTGTTGGAGGAGCTCATTTTCGGGTCATTATTCCTGAATCAACATATGAATAACTTTGTTCTCTCTCGTCTCTCACTTAAAATATCTTCGGTTAGGGTTTCAAATTAGGGTTTGTGTTATTTTGATTTGTTCTTGTTAATATTGTAGATTAGGATTGAGTGTGTTGTATTGAGAGTAGATTAGGTGGTTTTGTAGTGAGGTTTTCGTTGTATGTTCTTCAAAATTTTATGACTCTTAATCCTCAATTAATATAAAAGTTGTTGATGTTGGGTAAATCACGTTTCTATAATTTTGATATGGTATCAGAGCGTTGGTGCTTCGATTGTTCGTCTGAATCAATAGGTACAATCGATTCTTTGTTTTCTTTTGATTTAGTTTTCTTCTATCCTTGTCTTCTTCACAGTCTGAGTCATGTTTGGTTTTATTATAAAACTCTTGACTCAAAATGTGAAGATCTAAGGTTTTTTCTGTTTCGATCTAGAGTGTTCTCTTCGATTTCACTTAATCGAATTTTTTTTTCCTGTTAAGATTTTGGTTGCTGCAAGTAGTTTCTCTATTATTGCAGATCCGTTGAAATTTCGCTGTTATTGACTAACTAGAGATTGTGTTTCCTTTGGTGAAAATATGTAACGCTCGTGTTTCTAGACTAGGCATTAATGATGTTGTAATAGTCTAGGCCAACCTTTGTAATTTGTTTTGAAATAATAAGATGTATTATTTGAGTATTATGTGTTTATTGCTTAAAATTTAAATATTATGATTTAATGAATTAAGAATAAAAATAAGCGTCGAAAATAAATTTTAGATAAACCCGATATCTATGAAGAAAGTGGTAGTGGTTGAAATAATGATTCCGGAGATATAAAGAATACCGAAATCCGAGTTATAACGAAGAAGTTATGACCTGTCGAAGTTTCGCGACAGAACCGACACGACGCTGTGTGACGTAAAAAGTGAATTTACGATAAAGTTCTTTTTAGCCTTAGAAATCTAAACGAAAGTCGTAGTGTTCGTTAAACCGAGAACGTGCATAAAAAGAACGCCCAAATCTGACTTCGTATGAGGAAGTTATGATTTTTCTAAGTTTCGGCTTAGCAATATGCAGTCTGAAACTCAAATTTTAGATCGAATGATTTTTAACCGAAACAACCTAAACGAGAATCAAATATCTCGTTAATAGTAGTGCAACGGTAAAAAGACAGACAAAAACGGACGTCGGATGAAGAAGTTATGAATTTTTAACAGACATTTCCTGTCCCGGCCTGTTAAAAATATAACTTTAAAAATAAAGTCAAAATTAGCCGACGGAGTCTAAATGAAAGTTGTAGAGCATATTCTCACCTATGTGTGGATATAAAGAACGTCAAAAATGGAGTTCATATGCGAAAGTTACGAATTTTTGAAGTTTGGAAAATGGGAGTACGCCCAGCGTACTCGTGTAAGTGACACGGAGTCCGTCACCTTCCCTACTCCATTGCATGACAACCACATGTTCGTAGCTTTTCCGCGTCCGTAGTTATCCCTTCGTACGCCCAGCGAAGAGCCTTGCGAGGTAGTACGCCCCGCGTACCATAGACTTACGCCCAACGTAATTTGAGGCATCAGCCTCCTATAAATAGCGGACGAAGCCAGCCGGATTGATGTTACAAATTTTACCCTATCTCACCCTAAACTTTCCCTTTTGTTGCAAAAACTACCCCCAAGCCTATTTTATCATCATAGCATCATAAGAAAATCCCGGAGAGCCCGAAGATCCCGAGAAAAAGAGTTTTCGAGCCGAAACTCTGTCCGCGTGAAACCCGGTTTTTGGAAAAACATCCCAGTTTTATCGGAAACGATCATTTTAAGAGACGAGGTGCTGCCCAATTATCGTCTTAACAAGTGAGTGTATAATCACTTTCATCTTACACATAGATATGAAGTATTTTCTATAATATACGTGCTATGTGTAATTATATTGTTTGTTTATTTGAGATGGGTGTTGAATAAATGTTTTATACAAGTTTTAAACTGGATATGTATTTTTATCTACAAATATGTTGGGTAAAACATGAGTAGATAAAATAGTTGATGTGTGTTAAAATGATGAGAGACATCGATGGTGTTGTTGTTGTTGTTGATGTTGTAGTCATCTAGCGGAGTATAGATGACGACCACAGACCTTTCTAGACAGTCCAGTGGAACACTAGCAGGTTCGCAACCTGTAGGTGTTGGTGAACTATATGTTCGCTGGTGTATTCCATCCCCCTCATGGTTGCCTTAAGGACATGTATGGCTGAGGAATCCCCTTAACAGTAGTGTTCATCCCGATGATGATCCTTAGGCTAGGTCCCTTATGATAGGTGTTTAGGGACGTAAAGTGAGGATAACGGGAATGGGTAATCAGAGTTATTGTTAGTTGATGAAATTAATAAATTTATTTTTGGTTGATGAATTTAATAAATTTATTATTATTTGTAGGTTGAAAACCATATATGCTCACCAGGCTCCCAAGCCTGACCCACTCAGCTTTTTATATTACAGGTAGTGGACCCGAGCATAGTCGGATGATGATGAGAGATTTTTGGATTATAGACCAGTAGTTGTAAATAACTGTTGTAAGGCTTATGATGTACTGTTTATGCTTTTGGTCTGTATCGGAACATGACATCCCTGTTGGATTAGTGTCTAAGGCTGTAACTATATTTGGTAAGTACTTGACCCGGTTATGCATGGTCCTTTTGGGTTGCCTTCACCATAGCAACTTGACAGGATGATTTGTAAAGAGAGAAGAAATATTATTAATATATTATGAGAATAATATATTGAGGAAATAATAATATTATTTGATTAATATAAGTCATATATTAATTGAGAATTAATTTGGTGACTTAAAGAGGTTAATTGAATAAAGGGCATAAACTTTCAAATGTGTGATAGTTGTATTTTTGGGCTATGTATCCTTATGGATATTAGGGTGAACGAAATTTAGGGGCTTGGGAACCTTAATTTCGTCCAAGCCTATGATCTAGAAGGATCTTGGATTGCTTAGGGCCTAAGTTATTCAATTAGGGTTAAAGGAGAAACCCTAATAGCTCATAGTATAAATAGGACCCTTGGGATGGAGAAATTGACACTCTTGCAAGCCAAGGAACCCTAGGGCCGATTTCTATCCCTCCTCCCTCTCTCTCAAGATCATCTTCTTGCTATTTGGTGTTTGTAAGCCATTAGAGGAGTGACAATTGTGACTCTAAGCTCCAAGAAGAAGAAGTATCAAGCAAGTAATTCAAGGTATTCTTTTAGATCTGATTTCATATGATTAGATTCAATATATTACATTAGATCTAGTATTGCAAGTCTTGGATTCAATGCATGTTCAATTAGAGAAACCTAGATCCAAGCAATTAGGGTTTGCATGTGCACATAGGAAAGTTCTTATGGCTCAAACCCATCAGTGGTATCAGAGCTTTGATTGATTTCTATTGAATTGATGCATTGGTTGATTGCTTGTTGCTTACAAAATTCGATTTTTGTGATTCTGACTGCTGTACTCGGCGAGTTCCCCTGTGGACTCGGCGAGTAGCTCCAACTCGGCGAGTCCATAGAGGTACTCGGCGAGTTCGAGCGTCAGAAGGAGGAAGTTTCGGGATTTCTTGCTGTTTTACTTGAGGATACTTGCCTTAACTGTTTTGGGTCATTAAAATCCGATTTTAATCATATATATGAGTATATTCTTGACCTAACAAAAGATAATTGCCAATTAGTTGAATAATAATTTCCTTATATGATAATTGTTGATTATTTGAATTGAATTGGTAAATTGTTTTGCAAGTAATGTTAAGTAAGATCAAATTGAGATAATCTAATTTGTTGATTTATATTATTTGCTATTTGATCCTTATGTTTTGAAAAGTTCAAAAACTTGTCCTCAAGTTTTGAAATTTATATTTTGTGATTAAATGTTTAATTTGAATAATTTAAATTTCAAATCCCTAGAATTTTACAAGTTTAAAATTCAACCCTATACTATTATATTATTACAAGCTTAATATATATATATATATATATATATATATATATATATATATATATATATATATATATATATATATATATATATATATATATATATATATATATATGTATAATTTCAAATGCTAGTCTTACCGTTAGTAGGCCTCATTCACGAAGCCAGTCTATAAGGTGGGTATAAGGTTGCTGCCTATAAAATGGCGCTTAATGGGTGTACATTCACACCCACCGCTTGCTTGACTGGTGGAGGGTCGTTAGCCGAACAGGTAGGATAGGGCAAACCTCCTCTCATTAATAAGTATAATGAATCTATATAAAGTAACTAAACATATTTTATAAAATTCCCAATCTTAGTTACTTTAGGAAAAGTGAATTGATGCAATCCCATGAAATTACACTTTGTACCCTCGCTAAGACATTAATGGAGCGCGTGTGGTTAACCGGCACATTAATTGGGTTCTAAGCAAAGGTGGCAAAGGGTGACTCATTGTTTGTTATAGTTCAATGGAGCGTGTGTGGTTAACCAGCACATTGAATAGGTAACTGTAACAGTGGGGGCACCTTGTACATTTGCATGGTTATTCACACCCACTTTGTGATCCTCGGCATCCCAGTCACAAACGAGAGGGGCATATCGAGATTTAAACATGTCATTGAAAGGTTCAATGAATCTCAATGAAATATAGGAATTCTCAATACATTTAAAACTTAAAGCTTATGTTTTTCATGGTGAAGAATTAGTGAATCGTCATTCACTTACCTCCAAATTATTTGCACGTTGGATTACAGCATCCCTTTTCTAATGTGTAAATAATGTTGTTGGGTCCTAGCCCTAATTTTCTTTTTGGGTGTTAATTAGGGACTTAATCTAATCAAACTTTGTTCTTTCTATTTGTAGATGTCTAACGCAAACAACGCAGCTGCTAGCTCATTTCCTCTAATGAGCCTTTGTCAAAAAGTGACATTCGATGGAAGGAACTTTAGCGAATGGATAAGATACATTCGCACAATCGCGCGTTACGAGGACAAAGAGTATGTTCTCGATGAGAAGCTCGAAAAGATCAATCCAGAAACTGCTACTCCTGAAGAAATGGCTGTCTTTGAGAACCATGAGCGTGATGCAACGAAGGTCCATTGCATCATGATAGCCACAATGAACTTAGAATTCCAAAAGTCCTATGAGGACATGTATCCTTATGAGATGCATCTAGACTTGATGGAGAGGTATCACCAAAGCGCGATGCAAGAACGCTATGAGATCATAACGAATATGATTACTGCTAAAATGGGAAGTGGAGAGTCTCTTACTGTGCACTTGCAAAAGATGCAAAGGTATGTTGATCGTCTTCGCAAGTTGAATGTCAACTTTGGGGAAGATTTGGCTATCGACATTGTTCTTCACTCCTTGCCCTCATGCTACAACCAATTCAGGATGACCTACCACATGAACAAGGAAGAGGTCACCCTAAGCAAACTCCAAGGGCTCCTGAGGACTGCTGAGAGCAACTTCAAGGACAAGTCTGTTGCACCAACTCCCAATCCACCCGTTGCTCCTGTTTTGGCTATTGGACAGGGAAGGGGCAAGAAGAGGAAGGCTTTTTCAAAGAACCACCACAAAGGAAAGTCCCAAAATGGTTCCTCTTCTAGTGGGACCAAGGTTGATCCTGCTAAGCCCAACCCAAACCCAAAGGAGGCAGAGTGCCACCATTGCCACAAAATAGGGCATTGGAAGAGAAGCTGCCCGGAATATCTGCAAGCCATCAAGGATGGGAAGATCAAGCCATCCTTTGCAGGTATTTACACAATTAAATCTAATGATTCATCTCATGCTATTTCTTGGGTTCTTGATACAGGGTGTGGTTACCACATTTGTTCTGATTTGCAGGGACTAGGAAGAAATAGGGATGTGGAGCTTGGAAGAATAAATCTGATCATGGGAAACAGAAGAACGTCGCCTGTCACCAAGATTGGAGTGTATTCTTTAGAGCTTAGAAATGGTTTGAATTTAGAATTAAATAATTGTTGCTACTCGCCAGATATGGCAGAAACATCATTTCTTTTCATGGTTTATTTAGACAAGGATTTAGATATTCATTTAATAATGAGAATGGTTCGATTTATGCTTATCTAAATGGTGTTTTATATTTTGAAGCAATGCCTTGTAATGGAATTTATGAAACTGTTATGGTTGTAGATAACCTAGGAAATGATGTGTTGTGTATGGATTCTTCCAATGGTATGGATAAAGCATCCTTGTGGCATTGTCGTCTTGGACATGTCAACAAGAAGCGTATAGCCCAACTCCAAAAGGATGGAGTGTTGGAGTCGTTCGACCTTAGGGAAGATGACACGTGCGAATCTTGTTTACTTGGAAAGATGACCAAGTCACCCTTCACTGGCACTTGTGCGAGGGGTGAGGGTTTATTGGATCTCATACATACAGATGTATGTGGACCCTTTAGATCCACCACAAGGGATGCAAATCGCTTCTATGTGACTTTCACAGATGATCATAGCAGATATGGGTATATCTACTTGATCAAGCACAAGTCAGAAACCTTTGAAAAGTTCAAAGAGTTTAAACAAGAAGTGGAAAATCAATTGGGCAGGAAAATCAAGATGCTTCGATCTGATCGAGGTGGAGAGTACCTAAGTCTTGAATTCCACGACTACCTCAAGGAATGTGGAATAGTTTCTTAATTGACGCCACCTAGGACACCACAATTGAATGGTGTAGCTGAGAGGCGTAATCGAACCTTACTAGACATGGTTCGTTCCATGATGAGTCGTGCTTCACTACCTATCTCATTCTGGGGGTATGCCTTAGAGACTGCCGCCCATATCCTTAATTTAGTACCCACAAAGAAGGTTGCCAAAACACCTCACGAGATGTGGACAGGGAAAGCTCCCTCGTTGGCACATATCAAGGTTTGGGGCTGTGAAGTTTTCGTAAGACGAGAAACTCACGACAAGCTCGAACCTCGTAGTGAGCGATGTATATTCATCGGCTACCCACAGAAATCCTTTGGATATCTCTTCTATAGGTCGAGTGACAATGTTGTCTTCGTTGCAAGGAGAGGGGTTTTCCGAGAGCGAGAACTCATAAGCCAAGGAGACAGTGGGAGGCAAGTCGATCTTGAAGAAATTCAAGAATCTAGCGATGAAGGAACCTCTAACACTGGCGCTCAACCCGAGGAGGAAACTCCAGTTGAACCAATTGACGAGTCCTTACCTCTTAGACGTTCCGAAAGAGTTAGAGTTCAACCCCAGTGTTATGGTTTTCATATTACTACCGAAGGGGACACGTATATTAGTGATGGTACACTAATAAATCTAGATGAACCTAATAGCTATAAGGAAGCCATGGCAGGCCCAGAGTCTGTAAAATGGAAAGAGGCGATGGACAGCGAGATTCAGTCCATGTATGACAACCAAGTTTGGAATTTGGTTGACAATGTACCAGGTCGTAAGACGGTCGGGTGCAAGTGGATCTTCAAGAAGAAGACCGACGTGGATGGGAACGTGCACACTTATAAGGCGCGATTGGTTGCGAAGGGTTTCACTCAGACTCCTGGAGTTGACTATGACGAAACCTTCTCACCAGTTGCGAAGATAAAGTCTATTAGGGTGATGCTAGCCATTGCTGCATTTCATGACTATGAAATATGGAAAATGGATGTAAAAACCACTTTCCTTAATGGGAAGTTGGCTGAGGATGTTTACATGGCTCAGCCAGAGGGTTTTGTCGATCCAAAGCATCCCAATAGAGTGTGTAAGCTTGAGAAGTCCATTTATGGGCTTAAGCAAGCATCTCGCAGATGGAATCTTTGCTTCGATGAGAAAGTCAAAGAGTTTGGATTTGTACGAAGTGAAGATGAATCATGTGTGTATGTCAAGGCCAGTGGGAGTATAGTTAGCTTTCTCGTTTTGTATGTCGATGACATACTGCTCATAGGAAACAACGTCCCGACTCTGCAGGAGGTTAAGTCCTGGCTCGGGAAGTGTTTCGCTATGAAGGACCTCGGAGAGGCTTCCTATATTTTAGGAATAAGGATAGTGAGAGAACGAAGTAAGAGACTAATAGGACTTAGTCAGAATACTTACTTGGATAAGGTACTAAAACGTTTTAGTATGGAAAACTCGAAAAAGGGAGAACTACCGATACAGAGTAATGCCAAATTGAGTAAGACTCAAAGCCCGAGTACAGAAGCCGAGATAGCTGAGATGAGCCGAATACCCTATGCTTCCGCAGTTGGCTCAATCATGTACGCTATGACTTGTACTCGCCCTGATGTGGCCTTTGCTTTAAGCATGGTCAGTAGATATCAAGGGAACCCGGGCAGAGCTCATTGGATTGCGGTCAAGAATATACTTAAGTACCTTCGGAGGACCAAGGAATGGTTTTTAGTCCTTGGAGGGAGTGATGACTTAAAGGTACGAGGGTATAGTGACGCCAGCTTTCAGACCGACAGGGAGAACTACCGTTCGCAGTCGGGCTGGGTCTTTACCCTTAATGGGGGAGCGGTGACTTGGAAAAGTTCCAAGCAAGAAACAGTAGCTGATTCAACGTGCGAATCAGAGTACATTGCAGCGAGCGAAGCGTCAAAGGAGGCTATGTGGTTGAAGAACTTCATTGGTGATCTTGGAGTTGTGCCTACCATAAAGGAGCCTATGGAAATTTTCTGTGATAATGAAGGAGCGGTTGCCTTGACCAAGGAACCGAGGGATCATGGTAGATCTCGACATATCGACAAAAAATATCATTTTATTAGACATCGAGTAGAAGAAGGACACCTCGTGGTAAAGAGGGTATCGTCAGAGGATAACCCAGCAGATCCGCTTACGAAGGGACTTAGCAGGGTTAAGCATTTGCAGCACGCTAGGAGCATTGGGCTAAAGGACGATATTAGTTTAGATTAGATAGTTTGGAAACGTGTAATAGATAAATGTAATTGACATTTGATGATTAAATAAAGGAGTATTATTTATGAGTAAAGCTACTGTCTTATGTTAATTGTTTAACTATTGTTTCATTTTGCATGTTTTGACTTCCTGAGTAATTAATTATTTGATAATAATCGAATTATTCGAATAGTCCACAGTCGTTCATATGTTGGAAGTAGGTATGAATGAAGACTGTCATGAATTGGTGTGTAGATTGTCTAAAGTGTATTAGACATAGCAAAGGTTTGCTACAACGTTCATGAGTGCTTATGAACTTGATTTGAGCATTGGAATAAACCCGCACTTGTTGGAATCACTTCATGGAATTTATCACGAGTGATCACAAGATGGTAATATCATATAGTCTTAAAACCTAGATATATGGTTTATTGTTTGTTAATTGGTTATGCATTGATAATGCGCAAACGCATCAGTAACTTGATGTTATAAAACGTATTGTTGTGTGTAATTTGATTAGTGGATAGTGAATGCATATAAGTCAAAGTTTATCTGTTCCTTTTATCCTAAGAGGGTAAAAGCGATATCAGGGCCCCTCGATGATTTGATTTGACTTATGTGTCGGGCCCGGTCAGAACTAAATTGATGTGTTCGATTAAGTTCTATATCAAATGAATCTGAGATCGAGAAACAAATTGCAGGACAATAAGTATGACCATGTTCCATGTAATTGTCCGCACGATATCTAGAACAGAGGATTATACGATCCCTTATCTAAAGGACAGGATACTGATAAGATCAGAGTTGACAGCGTCTTTGAGAGCTACGATTGCTAATCAGATTGTGTTTGCATATATAGTTACTAGACTTATCCAAGTGGGAGACTGTTGGATTAGTGTCTAAGGCTGTAACTATATTTGGTAAGTACTTGACCCGGTTATGCATGGTCCTTTTGGGTTGCCTTCACCATAGCAACTTGACAGGATGATTTGTTAAGAGAGAAGAAATATTATTAATATATTATGAGAATAATATATTGAGGAAATAATAATATTATTTGATTAATATAAGTCATATATTAATTGAGAATTAATTTGGTGACTTAAAGAGGTTAATTGAATAAAGGGCATAAACTGTCAAATGTGTGATAGTTGTATTTTTGGGCTATGTATCCTTATGGATATTAGGGTGAACGAAATTTAGGGGCTTGGGAACCTTAATTTCGTCCAAGCCTATGATCTAGAAGGATCTTGGATTGCTTAGGGCCTAAGTTATTCAATTAGGGTTAAAGGAGAAACCCTAATAGCTTATAGTATAAATAGGACCCTTGGGATGGAGAAATTGACACTCTTGCAAGCCAAGGAACCCTAGGGCCGATTTCTATCCCTCCTCCCTCTCTCTCAAGATCATCTTCTTGCTATTTGGTGTTTGTAAGCCATTAGAGGAGTGACAATTGTGACTCTAAGCTCCAAGAAGAAGAAGTATCAAGCAAGTAATTCAAGGTATTCTTTTAGATCTGATTTCATATGATTAGATTCAATATATTACATTAGATCTAGTATTGCAAGTCTTGGATTCAATGCATGTTCAATTAGAGAAACCTAGATCCAAGCAATTAGGGTTTGCATGTGCACATAGGAAAGTTCTTATGGCTCAAACCCATCAATCCCGAGGTTTTGATATATAATGAAAATATATATTTCTTTAAGAAATGTTATGGTAAATTTTTATCATGTTTTATTTAGGGGACAAATTCCGCAACATCTTTTTAAAAAGATTACTATGATTTTATTTTAAAAGCATAAATTAAATCGGTCTTTTCTGGCCGAGAAAATTTAGGGATGTCACAATACAGGGGTGAGCATAATAACCGAAAAACCGAACCAAAACCAAATTAACCGATATAACCGAACCATTTTAAAAACCGTTGGTTCGGTTTCTAATTTTTGTTAACCGATAACTAACGGTTCGGTTATGGTTTTATAGGTTAACCGAACCATGATTAACCGAACCGCTAACTTTATATTTTAATATATAAAAATTATAAATTATATATAAAATAATATAGTCAAACTTATTTAAGATCCATTAAAATTTTGAAAATATAATCCATTAATCCTCACTTATAAGGAGATGAACGAGCAATCAAACCATCGAAGGCTGATCACGCAGACACAAACAATCTTTCAATCATGCATTGAGTTAGATTGTTGATTAATGTTGTAATTCCTAATCGGCTAATTCTACAATTTGTAAACATTATTCACAATTAGTTTAATCTTCACACTCATAATCCTAATCGAAGGTTTCTCACACCGTTAATCCTAATCAAAGATTGTTTGGACTTTATAGTCCTATTCGAAGGATTTTTTGACTTTATAATCAAGACTTCTAGGTAAGTTAAGTTTTTTGTTCTTCTTGACTCTGTGATATGTTAAGAATGTATTTTTTTTTGAATTTTTTGACTTTTTTTATTTACTATTTTTGACTTAATCATATTGAATGTAGATGCGTGATTGGCTTTTTTTATTCAATAACACATAATATGAATGTTTGACTCTTTTATTTTATAATTTTGATTTAATCGTATCAAACATGTATGAATGTTTGACTTTATTTTAATATTAATATCAATTATCAATATATGAAATTATTAACATCAATTTTTTTAATGTTTTATATTTTTATTAAATGTTTTTCATTTTGAATGTGACTATGTGTTATCTCAATCTAAGTATTAAAAGAACATATTTTATTCTATTACTATAACTTAGGTTACAAACATTGGTGTCGAGGACTTTTTAGTATTCTATTTTCATTTTTTATGCCAATATACTTTTGTCGTTTATATTATTTTGAACATTATGGTTAACCAATATTAACCATTAACCAAAACCGTTAACCGATAAAAACCATTAACCATAACCAATATTAACCATACCCAGTGGCTACCAAAATGCATTAACCAATCATAATGGTTATGGTTCGGTTTTAACCAATAACCGAACCAAACCGCCCATACACACCCATAAGTGAATATTTGAAGTGTTTCTTTAATCAATCCCTGCTATATTCTGAAATAACTCTCTAGAGAATGGAGTTCATCACCGATTAACTCTAGAATGAACGAAATTAAGGGAGTCGATTTGTAAAATCTTCACTTTAAAAGTGACTAATAGGACCTTTGTAAGCGTATATTGTTCCTTTATACCTTTCGTTCTTAGCTGTAAATGTGGGAGATCCTAGTTGTCTTGAGTACACCAGTTAACAGTTGATTTTTCCTATTTGTTACTTGCTTTCTTTGTGTTTTCTTTTTTCGACTCTGTCTTGACTGTCCTGGATCCCAACATACTGTGGATATCATCTGGACTTTGTCATTACAATTGTCTGTTTTTGGTTTTGTTTCCTGCTTTACTTGATTGTATGTGATTATGGCTGGTCCAGCTGATGAATCTTTTGTGTTACTTTTTTTAAATGTTGAAAAATCAATTTCAAGTTAACATTAAAACTATAAGGTCTGATAATGGGTTGAGTTTTCAAACTTTCGTGTAAAAACATTTAATGAAAAAAATGGAATTATTCAACAGACTTCTTGTGTTTATACTCCACAACAAAATGAAGCTTTAGAGAGAAAACATAGACACATCTTAAATGTTGCTAGGTCCCTTATTTTTCAGTCAGGAATTCCTTTGAAATACCGGGGTGATGCTATTCTTACCTCAGTCTTTCTAATTAATAGGACTCCTTCATCTGTTTGAAAAGGATTGTCTCCTTATGAACTAGTTTATAAAAGATGTCTTAACTTTGATAATCTTCGTGTTTTTGGATGTTTGTGTTTTTCTACAAACTTAAATAACAATGATAAATTTTATGCTAGAGCTGAAAAATATGTTTTTATAGGATATTCTTTGGAAAAGAAAGGTTATAAAGTTTTAAGTCTTGACTCAAATTCTGTTTTTATTTCCAGGGATGTCAAATTTTATGAGTTTGTATTTCCTTTCTAAATGAAAAGTCATGTTTTTGGTAAGACTAATGAGAACTCTTGTGAGGTTGATCCGTTTTCCTATGATGAGTCTGTTCAATCTGAGTTATCTTCTGATGATAATTTTCTTTTTTAAATAATAACCAGAGACTAGATCATTAGTTAGATTATGCTAGTTCTCTTCTAGATTTGAATAGAACAGATACCACTCAGGATAGTTTAGATACTACCTTTAGTTTAGGGGAGTCATTTGTGCCTTTATCTGTTGGGTATGGTCCTGATTCTCCTGTTATGGATGAGGAAACCAATCAGTCTAATTCTGAGTCCCTTGATTATATGTCAATTGGTCACACATGTGCTAGGAGAGAGTCTCGTCTTCCTTCTAGATTTAGTGATTATATTATAGAAGGTAAATATAAATATGGAATTGAAAAAACTCTTAACTATTCCTCTTTGTCTGTTGAGTCTAAGTGTTTTGTTTCCAACTTAGATAAAACTATTGAAACTAAATCTTATTATGAGGCATCCTTAATCCTGAATGGGTTAAGGCCATGAATCAAGAAATGGAGGCTCTCTATAGGAATAACACTTGGATAATAACTGATTTTCCTAAAAACAGAAATTCCATTGGTTGTCTTTGGATTTATAAGATTAAGTATAAGGCTAATGGGGAAATATAAAGATATAAAGCCCGTCTTGTAACCAAATGCTACAATCAAAGGGAAGGGGTTAACTATGAGGAGACTTTTGCTCTTGTAGCCAAAATTGTTACAATTCATATTATTATTACTATAGCTGTCAATTTTGGTTGGAATTTGTATCAATTTGATATTAATAACGCTTTTCTCTATGGTTCTCTTGAAGAAGATGTTTATATGGTTTTAACTCCGGGATATCACAGTAAAAATGATAATAGGGTTTGTAAGTTGTTAAAGTCATTGTATGGTTTAAAACAGGCTCCACAAAAGTGGAATGAAAAGTTAAGTGCTTCTTTAATTAGTTTTGGGTTCAAACCAAGTCTTAATGACTACTCTATGTTTATTAAAATTGTTGGAAATCCAAATATAATTTTGTTAGTCTATGTAGATGATATAATATTGACAGGAAATTGTGAATTTGAAATTAGTAAAGTAAAAAACTTTCTTAAATGTCAGTTTCTTATAATAGACTTAGGAAAATTAAAATATTTTTTGGGTATTGAGGTTTTGAAATTCCAAATGGTGTGTGCTTGTCCCAAAGGAAGTATTATTTGGAATTACTTCATGATTTCAGAATGCTGGGTTGCAAGCCAGTCAAAACTCCTCTTGAGTCAAATCTTATTTTTGATAATAATAATGATACTTTAATTGAAATGTAATAGATTTTCAGAAACTTATTGGAAAACTCATCTATCCCAATATTGTTAGGCCAAATATTGCATATTTTGTCCAAGTACTAAGTCAATATGTGCACAAACCCATAAAGGCTCATTTACAGGATGCTTTAAGGTTGTTAAGGTATCTGAAACATAAGGGTGTTAGTTATTTGATGTTTGAATCTGATTCTCTTGTCTTGAGAGGGTTTTCAGATGCAGATTGGGCAAAAAGATTATTTTCTAGAAAATTTGTTAGTGGTTATGTTGTATTTTTTGGCGATTCTCCTGTTTCTTGGAGAAGTAAGGAACAAGCTACTATTTCTCGATCTTCCGCATAGTTGGAATACAGGGCTCTTGGTTCTTTGTCATGTGAATTTATTTGGGTACTAAAAGTTTTGTATGATATTGGTTTTAAAAATGTTGTTCCTATAAATATCTTTTGTGATAATGAGTCAGCAATCAAGTTGGCTTTAAATCCTGTTTTTCATGATAAAACAAAGCATTTCGAAATTGATGTTCATTTCATTAGGGAGAAAATTTCAAAATGAATTATTAAACTTGTCAAATTTTTTTCTTCTAATCAAGTTGCTGATATTCTTACTAAATCTCTTGTGTCATCTCAACATGAGATTCTTAGTGAGAAATTGTGTTTGTTTGATCCATTTTCCTAAGTTTTTGTTAAAATATTTAGTTTGAGGGGGGCTGTTAAAATAATAAGTAGTTTAATGTTCAAACTAACATTTTGTTATATGGGTAGTTTCTGTATTTTCTTTATTCTTTTTTTATGCACGTTGTGCAGGTAGTTGGTTGAATCTTCGAGGGTCGGAGTGTAAATGTTTTCGGGTTACACACGGATCTTCGGGTCTTATTGACCTGGAGTATAAGTTGTTGGAGGAGCTCATTTTTTGGTAATTATTCCTGAATCAAAATATAAATAGCTTTGTTCTCTCTCATCTATCACACAGAATATCTTCAGTTAGAGTTTCAGATTAGGGTTTGTGTTATTTTGATCTGTTCTTGTTGATATTGTAGATTAGGATTTAGTATGCTATATTGAGAGTAGATTAAGTGGTTTTGTAGTGAGGTTTCCGTTGTATGTTCTTGAAAACCTTCTGACTCTTAATATTCAATTGATATAAGAGTTGTTGATGTTGGGTAATTAAATCACGTTTCTATAATTTTGACACAATCAAGAATGAAACCCCCATTTCTTCCTTCCTGATCGATCGTAGGTACCATCCTTCATGGTGTTTTCTTCATAATTTTTCTGTGTATATGCGTGAATCCTCAGCAGCAAGGAATCAAATCCCACTTTTCTCGGTATAAATACTTAAGAGGTTGAAAAATGGCGATGATGATTGTATGGAGAAAATAAGGATGTCTATTCGATTGTTCAGGAAAGGGTAAAGAAGGGTGTTGTTGATGGTGTTTGAAAGACGTGAAGAGGTTGTGAGGTTGTGAAGGGTAGGTTGTAACGGAGAGACAATGATGGTGGCTTTTTTGCAGGTAGTTGTCAAGGGATTATTGTGTGTGTTTCTCTAAAATCATTTTTCTTTGGACCAATCTGTCTTACATACACAAACACCAAGAACACTTAGTGTTCATTAGTGAAAGAACAGAGGAAGATGAAGAACTTGAATAATGTTTTTTAGATTCGTTTTAGATTAGGTTCTTTTTTTTAAATTTCTTTTGAAGCATTGAACTTTTTCTTGTTTGATGTTTATTTTGGTCCATTCATAGTACTCCTGTTTGGGAGGTGGACAATGGATGGATGGAAGAATGTGGTGGGAGGCAGGTGATTGTGGTGTTGGTAGGAGTTAGATTTGCTACTTATTTCTTCATCTTCAAGATCTACAAAGTAAAAGTAATTATTCTTTTATATTTTTTTCTTATTCATCATCCTACTCATATCAAATAGTGACAAATATTTTTAAATATTATTATTTTTATTAAATGTAACATTTGTTATCATTTAACATGAATAGGAAGATAAAAAGTAATAGAAGGTTTGAGGATTTTTCATTTCTCTATTTTTATTTATGACAATTTTGAAAAAAAAAAAAAGAAAAAGTTAATATCATATCATTGCTAATAATATATATATATATTTTTAATTTCACCATATGTTGAAAACTAATACACATTGACGGAAATTTCCCGAAAGAAACTTTAATACTTTCAATCTAAAGAAGCAGGAGATATTGATTGTCCAAAATAAAATAAAATTTCAATGATGAATATGTCACCTTATATTTTAAATAGCTAACTATAACTTTGACCCTTAAATGTTCAATTTAAATGTATATTTTATAATTTATAATACAAAGATTTAATAAAACTACACACCATGTTCTCAAAATTATTGTGTGTATCATGTTACGTGTTTTAATTTTTCTTAATATGTAGTGAAGGGTTTTAACCCTCCTCGTTTCACGCGCCTATTAAAGGTAAACGTTGGCATTTGACACAATGTACGAAGTCAACGTGGGTGTAAGTTGTCATATATTTTCTAGAGTAAATTACATGAATGGTCCCTATGGTTTGGGATATTTTGTACGTTTGGTCTTTAACTTATTTTTTTAACTCGGAAAGTCCCTACTGTTTGTTTTTGTTACACGCTTGCTCCCCACTATTTGTTTTTGTTATGCGTTTGATCAATGTCTTACCTAAAAATATTACTTTTCTCTTGATTTGTGCAAATCACTCCTTTCATGTACACAATGACCACAAGTACATTTAATGTTGCCATGCATATACCATCAAAGAAAGCATCATTCAATTTTCAATATGTGATGTATCATGAATATGATAGAGACAGAATATAAATCAAGGGTATGAAATTACCAACAATTTATAAGTAATTTAGTAATTTAATAATGATTTTTATATTTAAAAATATTTAGATTTATCGATCAATTTCCATCAGTTTGATCCAATATACACAAGATTAAAAAATGATAAAATATAATTATTGTCCTAACTCTTAACTAATCCAACGATGCCCCGATTCCTTCTGGTAGCATAAAGTTACGTTTCTTCATTCAATGCACATGTTACATTGGTAGCATAAAGCTACACATGTGCGCCCCCGCGATAGGAGTCTAGGAGTTGAGAAGTGTAATTCTACATATGAAGTCCAATGTTCAAACCCTGACATACCCGATATCTTGTTAGTGTTCATTGATTGACCTCTCACATTGGTCTTGTGGCGGGTTGACGTCGGCCGTTTAGACTTCAGATGATGTGGTTTACCATTTTTTTTTAAAGTTAAGCACATCCACTACTCTACTCCTAAATATATATCTTTCGTCCCCAAGAGGATTTAAACCTCAGTTTTTGGCTGATGGATACCTATCCCCCAACTCCTGAAACCACCGTGCTAAAGGCCTTTTGGTCTTTATTCTTATAAATTATTCAAAATTTTGTTAGTTCGTTTGATAGGATTATTTATTAGAAATCTATAGAAACCAAAATAAAGATTTTAGCTTTGCATAAAAGAAGTAATAACTTGTTCCGTCGTATCTCTTAAAAATAGAACCTTCAGGCCTTTTGGTCTTTATTCTTATAAATTATTCAAAATTTTGTTAGTTCTTTTGATAAGATTATTTATTAGAAATCTATATAAACCAAAATAAAGATTTTAGCTTTGCATAAAAGATGTAATAACTTGTTCCACATGATGTTGCATCTCCTAAAAATGGAACCTTCAATATGGTCGACAAATATGTTGGTCTTTGGATGGATAGGAGGGAAGCATGCGTGCGTGGATCTTACTGGGGTCTCTCCTCTCGTTGGTTTGGGGAGCGGAGGTTTCACAGCAGGGCATGCCGCTGCGTGCAAAGTGATAAAGCACGAGAAGACATGTATAGAAAATCAACATGTGTTTGTACCTTTTGCATTCAATACATTTGGTTTTCTCGCACCAGAGGCGGTAGAGCTCCTCAATAGAGTCCAACGGGTCATACATTCTAATGTCATATCTCCTAGATCCACAAATGTTGTTTTCAAAAGAATTGGTTTTGCCATCCAGAAAGGGCTAGCGGCGCAGCTTGTTGCCCGTTTGCCTTCGATATGTATTGAACTATATTTATTACTTAAAAAAAAAAAGTTAAAAACATATTTGGTAATTTGTTCAAACCACATGGGGGCAAATTGTAAATTTCACAAAGAAAACTTGGTCAAATTAAATAGCAGCCTTCGCGTTATCGCGTAGTCGAGGTCTATCTATACCGTAAGAACACTTCTATTTTACCAACTCCCACCACTTTTGAAATTCTTCACCAAACAATCAACAAACCCTTCTCTAACCGGAATTCTTCAATTGCCGGAATAAATTTCAAGCGGAGGAAATGTCGATGCTCGTTGATTGTTCGAACTGCCGGACTCCATTACAGTTACCGGCGGGAGCCAGGGCCATAAGGTGCGCCCTCTGTCTAGCCATTACACGCGTCGCTGATCCCCGGAGCCTCCCTCCGCCGTTGCCTACTCAACCTTATGCTACTTATTCCAACCACCACTACGCTCCACCTCAGCCGCATCCACCACCCGCAGCTCCAGCACCATCGCCGTACAATCGAGTAGCGTCTTTTGGTCAACCACCGCCGGTCAACGGGAGAAAGAGGGCAGTGATCTGCGGAATATCGTACAAGAGGACGAAGCACGAGCTGAAAGGTTGCATAAATGATGCCAAGTGTATGAAGTACTTGTTGATCAACAAATTCAAGTTCCCGGAATCCTCTATTCTCATGCTCACCGGTAAAGTATTTCTGATTTCACTATTGTTTTGATTTGATCATTTGATATAATTAATTAAGTTCATAAGTTATCATCTTCTACACAATACTGTTCTTCATCTGAGATTCATTTATCAGATAAAACCCTATGGTTTCCCCAAAATCGATATCAATTGTTTTTAGTTTCAACTCTGAATCACAAATTCATATCTCTTAGAACAAACATCAGACTATCCATTCGAGGCTAACTTCTTCCACTCATTTCTTCAACTGATATTTCAGAAGAGGAAACTGATCCTTATCGGATTCCAACAAAGCATAACATCAGAATGGCCATGTTTTGGCTGATGCAAGGTTGTCAGCCTGGGGATTCCTTAGTGTTCCATTTTTCCGGCCATGGTTCCCAGCAAAGGAACTACACCGGCGATGAAATTGATGGATACGATGAGACACTGTGCCCATTGGATTTCGAGACTCAAGGAATGATTGTTGATGATGAGATAAATGCGACTATGGTTAAGCCACTACCTCATGGTGTCAGACTTCATGCCATTATCGATGCCTGTCATAGTGGCACAATGCTAGATTTACCATTTCTTTGTAGAATGGACAGGTATACAATTAATGCTAATGCCCTGTTTTTTTCATTTATTTGTTTATTATAGCATCCTCCCTTCATTCTTTTTTCTATTACAACATTCTATTTTTAATTCTTTTCATATCAAGACATTGTCCTTTGAAAAATCTACCTAATTATAACAGCTTATATTCTTATTAGTTCTAAATACATTGTACTTAGCTATGTATGTATATAACATCTTATTGATGTATAGGAATGTTTATTAGTTCTAAATACATTGTACTTAGCTATGTATGTATATAACATCTTATTGATGTATAGGAATGGGAGGTATGTATGGGAGGACCATAGTCCTCAATCAGGAATATTCAAGGGCACAAATGGAGGCGAAGTCATTTCCTTTAGTGGCTGTGATGATGACCAATCATCTGCTGACACATCCGTAATTACTCTCACTTTTCTTTTAATAATCTTGTCTAAAAATGGTATCTTATAAATTTACATATATTTTTGACCTAATAATGAATGCATATCTGATATGTGATATCTATGTGTAGTCTTTATCGAAGGTGACTTCAACCGGAGCAATGACATTTTCATTCATACAAGCAATAGAACGTGGGCATGGGACAACATATGGTGATATGTTGACTTCAATGAGAAACACCATTCGGAAAAATGAAAGTGATTTAGGTGGTGGTGGTGCTGGTGGTGGTGCGGTGTCTTCTCTCATTGGTATGCTTTTGACTGGAGGAAGCCTTGGTGGTGGTGGCATTCGACAGGTATTTTCATTTTCATTTTCATTCGCTTAAATTACATTTTTGGTCCTTGAGTGTAGTTGATTTATACAACTTTGGACCTAAAAAATTTTCTCTTGCAGTTTTGGTCCTTATTTTAGGTTTTTGTAACGTTTTTTTGGTCTTTGTTCCAAGTAAAATGACTATATTATTAGGGACCAAAGTTGCAAAAATCAGTTATATCTAAGGACGAAAAATAGTCATTTTACATGGAACAAAGACAAAAAAAAATATTACAAAAATAAGGATCGAAATTAAAAGATAAAACTTTTTGGGACCAAGCTTGCAAAAATCAGTTGTACTCAGGTACCAAAAATGTAACTTACTCGAAAAAAATATCTAAGAAAATGACAACACACTTGGGAGAATGGAAAGAAAAAAATAAATAATACTAGTAAATTTATAAATGGTTTGGACACAATGGAAAAAGATTCTTTCCCCAACTTCATTTATTAAGTAAAAAAAGAAACACCCAATTGCAAAATTCCCATCTAGGCGACTCTAGAGGCAGACTTTTCTTGCTAGTTTTTTTTTGTCTAACTTTTTATTTCTAGAATAATTTTTAACGAATTCAAATCAATTTTGAAGTGTATTTTAAGTATCTTCTATAAAGTCAAACTTATTCTCCCTTCCTCCCATAAGAATTGTAACGATTTGTCAAATCTAATATGCCCCCTCACAATTATAACAACCATGTGGACCACTTCAATAATTTCCATTTCGCAACGAATTCTTTATTACTTGATTAAAAAAATACGATATATTTTTTTTCCTTTCATTTCTCTTAAATGTTATTTCATTTTGTCATATATTTTTAAATTAAACTGTCAAGTGTTTTTTTCATTTCTCATATTGTTATTGCAGGAACCACAACTGACAGCCAGCGAACCGTTTGATGTTTATACAAAGCGATTCTCACTGTGACAGTGACACACACATGTCTTGCTTTTAGTGCATTCTTTCCACTTGTACAGTTTTCCAATGAAATTATTAATGACACATTCTATGCAAGATTGTGAGTTCATTTTTACTAAATGTACTGTATGCATTTTTTAATTAAATAAAAAGCTACGGAATTCGTTTAATGTGTGTCTTCGTAATCAACGACGTGTAGGATTTATTATGGGTTGTGTTAAATTATCATTAAAGTGAGGGAAGACTTCCTAGTTGGCTGTTATTTGAGGGTTGTGGCCTTCAATTTTGATGAAAGATAAAAATATTCTATTTTTTAGGGTAAACCGGTCAACTAGATAGAAGTTGGGCGTGTTCGGCAAAATTAGCTGGTAGCGGGTGACTTGTAGCGGGTAGCGGGTAGTTTGTAGCTTGTAGCGTTTTGTTAAACGCTATATGAAGTAGCATTTGGATTTGGAGCGTTTTGTTTAAACTAAACGCTAGAAGCTTGTAGTGCCGAACGAGGCTTTCTATTCAAAATGGAGCGTTTTGTCAAACGCTACAAGCTAGAAGCTCTCAAACGCTCCGTGCCGAACACGCCCGTTGTAAATGATATTAATTTTGAATTAAATTTAATTGGGGAATATCCTAGGAGGAGGGTATTCATATGGTGAAATAGTGATGTTTGGAGCTCTTGTTGAAAGTTTTGAGGTTTTTGGTTTCCGTGTTCATTTGGATTCCTTAGTCCTTAGGTTGGAAGTGGTGTTGAGCTTACTGAGCTCTCCAGCTCAACCCCCTCCCCATTGCCGAAGAGAAAGAAACAACTCAACCCCTCCCCATTGCCGAAGAGAGAGGAACAGAAACCACAAGAAAGTGTTAAGCTGCGCAATAAAAACTCGGGCATGCCGAGATGAGGGGCCGATGTTCTCCATCTTGTCCATGCCAACTCACACATGCCAAGCTTCTTGCCTCTCCACTCCCCTATGTCTTAACAATCCGATTAAGTCCATCATCCTGTAATGGGCTTTCATCTCGTTAATGATCTACGACGACTCTACAGATGCATGCATAGGTATTGTTTCTTTGTATGGCAAACATCCGATTAAGTCCATCATCCTGTAACGGGCTCTCATCTCGCATACTAGGCTGTTTTAATGGATTAATAGTGGCACCCTACAAAAATATAGAATTAAATATAATTAAGTATTCAACAATACAACAATGAGTAATATCACACATATATATATATATATATATATATATATATATATATATATATATATATATAATTACTTATGTAACTCAAACCTATGTCATCCCCTGGCATACCACGATCCTTTATGGTAAATGAGTCTACGGGGATAACCCTATCACCCTACAATAATGTAACAGTTCTATACTATTAAATAATCAACGATGCAATAACGAATATACCATAAAGTTAAATAACAATCTACGAGGGTTAAATAACAATGTACCTCCAACCCCAGCGAGGTACCATCATCCTGGTACCCTTATTATTGGGTATAATATAACGTCCCAGAAATTACAACAAAAAATTTCATTTTTAAATTATATAAAAACATAGCTTCTAGGAAAACCAAGTCAAGAAATCATAAGTATCAAAATACAATCATCCCAAAATCAGAGTATCACAAAAACGGAATCATGAAAGTTGTCGAGGAGAGTGTATCGTCAAGCCTTCGCCTTTCTACAATCATCTTGAGTACCCTAAACACATTTAAATCCATAAATGTAACCACAAAGCTTAGTGAGTTCCCCAAAATGTCACGTGCATAAATTAAATAACTATGAGTTATCAGCAACCCTGAAGACTATCAGCAGTCCCAATGGACTAACAACACCCCCTGAATTAACAACACATCCTGTGGGTTATCAGCAACCTTGGAGACTATCAATAGTCCCTATGGGCTAATAGCACACACTAAAGCCATTAGCAGCTTAATAACATATAACAACAATAAAAAAATAAGACCCAACTGGTCAGCACACACACACACTATGGAATAAGTAATATAGTGAGAAGACTCACCTTACAGATAACAACTAAACACAACAACTCTCACACAGTGAAGACCGGACAACTAGACACCTAACAACAATAAGGAAGTACCCTCTCAATCTACACCCTTAAACCCTTAAATTGACCAAAAGTCAACTATGGTCAAAGTCAACGGTCAACGTCAACTTTAGCAGGTCTCCACGTCGTGGCCACCCAAAGGCCACGTCGTGGCAACTTCTCGACAAAACAGTCGGGCGATCCCCCAGTCGCCATGTCGTGACGAGCAGGCTGTCATGTCGTGGAGCTCTCAATCCATTAAGCCACCCCTTCAAACTTTCCAAAAAGATTCCTATGGTCTGATATAACATAAAAATCGATGCTTTTCAGTAATGCATGTCCAATTCAAGAATAATACTCAAACTAGGTCAAAAATGGAGAAATAACATTAAAATCTCATGCATGAAGCTCATTACACCAACAAATTTTAGATTTGGAACATATGTCCACCAATAGACCTCAATAATCCATAAAGTTGCTAACTTTATGGATTCCATGCACTAAATTCAACCCAAATATGAAGGGACGTGGATAGAAACCTAGATCTAACATGACAAGATGAAAAAGGTAAGATCTTTGAGGACTTACAAGAGTCCAGAAATAACACAAGTTGATGAGGGCGGATTTGCTAGCTTGGACAAAACACCAAAAGCACCTTCTTCTTCTTCTTCTTCTTCTTCTTCTTCTTCTTCTTCAAATCGCTGAAATAGATGTTACAATTCTCCCCCAATTGAATTAGATTTCGCCCTCGAAATCCTCATTTGAAAACAAGTCCAGGTAGTCCTTGCACGTATGCGCTTTGGGATCCCAAGTCCACTCTGATCCCTTCCGGTGTTGCCACTGGACCTTGACCATGGGTACCACCTTGTTATGCAAGGCATTCGTCTTCCTATCCAGAATCACCACCAGTCGCTCAATATTATTCAGGTGATGATCAATTTGAATATCATCCAATGGAAAAACAATGGACTCATCGATCACACATTTTATCAACTACGAAACATAGAAATGTTGTGAATCTAGCTGAGCTCCTCCTGCAACTCCAAACGGTAGGTTAGTTTGCTCACTCTAGTGACAACTCGGAACAGACCGATAAATCTGGGGCCTAGCTTTCCCCGCTTCCTGAAACGAATAATACTCTTCCAGGGGATACCTTTAGAAGCACCATATCCTCGACCATGAACTCCAACTCTGAACGGCGTTGATCTGCATAACTTCAACCTCCCCCAACAAATCGGGGTCTAACACTTCCTCCTGTAGAGAAACTCGTAGGGAGGCATACCAATGCTGGCATGATAGCTGTTGTTATACGAAAACTCAGCCAACGGAAGGTAGGAGTACCATCTCCCACCAAAATCAATGATGCAGGCCCTCAACATATCCCCGAGAGTCTGAATTGTCCTCTCACTCTGGCCATCTATATATGGATGATAAGCAGTACTGAAGTGTAGTTTGGTACCCAGCTCCTCATGGAACCTTTTCCAAAACCTAGAAGTAAACCGAACATCTCAATCTGAGATTATAGACACAGGCACCCCGTAACGAGCCACCACATCTCAAATATAAATGTCAACCAATTTCTTGGCCGACGAGCTCTCCCGAATAGCAATGAAATAGGCATTCTTGGTTAAACGATCAACAATAACCCAAATAGCATCAAGTCCCTTGACTGTTCTTGGTAACTAGGTAATAAAGTCCATGGTGATATGCTCCTATTTCCACATGGGGACCTCTAAAGGCTGCAACTTACCATGTGGTCTCTGATGCTCAGTTTTGACCTTCCGGCAGGTCAGACACCTATCAGTAAACCATGCAGTCTCCCTTTTCATGCAGGGCCACCAATAACAGAGTCTCAAGTCTCGATACATTTTTGTGGTTCCAGGACGAATGGGAAACCTTGATGTGACAACCCAGAAACTCCTACCTCGCACACTTAGCCAATTCAATCAAAGTTAAACGTGTTTTGTTGACTTCTTACACCGTTTGAGGGTTCGTTTAAGTGATTCTAAGCCTGAGTATGACCAGGGTTGAGATTAGGAACGAGTCAGCAAGTCGTATACTGTCAAAATAGGGCCATACACACCCTTAGAGGGAGTGTACGACCGTACACATGGGTGTGCGGCCGCACACAGACCTCCTGGAAGCACACCCACCCTATATAAAGGGTAGACCCCTTTTCCTTTCATTCCTTTAACACCTTGGCAACACACAACACCATTTCTCTCAAGCTTCTTCAACCGCAAACCCTCCAAGGCTTCAAAAACGTGAGTAATCCATCCCTTAGCTTGTTGTACTAGAAGAACCACTTCATCTAAGTCTTGATTCATCAAAGTTTCATCATGTTCTTCATCATATGAAGGAGTACGGCCGCACACCTTCATAAGGGTGGCCGTACACTCCTAAAAGACCCTCCAAAGTGAGAGTTAGACTTCCATATTCGAGTTGGACATGAAGCTTTCCTTGCTACTCCCTATATTTGGCTTTTTGGACATCATTTTATGGGGTGTACGACCACACACACCCGTGTACGGCCGCACACACCCTTGTGCGACCGCACACTCAAGTGTGCGACCACACACCCTAGTGTGCGACCACACACTCATTCTAGGGCCACAAACACACTTCTAGGACCCCTAACTTGCACTACAATCGAGTTTAGACCTAGGACACTTCATGGATTGCAAGTATGGACCTTGAAACACCCCAATAACACTTTCCAACATGAGTGTACGGCCGCACACCCCTTGGGCCGCACACCCATGGCCGCACACACCATTAAGGTGGCCATACACTCCCCTCATGCAATCCTTTAAGGTCCTAACACTTAGTGCAAGTAGTTCCAAGTTCTTAGAGTGGTTCTCCATCACATCTAGTGGTGAAATACCATCATTTGACTTCTTTATGTGTCATTACTTGTTAATTAGGATCAAATCGTGTTCAAGGCTTCACTTGAACATCCCGCATTCCGTATCGATCCTTCATTCAAATCGCCCGAGGTGAGTTCATACCCCTATATTTTCCGTGTTTTTAATGTTTTCAGGGGGAGGGGGGATACAAGCCAAACTCAAAGTATTTTATTAAGTTTTAAACTTATTAATGCAGTCCAACGATTTCCACGTTTAATAACATATTCGGATATTTTATCTCTTTTTGTAATATGTTGAGCATAAGGGAAACTATTATTTTGGAAATCTAACTTCATAGCTTTCAGAAAGGTTTTTACAAAGCATTTTCCATACAAATTCTAATAAACTATAATGGGTATAGTTTGGGATAACCCTCTAGGCAGTCTCTACCTAATCAGATTTCATAAATGAATATATATAAACTATGGCGTATTTAGTTTATGTTATATATTTTCTCAGGAGTATAAAGTACTATTATTCAAGGATAATTATTGTTTTATACTGTTTCTCGCTAGTAAACTAGATTATACAGAATTGTGAGGCTCTACTTCAATACTGTACCCTTAGGTGTATAGTGATAAATCCTATCTCAGTATAACCAGACTCTCCTGGAGGGAGAGCGTGAGATTTGTGAATAGATCTATTCGGGACTGACAATCCCACACCAGAACTGCTAGCTACAGTTAGGCAGACATGCCTGTGGTGGACAAATGTCATTTAGCATAAACGCCTGAAGAACGTTATAAAGGTCTCTAGATCATATCAAGTATGGTTATACGACTCGCAACTAAGTATAAGCTAACTTTGGTTTACGTACTCTACTCTTCACTTGTTTTATTTTGAGTAATAAAACTACTTTCATATACATACTGATAGTAATCAGGGATTTTCTAAACTTACATCTCTACCTCTAGGACGGATAACCTGTTTCTAAGGAAAATATGGGATTTTCCCAAGATAACACCGGTATTTCTAAAACTGGTGGTTTATTTTCTACTAATAGACACTTTTTCAGAACCGCTTTTCATAAGAAAATACAGGATTTTCTTGAAGAACACTTTTCTAAAGGATTCAAAGAACATTTTCTCACCAAAAATAAATGCTTATGAACTCACCAACTTTATGCTGATATTCTTTCAAAACTACTTGTATTCTCAGGAAAGTAGTAGACATGTACTTCCAGGAGTTCGGAGAAGTCGGAGCGTTAGAGTCACGTCTTTCCATTTTACTTTTGATATGAACAAAACTATGTATTAAACAATGTAAACCTTTTTCATATATGTATTCAATGTCTGGTTGTGTTTACTATGCTTGCTATGATACAATTGTTGTGATACTACGCACGACGTTAACCACCCCCGAACGTTTCCGCCGTTCCGGTTTGGGGGTGTGACAGATTGGTATCAGAGCCCTTGTTTATAGCGACCTAAGTATACCAAACCTTACATGGTATACAACTATAAATACTAAGGGGCCTAAGTGCTCTAAACTAAAAGTATACTTTCAAAAATACAAGTATTTTTATAAAGGTATATAAGTGGACCCGAGTATCAGAATCCGTGTTGTAAGTAGATGAAACAAAAGTATTTGGATGTTGGACAACGCGGTTGAACCTGGGCAGTTATGTAATTATGTCTAGGATCAATATAGCCTGATCAACTATATTCATTTGAGACATGACCAACATGTGCTTGGGAGTAACTATGGTGTTACAACAAGTCTAAAACTTACCTAGATACTAGAGGAGTTCTAGAGCCAAACATAAGGATTAAAATACTATAGGATTATTTTAGGATGCTAACGGCTAAGCCGAAAACTTACCCAAGGATCCATCCTTCAAGAATCAAGCATGTAGCCATGATACATTGGAAGTATTATTAGATTCGATGCCTATTAATTATTCCTTTACCATCACCGCGCGTAGATAGGATGGCTGGATTCCATCTTCCTGGCGACCCATACTTTCCAACCAAGGAGATGACGAATGGATCGAGCCAGAGCCAGAAGGAAACCATGAAATTCCTTTGGACGATGACTTTGCCGAACCATTCCCTGAAGAGACTGACTCGGAACCCGAAGTCGAGAACCTACCTCAAGTGACCCCAATACCAAATCCTAACCCTCAAGTTGGATTCCAAGGTTCAACGCTCATGTGGGTCAGGAGTTTGAATAGCTGGAACCACGAGCAAGACCAACCCCTCCCATACGACGGAAACCGCAACCTCTACAATCTGAACAAGGGAGGCCCCGCAAATAGGGCCTTTACAATCCTGACACGCCGAGTGGCTCGCAAGGTGGAGCTAGGTATGGCAACCCTTCAGCGAGCAGTGGAGCCCGAAGCTGATTCGGACACCAGCACGGACCACATCCGTCGCTTCGAGATTGCTCATGCGAGGGTCGCAAGGAACAATGAAGCTCTGCAGCGAGAGTTAACTACAACCTGAGCCGAGGTCATAGAGCTCCGAGCCCGTCAGTCAGAATACGAGAGACACCTGCATGACGTGGAGCGTCAGCTGGCCGAATTAAGGTTTCACCTGAGGAGTGCCCGTCGCCAATATAGGAATACCCTCCTCATTCTTCCTTTTTGGTCTAAGGAATAACCTTCATATCTATGTTCTGAGTAGCTCTTTTTCGTAAACATCTCTGTCTTTCATATCGTCAAAATCTTCTCTTTGTTATTAGGACTTAGACCCATTGTTAGGTCATGAGTTCCGAAATAAGTAATCTCAGTTTCAGTTATGACGACAACAATCGTACTTCAGTTAAAGCATGTATCATAGGATGTGCTCATACCTTAGAAGATCATTCCTTTTCCCTATCGATTTCATACCCGTCTCCATGAAAAGCTTCAATGTCCTAATCGGCATAGGACGAATGAGTCTCCCATCGTGCCAATGTCATTTTCTTCGAGAAAGCGATTCGTCTCAATCTTCCTTCTAACGGAGTCCTCACTGGTTTCAGTGATAAGTCTGTTCGGACCTTAGTATCATTTCATGCGTCAAAGCCTAGGAGCATCTACGGAAGGAATGCTATGCATTCCTGGCTCACGTTGTCCATGAGACGCAAGAAGTTAAAGACCTCGAGAGCATCTTCGAAGTCTGCAACTTTCCCGATGTCTTCCCCAAAGACATTCCAGGGATTTCTTCCGAGTGCCAAGTTGAATCCCGTATCGACTTGATCCTCGGAACTACCCTTTTAGTCAAATCTCCATATCGTCAAGAGCCGACGAAAATGTGAGAGTTACTCAGCCAGTCCGATGAGCTGAGCAACCAGGAGTTCGAAAACTTATTGTATGTGAACTTTGTGTGCTCAAAACTTTTCTATCCTTGCTAAGACCACATCATGGGGATGTGGGTCGAATCAATGAGAGTCCGATAGCAAAATGGGAAATCGTAATACATAGATAAACATCTAGGATACATCCAGAGGCAACCATTTTTTGCTCACAAGCTTCTTTTCTTGACATGTAGCAGAATCATGCCTCCGAAGGAACGTACCCAACCCACCAATAAGACACCAGTCCTTCAGATGGACTCAGCTACGTTCCAAGCTACTGTCACAACAGTCGTAGCAGCCGCCCTAGCTATTCTTAACGCTAACAACCCAAGTGTGAATGGGAACAGTTTCCACATCTCGAACTGTAGCAACACATCAGGAAACCAACAAGGGCTTTTCCAGGAGTACACTCCAACTCCCAAACCTAAGAACGCAAAACGAAAATTCTGGAACAAGAGGGAGCGCAAGTTGTCTCAGAAACTTGCCAAGAGACAACAACCCGTGATAACTCCTACAGCCACAACATCCGCCAGACCGGTGCCAACGCCAGTGCGACGATATGCTGGAAAACTTCCAAATTACGAGGAATGCAACTTCCACCACGTAGGAAAATGCGGTGAATCGAAATGTAAGAACTGCAACAGGAAAGGACACACCGCTCGTTACTGCAGAGCACTAGCACCGTCAAACGCCTCGATTTCTGGTGAAAAGATGGGTCAGGTTTGCTACAAGTGTGGCGAACCCGGACATTTCAAAAGAAATTGTCTAGGGGCTGAGGATGGCCAGGAAGCTCGCTTCGCAAAGACCCCGACTCAACACATCACTTCCACTACCGACGCTAGCATAGTTCAAGTGTACGGTACATGTGGCGAAATGGGACACTTTAGAATAGACTACCCAACAGAAAAGAACAATGAGGAAACCGGAGGAGTCTGACCTCAGTGAAGGAGGAAGCATCGAAGGACCCTGCCTTGTTTTGGTACGTTTTCAAAAACCTCAATAATTATTCATAATCGTGATTTCTTTCCCGTCCAAATTAAATCACAACTTACTTTTAAAAGTTGATGCCCTAATGGGTAAATTATGGTAGCCTAGTGTATACATTGGAGTCAGTTGTGTTTATACATGACTTGTATGCGCCAAACAATCATAGGAAAATCTAGTGAGAACCATTCCATCGAGAGTTCATAATTTCAAAACATCGGGACCCTCGCATTAATAGTACCCCCCCAAGTCAAATCAAACACAGGAAACACCCGAATCTTTCATCTAGGAGCACCGAGGTGCTAACAAAACGATCCTCCCGGACTAACTTAACGCGCAATTCTACGGCGCCATCCTGTTTAATCCGACTGGGTCTATGTCATATCAAATCCTTTGTCTTAAATCATTCGATCGCGAAACTCCCGTCGCTTGTGACGACAAACTAGATGCGAACTTCGAAGAATTCATCTCTCTTAGAAACTCGAAAGTATTCATACGAAGAGTATCATCCACAAAGAGAAGGACAAGGTAAGAGAACCATCCGGAAAATTGAAGATGCGTCATGGGGCACACATCTATCCTTAATTGAACCTTCTTGCAACGACGGAGACCTTTCCAGTAGCAAGGCTGCGCCGTTCGAAGCCCTCTGCAGCCATAAGTACAGACCCCATCTGCGCTGGGCTGAGGTGGGCAACACGCAACTAGACAAGAGTCAAGTCCCCAATAGCACTCTCGCAAGTCCTGAAATCATCCGAGAGATGGCAGAAAAGAACGTACGAAAGGGACTACGTTGATGAGAGACAAAAACCCTTGAAGTTCCAGATTGGTGGGCGTGTCCTTTTGCAAGTCACACCCTGGAAAAGCCCGATAAGCTTCGGAAGGCGTTGAAAGCTAAAATCAGGATACGTCGGACCGTCCAAGATCCTTGCTAGGATCAGCCCCGTAAGCATACAAACTCTAGTTACCCCGAGAACTCAACAAAGTCCATTCCTCCTTCCTCGTGTCAAACCAAAATGAGTGTCCGTCCGATGAGACACCTACGATTTCCCCTCGACAGCCTCGAGTTAGGCGAGAGTCTACACTTTGTGAGAGAATCATCCGAGCTCACGGATCGAGAAGTCAAGCGAACGAAATAAGGTCACATCCCGATAGTGAAGGTCCGCTGAAATGTCAAACAGGAACTTGGATTCACTTGGGAGCACGAGAGTCCCATAAACCCTAAGTACCTCCATCTTTTCCAAGACCATGAGTTATATTCTTATTCTTGAATTTCGGGACGAAATTTCCTCTAACGGGGGGATGATGTGACAACCCAGAAACTCCTACCTCGCACACTTAGCCAATTCAATCAAAGTTAAACGTGTTTTGTTGACTTCTTACACCGTTTGAGGGTTCGTTTAAGTGATTCTAAGCCTGAGTATGACCAGGGTTGAGATTAGGAACGAGTCAGCAAGTCGTATACTGTCAAAATAGGGCCATACACACCCTTAGAGGGAGTGTACGGCCGTACACATGGGTGTGCGACCGCACACACACCTCCTGGCAGCACACCCACCCTATATAAAGGGTAGACCCCTTTTCCTTTCATTCCTTTAACACCTTGGCAGCACACAACACCATTTCTCTCAAGCTTCTTCAACCGCAAACCCTCCAAGGCTTCAAAAACGTGAGTAATCCATCCCTTAGCTTGTTGTACTAGAAGAACCACTTCATCTAAGTCTTGATTCATCAAAGTTTCATCATGTTCTTCATCATATGAAGGAGTACGGCCGCACACCTTCATAAGGGTGGCCGTACACTCCTAAAAGACCCTCCAAAGTGAGAGTTGGACTTCCATATTCGAGTTGGACATGAAGCTAGCCTTGCTACTCCCTATATTTGGCTTTTTGGACATCATTTTATGGGGTGTACGACCGCACACACCTGTGTACGGCCGCACACACCCTTGTGCGACCGCACACTCCTGTGTGCGGCAGCACACTCAAGTGTGCGACCACACACCCTAGTGTGCGACCACACACTCATTATAGGGCCACAAACACACTTCTAGGACCCCTAACTTGCACTACAATCGAGTTTAGACCTAGGACACTTCATGGATTGCAAGTATGGACCTTGAAACACCCCAATAACACTTTCTAACATGAGTGTACGACCGCACACCCCTTGGGCCGCACACACCATTAAGGTGGCCATACACTCCCCTCATGCAATCCTTTAAGGTCCTAACACTTAGTGCAAGTAGTTCCAAGTTCTTAGAGTGGTTCTCCATCACATCTAGTGGTGAAATACCATCATTTGACTTCTTTATGTGTCATTACTTGTTAATTAGGATCAAATCGTTTTCAAGGCTTCACTTGAACATCCCGCATTCCGTATCGATCCTTCATTCAAATCGCCCGAGGTGAGTTCATACCCCTATATTTTCCGTGTTTTTAATGTTTTCAGGGGGAGGGGGGATACAAGCCAAACTCAAAGTATTTTATTAAGTTTTAAACTTATTAATGCAGTCCAACGATTTCCACGTTTAATAACATATTCGGATATTTTATCTCTTTTTGTAATATGTTGAGCATAAGGGAAACTATTATTTTGGAAATCTAACTTCATAGCTTTCAGAAAGGTTTTTACAAAGCATTTTCCATACAAATTCTAATAAACTATAATGGGTATAGTTTGGGATAACCCTCTAGGCAGTCTCTACCTAATCAGATTTCATAAATGAATATATATAAACTATGGCGTATTTAGTTTATGTTATATATTTTCTCAGGAGTATAAAGTACTATTATTCAAGGATAATTATTGTTTTATACTGTTTCTCGCTAGTAAACTAGATTATACAGAATTGTGAGGCTCTACTTCAATACTGTACCCTTAGGTGTATAGTGATAAATCCTATCTCAGTATAACCAGACTCTCCTGGAGGGAGAGCGTGAGATTTGTGAATAGATCTATTCGGGACTGACAATCCCACACCAGAACTGCTAGCTACAGTTAGGCAGACATGCCTGTGGTGGACAAATGTCATTTAGCATAAACGCCTGAAGAACGTTATAAAGGTCTCTAGATCATATCAAGTATGGTTATACGACTCGCAACTAAGTATAAACTAACTTTGGTTTACGTACTCTACTCTTCACTTGTTTTATTTTGAGTAATAAAACTACTTTCATATACATACTGATAGTAATCAGGGATTTTCTAAACTTACATCTCTACCTCTAGGACGGATAACCTGTTTCTAAGGAAAATATGGGATTTTCCCAAGATAACACCGGTATTTCTAAAACTGATGGTTTATTTTCTACTAATAGACACTTTTTCAGAACCGCTTTTCATAAGAAAATACAGGATTTTCTTGAAGAACACTTTTCTAAAGGATTCAAAGAACATTTTCTCACCAAAAATAAATGCTTATGAACTCACCAACTTTATGCTGATATTCTTTCAAAACTACTTGTATTCTCAGGAAAGTAGTAGACATGTACTTCCAGGAGTTCGGAGAAGTCGGAGCGTTAGAGTCACGTCTTTCCATTTTACTTTTGATATGAACAAAACTATGTATTAAACAATGTAAACCTTTTTCATATATGTATTCAATGTCTGGTTGTGTTTACTATGCTTGCTATGATACAATTGTTGTGATACTACGCACGACGTTAACCACCCCCGAACGTTTCCGCCGTTCCGGTTTGGGGGTGTGACAGATTGGTATCAGAGCCCTTGTTTATAGCGACCTAAGTATACCAAACCTTACATGGTATACAACTATAAATACTAAGGGGCCTAAGTGCTCTAAACTAAAAGTATACTTTCAAAAATACAAGTATTTTTATAAAGGTATATAAGTGGACCCGAGTATCAGAATCCGTGTCGTAAGTAGATGAAACAAAAGTATTTGGATGTTGGACAACGCGGTTGAACCTGGGCAGTTATGTAATTATGTCTAGGATCAATATAGCCTGATCAACTATATTCATTTGAGACATGACCAACATGTGCTTGGGAGTAACTATGGTGTTACAACAAGTCTAAAACTTACCTAGATACTAGAGGAGTTCTAGAGCCAAACATAAGGATTAAAATACTATAGGATTATTTTAGGATGCTAACGGCTAAGCCGAAAACTTACCCAAGGATCCATCCTTCAAGAATCAAGCATGTAGCCATGATACATTGGAAGTATTATTAGATTCGATGCCTATTAATTATTCCTTTACCATCACCGCGCGTAGATAGGATGGCTGGATTCCATCTTCCTGGCGACCCGTACTTTCCAACCAAGGAGATGACGAATGGATCGAGCCAGAGCCAGAAGGAAACCATGAAATTCCTTTGGACGATGACTTTGCCGAACCATTCCCTGAAGAGACTGACTCGGAACCCGAAGTCGAGAACCTACCTCAAGTGACCCCAATACCAAATCCTAACCCTCAAGTTGGATTCCAAGGTTCAACGCTCATGTGGGTCAGGAGTTTGAATAGGTGGAACCACGAGCAAGACCAACCCCTCCCATACGACGGAAACCGCAACCTCTACAATCTGAACAAGGGAGGCCCCGCAAATAGGGCCTTTACAATCCTGACACGCCGAGTGGCTCGCAAGGTGGAGCTAGGTATGGCAACCCTTCAGCGAGCAGTGGAGCCCGAAGCTGATTCGGACACCAGCACGGACCACATCCGTCGCTTCGAGATTGCTCATGCGAGGGTCGCAAGGAACAATGAAGCTCTGCAGCGAGAGTTAACTACAACCTGAGCCGAGGTCATAGAGCTCCGAGCCCGTCAGTCAGAATACGAGAGACACCTGCATGACGTGGAGCGTCAGCTGGCCGAATTAAGGTTTCACCTGAGGAGTGCCCGTCGCCAATATAGGAATACCCTCCTCATTCTTCCTTTTTGGTCTAAGGAATAACCTTCATATCTATGTTCTGAGTAGCTCTTTTTCGTAAACATCTCTGTCTTTCATATCGTCAAAATCTTCTCTTTGTTATTAGGACTTAGACCCATTGTTAGGTCATGAGTTCCGAAATAAGTAATCTCAGTTTCAGTTATGACGACAACAATCGTACTTCAGTTAAAGCATGTATCATAGGATGTGCTCATACCTTAGAAGATCATTCCTTTTCCCTATCGATTTCATACCCGTCTCCATGAAAAGCTTCAATGTCCTAATCGGCATAGGACGAATGAGTCTCCCATCGTGCCAATGTCATTTTCTTCGAGAAAGCGATTCGTCTCAATCTTCCTTCTAACGGAGTCCTCACTGGTTTCAGTGATAAGTCTGTTCGGACCTTAGTATCATTTCATGTGTCAAAGCCTAGGAGCATCTACGGAAGGAATGCTATGCATTCCTGGCTCACGTTGTCCATGAGACGCAAGAAGTTAAAGACCTGGAGAGCATCTTCGAAGTCTGCAACTTTCCCGATGTCTTCCCCAAAGACATTCCAGGGATTTCTTCCGAGTGCCAAGTTGAATCCCGTATCGACTTGATCCTCGGAACTACCCTTTTAGTCAAATCTCCATATCGTCAAGAGCCGACGAAAATGTGAGAGTTACTCAGCCAGTCCGATGAGCTGAGCAACCAGGAGTTCGAAAACTTATTGTATGTGAACTTTGTGTGCTCAAAACTTTTCTATCCTTGCTAAGTCCACATCATGGGGATGTGGGTCGAATCAATGAGAGTCCGATAGCAAAATGGGAAATCGTAATACATAGATAAACATCTAGGATACATCCAGAGGCAACCATTTTTGCTCACAAGCTTCTTTTCTTGACATGTAGCAGAATCATGCCTCCGAAGGAACGTACCCAACCCACCAATAAGACACCAGTCCTTCAGATGGACTCAGCTACGTTCCAAGCTACTGTCACAGCAGTCGTAGCAGCCGCCCTAGCTATTCTTAACGCTAACAACCCAAGTGTGAATGGGAACAGTTTCCACATCTCGAACTGTAGCAACACATCAGGAAACCAACAAGGGCTTTTCCAGGAGTACACTCCAACTCCCAAACCTAAGAACGCAAAACGAAAATTCTGGAACAAGAGGGAGCGCAAGTTGTCTCAGAAACTTGTCAAGAGACAACAACCCGTGATAACTCCTACAACCACAACATCCGCCAGACCGGTGCCAACGCCAGTGCGACGATATGCTGGAAAACTTCCAAATTGCGAGGAATGCAACTTCCAGCACGTAGGAAAATGCGGTGAATCGAAATGTAAGAACTGCAACAGGAAAGGACACACCGCTCGTTACTGCAGAGCACTAGCACCGTCAAACGCCTCGATTTCTGGTGAAAAGATGGGTCAGGTTTGCTACAAGTGTGGCGAACCCGGACATTTCAAAAGAAATTGTCTAGGGGCTGAGGATGGCCAGGAAGCTCGCTTCGCAAAGACCCCGACTCAACACATCACTTCCACTACCGACGCTAGCATAGTTCAAGTGTACGGTACATGTGGCGAAATGGGACACTTTAGAATAGACTACCCAACAGAAAAGAACAATGAGGAAACCGGAGGAGTCTGACCTCAGTGAAGGAGGAAGCATCGAAGGACCCTGCCTTGTTTTGGTACGTTTTCAAAAACCTCAATAATTATTCATAATCGTGATTTCTTTCCCGTCCAAATTAAATCACAACTTACTTTTAAAAGTTGATGCCCTAATGGGTAAATTATGGTAGCCTAGTGTATACATTGGAGTCAGTTGTGTTTATACATGACTTGTATGCGCCAAACAATCATAGGAAAATCTAGTGAGAACCATTCCATCGAGAGTTCATAATTTCAAAACATCGGGACCCTCGCATTAATAGTACCCCCCCAAGTCAAATCAAACACAGGAAACACCCGAATCTTTCATCTAGGAGCACCGAGGTGCTAACAAAACGATCCTCCCGGACTAACTTAACGCACAATTCTACGGCGCCATCCTGTTTAATCCGACTGGGTCTATGTCATATCAAATCCTTTGTCTTAAATCATTCGATCGCGAAACTCCCGTCGCTTGTGACGACAAACTAGATGCGAACTTCGAAGAATTCATCTCTCTTAGAAACTCGAAAGTATTCATACGAAGAGTATCATCCACAAAGAGAAGGACAAGGTAAGAGAACCATCCGGAAAATTGAAGATGCGTCATGGGGCACACATCTATCCTTAATTGAACCTTCTTGCAACGACGGAGACCTTTCCAGTAGCAAGGCTGCGCCGTTCGAAGCCCTCTGCAGCCATAAGTACAGACCCCATCTGCGCTGGGCTGAGGTGGGCAACACGCAACTAGACAAGAGTCAAGTCCCCAATAGCACTCTCGCAAGTCCTGAAATCATCCGAGAGATGGCAGAAAAGAACGTACGAAAGGGACTACGTTGATGAGAGACAAAAACCCTTGAAGTTCCAGATTGGTGGGCGTGTCCTTTTGCAAGTCACACCCTGGAAAAGCCCGATAAGCTTCGGAAGGCGTTGAAAGCTAAAATCAGGATACGTCGGACCGTCCAAGATCCTTGCTAGGATCAGCCCCGCAAGCATACAAACTCTAGTTACCCCGAGAACTCAACAAAGTCCATTCCTCCTTCCTCGTGTCAAACCAAAATGAGTGTCCGTCCGATGAGACACCTACGATTTCCCCTCGACAGCCTCGAGTTAGGCGAGAGTCTACACTTTGTGAGAGAATCATCCGAGCTCACGGATCGAGAAGTCAAGCGAACGAAATAAGGTCACATCCCGATAGTGAAGGTCCGCTGAAATGTCAAACAGGAACTTGGATTCACTTGGGAGCACGAGAGTCCCATAAACCCTAAGTACCTCCATCTTTTCCAAGACCATGAGTTATATTCTTATTCTTGAATTTCGGGACGAAATTTCCTCTAACGGGGGGATGATGTGACAACCCAGAAACTCCTACCTCGCACACTTAGCCAATTCAATCAAAGTTAAACGTGTTTTGTTGACTTCTTACACCGTTTGAGGGTTCGTTTAAGTGATTCTAAGCCTGAGTATGACCAGGGTTGAGATTAGGAACGAGTCAGCAAGTCGTATACTGTCAAAATAGGGCCATACACACCCTTAGAGGGAGTGTACGGCCGTACACATGGGTGTGCGACCGCACACACACCTCCTGGCAGCACACCCACCCTATATAAAGGGTAGACCCCTTTTCCTTTCATTCCTTTAACACCTTGGCAGCACACAACACCATTTCTCTCAAGCTTCTTCAACCGCAAACCCTCCAAGGCTTCAAAAACGTGAGTAATCCATCCCTTAGCTTGTTGTACTAGAAGAACCACTTCATCTAAGTCTTGATTCATCAAAGTTTCATCATGTTCTTCATCATATGAAGGAGTACGGCCGCACACCTTCATAAGGGTGGCCGTACACTCCTAAAAGACCCTCCAAAGTGAGAGTTGGACTTCCATATTCGAGTTGGACATGAAGCTAGCCTTGCTACTCCCTATATTTGGCTTTTTGGACATCATTTTATGGGGTGTACGACCGCACACACCTGTGTACGGCCGCACACACCCTTGTGCGACCGCACACTCCTGTGTGCGGCAGCACACTCAAGTGTGCGACCACACACCCTAGTGTGCGACCACACACTCATTATAGGGCCACAAACACACTTCTAGGACCCCTAACTTGCACTACAATCGAGTTTAGACCTAGGACACTTCATGGATTGCAAGTATGGACCTTGAAACACCCCAATAACACTTTCTAACATGAGTGTACGACTGCACACCCCTTGGGCCGCACACACCATTAAGGTGGCCATACACTCCCCTCATGCAATCCTTTAAGGTCCTAACACTTAGTGCAAGTAGTTCCAAGTTCTTAGAGTGGTTCTCCATCACATCTAGTGGTGAAATACCATCATTTGACTTCTTTATGTGTCATTACTTGTTAATTAGGATCAAATCGTGTTCAAGGCTTCACTTGAACATCCCGCATTCCGTATCGATCCTTCATTCAAATCGCCCGAGGTGAGTTCATACCCCTATATTTTCCGTGTTTTTAATGTTTTCAGGGGGAGGGGGGATACAAGGCAAACTCAAAGTATTTTATTAAGTTTTAAACTTATTAATGCAGTCCAACGATTTCCACGTTTAATAACATATTCGGATATTTTATCTCTTTTTGTAATATGTTGAGCATAAGGGAAACTATTATTTTGGAAATCTAACTTCATAGCTTTCAGAAAGGTTTTTACAAAGCATTTTCCATACAAATTCTAATAAACTATAATGGGTATAGTTTGGGATAACCCTCTAGGCAGTCTCTACCTAATCAGATTTCATAAATGAATATATATAAACTATGGCGTATTTAGTTTATGTTATATATTTTCTCAGGAGTATAAAGTACTATTATTCAAGGATAATTATTGTTTTATACTGTTTCTCGCTAGTAAACTAGATTATACAGAATTGTGAGGCTCTACTTCAATACTGTACCCTTAGGTGTATAGTGATAAATCCTATCTCAGTATAACCAGACTCTCCTGGAGGGAGAGCGTGAGATTTGTGAATAGATCTATTCGGGACTGACAATCCCACACCAGAACTGCTAGCTACAGTTAGGCAGACATGCCTGTGGTGGACAAATGTCATTTAGCATAAACGCCTGAAGAACGTTATAAAGGTCTCTAGATCATATCAAGTATGGTTATACGACTCGCAACTAAGTATAAACTAACTTTGGTTTACGTACTCTACTCTTCACTTGTTTTATTTTGAGTAATAAAACTACTTTCATATACATACTGATAGTAATCAGGGATTTTCTAAACTTACATCTCTACCTCTAGGACGGATAACCTGTTTCTAAGGAAAATATGGGATTTTCCCAAGATAACACCGGTATTTCTAAAACTGATGGTTTATTTTCTACTAATAGACACTTTTTCAGAACCGCTTTTCATAAGAAAATACAGGATTTTCTTGAAGAACACTTTTCTAAAGGATTCAAAGAACATTTTCTCACCAAAAATAAATGCTTATGAACTCACCAACTTTATGCTGATATTCTTTCAAAACTACTTGTATTCTCAGGAAAGTAGTAGACATGTACTTCCAGGAGTTCGGAGAAGTCGGAGCGTTAGAGTCACGTCTTTCCATTTTACTTTTGATATGAACAAAACTATGTATTAAACAATGTAAACCTTTTTCATATATGTATTCAATGTCTGGTTGTGTTTACTATGCTTGCTATGATACAATTGTTGTGATACTACGCACGACGTTAACCACCCCCGAACGTTTCCGCCGTTCCGGTTTGGGGGTGTGACAGATTGGTATCAGAGCCCTTGTTTATAGCGACCTAAGTATACCAAACCTTACATGGTATACAACTATAAATACTAAGGGGCCTAAGTGCTCTAAACTAAAAGTATACTTTCAAAAATACAAGTATTTTTATAAAGGTATATAAGTGGACCCGAGTATCAGAATCCGTGTCGTAAGTAGATGAAACAAAAGTATTTGGATGTTGGACAACGCGGTTGAACCTGGGCAGTTATGTAATTATGTCTAGGATCAATATAGCCTGATCAACTATATTCATTTGAGACATGACCAACATGTGCTTGGGAGTAACTATGGTGTTACAACAAGTCTAAAACTTACCTAGATACTAGAGGAGTTCTAGAGCCAAACATAAGGATTAAAATACTATAGGATTATTTTAGGATGCTAACGGCTAAGCCGAAAACTTACCCAAGGATCCATCCTTCAAGAATCAAGCATGTAGCCATGATACATTGGAAGTATTATTAGATTCGATGCCTATTAATTATTCCTTTACCATCACCGCGCGTAGATAGGATGGCTGGATTCCATCTTCCTGGCGACCCGTACTTTCCAACCAATGAGATGACGAATGGATCGAGCCAGAGCCAGAAGGAAACCATGAAATTCCTTTGGACGATGACTTTGCCGAACCATTCCCTGAAGAGACTGACTCGGAACCCGAAGTCGAGAACCTACCTCAAGTGACCCCAATACCAAATCCTAACCCTCAAGTTGGATTCCAAGGTTCAACGCTCATGTGGGTCAGGAGTTTGAATAGGTGGAACCACGAGCAAGACCAACCCCTCCCATACGACGGAAACCGCAACCTCTACAATCTGAACAAGGGAGGCCCCGCAAATAGGGCCTTTACAATCCTGACACGCCGAGTGGCTCGCAAGGTGGAGCTAGGTATGGCAACCCTTCAGCGAGCAGTGGAGCCCGAAGCTGATTCGGACACCAGCACGGACCACATCCGTCGCTTCGAGATTGCTCATGCGAGGGTCGCAAGGAACAATGAAGCTCTGCAGCGAGAGTTAACTACAACCTGAGCCGAGGTCATAGAGCTCCGAGCCCGTCAGTCAGAATACGAGAGACACCTGCATGACGTGGAGCGTCAGCTGGCCGAATTAAGGTTTCACCTGAGGAGTGCCCGTCGCCAATATAGGAATACCCTCCTCATTCTTCCTTTTTGGTCTAAGGAATAACCTTCATATCTATGTTCTGAGTAGCTCTTTTTCGTAAACATCTCTGTCTTTCATATCGTCAAAATCTTCTCTTTGTTATTAGGACTTAGACCCATTGTTAGGTCATGAGTTCCGAAATAAGTAATCTCAGTTTCAGTTATGACGACAACAATCGTACTTCAGTTAAAGCATGTATCATAGGATGTGCTCATACCTTAGAAGATCATTCCTTTTCCCTATCGATTTCATACCCGTCTCCATGAAAAGCTTCAATGTCCTAATCGGCATAGGACGAATGAGTCTCCCATCGTGCCAATGTCATTTTCTTCGAGAAAGCGATTCGTCTCAATCTTCCTTCTAACGGAGTCCTCACTGGTTTCAGTGATAAGTCTGTTCGGACCTTAGTATCATTTCATGTGTCAAAGCCTAGGAGCATCTACGGAAGGAATGCTATGCATTCCTGGCTCACGTTGTCCATGAGACGCAAGAAGTTAAAGACCTCGAGAGCATCTTCGAAGTCTGCAACTTTCCCGATGTCTTCCCCAAAGACATTCCAGGGATTTCTTCCGAGTGCCAAGTTGAATCCCGTATCGACTTGATCCTCGGAACTACCCTTTTAGTCAAATCTCCATATCGTCAAGAGCCGACGAAAATGTGAGAGTTACTCAGCCAGTCCGATGAGCTGAGCAACCAGGAGTTCGAAAACTTATTGTATGTGAACTTTGTGTGCTCAAAACTTTTCTATCCTTGCTAAGACCACATCATGGGGATGTGGGTCGAATCAATGAGAGTCCGATAGCAAAATGGGAAATCGTAATACATAGATAAACATCTAGGATACATCCAGAGGCAACCATTTTTGCTCACAAGCTTCTTTTCTTGACATGTAGCAGAATCATGCCTCCGAAGGAACGTACCCAACCCACCAATAAGACACCAGTCCTTCAGATGGACTCAGCTACGTTCCAAGCTACTGTCACAGCAGTCGTAGCAGCCGCCCTAGCTATTCTTAACGCTAACAACCCAAGTGTGAATGGGAACAGTTTCCACATCTCGAACTGTAGCAACACATCAGGAAACCAACAAGGGCTTTTCCAGGAGTACACTCCAACTCCCAAACCTAAGAACGCAAAACGAAAATTCTGGAACAAGAGGGAGCGCAAGTTGTCTCAGAAACTTGCCAAGAGACAACAACCCGTGATAACTCCTACAACCACAACATCCACCAGACCGGTGCCAACGCCAGTGCGACGATATGCTGGAAAACTTCCAAATTGCGAGGAATGCAACTTCCACCACGTAGGAAAATGCGGTGAATCGAAATGTAAGAACTGCAACAGGAAAGGACACACCGCTCGTTACTGCAGAGCACTAGCACCGTCAAACGCCTCGATTTCTGGTGAAAAGATGGGTCAGGTTTGCTACAAGTGTGGCGAACCCGGACATTTCAAAAGAAATTGTCTAGGGGCTGAGGATGGCCAGGAAGCTCGCTTCGCAAAGACCCCGACTCAACACATCACTTCCACTACCGACGCTAGCATAGTTCAAGTGTGCGGTACATGTGGCGAAATGGGACACTTCAGAATAGACTACCCAACAGAAAAGAACAATGAGGAAACCGGAGGAGTCTGACCTCAGTGAAGGAGGAAGCATCGAAGGACCCTGCCTTGTTTTGGTACGTTTTCAAAAACCTCAATAATTATTCATAATCGTGATTTCTTTCCCGTCCAAATTAAATCACAACTTACTTTTAAAAGTTGATGCCCTAATGGGTAAATTATGGTAGCCTAGTGTATACATTGGAGTCAGTTGTGTTTATACATGACTTGTATGCGCCAAACAATCATAGGAAAATCTAGTGAGAACCATTCCATCGAGAGTTCATAATTTCAAAACATCAGGACCCTCGCATTAATAGTACCCCCCCAAGTCAAATCAAACACAGGAAACACCCGAATCTTTCATCTAGGAGCACCGAGGTGCTAACAAAACGATCCTCCCGGACTAACTTAACGCGCAATTCTACGGCGCCATCCTGTTTAATCCGACTGGGTCTATGTCATATCAAATCCTTTGTCTTAAATCATTCGATCGCGAAACTCCCGTCGCTTGTGACGACAAACTAGATGCGAACTTCGAAGAATTCATCTCTCTTAGAAACTCGAAAGTATTCATACGAAGAGTATCATCCACAAAGAGAAGGACAAGGTAAGAGAACCATCCGGAAAATTGAAGATGCGTCATGGGGCACACATCTATCCTTAATTGAACCTTCTTGCAACGACGGAGACCTTTCCAGTAGCAAGGCTGCGCCGTTCGAAGCCCTCTGCAGCCATAAGTACAGACCCCATCTGCGCTGGGCTGAGGTGGGCAACACGCAACTAGACAAGAGTCAAGTCCCCAATAGCACTCTCGCAAGTCCTGAAATCATCCGAGAGATGGCAGAAAAGAACGTACGAAAGGGACTACGTTGATGAGAGACAAAAACCCTTGAAGTTCCAGATTGGTGGGCGTGTCCTTTTGCAAGTCACACCCTGGAAAAGCCCGATAAGCTTCGGAAGGCGTTGAAAGCTAAAATCAGGATACGTCGGACCGTCCAAGATCCTTGCTAGGATCAGCCCCGTAAGCATACAAACTCTAGTTACCCCGAGAACTCAACAAAGTCCATTCCTCCTTCCTCGTGTCAAACCAAAATGAGTGTCCGTCCGATGAGACACCTACGATTTCCCCTCGACAGCCTCGAGTTAGGCGAGAGTCTACACTTTGTGAGAGAATCATCCGAGCTCACGGATCGAGAAGTCAAGCGAACGAAATAAGGTCACATCCCGATAGTGAAGGTCCGCTGAAATGTCAAACAGGAACTTGGATTCACTTGGGAGCACGAGAGTCCCATAAACCCTAAGTACCTCCATCTTTTCCAAGACCATGAGTTATATTCTTATTCTTGAATTTCGGGACGAAATTTCCTCTAACGGGGGGATGATGTGACAACCCAGAAACTCCTACCTCGCACACTTAGCCAATTCAATCAAAGTTAAACGTGTTTTGTTGACTTCTTACACCGTTTGAGGGTTCGTTTAAGTGATTCTAAGCCTGAGTATGACCAGGGTTGAGATTAGGAACGAGTCAGCAAGTCGTATACTGTCAAAATAGGGCCATACACACCCTTAGAGGGAGTGTACGGCCGTACACATGGGTGTGCGACCGCACACACACCTCCTGGCAGCACACCCACCCTATATAAAGGGTAGACCCCTTTTCCTTTCATTCCTTTAACACCTTGGCAGCACACAACACCATTTCTCTCAAGCTTCTTCAACCGCAAACCCTCCAAGGCTTCAAAAACGTGAGTAATCCATCCCTTAGCTTGTTGTACTAGAAGAACCACTTCATCTAAGTCTTGATTCATCAAAGTTTCATCATGTTCTTCATCATATGAAGGAGTACGGCCGCACACCTTCATAAGGGTGGCCGTACACTCCTAAAAGACCCTCCAAAGTGAGAGTTGGACTTCCATATTCGAGTTGGACATGAAGCTAGCCTTGCTACTCCCTATATTTGGCTTTTTGGACATCATTTTATGGGGTGTACGACCGCACACACCTGTGTACGGCCGCACACACCCTTGTGCGACCGCACACTCCTGTGTGCGGCAGCACACTCAAGTGTGCGACCACACACCCTAGTGTGCGACCACACACTCATTATAGGGCCACAAACACACTTCTAGGACCCCTAACTTGCACTACAATCGAGTTTAGACCTAGGACACTTCATGGATTGCAAGTATGGACCTTGAAACACCCCAATAACACTTTCTAACATGAGTGTACGACCGCACACCCCTTGGGCCGCACACACCATTAAGGTGGCCATACACTCCCCTCATGCAATCCTTTAAGGTCCTAACACTTAGTGCAAGTAGTTCCAAGTTCTTAGAGTGGTTCTCCATCACATCTAGTGGTGAAATACCATCATTTGACTTCTTTATGTGTCATTACTTGTTAATTAGGATCAAATCGTGTTCAAGGCTTCACTTGAACATCCCGCATTCCGTATCGATCCTTCATTCAAATCGCCCGAGGTGAGTTCATACCCCTATATTTTCCGTGTTTTTAATGTTTTCAGGGGGAGGGGGGATACAAGCCAAACTCAAAGTATTTTATTAAGTTTTAAACTTATTAATGCAGTCCAACGATTTCCACGTTTAATAACATATTCGGATATTTTATCTCTTTTTGTAATATGTTGAGCATAAGGGAAACTATTATTTTGGAAATCTAACTTCATAGCTTTCAGAAAGGTTTTTACAAAGCATTTTCCATACAAATTCTAATAAACTATAATGGGTATAGTTTGGGATAACCCTCTAGGCAGTCTCTACCTAATCAGATTTCATAAATGAATATATATAAACTATGGCGTATTTAGTTTATGTTATATATTTTCTCAGGAGTATAAAGTACTATTATTCAAGGATAATTATTGTTTTATACTGTTTCTCGCTAGTAAACTAGATTATACAGAATTGTGAGGCTCTACTTCAATACTGTACCCTTAGGTGTATAGTGATAAATCCTATCTCAGTATAACCAGACTCTCCTGGAGGGAGAGCGTGAGATTTGTGAATAGATCTATTCGGGACTGACAATCCCACACCAGAACTGCTAGCTACAGTTAGGCAGACATGCATGTGGTGGACAAATGTCATTTAGCATAAACGCCTGAAGAACGTTATAAAGGTCTCTAGATCATATCAAGTATGGTTATACGACTCGCAACTAAGTATAAACTAACTTTGGTTTACGTACTCTACTCTTCACTTGTTTTATTTTGAGTAATAAAACTACTTTCATATACACACTGATAGTAATCAGGGATTTTCTAAACTTACATCTCTACCTCTAGGACGGATAACCTGTTTCTAAGGAAAATATGGGATTTTCCCAAGATAACACCGATATTTCTAAAACTGATGGTTTATTTTCTACTAATAGACACTCTTTCAGAACCACTTTTCATAAGAAAATACAGGATTTTCTTGAAGAACACTTTTCTAAAGGATTCAAAGAACATTTTCTCACCAAAAATAAATGCTTATGAAATCACCAACTTTATGCTGATATTCTTTCAAAACTGCTTGTATTCTCAGGAAATTAGTAGACAGGTACTTCCAGGAGTTCGGAGAAGTCGGAGCGTTAGAGTCACGTCTTTCCATTTTACTTTTGATATGAACAAAACTATGTATTAAACAATGTAAACCTTTTTCATATATGTATTCAATGTCTGGTTGTGTTTACTATGCTTGCTATGATACAATTATTGTGATACTACGCACGACGTTAACCACCCCTGAATGTTTCCGACGTTCCGGTTTGGGGGTGTGTCACTTGACTTATGCACCTCCTCTAACACTGTTTGACGGAATCCCGCAGAAATTGGAATCCAAACTCGCCCACATTGGGTCAATAGTCCCCAATTGTCAGTGATGAATCTATCAATATGACATGTGATCTTCTCCTTCTTCCACTTCTCCCTCTTGAATCCTTTTGCCTAAGACTTTTTGATCAGATATAGTAGTGGTGAAATGATGGTCATCCTCAAGCATAGGTCTCGAATGGGAGTACCAGTCGTCTTGCGGCTCAAGGAATCAACCACTACATTAGCCTTCCTCGGGTGATATAAGATCTTGCAATCGTAATCCTTAACCACATCAAGCCACCTACGATGCCGTATGTTCAGATTTGGCTGATCCAAGAAATACCTGAAACTCTTGTGATCCGTGTAGATAGTATAACAAAACCAATATAGATAATGACGCCAAATATTGAGGGCGAAAAACATAACCCCCCAACTCCAAATCGTGAGTAGGATAATTTGCCTCATGAAGCTTCAGCTGCCTCAAGGCATAAGCTATCATATGACCCCTTTAAATAAAAACGGCTAAGCCTAAAATAGATGCATCACAATATACCAAAAAATATCAACTCCCTCAGGGAGTGCTAGGATTGGCGCCTCACATAACCTTTGTTGTAGGTTCTTAAAAGCAAGCCTGCAATGAAAAGTGATATCTTCCCTGGTCAACCTGGTGAGAGGAACTGCAATCTTGGAGAAGTCTCGAATGAATATCCTATAGTACCCAACCAACCCAAGGAAACTTCGTATCTCTGATGGGGATCTCGGAACCTCCCACTGAATCACTGTCTCAATCTTGGCCGGATCGATCAAAACACTATCCTGATTGACGAGATGCCCTAGAAACTAAATCTCGCGCAACCAGAACTCAAACTTGGAGAATTTGGCATACAACCTCTCCATCCGCAAAAACCAAAGAATCTCATGAAGGTGCTCCTCATGCTGCCTTGGTATTAGAATAGACCAATATATCATCGATAAAAACGATCACAAATCGATCCAAGATCGGCTTGTACACTCGGTTCATGAGGTCCATGAACGCTAACGGTGCGTTGGTGAGCCCAAAAGTGTAACGTCGTGATTTTTACCATAAACTTTTTTTTCTTTTTAAAACAATCTTTAATAGAATACGTTAGCGAAAGACTTAGTTTTTAATTAAAACATTTTCAAACCACAACGATACCTCAAAATTGAAACATAATTCCAAACCATTTAAAATGTAAGAAAAAGTACTTTAAAGTAAATAATCAAAAATGTGTCCAAGAGTGGTATCGATAATATAAATCTACTACCCATAAGTAACCCTGTAAGGTCATACCTTATGATCTGATGAGCCAAACACTCTACACTATCTGTCAGCGTCAGCGTCTTCTCAACTACCAGCGCCAACGTATCAAGCTTATCAGCGTGCACATAGTATAGTTATTCTATGTAATCTTTTGTATACTAGGTAATGATATAGATAAGTATAGAATAGATAGCAAATCCGATATCTTTGTTATGAAGATCGGTTCTTAGTATAGATAAGATACAATCCATTAAATCATAGGATTCACATGTATAGATTAGTATATAATCTACATTAGGGTAAACCCTAATGTAGAGAGTTCCGCTTTGTATCAATCGTCTTTGTGACAACCTGTCTTCTTGGTGAAGACAAAACCCTTTCTTGGTGAAAGAACACTTTGGAGAACTCTCTGTGTTATTTACTTTCTGTTCTTTATTTTCTTAGATTAAGTTTTACTTTCATCTTTATACTTGAAGTGTATCCTATAGATACAAACCTTCAATTGGTATCAAAGCAGGTTTGTGATACACTCAAGTAATTATGTCGAATCCCAAATCCTTTGGTCTCAAAAAATTCTTTCCTTTGATGACCACAATTCCGCTATGTGGAAAACAAAGGCCATGGTTGTTCTTGAAACCATTGACCATGAGATGAGAAAAATTATTGAAAAAGGTCCCCATGTTCCTATGTACCAATCCATGGCCAACAACACTCTCGTTGGCCCCCTGAAGCAAAAACCAGAGACGAGTTATGATGACGATGACAAGAGACTGCTTAGTCTTGATGTGAAAGCCAATGCTACTATTGGAAACTCTCTTCCCTACCACGTGTATCATCTAGTACATATTTTCGAGTCAGCTCAAGAGATTATGGATACGCTGACAGTGTCTTATGAAGGAAACATGGAAGTCCAGGCCACAACCATCAACAACCTCAATCGGAGATATGAGCATTTCTTTGCTCAACAAGGCGAGTCACTTACCCAAACCTATAATAGGTTTAACTGCTTGGTTAATGATATGCACAGGTTGGGAATCGTCAAACACTCATCTCATTTGGTTCTTGATATGTGCATAATTAATCATATGTTTAACATATATTTCTATTCATTTTTGGCTAATTATATGCATAATATGGACAAAAGGTACTTAATAATGCTTATATTGTGTTTTCAGTCCAAAAGACATGCTTGGAAGCAGAAAGGAAAAAAGGAGAAGCAATTAGAGACCAAAGAATGAAGAAAAAGGGAAAACTACACACCTACTCGGCGAGTCCACGCATGTACTCGGCGAGTTCATTAGAATGTTCCCGAAAGAAAAGTCAAGATTCCTTACCGAACACGGATTTCACACTAATACTCGCCGAGTCCACGACCTACTCGCCGAGTAGCCCCTGTTTTGTGATAATTATAAATAGCGGGTCTTAATCCGATTGAAGGACTTCTGGAACCTTTGGGGAGAAGCAAGCTGCGATTGAAGAGCCAGAAGAACCCTAGAGAACAAAGATACAACCTAGAATCCAATTCTGAAGAAGATTTGAGGCACATTCTCATCATTCTACTTAATCTATTGTTTCTCAATTATGGTTAGACAATTAGAATTCGTTTTATTGCTGTTAATTACCTCAATCATGAGCTAAAACTCTTAAACTTCTGTTTGGGGATACAAAATTGATATTATGGTTTGATTAATGGTAGGATTAATTAAATATTGGTGATTTTGTTAATTTTAGCTTGTTAAAGAACCTTGTGTGTGAATGATAACTAATTTTCTGTTAATAGGAAGATAATTAAATAGTATGAACATCTTTTAATTATCAACCCCATATGTTTATGTGACCACTTTATCATATGTCTAGGACTAACGAACGCGAAACTAGAATTAATAAGAAAAATTAGGTAAATTCATGTGTGAGCTTGTTTGATGACCATCAGCAAGAGGTTAACTAAAGGACCAATTTAGTTAGATATTATAAGTCTAAATTAACCCGGATAAATAATCTAGTGAATTAAATTAAATTAGACAACTGATCACTGTTTGAGTTAGTTTGTTTTCTAAGGATTATCGTAGCGAACGCAAGGCTAATCACTTGAATCGGTAGCCAATAGAAGAATTAATCCATTGCACTATTACCATAATATCAACCATAGGATCAATTGAGTTGAACTAAACAGAAGTCCCTTTTATTATTAAATTCAGTTAAATCTTTGTTTTTCTAGTTCTTAGTCTAAGTAGTATTAGTAAGTTTCTAGTCTTGTAAAACTAGAGAAAACCCATATTTACTATTTAATTTAGATAAAATTAGTCTTTAGTTTTAATTTACCGTTCCCTGAGTTCGACACTCTACTTACCCAACTATACCACTAAAAGACAGGTTCACTGCCTTTGTGTGCTTAATTTATAACTCAAAAGTAGGATTAAAACCAGTGCATTTCACACACATCAGTTCTAAAGTAAACTCACAATGGATCATCTAGTGTTGGTGATTTTAGTATCACCATGTCATTTTAAGTAACTAGAACTAACATGTGAGCTAAGGGGTTTCATAATTTGTACTCTAATATATGTACGGGGTTTGTGCGGAGTGCACGCATGTATAAGATCGAATTAGAATCCGGTTCGACGACTAGTCGGGGATCCGGGGGCAGCGCCCCCGGGTCCGGGGTTTCCAAAGGGGCAGCGCCCCTTTGGCGGGGTCTAGGGGCAGCGCCCCTAGCGGGGTTCAAGGGGCACAGCCCCTGGCTGGGGTCCCGAATTTTACATATGGGAACATAGTGGAAAATTCAATTTCTTGAGGGTGATTAAGGTAAAACTAAGAAACTCGTTAGTTTTGGTAACCCTAAATCCTCTTTGAATCCAGATTAACATTACTTGCTTCCAAAGCAACTAATGATGGCCCAACCCTAATGAAACCCTAATCTCGTTTAGTATATAAACAATTATTCCTCTTCAGAGGAGGGTTACGATCTTAAGATCTCGTTTTTCATCATACTTTCACAGAATCCTCTAGCATATTGGCTTACGATTTCTGTGCCTAGAATCGTAAGTGTCCACTTGGATTATCCTAGGCTTGTAACCCATGGATAGGGTAGAAATATCAGTTCAGAAAATGATATCACGATCCAAGTCGGTGTCCAGATCTCCACTAAAAACCCTAAATTTCCCAACATCTAGTTGATGTTATTTTTTCTCAACCATTTTCACCATCCAGGACAGGGCAAGCAAACAAGTTTATATGTGCTTAATGATGGTCCCACGACTTTAGTTGCTTCCTTTGGCGTTTCAAATAAAGCTTCTTTTGAATGATGGCATGCTCATTTAGGACACACTTCTTTTGATGTTATTTCTAGTTTACATAAACTTGGTTGTTTGAGTGTTAATTACTTCAGTTTTGCCTAAACCTATATCATGTGTACCTTTTCGAATTTATAAACGTCAACAATTATCTTTTGATTTAAATCATAAACGCTCTTTGCATCCATTGGATTTAATACACTGTGACTTATGGGGACCCGCTCCTGTTATATCCGATGGTTTTCTATATTATGTTGTGTTTGTAGATGATCATTCGCGGTTTACTTGGTTTTAACTTTTAAAAACTAAGACAGGTTTCTACCCAGTCTTGAAGGCTTTTGTTAAGCTTGTTCAAACGTAATTTTCATGCAAAATTAAGGTTTTTCAGAGTGATGGAGGCACAAAATTTTTAAATCATATTGTTCGGGAAATTTATGAAGAAAATGAGACATTTCACCAAATCTCTTGTTCATATACTCCACAACAAAATAGACGAGCAGAGCGCAAGCACGAACATATTGTTGAAACAGGTTTGGCTATGTTGTTTCATGCACACGTCCCATCTTCCTATTGGGCTGATGCTTTCAGTTCTGCCACTTATATTATCAATCGTTTGCTTGCTATTGTCCTTTAAAATCGCTCTCCATTCGAGTTGCTCTATTCACGTGTTCCTACCAACGAAAAATTTCATACTTATGGGTGTTGAGTATATCCTTATCTTCGTGATTACGCTGATCACAAGCTTGCTCCAAGAAGTATTCCTTGCATTTTCGTTGGTTATCATATGCAATATAAAGGGTACAAGTGTTTAGATCCTACTACATCTCGTATATACATTACCTGTCATGAACGCTTTAATGAGTCCTCATTTCCATTTGCTGGTGACACGTCCCAACATGACCTTTCACAGTTGGAAATTTCTACTTTTTTGGACGAGGGCACTTCCAGTCTTCCATCTCCAGCGCCTTCAGCGAATCCCTCTTCTGGGCCTATCTCATTGCAAGAATTTGCTTTTTTCTCCAAATGCCGCCTCACCTTGCCAACTGTGTGAGCCCATCTCGGCATCGGTCCAACAGCCCAATTCGGATGCGCCTACTTCCGACTCTGATTTCAGTCAGTCCAGTTCGAACCAGGACTCTAATTCACCTAACCAAGGCCCGGTAGTTGATCCACCCTTACCTGCTACGCCATCTGCTCCTCGTGCTCCATCCGCGAGCTCTCATCCGATGAATACTCGCTAAAAGTATGGTATTTTTAAACCAAAACACAAAGCTAATTTTGCCTCATTATCCAAACATACTTTACATATGGCGCTCTTTTCTGAATCTCAACCAAAGGGGTAAAAATCAGCCGCTAAAAATCCGCGTTGGCTAGCCGCTATGCACGATGAAATGGAGACCTTACGTCATAATCATACTTGGGTATTAGTTCCTCGTCCTTCCAATTCAAATGTAGTTGGATCCAAATGGGTGTATCATGTTAAATGCAATTATGACGGCCCCATTGAATGGTTTAAGGTGCGACTTGTTGCCCAAGGTTTTACTCGAGTCTCAGGAATTGATTACTCTCATACTTTTAGCCCTATGGTCAAAGCCTCGACCATTCGAATTGTTCTTTCACTTGCGGTACTTCATAAATGGCGTTTACATCAACTAGATGTCAAGAATGCCTTTGACATGGCCAACTTACATAGACTGTCTTCATGGAGCAACCTCCAGGGTTTACTGATCCACAATTCCCAAACCATGTTTGCAAACTCTCCAAAGCTCTATATGGTTTGAAACAAGCACCTAGAGCTTGGTTCCAGCGTCTAAGCACTTTCTTACTATCTCATGGTTTTATCTACAGCCGCTGATCAGTCTCTCGTTATTTATGTTTATGCATCTTGCATCAAGTATCTTCTTGTCTATGTAGATGATTTAATTCTTACCGGCAATTAGAATCAATCATCTCTAATTTCATTAATCGTTTGAATCAAGAGTTTGCAATAAAGGATCTAGGGGATCTTAATTACTGCTACACTGATGATGGCTTGTTCTTAAGTCAGGCTAAATATGCTACCAATATTCTCATCCGTGTTGGTTTACTTGACTCTAAGCCCATGCCAACTCCTTTGGCTGTCAATGAGACTTTTTCTTCGGATGGTCCCGTGTTCCACTCTCTATCGGTCATTGGTTGGAGATCTCCCGTACTTAACTATTACAATGCCTGATCTCTCTTATGTTGCCGATCAAGCAAGTCAGTACCTTCATGCTCCCACCACTGCTCATTTTCAGTATGTTAAACGCATTTTAAGATACATTAAAGGTACGGTCTCCTTTGGTCTCTACTTTCGCCATATACAAACAAATACTATTTTGGGTTACTCTGATGCCGATTGGGCACGTTGTCTTGAAACTCGTCGCTCCACTTATGGCTATTTGATTTTTCTTGGTGGAAATCTCATCTCTTGGAGTGCCAAGAAACAACCTACAGTTTCCCGATCAAGTTGTGAGTCAGAGTATCGGGCTATGGAAAACATGACAGCTGAAATAGTTTCGATCACTCACCTCTTGAGTGAACTTCATGCTCTTCCTCGAGATCGGCCTACACTGTTATGTGATAATAAAAGTGCCCTGTTCATGACTCCGAATCCCGTCTCTCACAAACATGCCAAACACATTAACCTAGACTATCATTTTGTTAGGGAACTTGTGGCTTCTTGTAAACTTTACACCAAGTTCATTTCTACCAAGCTTAAGGTGGCAGATATCTTCACCAAAAGTCTTCCACGTCCGTAATTTGAACATTTTCGTGTCATGCTTCATCTTGGTCCATCATCAATTCGTTTGAGGGGGATATTAGATAAAATCTAGAATTATATTAAAGTGTATTACTGTGTATTATCTCTCCATTATTATAGGAGATATTGTTGTAATCTTTTAATATAAATATGCACAACACACATCATTATTGGGTGGTTCGTTTAATATCATCAACACAGGAAACAATGTTTATGACAATTGAGGAAGTTGAATCTCTTATTGATGATGCATATGGTGCAAAGATGGTGTGCGTTGACTGCTGATCATGTGCAAAGAAACAAGGTGTGCATGTTTGTGGATGATGTTTCAACACACACACACACGAAGAAGGAGATGATAAAAGGGTTCTTGTACTAAAACTAAGATTTCTTTATTATCATCAAGAACAAGTTTAATATGATTACAAGTGACAATATATAAGGCTTCAAGCCTTCAACCATCGTCCCTTTTGAATCAACCATCACACCCCTTCATTTGACAGTTAAATAACTATAAATAACAACTTCCATAATTAACTACCTATTAAAATTATCAAACTACCTAAGTCTAGATTACATTTCAACAGCGGTGGCAACATACTCTGCTTGAGATGAAGACCAACCTGCAATGTTTTGCTTTTTCACCCATATGATATGACACTTGAACCAAGAGAAAACACATAGCTGTAGGTGCTCCTTTGATCATCAGTACAACTAGCCCAACTGTTGTTTGTGAAACCAAACAATCTTAAAAAAACAATAACAGCAATCAGAATAACAAAAATAACAAATGCTAATAAGGTTATATACTTGCTAGTTGCTACTATATATGGAAGAACATGCATATTATGTGAAAGGGATGGGCTAAAAACCTGCCTCATTTGTTGATGTGATGGTACCCTTTGAAGAAAAGACTGTCTCTACTCATGCAAGTACCAATCCTCATTTTCATGTGTAAACCTGCCTTATTTGTTGATGGGCTAAAAACCTGCCTCATTTTTCTTGCTTTATTTGCAGTTGTTTCATGACCCGAGGATCTGATACACCTTTGATCCCTCCTCTAGACGACCCGGAATCCGCCCTAAGGAAGAACAAAGGAAAATTCGTTGGAGAATCCGCTTCTTCAAGGAATTCGCCATTAAAGAACCTAAAGTCCGTTTTCAGCAAGAAGAAGAGCAGCAAATCAGAAGCATCCAGTGCCTCTTTGACAATCGAAGACCCAATTAAAGAAGACGCCGAGTACGAGACCGAGGAAGAAGAAGACCCTACATTCGGTCACGTTTCCGATTCCGACGACGAATTAGCTATTCTCATGGCTAACATTGATGAAGTCCCCATGGGGGAATGGAAGAAGAGGATACGCGATGATACCGGACCGGGACTTGTGCAACCCGCAATTCCCGCTACTGCTACTTTTGAGCTCAAGGGTCACATCCTGGCTCTACTTAAGGAGATCCCCTTCACAGGAAAAGACCACGAAGACGCTTACAAACACTTGGACGAAGTCAATGATGTAGCTGATTATTTCAATGTTCCAAATGTGCCTCGGGAAACTCAGCTACTTTGCATGCTTCCGGTTACTTTGAAGGGTGCTGTCAAGGATTGGCTCAAGTCATTGCCCCCAGGATCTATCACTACATGGGCCCAAATGAAAGAAGAGTTCATTGATCAATTCTGCCCGCCATCCAAGATATCCAAGCTAAAGAAAGCCATAGCTAACTTTGAACAACAAGCTGGAGAATCACTATATGAAGCTTGGGAGAGGTACAAGAGCCTGCTAAGGAATTGCCCACATCATGACCTCAATAGTCAACAAGAAGTCTCCATCTTCTATGATGGAGTAAATGTTACCACTAGGCAATTACTTGACTCGCAAGGTCCACTCACGAAGAAGGCACCCCCAATGATAAAGCAACTAATTGAAGAATTCTCTAAGCATTCTAGAGAATACCACAATCCAAGAAATGATGTGACGAGGGGGGCCGCTTATGCAGCTTCAGAAGACTTGTCAGCAGTTATGGCTATGCTAAAAACCATGGATAGGAGGATGGATGAAATGGACCAAACGATACATGCTATTCGGGTGGGTTGCGAAAATTGCAATGGGCTTCACCTTACTAGAGACTGCGACTTGGATGAGAATGGCAACAAAAAGGTGCAAGTTTGTTACTCAAGTGGGGACCGATATGATGAAGATTGGCGTAGACCAAAGAAAGAGTGGCTCCCTTATGACGAGTACAAGAAGGCTAAGGAGGAGAAGTTCAAGCAAAAGGGAAGGGGTTTTTACCAAAAGGAGGAGCCATTACAAGAAAGAAAACCAAGTTTGGAAGAAATGCTTACCAAATTTGTAGCTGCTTCAGAAAAGAGACATAGTGATCATGATGCTGCAATTCAAGAAACAGGGACCATGCTTAGAAACCAGCAAGCATCTATCCACAACATAGAAACGCAGCTAGGGCAACTTGCTTAACAAATAAACCAAAGATCACCGGGCGAACTTCCTAGCAAAACCGAAAACAACCCACGAGGCGCGCACATAAACATAGTCACAACAAGAAGTGGGAAAATAATCACTCCTCTGGCCCCTATTCAGAATGAAGCACCCAAAGAATCACAGAAGGAGGAAGCAGAAAATCAAAATCTTCAATCTGACAGCTCTACTCGCCGAGTACAGAATATGGACTCGACGAGTCCACTGCCAAATCCGAACAATCAGACCCCTAAAAAGTTTTACCAGCCGCCATTGCCATACCCAGCCCGAGCTAAGAAAGTGAAGCAGGAAGAGGAGTACCAGAAGTTTCTAGATCATATAAAGGCTCTTCAAATCAACATACCCTTCATCGAAGCTGTCGCACAAATGCCCAAATATGCAAAGTTCCTTAAGGAACTTCTCACTAATAGAAGGAAGATGGAGGAAGTAAAGAAGGTAGTCCTCAATGAGAATTGCTCAGCCGCCATGCTCAACAAACTACCAAAGAAGAAGGGTGACCCGGGGAGCTTAACGTTACCTTGCCAATTTGGCAATTTGGCTACCACTCATGCCTTGGCTGATTCAGGAGCAAGTGTAAATTTAATGCCTTATTCATTCTTCAAGAAGCTGGATCTCCCGGAACCAAGACCAATTCGTATGGCGATTCATTTAGCTAACAAGACAATCACTTTCCCAAGAGGAATATGTGAAGACTTAGTGGTCAAAGTGGACAAGTTTGTATTTCCCGCTGATTTCATAATTCTAGACATGGAGGCGGATCCTCAAGTCCCAATCATCCTTGGAAGACCCTTCCTCAACACGGCAAGTGCTATAGTAGACATGAGGGACTCGAAGCTCACTTTGCGGGTAGGAGAAGATTCAGTCACATTTGGGGTTGATCAAGCTATGAAGTATGCATGGAATAGTGACGACACGGCATTCTCAATTGACATGCTTGATGAATTATTGGAGGAATGCATAAGTGAAGATTCCAGCAAGTTCACAATTTTTGATGAAGAATTTGATGCAGAAAAAGACTTAATGGACATCGAGAGGCTGCTGGAAGAAGCTGAGTTTGAAGAATTGGTGAGGCAATCTGACACTTCAATTCGCCGAGTAGGGCCGATCTACTCGCCGAGTCCAAGCGAAAAAAAAAACAGAATTCGTAAATTCAGCTACCAACTCGCCGAGTCCCTTACCTACACTCGGCGAGTACAACAAACAGAACCCAAAAACTGAGCTCAAAAAGTTACCAGAACATTTGGAGTATGCCTTCCTTGAAGATGGACATCAAAAGCCAGTCATTATAGCCTCTGACCTTTCCAACTCTGAAAAGGAAGAACTAGTGCAAGTTTTGAAGAAGCAAAAACGGGTCATAGCATGGAGCATTACCGACATCAAGGGAATAAGTCCCTCTTATTGTTCACACAAGATTAACCTGGAAGAAGGAGCAAAGCCGGTTGTGCAGCACCAAAGAAGACTAAACCCAAATATGCAAGAGGTGGTCAAGAAAGAAGTGGTCAAGCTTTTAGATGCGGGGATTATATATTCCATTTCCGACAGCCCGTGGGTGAGTCTGGTTCAAGTGGTGCCCAAGAAAGGAGGGATGACGGTCATAACCATCGAAAAGAATGAGCTTATTCCGACACGAACGGTAACTGGTTGGAGAGTGTGCATCGATTATCGAAAACTAAACGATGTCACTCGTAAAGACCATTTTCCCTTAACCTTTATTGATCAAATGTTAGAAAGATTATCGGGCCATAGTTATTATTGCTTCCTAGACGGATTTTCGGGTTATTTCCAAATACCCATAGACCCATTGGACCAAGAAAAGACCACATTCACTTGCCCAAGTGGGACTTTTGCTTATCGACACATGCCCTTTGGGCTATGTAATGCACCCGCGACATTTCAAAGGTGCATGACAGCCATATTCCACGACATGGTGGAAAAAAATTCATGGAAGTCTTTATGGACGATTTTTCTGTTTTTGGATCTTCATTCCATGATTGTCTCACAAATCTTGACCTAATGCTTGCTAGGTGTGAAAAGACCGACTTAGTCCTTAATTGGGAAAAATGTCACTTTATGGTTAAGGAGGGTATAGTTTTGGGCCACAAGGTTTCCAAATCGGGAATTGAAGTGGATCGGGCAAAGATTGACACCATTGCCAAATTACCTCCACCAACTAATGTGAAGGGTATTAGAAGTTTTCTAGGACACGCGGGTTTTTACCGGCGTTTTATCAAAGATTTTTCTAAAATAACTAGACCTCTAACACAATTACTCCTAAAAGATGCACCATTTAATTTTACTAAAGAGTGTTTAGGGGCATTTGAATTTTTAAAGGAAAAATTGACTAATGCCCCGATCATTGTTGCACCAAATTGGAATTTACCATTTGAAATAATGTGTGATGCTAGTGATTTTGCATTAGGAGCTGTCCTTGGTCAAAGGGTTGATAAGCACTTCCGACCCATATATTATGCTAGCAAGACTTTAGATCCAGCCCAAGAAAACTACACCACCACGGAAAAGGAATTATTAGTTGTGGTGTATGCTTTTGATAAATTCCGCCCTTATTTAGTTTTATCTAAAACAACTGTTTTTACTGACCACTCCGCTATCAAGTATTTGTTTGCCAAACAGGATGCCAAGCCAAGATTGATACGATGGGTTCTACTTCTTCAAGAGTTTGACATAGAGATACGCGACAAAAAGGGAATGGAGAATGTAGCAGCTGACCACTTGTCAAGGCTTGAAAACCCGCGATTGCAAGAAGATAGAGTTGGAGATGATTTTCCGGACGAGTATATTATGGTGACTGTGGGAGAAGAACCATGGTTTGCAAATATAGCTAATTACTTAGCTAGCAATTACATCCCAAAAGATCTCACAAGTCAACAAAAGAAGAAATTCTTTTCCGAGATAAAGTATTACTTTTGGGATGAACCATATCTTTTCCGAAGCTGCGCGGATGGAATCATACGAAGATGCGTGTTCGGGAATGAAAGCTGGAAAATATTGGAGCAATGTCATAGCGGGCCCACGGGTGGACATCATGGAGCACATTACACTGCTAAGAAGATCTTTGACATTGGGTTTTACTGGCCCACGATTTTTAAAGATGCAACCCAATTTGTCAAAGAATGTGATGCATGTCAAAGAGCGGGAAACATTTCATCTCGAAATGAAATGCCACAACATAGTATCCAAGTGTGCGAAGTATTTGATGTGTGGGGGATCGATTTCATGGGACCATTTCCCATATCCAAAGGCAACAAATACATATTGGTGGCGGTGGATTATGTATCCAAGTGGACGGAGGCACAAGCTTTGCCAACTAATGACGGTCGGGTAGTGGTGAGGTTTTTAAAGAAGTTATTTTCAAGATTTGGGGTCCCGAAAGCTCTCATAAGTGACCGAGGCACTCATTTTGCCAATGATCAACTAGAGAAGGTGCTAAGTAAATATGGGGTAACCCATAAATTTTCAACATCCTACCATCCACAAACTAGTGGACAAACCGAAGTGACAAATCGAGCTTTAAAGAGAATCTTGGAGAAATCGGTGGGGAGCAATCGAAAAGAATGGTCGGATAAGCTAGACGATGCACTTTGGGCCTTCCGTACAGCTATCAAAACCCCTATTGGTACTACACCATATAGGTTAGTTTATGGAAAGCAATGTCATTTACCGGTAAAGATAGAGCATAAAGCTTTTTGGGCTTTAAAGATGTGCAACTTCAACATGAAGGAGCTCAAGAACAACCGGTTAATGCAAATGAATGCTCTTGAGGAACTTAGAAATGATGCATACACTAGTTCTTTGATCTATAAAAAGAAAACTAAGAATTGGCATGACAGGAGGATCAAGGAAAATAAAGAATTTCATGAAGGGCAAAAGGTGTTGCTCTTTAATTCAAGGTTAAAACTCTTCTCGGGCAAACTCAAGTCAAGATGGGATGGTCCTTTTCTGGTAAAGAAGGTGTTTCCACATGGTGCTATAGAGCTATTGTCAAAAGATGGCACCCCGTTCAAGGTCAATGGACATAGAGTCAAAAAGTATGAAGAAGGAGTTCCAAGGAATGAAGGCATGGAAGAGTTGATGTTGCTGGAAGGGATTGCAGCCACGTAGAATGGGAGGAGTCCAGCTAATGACTCCTTAAAAAGAAGCGCTTCCGGGAGGCAACCCGAGTTTAGAGTTTGCATTTCTTTTTTCCTTTACTTTCTTTTTAATTTCTTAGGATATTTTTCATTCATCTTCTTCTGGAAATATGTTCTAAATGATTGCTTGAGGGCAAGCAATGCCTAGAGTGTGGGGTGGTGGGTTAAAAATTTTAAAAATTGTTTTTAAAAAAAAAATTCAATTTTTGTCAAACTGCAAGCTTTACTCGCCGAGTAGGTACGAGTACTCGGCGAGTGCTTGTCTAAATAACCAAAAAACAGCGTAAAAGCATTTGTACTCGGCGAGTAGATCTTTTCTACTCGACGAGTAGCCAACTTACACAGACGGTATAAAAATCTAAGAAATAAGGGTTTTTACCCATTTTACCCACACACTCGCCGTGCACAGCCTCCTTCAAGCGATTTCTGTGATTTTTGGCTTAATCCTCGACTTTCAAGGGAAAAGGTATGATCTTTACACTTAAAAACTCATCAAAGGTTCAAGCTTTATCACTTATTTGCCCCTATTTTGTCTAAATGCGGATTTGGGGGTTTCCTCAAATTCTAGGGTTTTAATTTTACCATGAATTAGGAGTTGTAAGGAGAATTTTCTTTTGGTTTAGTGGTTAATGGACTTAGTACAGCAAACCCCTGTGCAAAATTGGGTGTTTTAAGTGACCCATATGTGTTCGACAGATTCTGGTCCCGATGTTCATCCTACTCGCCGAGTAGGACATGAACTCGGCGAGTAGGAGGCTATACAGATCTGTTTTATTCAATTTTAATTACTGGGTGTTGTTTGTTTGTGCTTTCTTAATGTTGTCATGCAGGTACCATGTCCAGACGAGGTCAGTCTTCAAGAGGGGGAAGCCAAGGGGACATCCCATGGCTCTCGTTCCGCCAAATCACATCCAAATCGTCTCAAGCCCGTGCCAAAAACAAGTTAGAGGCTTTAAAACAGAAAGAGATTCATTTACCCAATGCAGTGGATTGGGATTGGATGGGGAAAGTTGGTTTGGAAGAAGAGCTAACACCATATTTGGTGAAAGAATGTAATTTGGGGGATTCAACCATCATATGTGATGGTTGGTTACAGCTTTTCAAAATTCAAGAACCGGTCTACGCTGAATTATGTTGGGAGTTTTTTGCTACCATCTCATTCCGAGGTGGTAGTGAGTACTACAATCCCAATGTAGTTTCCTTTTCTCTTGGTGGGGAGCTGCGACAATGCAGCATGGCTGAATTTTCATGGAGGCTTGGAATCTATGAGCAAAGCACTATGTTGAATGAAGATTTTGAAGTTTTTTTTAGAGAATTGCCACAAAGATCTCCCCGAGTGAGTGGTTGCTTCTACCTGGTGGAATACTATTGCTAACCGGGTGTACATCCCATCTACCGCACAGGAGGGTCACATACGTTCACCGATCCACCGTCTCATTCATCGGTTCATTGCCAGCACGATTAATATGCGAAAGGACTGGGACAAGGTCCCGACCCTTGACATCTTTTATCTTTGGAGTATTATTACTCCCGATGTTTTCTGCAATCTCCCCTATCGCGTAGCCAAGTATCTTGTTGAAGGGGCTGTTAAGGAGAAGATGAACTCCAAGATTAATGGAGGGATGTTTGTGATGAGGCTTGCAAGGTCATTTGGGGTATTAGATTTGCAAGAGTCAAGGGCGCTGACGGTCATTTATCCCCCTCCGTTCAACATCGCATTATATAAGAGGGCAAGGATTGTGGAAAAGTTTGGTGATTCTTTTTCTATTCCTCATGCGGATGAGCCGGCTATCCCCGAGGAGCCGGGAAGGCGAGTGAAGCAAAGAAGCGAGCGGGTACGGGAAGACCCACCGGTTATTCCGGTGGAAGAAGAGAACGATGGATGGAATCAACTTGAGTACCGGCGCTACTTGGATGATATTGGAAGAGGAGTTAACTATAACAATCAATCATTTGACTATCTCTTCCAACAAATGAACATCGCATTGAGACCTGGACCCGGCTACCCCTACATCATGAGTTGGGAAGAAAGGATGAGGAAAGGAAATGAAGGAGGAGGAAGTGGAGCTGGAGGAGCCGACATGGATGATGAAGAATGAAGAATGTTTCTTTTGTGTTTTTAATTTATTTTCGTGATGTTTGATTTGGACAACTTGTTAAACTTGGATGATTTTATTTCTTGTTAGGACTTTTGGTTGCTTTCACTTTTGTCTGCATTTTTTTTCAGGATTGGAAGGTTAGGATGCATTTAGAAGTCTTATGGGTCAAGGTTCAAGTAAGGAATGTTCAATTGGGAGTGCGAAGTCTTTTCCATTAAGTTCGAGTCCGTTAGAGTTGGGAGTGTAGAGTGCTTTATTACTGAAGTAATTAGAAAAAGAGTCACTGAATTACCCTAATCCAGCACTTCCGTCGAAAGGAAAACTCAGCGCCTACTCGCCGAGTGCACATATCCTACTCGGCGAGTGCATGGACAATTACACGACTTCTCTGCAAGTTAGCAACATACTCGCCGAGTACACGACTTACTCGTCGAGTCCATCATCATTTTTCGGATTCCAGAGTTGTTTTGGGCACGTTCGTTGCAGTTTTATCCAACTCTTTCATAGAGAATCATTGCTGGAGGTTTCTAGGAGCTGTATCCTACATATTTGAGTCATTTGCAAGTCTACCACACGCGACATGACACCCAAGACATGGATGAGCTGTTCCCATGTTTAAAGTCATTCAAAGATGGAGCTAAATTGAAGATGATCAGCCTCGCCACTGCTATCCCAGGGGAGTTTGTTCCAATTCCCTCTATACTTTAGTATTTTTCTTTATCATGCATAGCATGCAATGGGGACATTGCATGAAATAAGTGTGGGGTAGGGGGTTGGTTGAACCTTAGCAAATTTAGAATCCTAATATCATAATTTAGGTCTATTTTTTTTTTAAAATTTTTTTTTGCACTATTGCATACCAAAAATGTTACTTAGGATTTAATTTAGAAAATTTTGGTAAAAAGTAATTAGGATTCCATGTTAGAATTGTGTGGATGATTGTATGAAGACCCAAATGTTTAGTTGAGCCTATATACGTTATAGTGCATTTGTGGCCCCCTTATTCTAGTGAAATCATGGGACAAAAACACAGCCTCGCTTAGCCCGAAGGATGCAATATGTTTAGCATCGTGTACTTGAAATGTATCCAGGAAAATTGTTATCATTAATCAATAACGGTTGAAGTTGAGCGCCCCTGCTTAAGCATGTAGGTACTGAGTGAAAAAAAAGTGAGTTACATGAAAAAAAAAAGAGAATTACAAAAGAAAAGTTTGAAGAATTTTTGGAGCATCAAAGTCAAATATGAAATTAGAAGATCAAAAATTCCAAGAAATTCAAAAAGTTGAAGATACCAAAAACCAAACAACAAAGTGGTGAATTCAAAGAGATCAAAGATCAAATGCCAAAGAAATGAAGAATTCCAAAGAGCTCCAATGTGGTATCATACATTGTAATTATCTAGATTATGTATGCTTGGGTTACTCAACCAAAAACACCTTGAGGTTAAGAGGTTTTCTGAGGATGGATTCGGAGGGATGCATAAAATGAGCATAGTTCGGGGTGAGTGGGCGAATGTTTATGAGGATTGTGAGTATTTAGAGTATGGGGGGTTATTAGGAAAATTTTAGACACAAATGTGCGCGTTGCGGTCTTGGCATAATGGCTGGGTTTGACTTGAGTTGTCCTATGTGATTCTAATGTGTTAAAATTCAGTTTTGCTTGGGGGCAAGCAAAAGTCAAGTGTGGGGTATTTTGATATGTGCATAATTAATCATATGTTTAACATATATTTCTATTCATTTTTGGCTAATTATATGCATAATATGGACAAAAGGTACTTAATAATGCTTATATTGTGTTTTCAGTCCAAAAGATATGCTTGGAAGCAGAAAGGAAAAAAGGAGAAGCAATTAGAGACCAAAGAATGAAGAAAAAGGGAAAACTACACACCTACTCGGCGAGTCCACGCATGTACTCGGCGAGTTCATTAGAATGTTCCCGAAAGAAAAGTCAAGATTCCTTACCGAACACGGATTTCACACTAATACTCGCCGAGTCCACGACCTACTCGCCGAGTAGCCCCTATTTTGTGATAATTATAAATAGCGGGTCTTAATCCGATTGAAGGACTTCTGGAACCTTTGGGGAGAAGCAAGCTGCGATTGAAGAGCCAGAAGAACCCTAGAGAACGAAGATACAACCTAGAATCCAATTCCGAAGAAGATTTGAGGCACATTCTCATCATTCTACTTAATCTATTGTTTCTCAATTATGGTTAGACAATTAGAATTCGTTTTATTGCTGTTAATTACCTCAATCATGAGCTAAAACTCTTAAACTTCTGTTTGGGGATACAAAATTGATATTATGGTTTGATTAATGGTAGGATTAATTAAATATTTGTGATTTTGTTAATTTTCGCTTGTTAAAGAACCTTGTGTGTGAATGATAACTAATTTTCTGTTAATAGGAAGATAATTAAATAGTATGAACATCTTTTAATTATCAACCCCATATGTTTATGTGACCACTTTATCATATGTCTAGGACTAACGAACGCGAAACTAGAATTAATAAGAAAAATTAGGTAAATTCATGTGTGAGCTTGTTTGATGACCATCAGCAAGAGGTTAACTAAAGGACCAATTTAGTTAGATATTATAAGTCTAAATTAACCCGGATAAATAATCTAGTGAATTAAATTAAATTAGACAACTGATCACTGTTTGAGTTAGTTTGTTTTCTAAGGATTATCGTAGCGAACGCAAGGCTAATCACTTGAATCGGTAGCCAATAGAAGAATTAATCCATTGCACTATTACCATAATATCAACCATAGGATCAATTGAGTTGAACTAAACAGAAGTCCCTTTTATTATTAAATTCAGTTAAATCTTTGTTTTTCTAGTTCTTAGTCTAAGTAGTATTAGTAAGTTTCTAGTCTTGTAAAACTAGAGAAAACCCATATTTACTATTTAATTTAGATAAAATTAGTCTTTAGTTTTAATTTACCGTTCCCTGAGTTCGACACTCTACTTACCCAACTATACCACTAAAAGACAGGTTCACTGCCTTTGTGTGCTTAATTTATAACTCAAAAGTAGGATTAAAACCAGTGCATTTCACACACATCAGTTCTAAAGTAAACTCACAATGGATCATCTAGTGTTGGTGATTTTAGTATCACCATGTCATTTTAAGTAACTAGAACTAACATGTGAGCTAAGGGGTTTCATAATTTGTACTCTAATATATGTACGGGGTTTGTGCGGAGTGCACGCATGTATAAGATCGAATTAGAATCCGGTTCGACGACTAGTCGGGGATCCGGGGGCAGCGCCCCCGGGTCCGGGGTTTCCAAAGGGGCAGCGCCCCTTTGGCGGGGTCTAGGGGCAGCGCCCCTAGCGGGGTTCAAGGGGCACAGCCCCTGGCTGGGGTCCCGAATTTTACATATGGGAACATAGTGGAAAATTCAATTTCTTGAGGGTGATTAAGGTAAAACTAAGAAACTCGTTAGTTTTGGTAACCCTAAATCCTCTTTGAATCCAGATTAACATTACTTGCTTCCAAAGCAACTAATGATGGCCCAACCCTAATGAAACCCTAATCTCGTTTAGTATATAAACAATTATTCCTCTTCAGAGGAGGGTTACGATCTTAAGATCTCGTTTTTCATCATACTTTCACAGAATCCTCTAGCATATTGGCTTACGATTTCTGTGCCTAGAATCGTAAGTGTCCACTTGGATTATCCTAGGCTTGTAACCCATGGATAGGGTAGAAATATCAGTTCAGAAAATGATATCACGATCCAAGTCGGTGTCCAGATCTCCACTAAAAACCCTAAATTTCCCAACATCTAGTTGATGTTATTTTTTCTCAACCATTTTCACCATCCAGGACAGGGCAAGCAAACAAGTTTATATGTGCTTAATGATGGTCCCACGACTTTAGTTGCTTCCTTTGGCGTTTCAAATAAAGCTTCTTTTGAATGATGGCATGCTCATTTAGGACACACTTCTTTTGATGTTATTTCTAGTTTACATAAACTTGGTTGTTTGAGTGTTAATTACTTCAGTTTTGCCTAAACCTATATCATGTGTACCTTTTCGAATTTATAAACGTCAACAATTATCTTTTGATTTAAATCATAAACGCTCTTTGCATCCATTGGATTTAATACACTGTGACTTATGGGGACCCGCTCCTGTTATATCCGATGGTTTTCTATATTATGTTGTGTTTGTAGATGATCATTCGCGGTTTACTTGGTTTTAACTTTTAAAAACTAAGACAGGTTTCTACCCAGTCTTGAAGGCTTTTGTTAAGCTTGTTCAAACGTAATTTTCATGCAAAATTAAGGTTTTTCAGAGTGATGGAGGCACAAAATTTTTAAATCATATTGTTCGGGAAATTTATGAAGAAAATGAGACATTTCACCAAATCTCTTGTTCATATACTCCACAACAAAATAGACGAGCAGAGCGCAAGCATGAACATATTGTTGAAACAGGTTTGGCTATGTTGTTTCATGCACACGTCCCATCTTCCTATTGGGCTGATGCTTTCAGTTCTGCCACTTATATTATCAATCGTTTGCTTGCTATTGTCCTTTAAAATCGCTCTCCATTCGAGTTGCTCTATTCACGTGTTCCTACCAACGAAAAATTTCATACTTATGGGTGTTGAGTATATCCTTATCTTCGTGATTACGCTGATCACAAGCTTGCTCCAAGAAGTATTCCTTGCATTTTCGTTGTTTATCATATGCAATATAAAGGGTACAAGTGTTTAGATCCTACTACATCTCGTATATACATTACCTGTCATGAACGCTTTAATGAGTCCTCATTTCCATTTGCTGGTGACACGTCCCAACATGACCTTTCACAGTTGGAAATTTCTACTTTTTTGGACGAGGGCACTTCCAGTCTTCCATCTCCAGCGCCTTCAGCGAATCCCTCTTCTGGGCCTATCTCATTGCAAGAATTTGCTTTTTTCTCCAAATGCCGCCTCACCTTGCCAACTGTGTGAGCCCATCTCGGCATCGGTCCAACAGCCCAATTCGGATGCGCCTACTTCCGACTCTGATTTCAGTCAGTCCAGTTCGAACCAGGACTCTAATTCACCTAACCAAGGCCCGGTAGTTGATCCACCCTTACCTGCTACGCCATCTGCTCCTCGTGCTCCATCCCCGAGCTCTCATCCGATGAATACTCGCTAAAAGTATGGTATTTTTAAACCAAAACACAAAGCTAATTTTGCCTCATTATCCAAACATACTTTACATATGGCGCTCTTTTCTGAATCTCAACCAAAGGGGTAAAAATCAGCCGCTAAAAATCCGCGTTGGCTAGCCGCTATGCACGATGAAATGAAGACCTTACGTCATAATCATACTTGGGTATTAGTTCCTCGTCCTTCCAATTCAAATGTAGTTGGATCCAAATGGGTGTATCATGTTAAATGCAATTATGACGGCCCCATTGAATGGTTTAAGGTGCGACTTGTTGCCCAAGGTTTTACTCGAGTCTCAGGAATTGATTACTCTCATACTTTTAGCCCTATGGTTAAAGCCTCGACCATTCGAATTGTTCTTTCACTTGCGATACTTTATAAATGGCGTTTACATCAACTAGATGTCAAGAATGCCTTTTACATGGCCAACTTACATAGACTGTCTTCATGGAGCAACCTCCAGGGTTTACTGATCCACAATTCCCAAACCATGTTTGCAAACTCTCCAAAGCTCTATATGGTTTGAAACAAGCACCTAGAGCTTGGTTCCAACGTCTAAGCACTTTCTTACTATCTCATGGTTTTGTCTACAGCCGCTGATCAGTCTCTCGTTATTTATGTTTATGCATCTTGCATCAAGTATCTTCTTGTCTATGTAGATGATTTAATTCTTACCGGAAATTAGAATCAATCATCTCTAATTTCATTAATCGTTTGAATCAAGAGTTTGCAATAAAGGATCTGGGGGATCTTAATTACTGCTACACTGATGATGGCTTGTTCTTAAGTCAGGCTAAATATGCTACCAATATTCTCATCCGTGTTGGTTTACTTGACTCTAAGCCCATGCCAACTCCTTTGGCTGTCAATGAGACTTTTTCTTCGGATGGTCCCGTGTTCCACTCTCTATCGGTCATTGGTTGGAGATCTCCCGTACTTAACTATTACAATGCCTGATCTCTCTTATGTTGCCGATCAAGCAAGTCAGTACCTTCATGCTCCCACCACTGCTCATTTTCAGTATGTTAAACGCATTTTAAGATACATTAAAGGTACGGTCTCCTTTGGTCTCTACTTTCGCCATATACAAACAAATACTATTTTGGGTTACTCTGATGCCGATTGGGCACGTTGTCTTGAAACTCGTCGCTCCACTTATGGCTATTTGATTTTTCTTGGTGGAAATCTCATCTCTTGGAGTGCCAAGAAACAACCTACAGTTTCCCGATCAAGTTGTGAGTCAGAGTATCGGGCTATGGAAAACATGACAGCTGAAATAGTTTCGATCACTCACCTCTTGAGTGAACTTCATGCTCTTCCTCGAGATCGGCCTACACTGTTATGTGATAATAAAAGTGCCCTGTTCATGACTCCGAATCCCGTCTCTCACAAACATGCCAAACACATTAACCTAGACTATCATTTTGTTAGGGAACTTGTGGCTTCTTGTAAACTTTACACCAAGTTCATTTCTACCAAGCTTAAGGTGGCAGATATCTTCACCAAAAGTCTTCCACGTCCGTAATTTGAACATTTTCGTGTCATGCTTCATCTTGGTCCATCATCAATTCGTTTGAGGGGGATATTAGATAAAATCTAGAATTATATTAAAGTGTATTACTGTGTATTATCTCTCCATTATTATAGGAGATACTGTTGTAATCTTTTAATATAAATATGCACAACACACATCATTATTGGGTGGTTCGTTTAATATCATCAACACAGGAAACAATGTTTATCACAATTGAGGAAGTTGAATCTCTTATTGATGATGCATATGGTGCAAAGATGGTGTGCGTTGACTGCTGATCATGTGCAAAGAAACAAGGTGTGCATGTTTGTGGATGATGTTTCAACACACACACACACGAAGAAGGAGATGATAAAAGGGTTCTTGTACTAAAACTAAGATTTCTTTATTATCATCAAGAACAAGTTTAATATGATTACAAGTGACAATATATAAGGCTTCAAGCCTTCAACCATCGTCCCTTTTGAATCAACCATCACACCCCTTCATTTGACAGTTAAATAACTATAAATAACAACTTCCATAATTAACTACCTATTAAAATTATCAAACTACCTAAGTCTAGATTACATTTCAACAGCGGTGGCAACATACTCTGCTTGAGATGAAGACCAACCTGCAATGTTTTGCTTTTTCACCCATATGATATGACACTTGAACCAAGAGAAAACACATAGCTGTAGGTGCTCCTTTGATCATCAGTACAACTAGCCCAACTGTTGTTCGTGAAACCAAACAATCTTAAAAAAACAATAACAGCAATCAGAATAACAAAAATAACAAATGCTAATAAGGTTATATACTTGCTAGTTGCTACTATATATGGAAGAACATGCATATTATGTGAAAGGGATGGGCTAAAAACCTGCCTCATTTGTTGATGTGATGGTACCCTTTGAAGAAAAGACTGTCTCTACTCATGCAAGTACCAATCCTCATTTTCATGTGTAACCACATTTTCATCTGTAAATATCCAGAGTTAAAAGAACAATAAACTCATTTCTTTGCCTAAAAGTTCTGGAAATAGATCACCATCAAAGTGGCCTAGTGGTGATCACTTGGAATTTAAACAATAAAAATTAATGGAGTGGTCTCATGTTCGAATCCTACAAGCTTCAACTTGAGGTAGCCTGATAATTCTGGAGATAGAACAATATTTAAGAATTAGTGGTGTACCTTTATATTGCGGAATATAACCAAATAGATTCTGGGTTGTTTTATGTTGAAAGAGGTCCTTAAATGCTCGGGGATGATTAAAAAAACGATCATGGTTTAGGAAGTAATCTCCTGACGTTAATTGAAAAGTAGACAAATCTCCACCAATGATATGTTTCCACGACTTATAATAACTCAAAGGATTTTCTTCATTCTCTCTATCATTGTACACAGGACTGACTGCACACTCTTTTACCATTACACCACCATCTTCCTCTTCCTCTACAATGGTTACACTAACTTCATCACCATTTTCGAGCTCATTATTCCCAAACATCCAATGGCTTAGCCATACTAAATCTTCATCAGCTTCTCGGACAGCAAGTATATAACCATAATATATCCAGGTGCGATCTTTTGTTATATTCCTTACTTTTGTTCTTAGAGAGCTAACCATCCCTCTACCTGAAAATGTATGAACAAAGCATATATTTATTCCCTCGATCTTTCTAGTTGTTGAAGACGATGGCATGGTGAATGATATTGATGAACCATTGTTTTTATGACCTAACCAATCCGGAATCACATTCCCTGGAAAACATGTGCTGAATATTCCGAATTCGTAATACATCTGCAAATAAGAGATTACTATGCATGAATTTTAGTCATATTAGTGTGACGTAACATATAAATGAGATAGTTGCAGAAAGAGAATAATACATGAACTGGAAGTTTCTTGGCACGAGCCCATATTTTAGAATTCCAAATCTGCACCTTGTGATCTTTCACATGTTGTAAATTTGTCCATCCCAAGCTACATAATATTTCGTCATCAATTTGTGCTATAGCTTGAATTTTAAATATGCCTTGAATTTCAGTCAATGACATGGAATCGTCGTAATAGACAAGTGGTGGTGCTGAGATTTCTTGAGGGAATGTTATTTTGGCAAGTGAGTCACAACCTCTAGCAACCAAACGTTTGATTGTACTTGGAGGACACAAAACTGACTTCTACTTCCGACAATACTCAACAGAGAGTAGTTCAAGCCTGCTAAGGCTTCTCACACAGTCAGGAAGAAAAGCGATTGGATTTTTGTCTAAATGTAATCTCTTCAAAATTGACATGCTGCTGAAGTCCGCTGGAAAGTATTCATTAGTTAAGTTGTTGTCTCTAAGAGACAAGGTTACTAGTGAAGATGGCAAGGAAATTAACAATGATTTTGGACTTTTAGGTACATATTGTGCAACGGAAGAGGATGAATTTTGGGATTTTGTGCAAATACTTGCTTCGCAACCATCTAAAGATAGTTCTCTGACATTCTGCAACTTGCTAATGCTGCTTGGAAGCTTTTTAAGCTTAATGCAGTAGCTCATATCAAGAAAAACAAGGCTATGACATTCACCAACTGATTCACACACATGAACCAAACATAGACATCCTGTGAGTTTCAACCGCTCAAGTGCAGGTAGCCCGGAGAAGCCAGCAACTCTAACAAGCTGCTTGCAATAACTCAGATCAAGAATCTTCAATGACGCAAGATGCTGTTGCATGGAGATCATTAAGCAAGAATATATATTATCAGAAATATATCAATCAAGAAAAAAATAAATTAAAAGCTTTGAATCCGCCCCATACCTTTGGCTTCTTCCAAAGCTGTGTAAAATCACTATAAGACATGTCAAGAGCAACCAAATTTTCCATTGGTAAGCTCGAAGGTATGCATTTCAATTGAAGTCCATGCATACGCAACCCAATTAAACCTTTTGGAAAATTTTTGTAGGATCCTTTCAGTTTTACATGATTGAGTTGGAGTAGCTTTAGTTTATCCATCTTTCTTAATGCATTTGTTCTCAATTCTATTTTCTTGCAATGAGAAGACAACTTTGGAACGCTATGGGTTGATGGACCTATTTCAGAATTCAGATCATTGTTTTGAATTCCATGCAATGGCTCTTTCTCCAATATCTTCATGTCAAGGACAAGACCTTGAATTTTAGTTGTGCCCTAAGCATTAAGATAATGAATAATTACATCTACAGGTGTGTTTAAAGTTGAAACAAAATAATCAAGTACATACGTATTTCCTCATATCCGAAAAAATATCCAATTCGGATTTTTCCATATCCAGGCTTAGAATCCGAATCGGATATCTCCAACGCAGGTCCCACAAAACTAAACATTTGACATTTACCCAAGATATTTGTCCAACCCAAATCTGGATAAAAGGGATATAGCCGCTGGGCTCGGAAAAATCGCATTTTTTAGACAAAAGGTCATGTAGCATTTTAATATTAGCCGTTTGGACACCTAAAATTACCATTTTTCCCCTCTAGAAGAGTATCAATAGGTGTTGTTTCATTTGGTTTCAACACACCGAAAAAAAATAGTTGACTATTCTCAACGTTTTTTCGCAATCTTGACTTCTTTCTTCAATTTCAAAACTGGAAATGGCATGCTCACAATCTTCCGCTTCTGTCGGTGTAACCTCAAAAAATAACATGAATGTCAATGTGGTGGAAGTTAAACCAACTTCTTGAATCTGGATATCTGGTGTAATTTCAATTATTGTATTACGGCGACGAAGCAAAGAACGTCGGAGCAAAAAAAACTGTGGGAAGTTTCACAACCGTATCGGAAACTTGACATTGGAACATCATGCAAATAGTGCTTGGAAAGCGGTGAGACAAGACAATTTCGAAACAAAGGTCACGACTCACCACTAAATTGATGTATGTATGTGTTCGTTTGTTGATGGGTTACTTAGACGACTTTGAAAGGATAAAAAATTGAGTTTCGCTTGAACGACCACTTTTTGTTAAGTTGTGGAGTGTGATTCACCATTTTGACCCTATAACTGCTAGGCAGCCCACTCATGTGTTATTGGCCGGTTTCATTAGAATTTTTAGGTTTGACCTTTTGTGTGTATATATATCCGGTAAGAATTTTTTTTTTGATAGGAAGGTAAGAAGTTTTTTTTCTATATATTTTTTGACGAACAAAATAAATGAATCACTAGATGAATAAAAAATAACATGATTCATAAAAAAAAATTCTCAAAAAATCATCTCGATGATTTATTTATACAATGAATTTTGTTGTTATTTACTAAAATTGTCATAAAAATAATTTTTTTTTAATTTACTTAAAATTAAATCATGAAGATGTTTTTTTGAAATTTTTTTCTTGTGAATCATCTGATGATTCCTTTTTATTTGGTCTTGACTCTCTCTCTCTCTCTCTCTCTCTCTCTCTCTATATATATATATATATATATATATATATATATATATATATATATATATATATATATATATATATATATAAGTCTTGAATTTGTGTAACTTAATGCTAAGATAGCAGGATTGTAATCTGATAGTCATCAAACAAAATCCATCTCTCTCTCGCCCTCCCTCCCTCCCTCCCTCTCTATCTCACACACACAACCAATCGCTCTAATCGTGTGAATCACGTTAAATATTATGTTCTTGTTTTTTAGTTTGCATTATTACTCTCTGTGTGAAATCGTTTGTCATCTGTTGAAGTGCTTAAACTCTAACACTTTTACCAACTATCGAGGAGTACATCCATGAAGAATAGGTTATACAAAGGATATCACCTTCAACGAACGAAGTAGATGAGAGTGACATTTAGAAGGACATCAGATTAGATAAACTCATGAAGACAACAAATTTGGCTACTAAAAGTAATTGAATATTCAATTCATAGGTTTATGTTTGTGTACTTCTATCCTTACTTTTTTGTTTTGTATCTAAAACCTAATACAATAGAAGTCTTTATATGGTTGGAGTTTAATTAAAATTTAAAAAGTAGAAATCAGATTAAAAAGTTAATATAGGATATTCCGAAATTGAATATTAAAAAATCTATCCGATCCAAATCCGATAACATCACATATCCATATCACTAGCATTTTTTTCGGGAAAAATCCTAAATCTGGTATTGGAATGTTCGATCGTATTCGATCCGATTTTTTTTAAATGGATAAATCCTACTTTTGTGGACCTCTAATGAACAGTATGTTATATTACCTTTTCTTCTTTCAATAAATAGAGGGACTCCTCATGATTCCAAACTCGACTGCGCTTCCATGGCTTCTCAGGTGATTCCCGACGAACCAAATCTCTCCCCATCTCTTGAAGCAATTGGTGCATCCTCAACTCATTACTTGCACTAATTGTGAGAAGACATCTATCTATGAGCTTTGTGATCCCGTGTAATGTGCGAATACCACATTCCTTTAATAGTGCTTCAGTCATTTCTCTATCACTTCCAACAAAAAAACATGCAATATGCTTAAACAATTCTTTGCAATTTTCTGATGGCAAAGAATCAAAGCTAATCTGCAGAACCTTCTGTACATGAGTATGGAATTCTCTTGTCTCTAGCAGTTCAAAGGTATCGCTCCATGCATCTACATCTTCGTTGTTTAGAGAACTTCCCAAAAGTTTAAGAGCCAATGGATGTCCTCCACAATACTCTGAAGCTCTTATTGCCTTTTCTCTATAACCTTCCTTAGGATCATAGCCTCCAAATGCATGCCAACATAAAAGTCTTACAGATTCAGTATCACTCGAACCGTAAAGTGCATGCTTTGTGTGTTTGGGAGGAACTGTGACGCGAAACAATGCGCATTTTTCTGTTAAGGACCCATCTTTAGTTGTTATTATAATCTTGCTTCCTGGTTTAAGAAAACCATTTATTCCGATCAGCACATCCACTTGCTCAAAGTTATCCACACCATCAAGAACCAAAAGCGTTCGTTTATTAAGTAATGCTTTCTCAATCTTAGATGTGAGCACATCTATATTATGTTCTTCAATCATTCGTTTACTAAGAATGTCTCCAAGAAGCTGCTTTTGTAAATCAAGTAGTAAATGTGTCTGTCCTGCACATCTTCTTTCAATATCTTCAACAAAGCTACTTCTTTCAAATTCACGGTAGTGCAACCTATAGATATATTTTGCCAATGATGTCTTCCCGATCCCCCCCATTCCTGAAATTGTGAGAACTTCGGCATTTTCTGACGATCCTCCTGCCAACCAGGAACTGATGGTATTAATAGAGATTTCCATCCCAATTAGATGTGGAATATTACTCTCCAAGTGTAGTTCCAATCTACTACTAATTTCCTTAACCAGCTCTTCAATAACCACCATCTCTCGTCTGAAAATTTAATCAAATTAGATGAACATCACACAACCAATGAAAATCCAAATAAATAAAATAATTAGTTTTTTGCATCTTATATCTATTCCATCAGATAGTTTTGATACGATTATTGAACAATGTCCAATTGTCAAGGGTTCAGTTTATAGAATGGTACGTTTTGTTACCATTTTGATTTGAACTACTGAGCCATATAAATGTATTGTCAATATTATTTATACTTGACTATACATAGGGTTCCATTAAGATCTTGTTTAATTTTGGATATGATTCAAAATGGATATTTTCTAATTGCCAATATTGTAGTCAGGGCATGAAGAAAATTATGGACTAAACTTCTTAAGACATTTAGATTGCGTTTAGTTACGGAAAAACAATTTTCATTTTCCGTTTTTCGTTTTCCCTTTTCATATTTCGTTTTTTGTTTTCAGTTTTCATTGAAAAATTTAGAAAAAGCGTTTAGTTAAAACTTATTCATTTTTCATTTTCAGTTTTAGAAAATTAGATCATGCGTTTAGATGTGTATATTTCAATCGGTTTTCATTTTTAGAAAACGGTAGCGGTAGTAGGATGGGGATGGGGGCAGCGGCGGGGGGCAGTGGTGGTGTCGATGATGGTGACGGTGGTGGTGGTTGTGGCGGCGGTGGTGATGACAATCAGTGGTGGTGGTGATTGTGGCGGCGGTGGTGATGTTGGTGATGGGGTAGTATTTGTGGGTGGGTGTGTGTGTGTGTATTTGTGGGGGTGGGCTTGGGAGTGGGTGGGTGTGGGTAGGTAGGGGTGTGGTGGGTTGGAGGTGTAGAGGTGGGAGTGAGAGTGTGTTTATATTTTAGAGAAATTTTGGAATTAGAAAAATGTGGAAAACAATAATTATTGGTTTTCCAAAAATTTCCAACTTCTTTGTAATTTTAGAAAACGAAAAATTTTCATTTTCCGTGAAAAAATTAGAAAAATAGACGAACTAAACGTGTTTTCAAAATTCTCATTTTTCTTGAAAAATTTTTCCGGAAAACGGCCCATTTTTCCGCAACTAAACGCATCTTAATAATTAGGGTGCATTTGATTGTGGAAAATTTTCCAATTTTCTAGGAAATTTTCCAAGAAAAACAGAAATTTTAAAAACATGTTTGGTTCGTTCAGTTTTCCAAAATTTTCCAAGAAAATGAAAATTTTCAGTTTTTCAAATTGTATGTAAATTATAAAAGTGTTTTTTACAGTATTCCAAAGTTTTCTAAATTTTTAAGATGAAAAATAAAAACTCCTTTTGGTTCAACCAAACGTGTTTTTTAAAATTTTCACTGAAAATTGAAAATGAAACTCAACTTTATTTTCTGAAAACATTTTCTTAGAAAATGAAAACAATTTTTCACAACCAAACGTACCCTTAGAAATTTCTATTTGAGATAGTGTCAAGAAGATTGACTCTAGATTGTGGGTGTAAGATATATGTGAAGTCCAAATTTGTCTCTCAAAAGAGCCCTTATGGAGAAGGAAGACTCAAAGACATAAGAGACCATGTCGCAATGATATATGATACACTAACATCAGAAGACCTGGGCAGTACTTTCATGGGCTTAGCATGTATGCGATTTTTCAAGGCCTACTGTCACTATAATGTCGCTATTATGAAATGTATATTGTTTGCATTTGTAAACCCTACTGTCACTATGAAATAAGAAACGTCTCTAATTTGCTTGTGGACGCAGCACTAAGTATCATGATCATGTGAACCACATAGATTCTGTGTGTGTTTTTTTATTTTTTTCACATCTTTTATTTGTGTATTAATCTTAACCCTAACAGATCTATACTGTTTACACACAATGATAAAAAAGTAATAATTTTGTGGAAATGTAGTGTGGGAGTTTTACCGGCCATTGGCATCCTTTCCTATCAAACCAGCAACTTCTGTAAGTCCTTTTGTCCACATCTCCAACTTACGTGCAGCTTGGATTTTCTTCTCCTCGTCCTTTTCGTCTTCCAGCCTCTGTTTGTGTTCAGATAACGCTTCTCCAATGGTGCCTTCTTGCTTTCTGACATGGGTCGGCTCAACGTTGTAAAAAACAGGGATGACAATATGGTTGGAGGCCTTTCGCTGCTCAAGGATCTTCACGAGTTCATCCAGACACCATGTTGAGGATGCGTAGTTCTTAGAGAACACAATTATTGAAGCACGAGAGCTTTCTATAGCTCTTGCAAGCTCGGGCTTTAGTTCTTCCCCAATTTCAGCTTCTTCCTCATCCCGAAATGTGGAGATGTTATCATCCACCAAAGCTTGGTAGAGGTAATCTGTAAACCCTAGACGAGTGTCCTTCCCTCTGAAACTCAAGAAAACATGATACTTTCTTACTGCTGCTTCTTCTTGTATTTCAGTCGGGGTGGCCATGGATGTTGCAAATTTCGGGAGTGTATATGAGCTGGGACTGGGAAAATAAGTTTCCTTGCTTCTGGTTTTTGTTATCTTAAATCTTCTTGTAATTCAGTCAGGATGGCCATGATCATTATCTTGTTTGGCAGCAGAGTCAACGTTTGGTCTTTCAATACATAGATTCTTTTTGGCTAAATTTTCGGAAAGGTAAAGAAGAAGGGGGCACTATTCTTATTTAGATAAGGGGGCACTATTAGACATCCCTCGTTTATACCATTCATGTCTACTTTTTTTGTTTTCATTCCACGATCTTCTTTGACCCACTACATATACGGTTGTTATATTATTAAATATCAAATTTAATTAACATTTATATAATAATATTTTTATTTAAATAATTTTAATGGAATAAAAACAATAAATTGGTATACGTGATTAAATGTGCCATGTGGTAATGTTTTCTAACTAATTAATCTTTATAGTCTATAGTTTTTGATATGTATAGACGAGGTGTTAGGAAGAAAATATATATTAATAAGTATCAATTCTTTTAAGTTATGTTTCTTAAGGCTATCTTTTACAATAACTTATAGGTTATTGTTAGTGTAGCCAACAAGATTTAGTATGCTCGTGATTTATTTTATTTTATTTTATTTTATTTTTGCTTTTTAGGTGAATGTATTTGTGTTTTGCGGTTTTAAAAGGTTATTATCAAAAATACGAACGGGTCACCCAGTAAACTTCTTCCTAATCATCAGTTTTGATATGCCACGTGACATTTGGTCAACTAAAATGGTTCACGTGGCGCCCATATGTCATCCATATGGATTTCTCCTGTTAACTTTAAAACTCTATATTTCACTAAAATTAAAACTATTTCTATTTCACCTAATTAAATCAAGGATCAACAAACCCAATAAACACTTCGAGAACCTCTATTTCTCTTTTTTTGTAACGTATGGTTCTTAGTACACATTTAATCATAATTTATTCATTTTTGAAGAGCTACTCGACGAGTTGGGAGCCCCAAACTCGTCGAGTAGAAACCAGAATGGCCGCGGGATTTTAAGTCATCTACTCGACAAGTTGAGAGCCTCGACTCGACGAGTAGGGCTGCCAAGATGAAACCCTAATTTCGGGGTTTTGCACCCTATTTAAGCATCCTAATCCCCACTTGTTGGCCTCATTTCCAGCCTCCAAGTCCCAAACCCTAATCCACGAAACCCTAGTGCCTTGTATGAGCTTGTGAGTTGTTTTTGAGTGAATATGGTGTGTTTTGAAGCTTGTTGAAGAAGGAGGAGCTTGGGGATTCACAAGAAAGCTAGTAGATCCAGAAACAACATCTCATCCTCTTCATTTTCTGGTAATCAAGTCTAAACCTTGCTTAATATCTTGTTAGATCTCCTTCTTATCATTTTATGGGGTTTTTGGTTCAAGAAACTTGATCTTTGGGACATGGACGTCCCAAGAGGGTATATTTTCAGATCTATGACCTTGAAGGGCTCACATGGCATAAATGTGCAAACTTTATGGCTATGGAAGCCCCATGCAAGTTATAAGTTGCCATTTTAGCCTTTTAAGCTTCAAAAGGCCATGCATGGGGAGAAAGTTAGGAACTTTACGTGTTCATGGAGTGCTTAGAGTCTGGATCTCAGTAAATATGCCTTAGTTTGGAGTATGGATGGCTTGTAGACCAAGATTTAGGTCCAAAAGGTTTAAGGTTTGAGCTAAACCCATGAAGAAGGGCTATTAACGAGTAAAGTTGGAAACTTCATCCATAAAAAGGACGTTTTCAGTGTGCATGAGGAATAAGAAGTTGAGATCTGAAGAGTATGAGCTTAATTCTTTAAGAAGGCCCAAACAGACTGAAGAACTCATCGAGTCCATGGAGGAACTTGACGAGTTGAGTCGTTTTGTCCCGATTCTGTACCAGATAGAACTCGATGAGTCAGGAGGATGACTCGGCGAGTTGGATCGCGATTTAAGGATTTTCAAGTTATAGAACTCGGCGAGTTAAGTCAACCCAGAATGTTGACTTTGACCAGAATGTTGACTTTGACCAAGGTGTTGACTTTGACCAGGGGTAAAGTAGTCATTTTACCCTAAAAAAGATTTTGGATATTGATTAAGTGTTATTGTGATGATGTTAGCTGGGGAGTCGCGGAAGCAACCGATAGAGATTCCTTACCGAGAGATTCAGCAGCCAACTTTGTGAGGTGAGTTTCCTTCAGTAGGAACGGGTCGAAGGCACCAATGTCGGCCCGTGTTTAATAGCTAAGTGTGGGTTGGGCCCGTATCTTAGAATTGTTTATGATTAGTAGCTAAGTATGGGCATGGCCCATATCTTAGAATTGTTTATAATTAGTAGGTAAGTGTAGGCAGGGCCCGTATCTTAGAATTGTTTATGATAAGTAGCTAAGTGTGGGCAGGGCCCGTATCTTAGTATTATCTGAGTATGTTTATGAATTGGTAGATTATGGTATACTTGTTGTCTGCGTGATACTTGTATTTCTGTTTAGATAGTGGGGTGTGGGCGGGGGCCCGTATCCTCCGGATAGCGGAGCGTGGGCGAGGCTCGTACCTCCTAGCCAACTGAGTGTGAGCGAGGCCCGTATCTCCTAGTTAGCAGAGTGTGGGCGAGGCCCGTATCTCTGAGATAGCTGAGTATGGGCGAGGCTCATATCTCATAGTTAGCCAAGTGTGGGCGGGGGCTCGTATCTCCTTGAGTGTGGGCGAGGCTCGTATCTCCTAGCTGCATGTTATATGATATGTATATGGTATGTGGTAGTTTGGGGAGACTCACTAAGTTTCGTGCTTACAGTTTTCAGTTTTGGTTTCAGGTACTTCCGGTAGCAAAGGGAAGAGCTCGGGATGATTGCAGTGCACACACCATATGTTCAGCCTGGGATTTTTATACTCTGATATTGTTGACAGATGTTATGATATTTTGAGATACACTACTTATGTTTTATGAGATGATTTGGATTATTATGGTTTTTATTTATAATATAAAACAAAATTTTTGGACTGTATTTTTGGGATGTTTCATTTTTTTTCTTTGTCGGCAATAGAATCGAACACCAAGCTTTATTATGCCGGTGGTGAACAGTCTGAAAGCCTTTGTTCTCTCCAGTTGCTTCCTTGATAACATCTTCCTACTATCTTTGTTCTCCCCTAAAATCAACAAATCAAACACCAAATTTGCCCGAAACAAAACCAGATTTGCAACCCTAACTCTCGATAGGCTTGCAATTCCGATTGAGGTGGAGGCCGAGCCACCAATAACTGTCGACACAACAGCAGTGGCAGCCACTGGTAGTCGGTATGCTAGGAAATCAAGGGAGGAAGCGGCCGCTATCAGGATTCAAACCGCTTTTCGTGGTTACTTGGTATTTACTTGTTGAATGAAATCACTCATTCGTGATATGACTGATAAGTGATATCAATCCATCAAAAACATGAAAACATTTGATTGATTTCAGATTTATTTTTCGTGATTTACAGGTGAGAAAGCGTTGTGGGCTTTACGAGGACTTGTTTGATTGAAAACGATGATTGAAGGACCTGGTGTCAATCGCTAAACCGCTAACACACTCAAATACATACAAAATGCAAATCAATGATAGATCAATTCTCGAAGGATCAAAATGTCAGAGAATCAAGCTCTTCAGAGCATAAATCTCAGTCCTTGGGTAATATGGGAGTTCCATGGGCAGGGAAGGAACTGGGCGTTGAGACTAGACGAAAATTGTCGGATAATAGCCTTTCCTTGTAGTGAACTTCTATAGGATACGAATTCGAGATTCCGAGTAACCATTTCTGAAAGTGAACTTCTTTCATTGCTATCATCCGGCCCGATTCCAACATAAATCTCTGTCCTCTGCGACTAGTTCTTCTTTAAAACGATACCATTGGTACGGGCTGAGAATGAAATCTAGTGGCGTGATAGGTGGTGGTCAGTGGTTCATTATTCTCACGATTTCAACCATCGGGACTGAATCAACTCATTCGGTGTTTTGCAGGCGGGTGTTCCTCAGATAACATAGATCAGCCTCCCCCTTTCCCCCAGATTCCTAATAAAATCATATAACAAATTAAGCAAATCATCAAAGAGTTGTATATTTGTGTATAAAAGATTTGTTCCTTTACCTGTCATCGAGAAAATTTCAAAATCAGTTTGTGTTTATCGAAGCAAGTCAACTACAGAAGAAGGTTAAAGAAATAGGGAGAGGGAGTGAGTGCAAGATCCAAAAAAAGAAAAGAAAAAAAGCCACATAGATTATGCTTTTAAATGTTAGACTTTAAAAAGAAAAATAAAAAGCCAAATAAGCTTATTGTAACCGGTAAAAGCGGCTTAAAATGTGGTCTATCCCTTTATTAGCGGGTAAAACATAAGTTTATGCCCTTAGGATACAAAAAAATAACATAAATGACCTTTAAAACGAATATACTAAACATCATTAGGCTATAATGATAATAACCTTATTTGTGTCCAACCTATTATATTATACTTAATATTAAGAAGAATATTCTAAATATATTCTATTTTATCCAACTTTTATAGTGTAAAAGATTGTGTTGATAAATACTATAAAAAAAATAATTATATTTTATATTTTATTTTAAAAGTGAGTTTCATGTAAAGTGTAGTATCGGGTTGGAGACGCACTTACTAGTAGGAAGGATGGATTTCAACACTTTTTTTGAAGGATGGCCCATTCTTTTATGCCACCATTGACCGAAGCACAAAGAATAGATTAGCCTTTTCCAAAGTAGTACAGTCTGTCCCATTTAACACATGTTCCAATCAGCTTCCTTGACCGGTCCTATATAGCACACATATAAGAATCTAATTGTGCAATGCTGACCGTAAATTTTCAACTAAATTTTTCATTTTTAAAACACATAAAAACTCATGTCACATTTTTCCAAAAACCACAATTGTCTCAAATGTCAAACACAAATCCACAAAATAACTGATAGTATCCCAGAATCCTCAAACATAGTCTCGAACAGGTGTGTACAATCAAGCCGGTCCCTTCCCGCGATCCTGAGAAGTACCAGAAACACATATCACACAACACGGTAAGCACGAAGCTTAGTGAGTTCCCCAGAATACCACATACACAAATAATAAGCCTCTCATGGCTATAACTCGGCATGGACCCTCCGGTCTCATGCGTCTCGGTGAGGACCCTCCGGTCTCACGGCTCGGTGTGGACCCTCTGGTCATGTGTCTCAGTGAAGACCCTCCGGTCTCACATCTCGGGTTGGACCCTCCAGTCCTATATCTCAGTGAAGACCCTCCGGTCTCACAACTCGGTTTGGACCCTCCGGTCCTAACTCATAAAGCACATAATAATATAGCATATATCACAAAGACAAAATGCATGATATCACATAACTCAATGTAAGCACATATGATCCTCCGGTCGATAACTCAATTAAGACCCTTTGGTCACTCAGTGTTACCACTCAGGTAAGTATAGTGAGAAGACTCACCTCGGAAGTAAGCAAGTAGATCTAGCACCCCACGAACAGTCTAGACTCCGCCTACATAATGTAATTATCTTTAATAAGCAATTTGTAATAACCACTCCGAGATGCTAAGCTAACTCCTCCACTAGATCTCAAAAAGGGTGAAAAGACCATTTTTACCCCTCCATGGTCTCTAAAGTCCACAGTTGACCAAACCCTAAAAGTCAACGAAAGTCAATGCTCAAGTCAACAGTCCATGTTGACTAAACCCATCGAGTGCATCCACACGACTCGTCGAGTTCCTCCGTTTTTCTCAGAAGTATCGAGAAAATCCAACTCAACTCGTCGAGTTGTCTCATCAACTCGGTGAGTTACAACGTGTCCAGACTCATCGGGGAAAACCCTAACCGACTCGTCCAGTCAGCTCACCGACTCGTCGAGTCCCTTCAGTTCATTTTCTCATTCAGACGTTTTTAGGTGGAAATGATGTCTCATACTCTGGATCTAACCTTCTAAGGCTGACTTATCACGTAAAGCTGCAAGCTTTACGTTCATGCATGGCATCAAGGGCTCAAAATGTCAAAACAAGCTCCATAAAGGGTTTCATGCATGGAGACTTGCCCAAAGCTTGATAAAGCTTGGATCTTTGGGCTCATGGGGCCTCCTTTTGTCCAGATCTGGAGTCTCAACTCCATGAAAAGCTCCAGCAACTCAAGATCCACATGATAAGGGGAAAAAAGCCCTAAAACTCCCTAGAAGGAGATCTATCAAAAGAAATGCTCAAGATGGTAGCTTTTTACCTCCAAACTGAAGCTAGCACAGAAAAACACTTGATCCAAAAGCCTCTTCTCGTTCCAAGGCTTGATGCTCTTCAATCCTCTTCCAAATATGCACTAGAACACCCAAAGTTAGCTTCTCTCTCTCACACAAGCAAATACACACGATTAGGGTTTCTCACAGGGTATCAAGGTGACAAGGGTGGCGGAAATGAAGGATTAAGGTCCTTTAAATAGGACACAAACCCTGAAAATTAGGGTTTTCTCACTCAGCTCCTACTCGTCGAGTTGGGGTCCTCCAACTCGTCGACTAGACTCTAGAAATCATGCGGTCATTAACTCCTCTACTCGGCGAGTTGGGGCATCCAACTCGTCAAGTTTCTCTGACATTATGAATGTAAAATAATTAAATATTATACCTAGAAGTCGGAATGTTACAAATGCAGTGCATGTCATCATTTAACTGATAAACAGAGATCAGATTACAATTCAGTTTGGGAACCAGAAGTACATTTTTTAGTGTAATTTTGTCAGATAATCTGACACTAACCTCACTAGTAGAAATTACCTTTTTGCCATTAGGCAAACCTAGCAGTGAGCTTAGTACTTTTCAAATGTTATTTAGCCAAAAAGCATCGCCTGTAACATAATGGGTTGCCCCTAAATCAATTATCCACAACCTTTTTTGAAACTTACCATTTAATCGCTTTTCAGGAAGTTTTGAAGTGCTCATCATGCATGTGAGTGCTTTCCATTGCTCAGCAGTGAACAACAAGGGAGTGTTATTATTACCTCTAGGTGCAGGACTATAATTTGTAGTTATCGAGTTCATACATATCATTCATCTTCCACGTCCAATTAATTTACCGCCTCTACCTCCTCCACCTGATTTACTTTGATCCTCTCACCATTCCGAATAGCCAACTAGCTCAAAACAATTTGCAGCCTCGTGTCCGGTTTTCTTATAGTGAGAGCACGTCAAAGAATATTTATATGTTCGTTCTCCTCGACCTCTACTTTTGTTTGTGTTGGCTCGAACAGAAAACCCTAAAACGTCAGTGGGTTTGTCTTCTAAGACTACTTTGGCAGTTACTACCAACTGAATCGCTTTATAAATAGATGAAAATGGATCTTGTGATACAATACTTGTGCGAAGAGTGGAGAATTTATCCGAGCACAATCCCATCAGAAATTTGTGAAGCATGTCGGTATCTCTTCTTCCCTCATTTTTGGTTCCAGCAGTGCAAGCCACAAAACATGTGCAAGTGATGATCGGCTCATGTTTGTGAAGCTCCTCCCATAGCGCCTTGAGTTTCCCAAAGTGTTCTAACATCGGCATGTTCTTTGTTTGCTCACACTTAGCGATCAAGGATTTTAGTTGCTGAATTCTTGATCCATTGACCACAACATATCAAGACTTGAGGGTATCCCATAACTTTTTCGCTTCTCGATGCTTTCACATGCAACATTTAACTTCAGGATCAATTATATTCATGATACATGATACTAACATAGAATTGATTATATTCTAATCAAATTCAGTGACAGGAGGAACTCTTTTAGTAATCGTCCCATCAAGAAACCAAATTTTCTGTGTGATTCCAAGGTCATCTGGATATCACCAGTGATCTTGATATAACCTCCAAGGCGATCTTGTGGACCAAGATAAAACGAAGAGCGATCTTAGGGGTTGCGATTCCGCCTCCTCCCGTGCCTCCAACATCACCTCCAGTCATAGTAATAGGTAATAATTCTTATTATTATGGTAAAGATACAAATGTTTTGTATAGAAAAACTACAAGCAAATCACACATGTAAATACAGGAGAGGAAGACCAGAGAAAAGGTAAGTAGGAAATTAGGGGAGGGAATTAAGGAAAGAAATCAGCGAGAAAAAAAACATATCCTTCTTTACTCCCCCTCAAGCTGAGGCATGTAAATTTTGAATGCCCAACTTTTCGAGCAGCGTACGGAAGTGTTGAGCTTCGAGTGGTTTGGTCAGGATGTCGGCAATTTGGATTCTGGTAGATATCTACATGGGTTGTATTTCGTTGGATTCGATACGTTCTCTAATGAAGTAGCAATCCATTTCAACATGTTTGGTGCGTTCATGAAATACGGGATTGTTGGAAATATTACGAGATGCCTGATTATCACAAAATAGTTGTGTCGGTCTCGAGCTAGTCATGCCAAGTTCAGCTAGAAGCCACCGAACACACAAAATCTCGCTTACGGTAGATCCCATAGCCCTATATTCGGCTTCGACAGATGAGCGAGAAACGACATATTGTTTCTTGGATTTCCATGAATTGGGAGACCCTCCTAAAAGCAAGATACACCCGGTTCTAGATCTTCTAGTGACGGGTCACCCAAGCCAGTCCGAGTCACAATATCCGGTGAGATTAGTGCCGCCCTCTTTAGTGAGGAGTATGCTCTGCCCTGGTGTAGTTTTTAGATACCGAAGTACTCTAGAAGCCGCAAACCAGTGACCTTCTCTCGAATCACTAACGAATTGGCTAAGGACATTTATAGCGTAAGCAATGTCAGGACGAGTAACTTGCAAGTACATGAGTTTTCCAATTAATCTACGATATTGGTTGGCATCCACTCGTTGATCGTCATCACGTTTGTCTAGTTTCAAGTTTTGCTCCATGGGAAAGGTACTTGGACGACATCTCATCATCCTAGTTTCTTCCAAGATGTCAAGTGTGTATTTGCGTTGACTCAACACCATCCCTTGTTTCGTTCGTGCCACCTCAACCCCAAGAAAGAATTTTAATGGCCCGAGGTCCTTGATGCTAAACTGATCGTCAAGGAATCGTTTGGTGGCATGGATTTTGTCTAAGTTATCCCCCACAAGGATAACATCGTCGACGTAGATAAGGGCGGCAACAAAAACACCCCTTCTTTGAACAAAAATAACGAGTGATCCGACTTGGATTGCTTGAAACCGTAACTTTGTAGGGAGGTGGTGAGCTTTTGGTACTAGTTCCTCGATGCTTGCTTGAGCCCATAGAGAGATTTCTTAAGTTTGCAAACACGATTATCATTTGGTGTCTCGAACCCTTGTGGAATCTTCATGTAAACTTTCTCGTGTAGGTCGCCATGAAGGAATGTGTTGTTAACATCGATTTGGTGAACATGCCATTCTCTTTTGACGGCAACGACAAGAAGTGCTCGGACGGTGACCAACTTAGCAACTGGTGCGAAAGTGTCATGAAAGTCGTCCCCTTCCATTTGGGTGAAGCCTTTAGCTACGAGCCGAGCCTTGTATCTTTCTATTTCTCCATTTGGTTTGAATTTTATTTTGTATACCCACTTCGAATCTATGGCACGTTTTTCTTTTGGTAGCTCCTCAAGCGTCCAAGTTCCATTAGTTTTGAGGGCTTGTATTTCTTTCTTCATGGCCTTTACCCATTTAGGGTCCTGAACAGCTTGTTTGAAATGTTTAGGCTCATTATTTGAAGTAATGCCGTCATGAAAGCTTTATGTGAGTCGGTAAATTTATCATAGGAAACATAATGTGCTAGAGGATGTACCGTCGAGGGCTCATGATTGGAAGTGGGCGATGAATGTTCTTGATTTAAAGATGGGGGAAGCTCTACTTCGTAATCTTCGAATCTTGCTGGCCTGCTTCGGTTTTAACTTAACCTGGGTTGTTCGTAATTGGGATGCTCGAAAGTGGGCTCAATTATGGTGTTTGCTAGCTCATTTATTTCTTCGGCTAAATTGTCGTTACCTAAAAAGGGTTCATCAGGCCCAATTGTGCCAAGTGGGCTTTGTGAACTAGGCTCCTCTTGTGTGATGCCATAAATATTGTTATTTTGGGCCTGTGTTTGGTGATTTTCATTTTGAGCCACTGTTTGGTGAATGGCGTCATTGTCTATTTGCTCACCAATATTACTTTTGTTAGCCCTGTCAGTGGAAGTCTCATTAATTCTTTCTTCATCAACTTGCATGTATTCCCACTTATTTGGAAAAACAAAGACTTCTTCCTTTTCAAATTTGGTTTTGTGATAAGGGAAGATTTCTTCAAAAAACTTGACGTCACGAGATACGGCCATCCTTTTGTGTTGAGGGTCGTATATTTTGTAGCCCTTGGTACCGTGAGGATAGCCTAAAAAAACGTCGGGTCTCCCCCTTTGTTTGAACTTGTCGCCCTTCATATCGGTCCCAAAAACTTCCATATATTCGTATTCGGGTTTTCGGTTGTATAGTATCTCATAGGGTGTTTTGTTTTCGATGACCTTGGAAGGCAATCGGTTTATGATGTATGTGGCGGTGAGAACGCACTCCCCCCAAAAACGAGTGGGAAGATTTGCCTCAAATTTCAAGGCCTATGCGGTCTCCAAGAGATGTCGATGTTTTCATTCAACAACGCTATTTTGTTGTGGCGTGTGTGGACAAGTAGTCTCTAACAAAATGCCATTTTTGGCATAAAAATCATGCATATCATTAGATACGAACTCTCTGCCATTGTCGCATTGAACTTTCTTTATGTTTCTTCCAAATTGGGTCTACACCATCTTGTGAAATTCAACCAAACAAGTGCTAGCTTGGTGCTTGTGCTTTATGAGAAAAACCCATACGGCTCGGCTAAAATCGTCAACGATCGTCAAGAAGTAATTGGTGTGTGTAAAGGATGGTGTGCGGTACTTTCCCCACACGTCACAATGTATAAGGTCAAAACAAGCACTAGTTTTAGTGGTACTAATAGGAAATGGCAATCTAGCAAATTTTGCTTTAACACAAGAATTGGAAATATCCTTAGAGTTCAAAGAAACATTTTTAATAAAACCAACATGAGAAAGTTTTGAAATGGACGTGTGTCCTAGCCTCTTATATATGCTACATCCCAACCGTGCTCACCATCGCTTGCCTTTTTGTTCTTTTCATCCCCATGTTGTATAAGCCTTCATCACTCTTACCCATTCCAATCAAGGCCTTCGTGGTCAAATCCTGTATTACAAAGAAAGTTGGAAAAAATGTCACGGCACATTGCAAATCCTTAGACAATTTACCAACTGACAAAAGATTGTAGTTAAAACTGGGAACATGGAGAACATTTTTGATGGTGGCACCATTGGGAAGGTCGTGATCTCCCCTCCCTTCTACGGGTATGGCCGCTTCGTTTGGTATAATGACCGGTGCCTCGTAGTTTCCTTTTGTGATATTTTTAAGCAAGGAATATTGGTGGGTTATGTGATCGGTGGCTCCCGAGTCAACAACCCACGAGTTTTCACGAGATAACTCACCTGCCATGTTTGCGATCGGAGCATTTTCTTCTTTCTTTGCTCCTTTTTTTTGTTACCAAACAGTTTTAGAAACTGTTTATATTGTTCCTCGCTCAACCCGGTTATGGGACTTGAATCTCCGTCCACACATGCAGCTTTCGGTTTGTTTTGTTTGCCCTTCCCCGGCCACCAATCTGGGTAACCGATGTGTTTAAAGCACCCGTCCTTATTGTGTCCGTCTTTTCCACAGAAGTCACAGGTTCAGTTCCATCACCACCGTTCCGTTTTGGGTCTCTTCGCCAGTTCTTGTCTTGGGTTTTAGTGTGTTCTCGCTTACTGGGAACAAGAGCTTGGAAAGCGGTGGTGTTCTGGTTCGGCTTCTTACCACCAAAAACAACCCTTTGTTGTTCATCGTCTGCGACAAGATGGTAGGCTGTGCCAAGGGTGGGTATCAGTTGCATTGCTAGAATTTGGGTTCGTATGTTTCCAAAATCAGAATCCAATCCCAACAAGAACTCGTATAACTTTTCTTTATCTTTGATTTCTGCAAGTTTCTTTCCAATGTTGCAGGTACAACCTCCACAGCCGCATGTTGGTGTCGGTAAAACCGACTGAATTTCATCCCATAACCCACATAATTTCGTGTAGTAGGTTGAGACTGATAGTCCGTCTTGCCTGATAGAACTCAGGTTGCTTCAATTCATACGCTCGTGTTGCGCTTTCTTTTCCAAATCGTTCCTTCAAATCGGCCCAGATTTCTTGAGATGTTGAGGCGTATTTGACACTTGTTTGTATTTCTTTCTCCATTGCAGTGTTTAGCCATCCTTTGATCATGGCATCACACCGATCCAAGCCATGTAATCGGCTGTGTCTGGTTCGGTTTCTTGATTGACCCGTTAATGAAGCCAACCTTGTTCTTGGCAAACAAGAAATTGAGCATTTCTTGTGACCAATCGAGATAATTTCCGTCGGTAAGCACATCATTGACGTGCAACTGCCTTGGGTAATCTGAAGCATGAATATAGTAAGGAGAGTTGTGGTCAGAACCGTGGTGGGAACCGCCGTCTTTATTTTTCTTTCTGCCATCTTTGTCACCTGCCATGGTGGTTGTTTATTTTCTTTGGACAAAGGTCCGATAAGTGGTTGTTTATTTTCTTTGGACAAAGGTCCAATATGTGTATTTTTGTTAAACCTGCTCTGATACCATAATAATTCTTATTATTATGGTAAAGATACAAATGTTTTGTACAGAAAAACTACAAGCAAATCACACATTTAAATACAGGAGAGGAAGACCAGAGAAAAAAGGTAAGGAGGAAATTAGGGGAGGGAATTAAGGAAAGAAATCAGCGAGAAAAAAAAAACATATCCTTCTTTAATAGGTTTGTTTCAAACCTGCTATGATACCATGAAATAATCAACACAACTGAACGATTCAATTTATCCTAGTATTCATCATGATCTCAATACTTATACATCAAGAGTTCTTATCAGGAAACCAATTAACAAACAGATAAGACTTAAATTTAAAATACATTTGAATACCATGAGATATGGATAAGATGTATCCGATATACTTTAACAATTACCTTTGAGACAATTTGATGACATGATTTCAATGGAACAAGCTTTCATTCTCGGGTGACATCGAAAGAAGACTACGGTGTGGGTTCTTCTAGAGGAAGAGATCAAAGGAAGCCCCTATCAAAAACTCAATGCTTTTATTGCCACAGATACGGATATACAATGAAATATTACAAGAAAAGGAAAGAAGAAGTAAGGATGCAAATTTTGTATATGGCGATGAGACTAATGAAGGGGAAACAATGTTTATGACAATTGAGGGAGTTAAATCTCTTATTGATGATGCATGGTGCAAAGATGGTGTGTGTGTTGATCATGTGCAAAGAAACAAGAAGGTGTGTATGCCTGTGGATGATGTTTCTGCACACACACAGACACACACGAAGAAGGAGAGAGGATAAAAGGGTTCTTGTACTAAAACCGAGATTTCTTTATTATCATCAAGAACAAGTTTAATATGATTACAAGTGACAATATATAAGGCTTCAAGCCTTCAACCACCATCCCTTTTGAACCAACCATCACACCCCTTCATTTGATAGTTAAATAGCTATAACTAACTACCATAATTAACTACCTATTTCAACAGCAGTGGCGGCATACTCTGCTTGAGATGAAGACCGACCTGCAATGGTTTGCTTCTTTATGCATATGATATGGCACCCGAACCAAGAGAAAACACATAGTTGTAGGTGCTCCATTGATCATCAGAACAACCAGCCCAACTGTTGTTTGTGAAACCAAACAATCTTAAAAAAACCAATAACAGCAATCAGAATACCAAACGATAACAACAATGCTAATAAGGTTATATACTTGGTAGTTACTACTATGGAAGAACGTGCATATTATGTGAAAGGGGATGGCCTAAAAACCTGCCTCGTTCGTTGATGTGATGGTATCCTTTGAACAAAAGACCGTCTCTACTCATCCAGTTACGGATCCTCATTTTCATGATCTGTGTATCCAGATTTAAAAGAACAATAAACTAAACTCATTTCTTCACCTAAAAGTTCTGGAAATAGATCACCATCACAGTGGCCTAGTGGTGATCACTTGGGATTTAAACACGCCAAAATGGAGTGTTCTCATGTTTGAATCCTACAAGCTTTAACCTTGAGGTGACCGGCCAATAATAAAATAAATCTGGAATTAGAAAAATATTTAAGAATTCATGGCGTACCTTTATATTGGGGAATATAGCCAACTAAATTCTGGGTTGTTTTATGTTGAAAGAGGTCTTTAAACTCATGGGGATGATTAACAAAGCGATCATGGTTTAAGAAGTAATCTCCTGATGTTAATTGGAAAGCAGACAGATCTCCACCAATGATATGTTTCCACGACTTGTAATAACTCAATGGATCTTCTTCATTCTCTATATCATTGTACACAGGATTGACTGCACACTCTTTTACCATTATACCGCCATCTTCCTCTTCCTCTACAATGGTTACACTAACTTCATCACCATTTTCGAGCTCATTTTTCCCAAACATCCAATGGCTTAACCATACCAAGTCTTCATCAGCTTCTCGGACAGCAAATATATAACCATAATATATCCATGTGCGATTTTTTGTTACATTCCTTACTTTTAATCTTAAAGAACTAACCATCCCACTGCCTGAAAATGTATGCACAAAGCATATATTTATTCCCTCAATCCTTCTATTTGTTGAAGACGATGGCATGGTGAATGATATGGATGAACCATTGTTTTTATGACCTAGCCAATCTGGAACCACTTTCCCTGGAAAACATGTGCTAAATATTCCAAATTCGTAACACATCTGCAGATAAAATATTAATGTGCAGTATTTTTGGGCATATTAATTAGTATGTAAGCATGAAGTACATATACATGAGATGGTTGTAGAAAGAGAATAATACATGAACAGGAAGTTTCGTCGCATGAGACCATATATCAGCATCCCAAATCTGCACCTTGTGATCTTTCACATGCTGTAAATTTGTCCACCCCAATCTACATAATATTTCGTCATCAATTTTTGCTATAGCTTGAATTTTGAATATGCCTTGAACTTCAGTCAATGACACAGAATCAACGTAATAGACCAATGGTGGTATTGTGATTTCTTGTGGGAACGTTATTTTAACAAGTGACTCACACCCTTCAGCACTCAAACGTTTGATTGTCCTTGGAGGACACAAAACTGACTTTAACTTCCGACAGTACACAACAGAGAGTAGTTCAAGCCTGCTAAGGCTTCTCACACAGTCAGGCAGGGAATCGATTGGATTTTCGTCTAAATGTAATCTCTTCAACATTGACATGCTGCTGAAGTCCGCTGGAAAGGATTCATTAGATAAATTGTTGAATCTAAGTGACAAGGTTACCAATGAAGATGGCAAGGAAATCAACAATGACTTTGGACTTTTCGGTACAAATTCTGCAACAGAAGAGGAAGAGGCACGCGACTGTTTGCTGATGCTAGCTGCCCAACCGTCTAAAGATAGTATTCTAACATTCTTTAACTTGCTAATACTGCTTGGAAGCATTTTAAGCTTATTGCAGTAGCTCAGATCAAGAAGACGAAGACTATCACATCCACCAATTGATTCACACACATGAACCAAACATTCACACCTTTTAAGTATCAACCTCTCAAGTGCAGGTAGCCCGGAGAAGTCACCAACTCTAACGAGCTTCTTGCAATAACTTAAATTAAGAATCTTCAATGACCCAAGAAGCTGTTGCATTGGACGTCATTTAATCAAGAATATATGTTATTACGAAGATATCAATCAACAAAAAAGTAAGGTAAAAGCTTTGAATCTCATACCTTTGGCTTCTTCCAAAGCTGTGTCAAATCACTATAAGACATGTCAAGAGCAACCAAATTTTCCATTGGTAAGCTCGAAGGTATGTATTTCAATTTGAATCCATGCATACACAACCCTCTTAAACCTTTCGGGAAATACTTGTAGGAACCTTTGAATTTTACATGATTGAGTTGGAGTAGATTTAGTTTATCCATCTTTCTTAATGCATCCGTTTTCAATTCAATTTTCTTGCAATGAGAAGAGAAATTTAGAGCGCTATGGGTTGATGGACCTATTCCAAAAATCGTGTTCGGATCATTAATTTGAATTTCACTGTCTGCAAAACTACCTGACCCACGTAACGGCTCTTTCTCCAACACTTTCATGTCAAGGACAAGACCTTGAATTTTTGTCGTGTCCTAGCCATGAAGATATTAATGAATAATAATTGAAACAAAATAATGAAGTACATATGAAGAGTATGATATAAATTTACCTTGTCTTCTTTCAACAAATAGAGAGACTCCTCATGATTCCATACTCGACTCCGCATCCATGGCTTCTCAGGTGATTCCCGACGAACCAAATCTCTCCCCATCTCTTGAAGCAATTGGTGCATCCTCAACTCATTACTTGCACCAATTGTGAGGAGACATCTATCTATGAGCTTTGTGATCCCATATGATGTGCGAATACCACATTCCTTTAATATTGCTTCAGTCGCTTCTCTATCTTTTCCAACAAAAAAACATGCAATATGCTTAAACAATTCTTTGCAATTGTCAGATGGCAAAGAATCAAAGCTAATCTGCAGGACCTTCTGTACATGTACATGAGTATGGAATTCTCTTGTCTCTAGCATTTCAAACGTATCCCTCCATGTGTCTACATCTTCGTTGTTTAGAGAACTTCCCAAAAGTTTAAGAGCCAATGGATGTCCTCCACAATACTTTGAAGCTCTTATTGCCTCATTTTTATAACCTTCCTTAGGATCATAGCCTCCAAATGCATGCCAACATAAAAGACTTAGAGATTCAGTATCACTTAAACCATGAAGTGCATGTTTTTTATGTTTGGGAGGAACCCTCATGCGAAATAAAGCACATTTTTCTGTTAAGGACCCATCTTTGGTTGTTAGAATAATCTTGCTTCCTGGATGAAGAAAACCAGTTTTTCCAATCAGCACATCCACTTGCTCAAAGTTATCAACACCATCAAGAACTAAAAGCATTTGTTTATTAAGTAATGCTTTCTCAATCTTATATGTGAGCATATCTACATCATGTTCTTCAATCATTCTTTTACCAAGAATGTCTCCAAGAAGCTGTTTTTGTAGATCAAGTAGTGCACGTGTTTGTCCTGCACACCTTCTTTCGATGTCTTCAACAAAGCTACTTCTTTCAAATGCATGGTAGTGCGACCTATAGATATATTTTGCCAAAGATGTCTTCCCGATCCCTCCCATTCCTGAAATTGTGAGAATTTCCGCAGTTTCTGATGATCCTCCTTTCAACCAGGAACTGATGATGTCAATAGAAATGTCCATCCCAATTAAGTGTGGGATAGTACTCTGCAAGTGTAGTTCCAATCTACTACTGATTTCATTAACCAGCTCTTCAATAACCATCATCTCTCGTCTGAAAATTTAATCAAATAAGATGAACACAACCAATGGAAATACTCCAAGTAAACAGAAGTGATCAATAATTAGTCTTTTGCATCTAATATCTAGTCCATCAGGTATCCAATTGTCAAGGGTTCAGTTAATAGAGTGGTATGTTTTGTTACGTACCATTTTGATTTGAACCACTGAGCCATATGATATATACTATTTATACTCTACTATACTTAGGTGTATGTCATTTTTTAAGGCCCTATATATACCTCGATTACTATTGTAAATCCTACTGTCATTATTAGTAAATAAGAAACGACTCTAGTTCTTTATTTTTTTCACATATTTTATTTGTGTGTTAATCTTAACCTTAACAGATCTATACTGTTTATACACAATGATACAAAACTGAGAAGAATTTGGTGGAAATGCATAGTATGGAGTTTACCGGCCATTGACATCCTTTCCTATCAAACCAGCAACTTCTGTAAGTCCTTTCGTCCACATCTCCAACTTACGTGCAGCTTGGATTTTCTTCTCCTCGTCCTTTTCGTCTTCGATCCTCTGTTTGTGTTCAGATAACGCTTCTCCAATGGAGCCTTCTTGCTTTCTGACATGGGTCGGCTCAACGTTGTAAAAAACAGGGATCACAATATGGTTGGAGGCCTTTCGCTGCTCAAGGATCATCACGAGTTCATCCAGACACCATGTTGATGATGCGTAGTTTTTAGACAACACAATTATTGAAGCACGAGAGCTTTTTATAGCTCTTGCAAGCTCGGGTTTTAGTTCTTCTCCAATTTCAGCCTCTTCCTCATCCAGAAAGGTAGAGATGTTTTCATTCACTAAAGCTTGGTAGAGGTAATCTGTAAACCCCAGACGAGTGTCCTTCCCTCTAAAACTCAAGAAAACGTGATACTTTCTTGCTGCTGTTGTTTCTTCTTCTTGTAGTTCAGTCAGGATGGCCATGGAAGTTGAGATTACAGGAGTGTATATGAGCTGGGAGTATAAATTTCTTTGCTTCTGCTTTTTGTTGTCTTAGATCTTAGCTCAAGAGAGATCGTGGATGTATCTTGTTTGGTAGCAGAGTCAACGTTTGGCAAGTCAATGTGTATTGTCTTATTTATCTGACTTGGTCTCCACTAGCATAAATTCTAATTGGCTTTTAGAAAATGCAAAGAAGACTCGTGTAGTTATCATGTTTATGTTGTAGGAAATAGAGAAAATATCCACCAAGTTTCAAGTTGTTGGTTTAGTTCTTATTTTAAAATTTAACTCGGGTCATCTCATATAATATTATTAATTATTAAAAATTAATTGCATGGTTCGCCCTTATATAAATTATTATATGGTTCTTTCCTGTTTTTTTTTTTTCAATTTATATGTAAGATTTCTTATTATTTTTAATTATTAAAACTATTTTAAATAAGTTGTGGCCGCTAACCGCCCTCTGTGAAAGAATATGTGTTTCACTATTTACAATTTTCCTTCTCTCATCTATACCACCACCTCCACATCTTCGCCACTCTCCTAAATTCATGATGAAAATCATTGAACGGCAGAATGCACCTCCATTGATCTGAACACCGGAAAGGAGGAAACCACCTCGAACTTGATACAGATTGCTTTGAATTCGCAAATTTGAGACAAACTAGTAGGGTAGGAGGTGATAGTGGGGAGTTTGTTTTTTGTTGGATACCACCCTAAGCTCCACCACTTCTATCGGATCTGCAAAGATGCATTATCGTAGTCCCCCCCCTACCCCCTCAAAATTTAAAGTTTAAAGTTAAACTAGTTTTTGTGTATCATGGCAATTATCCGAAAGCTTCGAAGAAATTGGTCAAAACTACAAGGAAAATATGAGGTAAGAAATTCAATTTTGATTAAATAAGATGAGAGTGAATAATCAGAATATGATTTTCTCTGTAAGTGTTCATAAGCTTTTCTTACTTTATTTATCTTTATAATATTAATTTTTTTATTTATCGCTAATCGCCGGAGTCTGGACTGTTGACCGTTGAGACGTGACCTCCGGAAAAGTCCCAATATTTTACCCTAATTTACGAAAAAATCTCAATCTAAAATTTGTTTACGAAAAAGTCCCAATTACCGGTAAAAATGACGACTTGGCCATATTTTCCCGGTTTACCGGTTTCATTACTTACCCGGTTTTAATAAAGATCCATTATTTTACCATAATTTACGATTAAGTCCCAAATTATGGTAAACTAATGGGACTTTAATGAAAGTTATGATAAAATAATTGGACTTTAATGAAACTGGGTAAATATTGAAACCGATAAACCGGAAAAAAATGGTCAAATCGTCATTTTTTCCGGTTATCGGGACTTTTTCATAAACCGATTTTAGTTTGGGACTTTTTCGTAAATTAGGGTGATATATTAGGACTTTTCCGAATATTTCCCTATATATATATATATATATATATATATATATATATATATATAGAGAGAGAGAGAGAGAGCTAGGTTCAGGTGTTTAAAGTAATTATTGTGTTATTGTATGTATAAATGTGGGCCAATCAAAATTTAAAATAAAAATAAATAATTAAATAAATAAATAAGGGTAAATAGGTAATTTGATAATTAGTTTCCACAAATAATATCCTATAATTATGGTAACTATTGACTTCAGCTACCTAAGTTTTCTCCGTCCGCTTTTTAAAACCACCACCTATTCGATCCCAACACCATTATTGCCGAGGTTGAAGGGCACAACACAACCATAATTACCGTCATCATCGACGATCCTCCACCACTCGTCGCCTTCATCCACCAATGTCGCCCACCTCTGACGCCCCCTCTGTCTGCGAAAACCCTATCACAAGTTTGTGACGGCAAGAATCCATCCCCCGACTCCTATTATTGATCGCCATCATTTGAAAAATCCCAAACATCAAAAAGGTATTTGATTCGATTGCAATTTAGATTCCGAAGAAGATTTGAAGATGTTTACATAACCTGTTTGTAAGTTGTTTCTTCCCCGCTTGCTGTTCTGATCATACCCTGTCGCTCAAAAACTTAAAGAATATGTGAACTGTTGCAATTTCAAAGAACTTACTATCTAAAGCTTCGGCGATAGCTTCGTCGTTGGCTCTGAACCCCTCCAAGAGAGTGATTAAACACCATGGTGCAGATGTATTCAGGAATCTACCCGGAAGAATTGGTTTCTATTCTTCTTTCCAGGTTTAATTTCTCCGATTTCTGGTGGCAAGATCGGCGATCACAAAGATCTTGGCTCCAAAAACCCATTTCTCTACCGCGATTTCCCCAGGTTTGTTTACTTCATCTTGTGATTTTTTTCCATTGATGCTTATAAATATAACTCGTATAGTTTTGGAGGTTGAAAGGTGTTACAGTTTATTAGTCGTTGTGGTCTGGTAGGATTTGATAGATGTGGAAAATGTAAATGCCCCTTTCAAGCAACCATTCAATTGAATTAGAAAAGGAAATTAATGTAAGATCTTACTTGTCTTTGAATCTATTCCACTTTACTGTGACTAAATTCTAGTTATGTTTAAGATTGTTAATCATTGTGCGTATGCCTAAATCATCATAAACTGATTGGATCTTCTCTCTCTTTTTTTTTTCCTGTATGTAGGGTATGATGAAGCTGTTTAGAACTATTTTATCACACAAACAAGTACTTATCACTGTAGTTACTCTCTTTTTACCTACAATTGCAAATCTATTCATGGACATAATCTTGACATATTCCATATTTCTCACAGGGGCAGCAAAAAGAGCATGATTTTAAAGGCGGTGAAGGTTCAAAAAGTGAAAGAATGCAAAGGGTAAAATTGTGACTAGAACCGAGCTTTTCTTCTTGCACAGTTTATCGTATAATTTATTATTTTACTTTTGATTTCACTATCTTTCAAACTGATTGTTTTCCTTTTTAGTTTATAATTTTATCTCAAAGGATGGCAGTCGCTTTGGGAACTCAAAAAGGTTCAATTGATGTTATTGATGTTTCTCAAATGTTGTAGCTGCAAGTTACTGCTATGTCAATTTTGTAGTCATTTTTCTCTTTATCTTGTTAGTTTTGTTTATTAATGCCTCTTAATGTCTATTATTCTTTATATTTAGATAATTGAAACAACGAGAGATATCGAAGCAAAATAGGGTACATATGAACCTTACAACATTCTAGTAGAATGAATATTCTAGCAGAATAATATACAATATAACGGAAAGAAATATATGTAATAGTATATTCTTGTAGAATAATTTATATATTGTATTTCTTTGTTATTAATAAGTGTAACATTCTTATAGAATAGTATATAAATTTTTTTCTTTTCTAAGAATGTAATGAAATTTTTTTTAACTTTTATCCAAAATTTTGTTATTCTTAAAGAAGTTCATTAAATCAAAATATATATTATGTCAGAATGTGTATTCTTGTATGGTTCAATCATATTTGTTATTTTTCAATATATTGATAAACATATTCCGTCAGAATTTCTGAATTAGAAGAATTATCATCCATACAATTAGATTTTTAAAACTAATAGAATCTATAAAATATGCAATTTTCCTTAAAATATGCAAATTTCCTATATTAAATATGTATTAATTGACTAAAATACCCTTCTAGTTAAATTAGATGGTATTTTTCAATTATATTTAATTCAATAAAATGTAATAATCACTTTCTTAAAATAAGTAAAATTGATTGGCCCACATTTATGCATACAATAACACAATAATTACTTTGAATAGAATAACTATATATATATATATATATATATATATATATATATATATATATATATATATATATATATATATACTTGTTAATTTATCATTCATTCTAAATGGAATTATTGATTTATTTGAATGTTTATATTATCTTTTTAGAATAAAAAACTTCACTTGTTTACTGCTATTTTATATTGATATTTGTTGATTGTTAGTAATGTTGGTTGTGTCGTATATCAACATGAAAAAGCAATCAACTATTGATGGGTTTTTTAAAAGAAAATACATAAGTTCTACTCAAGATTCCGAAAAGCCACCGAAGATTGTTTTGGATGAATATACCCCCACGCCCAATGTTCCTAATACTGATAACCGTTTCAAAAAACCTCATCTTAAAATTAATGAAATTGATCTTAATACATTAGAACGAGATCCTGGTTTGCGTACGCAAATTTATGATTATCCGGTTAATGAACGAGATACTATTAGGCGAGCATATATTAATCATGGTCCCTTTCAACAAACACTTTCTGTATATCCAAAATCGGGACCAGAAACCCATAAACGTAGTTTTCAAGCTTCTTGGTTTAAGTTATATCACTGGCTTGAATATTCAGACAGCTTAGATGTTGCGTTTTGTTTTCCGTATCGAAAGGGAACAGAGAGATCATTTTCAGCAATGAACCTCATTAAAACAAGGTTATGAAATAAAATGGAAGATGAGTTTTTGAATGACTTATTGGTTTTGCACTTCGAAAGGGAACTTGCTGAAAAGATTAGTTTAGAGACAGTTGTAGAAGACTTTAAAAAAGCAAAAGATCGTTGTGTTCCACTTTGATAAACGATGTAATAGTCTTTATTAGTTTTCTTGTTTACAATTCTGATATGTCATAATTTTGAACCAAATAAAACTTGTTTATATAGTTTAATTATGAAGTTTTGATTTTGGCCCCCCTAGTTGTAGTGCTTGTGTTCCGCCCCTGGATCTATATGACAAAAAAAAATTATAGAATTATTTGCTAATGACATATGATCATACAGGGTCACACCTTATAGCAAGTTGTCACTTATTAATTATTTATTAGAATTTGATTACTAATAAATATTATCAACACTTGTATTTAATAGGAGAATTATTGTTTTATGAAAATAATAAAACTAGAGAGTATAACTAGTTATATAATCTTATAGTATGATTAAAAGGTTGTGTACATTATTTTGAAACTATATAAGTCCATTATTTAAATAAGTGTATATTTAAATAAAAGAATGAAGTGTTTAACAGTCCACTCTATCCTCTCTCTAGAACCGGCCATGCTTGGTGGAAGCATGGCTTGGTTGCTTCTTTGACCATGTCTTACACATTTGATGTTACTAGGAAGTCTTGATTTCATTTTTTGAAAGTATTGTAACATCCATAAAAATCACAACAAATTTAATCTTTTTAAAACAACCCCAAATCATAGAATGTTTACTAAATCATTCTTTTCAAAGTGTTGTTCCATATCAGAGTATCCCATGGATCCAAAAGTACATAAAACAGAGGATATGTACGGTCACGTCTTCGCCTTCCCGCAATCATCAGAATTACCTGAACCAATGACTAAAAACCGTAAGTCAAAGCTTAGTGAGTTCCCCCAAAGTACCAACACATAAACAGATAACATATACAACAGCATGTCGGGTCCAATCAACCATCGGGTTGGAATACCCCAGGCTTAATCAACCTCCGGGTCTAGTCATCCTCAGGATGGAATACCCCAGGTTGGAATGCCAATATACAATTAATGGGTCCACTCAGTCATCGGACTGGAATACCCTCAAGCCCTCAGTACGATTCTGTCATGCCAACCGACCCTCAACTCGTATCTGGAATGCTCCCGAGCCCTCAGTATGAGTCTGGCATGCCAACCGGCCCTCAACTCATATCTAGAATGCTCCCGGGTTTGTTGGCTACAGCACAAAGTAGTACAACCTCAACACCACAATATGTCGATATATAATAGACAGATAATCATGCAGGCATAATACAAAGTAGTCCTACAAATCTACCAAACTAAGCATATCGGCAACTAGCATATAATCATGCAGATCTATTCCATACTCAGCATATCAATGGATAGCAGGATATCACTCCAATGGGCCGGCCTTGGTGCCTTCGACCCGTAAGTATAGTGAGGAAAACTCATCTCACAGTCTGAACAATAGCTGATGAGGTCCCGACTCCGAATCTCAACTCTAACCGGCACCTATTCATCCAAAAGACCGATTCTCAAATACCATTCAAATTACCCAAAATACCCCTTGGTCAAAGTCAAATTCAACTGATTAATATCCATAAGTCAACTAAGTCAACCTAGTCGGGTCAACCTAGTTGAGTCAACTTAGTTGAGTTGACACAGAATACGTACGCATGGCGTACTCCGAAGGTACGATAGGCGTACCCCAACCTTGACCGCAGTCGGGACATTTGACCTCATACAAGCTGCGTACTCCAGGTACGCAGGGCGTACGCCCAAAACTCTCAATCCTCCATTAATAGCTTAATGCTTTAAGCTCTTACGTCCCATTTCTAGATCCAAGGCTAAATCATCCTCAAGAGTCATAAATTTTCCAAATTTATGACTTTGCATGTCCATTAAGTGCTTAACTCAACATCTTAATACATTAAGACACTCTAAAGAATGCATGGAGCAAAACCAACCATTTAGACCCCATTTTTATGATTCAAGACCCTTCCAAAGGTCTGAAAGGACGGCTTAATGGGTCAAGAACATGTCATGCTCAAGAATCACCATTTTGGGACCAAAAAGTGACTTAAAAGAGCAAAAACCTACATCTACAAGATGAAGTGGTAAAGTTGCAAGCTTTATACCTTCTAGAGGTTACAATCAAGGTAGAAATCCCAGATCCAAAGTGCTCTCAAACTCCAAGATCTTCCCATCACCTTCTTCTCTTTTCCAAACCACTTCAAAACTCTTCAAAGACTCCAAAATGCATTCTTGCTCTTAGGGTTTGCTTGGGAAATGATATCACAGAAGGAGGTTGGGTAAGAAGAAGATATGAGGCCTTAATGAGGCTTAAATATGAGCCAAAACCCTAAAATTTAGGGTTGAATGCTTTCCACGTACGCCCTACATACGAGGTGTATGCCCAACGTACTAAGGCGCGCCCTAGTACGCTTAGCATACATACGTACGCACAACGTACTCCTCAAAGTCTCAATTTACCAAAATGCCACTTTGGGCCCTTTTTGCACTCTTTCTTAAACTTAGCAACCAAAATGCAATATAATTCAATTATAGGGTCAATTTTAAGTACCTCGTCATTGGAATGTTATAGTTCTCCCCCACTTGAACTAGACTTCGTCCTCGAAGTCGGCTGCAGCGAATAACTCACGATAATGCTCCCGCATCTCAGCCTCCGGCTCCCAGGTCCACTCGGAGCCTCTCCGATGCTGCCACTAAACCTTTACCAAAGGTATCTCTTTGTTGCACAAGACCTTCATCTTTCTTTCTAGAATAGCCATCGGCCTCTCAATATAGTTCAGGCGCTCATCGACCTGAATATCATCCAACGGAACCATTGCCTCGCTGTCCAACACACATTTCTGTAATTGAGAGACATGGAAAGTGTTGTGGATCTAACTGAGCTCGCTCAGTAAATCCAACCAGTAAGCCATCCGGCCTACCCTGGCGATCACACGGAAAGGTCCAATATACCGGGGACCCAACTTCCCCCAGTATATTGGGTCACCGGTATATTGGACCTTTCAGTGTGATCGCCAGGGTAGGCCGGGTGGCTTACCGGTTGGATTTACCGAGCGAGCTCAGTTAGATCCATAACACTTTCCATATATCTCAGTTGCAGAAGTGTGTGTTGTACAGCGAGGTGGTGGTTCCGTTGGATGATATTCAGGTCGATGAGCGCCTGAACTATATTGAGACGTCGGTGGCTATTCTGGAAAGAAAGATGAAGGTCATGTGTAACAAAGAGATACCTTTGTTAAAGGTTTAATGGCAGCATCAAAGAGGCTCCGAGTGGACCTGGGAGCCGGAAACTGAGATGCGGGAGCATTATCCTGAGCTATTCGATGTAGCCGACTTCGAGGACGAAGTCTAGTTCAAGTGAGGGAGAATTGTAACATCCCAATGATGAGGTACGTCTAATTTTGACCCTATAATTGAATTATATTGCATTTTGGTCCCTAATTTTAAGAAAGAGTGCAAAAAGGGACCATAGTGGCATTTTGGTAAATTGGGACGTTGAGTAGTACGATGTACGTACGTGTGGCATTTTGCTTGACGTGTAGGATGGTCAAGGTCGAACATCAGAGGCCGCATGGGAAGTTGCAGCCTTTGGAGTTTCTCATGTGGAAGTGGGAACAAATCAGCATGGATTTATCACCAAGTTGTCGAAGACGGCCAAGGGTTTTGATGCTATTTGGGTCATCGTAGATCGATTGACCAAGAGTGCCCACTTTTTGGCCATCCATGTAGGCGTGTTCGTTTGGATGGATCGGATTGATCTGATCCAATCAAGTGAATCCAAATTGATTTCGGTTTTCAAAACGTGGATCTTAATAGTCCAAACTAAAATCAAATCCGATCCGATCTGATCCAATTACAATTCGGTTGGATCGGTTTTCATAATTCAATTTTCAACAACCTAAACATTTTAAAACGACATATAATTATAATATTACTCAACTTTACACAAGAAGCGAAAACTAATTATTTAGTTGTGATTTGAAATTTATAAACAACTAATAAGAAGATATATTATAGTTAAATATTTTACAGATAGAAAACTTTTGAGAGAAAATGCATATTAATGTTTTTTTTATTAGGTGAAACGTTTTGAACCTATTTGAAAAAATAAAATTACACAATTAATAAATAACTATAGATATATATTATAAATAAATAAATAATAAATGTTTATTCGGTTTTTTTAGACTATTCGGTTCTTATTTTATAACCAAAACCAATCCAAAATAATTTTTCGGTTTTGTTGAAAACCAATCCAAAGATCCGATTATCTGAACCAAATAGTCCAACCAAATTGTCCAATAAGACAAGTCGGTTTTATCCAAATAGTGAACAGTCCTACATTTGGGAGAGCTCTTCGGCCGAAAAGTTGGCTGATGTTTATGTGCGGAAGATCGTTGCTCGTCATGGGGTTCCGGTTTCCGTTGTTTCAGACCGAGATGTTCAGTTCACATCTTGGTTTTGGCAGAAGTTCCACGAGGAACTGGGCACGAGGTTACATTTCAGTACTGCTTATCATCAGCAGACCGACGGTAAGATTGAGCGGACCACCCAGACCCTTGAGGATATGTTGCAGACATGTGTTATTGGTTTCGGTGGGAGTTGGGATTCCTACCTACCTCTTACGGAGTTCTCCTACAACAACAGTTATCACTCAAACATTGGTGCCCCGCCTTTTGAGCTCTTGTATGGTCGGAGATGTCGTACCCCGGTATGTTGGGGAGAGGTTGGGCATAGGGTCATGGGAAGGTCTGAAGTAGTCTTTCATACCATAGAGCTTATTCAGTAGATCAGATAGAGACTGTAGACAACAAAGAGTCGGCAAAAGAGTTATGCCGACCGACGCCGATCTGAGTTGGAGTTTCAGGTCGGTGATATAGTATTACTAAAGGTCTCACCTTGGAAGGGTGTGATACGCTTCAGGAAGAGGGGGAAGTTGGGTCCCCGGTATATTGGACCTTTCCGTGTGATCGCCATGGTAGGTCGGGTGGCTTACCGATTGGATTTACCGAGCGAGCTCAGTCAGATCCACAATAATATCCATGTCTCTCAGTTGTGGAAGTGTGTGTTGGACAGCGAGGCAGTGGTTTCGTTGGATGATATTCAGGTCGATGAGCGTCTAAACTATATTGAGAGGCCGGTGGCTATTTTGGAAATAAAGATAAAGGTCATGCGCAACAAGGAGATACCTATGGTACAGGTTTAGTGGCAGCATCGGAGAGGCTCGAGTTGACCTGGGAGCCGAAGGCTGAGATGCGGGAGCATTATCCTGAGTTATTCACCATAGCCGACTTCAAGGACAAAGTCTAGTTCAAGTGGGGGAGAATTGTAACATCCCAATAATGAGGTACTTCAAATTTTTATATTGCATTTTGGTATCTAAGTTTAAGAAAGAGTCCAAAAAGGGCCCATAGTGGCATTTTGGTAAATTGGGACTTTGAGGAGTACGATGTACGTACATGTGTACGCTGAGCATACTAGGGTGTGCCTTAGGACGTTGGGCATACACCTCGTACGCAGGGCGTACGTGGAAAGCATGAAACCCAAAGTTTTATGGTTTTTGGCTCATATTTAAGCATCATTAAGGCCTCATATCTTCTTCTTACCCAGCCTCCTTCTGTGATGTCGTTTCCCCAAGCAAACCCTATGAGCAAGAGTGCAGTTTGGAACCTTTGAAGAGTTTTGAAGTGGTTTGGAAGAGAGAAGAAGGTGGTGAGAAGATCTTAGAGTTTGAGAGCACTTTGGATCTGGGATTTATACCTTGATTGCAACCTCTAAAAGGTATAAAGCTTTCAACTTTACCACTTCATCTTTTAGATTTAGGTTTTTGCTCTTTAAGTCACTTGTTGGTCCCAAAATGGTGATTCTTGAGCATGGCCTGCTCTTGACCCATTAAGTCGTCCTTTCATACCTTTGGAAGGGTCTTGAATCATAAAAATGGGGTCTAAATGGTTGGTTTTGCTCCATGCATTCTTTAGAGTGTCTTAATGTATTAAGATGTTGAGTTAAGCACTTAATGGACATGCAAATTCATAAAGTTGGAAACTTTATGACTCTTGAGGATGATTTAGCCTTGGATCTGGAAATGGGACGTAAGAATTTAAAGCATTAAGCTCTTAATGGAGGATTGAGAGTTTTGGGTGTACGCCCTGCGTACCTGGAGTATGCAGCGCGTACGACGTCAAACGTCCCGACTGCGGTCAAGGTTAGGGTACGCCCCGCATATGTATTTTTTGTCAACTCGGCTGAGTTGACTCAGCTGGGTTGACTCGGTTGACTTAAGGATTTTGATCAGTTGACTTTGACTTTGACCAATTTGACAAACGGGTATTTTGGGTAATTTGAATGGTTTTTGAGAAATTGGTCTTTTGGATGAATAGGTGTCGGTTAGAGCTGAGATTCGGAGTCGGGACCTCATCAGCTATCGTACAGACTGTGAGGTGAGTTTTGCTCACTGTACTTATGGGTTGAAGGCACCAAGGCCGTCCCATTGGATTGATATCCTACTATACATTGATATGTTGAGTATGGAATAGATCTGGATGATTATATGCTATTTGCCGATATGCTTAGTCTGGTAGATCTGTAGGACTACCTGTGATTCTGTGTGCATGATTATATGTATGTTGCTTATGTTTGTTATCTATTATATGTCGACATATTGTGGTGGTTTGAGGTTGTACTGCTTTGTGTTGTAGCCAACAAACCCGGGAGCATTCTAGATATGATCTGAGGGCCGGTTGGCATGCCAGACTCATACTGAGGGCTCGGGAGCATTCCAGATACGAGCTGAGGGCCGGTTGGCATGACAGACTCGTAGTGAGGGCTTAAGGGTATTCCAGTCCGATGACTAAGTGGACCCATTGTATATTGGCATTCCAACCTGGGGTATTCCATCCTAAGGATGACTGGACCCGAAGGTTGATTGGGCCTGGGGTATTCCAACCTGATGGTTGATTGGACCCGACATGTTGTTGTATATGTTATCTGTTTATGTGTTGGTACTTTGGGGGAACTCGCTAAGCTTTGGCTTATGGTTTTTAGTTATTTTTTCAAGTACTTCTGATGATCGTGAGAAGGCGAAGGCGTGACCATACACATCCTCTGTTTTATGTACTTTTGGATCTATGGGATACTCTGATATGGAACAACACTTTGAAAACAATGATTTTGTAAACATTATATGATTTGGGGTTGTTTTAAAAAGTTTAAATTTGTTGTGATTTTTATGGATATTATGTAAGCCTCTTGTATAGTTCATACCACACCTGACAATGACCTTTATAACCGTCTGGTAAAATAACCACATTCGACTATGTCAAAGTATAGTGCTCCCTACACTTAAGTCCCAATATGCATCTCCGATATTAAGGATACAAAGATATTACCGTATATCAAGTATCACTCATAATAGTGATCTATGATGCATGTAATCTTGATGTGGGTCATGTCTAATAGTAGTTCTCTAACAAGTACCTATGGATCTTGGTTATAACCCATTGCCTACTTTCATCTTATGAAAGTCAAACAATCCAATTCATATTATTCTTACTTCATAATTGCTCCTACAGTTATAACCAACTATGAACTTTTAGAATAATTGGATTATTCATGGATTAAACATGTTAATATAGAACACAACATCTATTATTATGAAGATCATGTCCCAATATATTAAAACAATATCATAGTTGTTGTCACAATGTTCTAATATCCAAATACTAAATGCAATTCAAATCCCATTTCTAGAATAACAAAGTCATATAACTCAAGCTTGACCTTTCATGCTTCATTTAAAGGAAAAACTTTATTAATAGGTCTGACTAAGTTTAATTTGTGTGAATTTTGTGAATTCCACCATCTCCTTATTTGGCTTTATTCTAAGTATAGGTTAATATCTTGGAGAATATGATTGGTGTTCTGTTGTGACATAGAGTCTCTTAGCTTGATTAAGTATACCCTTAAAGTCATAAAAGATTTCTAGGTTATCCTTGAATGGAAGGAATCAACTTAGTTTTTCAATGAACCCATTCATCCAATCATATTTGATTGCATCTTCTGAAGTAGCAGTGTATTCTGATTTAGTAGTAGTCTGTGCAATTGTGTTTTACTTGAAGCTTATTCCAACAAAACTCATTATTCATCTATAATGAAGTCATAATCCAATTATAGTTTATAATTATATCTATCTCTTTTGAAGTCAGCATCTTGTGTTGATCTTTACATAAAGATTTTCTTCTAAACTAATTAACTCATGTACATTCTCTTAGTTATTCTTAAGTACTCTTAGAATGTCCTTATAGTCATCTAATGACTTTCCCATGTATCTTATAAATGATGGATTCATTTGTTAAAACAAATAGAATATAAATCATTTTATCTAGCTCAAGCCTACGTGCTAGGTCCTTTTGAGGCAGGCTCAAAATGGTGTCGTGTTGCAATACTAAGAGTCCTCCAAAGGAATCTTGTATCTTGATCTCTTCAGGATATTGTCAACTTATGCATAATATTTTAAAATTTTAACATTCATATTTATCTATCTCTATAGATTTTACATTCCAAGAATGGATCTTGTCTTTCCTAAGTCTTTCATCTTAGAAACACTTTCCGATTCAAGGTGAAACAACCTTTCATAGTTGGAATGTAATTTTTCATGATTAAGTATGCCTCATTCATACAAGATTAGGAATATCACTATTGCTCCTACTAGTTTTTAGTAAACACAGATATTATCTTCATTTTGATATAAAAACATATTATGTGTGTTCATATTAGAATGATGATTCCAACCTTGAGATGCTTGTTTTATATCTACAAATGGATCTAAAGTCTTAAACATTTTATTAGGATAATTTGGATTAAGAAAACCTCCAGACTAAGCTATATAGACATCTCCAAGTAGGTGCCTATTAAGAAAAGCGGTTTTCTTGAAATCTATTTATTGTATCTCATAATCAGAATATGTAGTTATGGTAAATAATATTTTTTTGATCTAATCATAGCTACTTGGGAAAATGTTTGATCATAGTCAATGACATGAGTATGAGAAAAGTCTTTTATAACAAGTCTTGATAAATGTGTTTAGATCTCTATGCATATATTCTTTCTAAAAGAATTACTTACTACGTGTAGTCGTGCTATAGGGAGGAAGATTAATTAATCTCACACTTGATTATTATACATGGATTTCATCTCAACGTTCATGAATCTAAGTCATTAATCAGTTTCAAAGTCAAAATGGCATTTTGGTAGTTGATGAATTTGCCAGAAATCATCAAGAAGAACTTATCAGTGAGAGACTCCATATTTCGCATGTTATAGATGATTTCTACCATATATGCAAATAACTTGTGTTTATGAATAGTTATTATTCATGTTCAACAATTTCTTGTTAAAACTAGTGCCAATTGTTGCTACATCGGGCTATGGTTCTTGAGTTGCTTCAAGTTTCATGTGTCTCCCACTTGCTTTGTTATTAGAAGCTTTCTTTCTGATAACTCAACTCTTAGAGGAATACGAGAACTTATTATTGGTGGCTTTGTATAAAATAATCTAAACAACCTTTTAGAATATTCTACAAATATGTAATTAGTTGATTTTAGGTCTATAAGCTTTAGTCTAACATAGGCTTCAAATCCACAGAATATTAAGTAAGATAAGGATAGAGTATTTACATACCAAATCTTGCAAAGTGTTTTATCTTCTTATTAGTTGAGTGCTTATGTTTCCCACACATTGTCACTCCTTATAAATTATCCCCTCGTACCATCCCTTGTGTGTTTCTCGGATACCTGTGACATCATTGCAGGTTCCACTGCTTGAATCTTGCTGATAACAAGATAATTATCTCTAGACATGTTATTTTCGATGAAACATCATTACTATTTCTTGATCATGTCATTGACGATGTTAACATGTTTGCATCTAAATTCCTCCGATCTCCAAACCACTCATCCTCATCAACACCTTCAGATTCACCTACTCTATCCGATGTCGACCCTCATACTCTGAAACCCACGATTGCCACTCCAACTTCCCCATCCACTACGGTAGATGATCCTCACGATCATCTTACCTACTCGACATCCCCCGACGTTGTTAATCGGTCGATTCCACAATCATCATCCTTTCCATCGTCCCACTCCATGACGACTAGGTCCCATCATGGCATAGTCAAACCTGTCACTCGATTAAATATTCATGTAAATTATATATCTCCATTCCTAGGTCTTATTCACAGGCTTTTAACGACCCTCATCGGCACAATGCCATGCAAGAAGAATATCAGGCACTTATTTCAAACAGAACTTGGAATCTCATCCCACACCCTTCTGAGATCAATATTATTAATTGCATTTGGGTTGTTTAAGAAGAAACTCAATGTTGATAGGTTCTTAGCTCAATATAAGGCCCGCCATGTTGTTAATAGCAAGGCCCAATGACCAGACATCGATTGTAATCATACGTTTAGTCTGGTTGTCAAACCTGCCACCATCCGTACTGTGCTCACTATTACGGTTTCCTAATATTGGCCCATTCGACACATAAATGTTAAAAATGCTTTCTTACATGGTTATTTGTAGGAAATTTTTTACATGCAGAAACCTCCATGTTTTCAAGATTATTGATTTCATAATCATGTATGCTTGTTACAGAAATCATTTTATGGTCTCAAACATGCATCGTGTGCCTAGTTTCACAGGTTTATGCAGTTTATTCTTTGGCGTGGTTTTATGCATAGCCACTATGATTCTTCATTATTTATTTAAAATAGGACCTTTATCATAAGCATTTTCATACACTCCTTCTCCCAGAAGAATAGCCAAAATTTTCATTCCATCTCCTCGCTCCTCTTGTCTTCTAGTTCTAGGGTTTGGGTACAAACCATTACATGCATCATACTTTTGGTGCTAGCTTTCCACGATCTACAAAGGAAGGGATTCAAGGAATTGTTTACTATAACAATTCAAAGGTATGTAACCCTAGATCTACTTATTTCGATTATAGTAGGATTCTTGTAGGGTTCTTGATATTCATAGTATGTTGCTTTCAAATGTGAAGACATAGATCCTTATAGGTTGCATGTACCCTATTAATTGTTAAGTGATTTTTCCGCATTTTACATGTTTTATAACCTATGAAACCCTTCAGTTATCAGGGCTCAGTTTCCTCGTCATCATATTCACTATTCAGTCTCATCATCCTCATATTCAGATACACATTGGAATTTTTCCATCGAGTTTCCGTGTGGAAGTAAATTTGCATCATTAACCAATATCATCAATTTTGTGTGATCGATTGTTGATTCACCACCCTCATTTTTTGGACCATCATTAACAAGAACCTTACATTTATACCTAAGATCACCCCATCTACAAGGCTATTGTAACAAGGAACTTGATTAGTGTCATAGGTAATAAATTCCATAATTGGTTACTTCCCACACAGAACAACCCATTGACACTAGAACAATTTCCCCTGCAAATCGATTAACACCACCCTTTTAGAACATGGTTAACAACAAATGATTTGGGTTGTGTTAGGAAACATACTGGTTACAAAAATTAAGAAAATATATAACATTACAGTCATCAATAATGTACATATCTATGTTTGATCAATGACATTGAAAAGACGTACTGATATGATTAGTATTTAATCTGAACTTCAAAGCAACCATTTCATAGATCTGTCTATTCACTTCTATTGCCCTCCACTATAAACAGGCACTCTTAAAAACTTGATTATAAGAACTCATTTTCAATAATAGAAATATATATGTGCATATTTTCTAACACAATTTGCATAAAAATATGCTAAAAATGAGCAACAATAGCAATAGAAATAATTTGTTTTGTGACTTTGGAACAACAATCTAGAATGTTCGTACATTCCGTATTGTATTCTAGAATACACTTAATGAGTTCGGGATGTACGATATCATAGTCCGAAATACTTGTACATCACATCATGCTAACCACCATCAACTCTGGAATATTTTGGAATGCAACATTCTTATGATGTTGATTAATTTTCAAATTCTGCAAAACGGAAATTATTTTTGTTAATAATCTTATATAGCTTAGTTTTGTTAATATCCTTGATAAAAATTGTTTGATATCAAAATACGTTTTGTTTCAACCATTTTGCCTAATTGCCTCTTTAAGCAGTACAAATAGGAAGTAAAAATTTGTAATCATTAGGTTAAGGGTTTGGAAAAATGTTTTAGTTTCTTTTTGTAAATTTTTGTGATTAAGGAATGAAGTCGAATAGTATTTTATGTTTTAAGTACATTTTTAACGATACATGCATACGTAAAGTAAGAATTCAGTTTCTACGGTCATATCTCATGTCTCAATGGTCATTTCATAAAATCTAAAATACAAATTGAATTATTTTGCTATAAATCTTTATAGGGAAAATGACTTGATAGGGTAAGTTACTTTTTGAGATGTACACATTTAGTCCTTATTCTTTTTTTTTTTTTGTAAATTAAACCCTTATACCCGATTTTTTGTAATTATGCAATCCTTTTGATCGGCTATAGCCGGTTTACCGGTCATATACGAATTTTATTTTATTTTCTTGAAATGAAATAACCAGGTGGCATCCACATGTCATCTTACGTGGATATTGTTAAATTACACCACATTGAAACGACAACTAGGGCTCATTTAATCAACCATTCCTCCATTCACTCAGCCGATAATCCCTCAAACTTCTTGACTTACAATCACCATCAACAATGGTAGAAGATGCAGATACAACCGTTGATGTACACTATAATGGGGTGTTCATACCTACCCCATTGATGTATTTTAATGGAGTAAAAGCCTCTGTACCATACACGGTTGTGAACAAGATGAACTTCCCTGATTTCATCCCCTTTCTTGAAAAACTTACTAACAGAAGATGCAGAGATGTGTATTACTGTCCACATGAAGTGAGGTTGTCGGAGGGATTACATGTTATTCAGAATGACTGCGATTTTAACGAGTTTCTTGAAGATATCAATGAAAAGAAGAGATTGGATGTGTATGTGGATCATTATCATGAACCTTTGTTTGATTGGATTCAGGAGGAAGAAACAGACCTTGAAGATGAAGATTTGGTTTCTATTGATGATGTTGACTCCATTTTAGAAGATGGTCTGAAAGCTGAACATGTAGAGGACGATGAAGTTATATCTCTCAAAAGAAACTTCAATGATCAATTCCTCAACAAACTTTGTCCAATACAAAATGATGACTTGGTTGAAGATCATAATGAAATACGACCTATCACAATCACAGAGGACTTCTTTATCTACTTTGTGATTGCTTGAACCTGTGGAGATTCTTGAGCCAGTCGACATCTTCTTTCTTCTTCTACGAATTCCCCACTTCTCTTATCTACTATGTGTTCGAGTTTGAAGGTGATTCCTCCTGATTTTGGATGTTAATATTCGTTTATAAGGAGTGACTAAGCTAATTAATTGTTATGCAGTTGTTTTTAGTGTCACGTGTGCTTCCACATCTGCAAAATCTATAGAATCCGGTCAAAATGACCTAATGTGTATATATTAATGAAGTATAAGGTTTAATTTACAGAAAAAAAAGAATAATGACTAAATGTGTACATTTCAAAAAATAACTTACCCTATCAAGTCATTATCCCTATCTTTATAATCTCTAGCCTAATTAGTTTTGGCAAAGGAAAAAAAAAAGATAAGGAGAAAAAAAAAAATGAAAGGAAAATTGTAGATTTGGCAAAAAGCGAAAGTCTATAAACCCCAGCAAAAAGGACCTGGGGTTTTGTTTCAAGTCCATCGTGTTACTCTCTCCCCCCGCCAATGGAGAAACTCAAATCAGCAATTTCACAAACCCTAATCCTTTCGATTTCACAAAGCAATCCTCGTACCCTCCCTAATACTTGCTCTTCTCTCCATGATTTCTTAAACCAGTTGCCCCAATTTCACCAAGTAATCCAAAACATCTACTCTCTCACTTCGATTTTACTTTCGTCCCAACAGATCCGCTTATGATCATGTAATTAAATATTTTTTGTTTTATTAATCTTATTTGATTCCATTCACCAGATGGTTGAAGATTTAGCGTACAAGGACACATCACTGTTTCTCAAGAACAAGGAATCCGCTTTGGAATTCAAGCTCAAGGGAAATAACTGCTTCTCCAAGGGAGATAACTCAAATGCCTTGCAATTCTACACACAGGTTAAGAGTTATAACTTTCTATCAATACAATGGTTTTACTGTCTCAGTAATAATGCTAAAGTTCGTATAACTGATCTGCACAAGCCATCTACATGATTGAATCTGTTCACATTCGATGGTGGATTATGAACTAATGAAAAATAACGTTCTTATGCTTGTGTATTGGATCTAATTTGAATAACGATATATTACTAATGAACAGGCTCTACGATTTGCTCCAAGAGATGTGAATGACATGGGCAAAAATCTGGTGGCAACACTATACGTTAATCGTGCAGCTGTATTACAGGTTCTTTTGAATCCCATTGTTTCCATTTTCCAATCATCAAGAAATAGCTTATTGATTGATACTTACAAATTAACAAGAAATAGCTATACTGAATGACTAATTGTTCTTACATTTTAACTAATATACAGAAAATGGGACTTTTTGTGGAGTCTTTACAAGATTGCAATCTGGCTCTTACAATTTGTAGAAGTTACTCAAAGGTGAGATAACCTTCCCAATCTTCCTTATCTCTGAGCTATGTATGCTTAGTTTTCTTTTTTATCTTACTACAGTTGACCTATTTCAGAATATTGTCACTGTAGGCATGGTATAGAAGAGGTAAGGCAAACACTTCAATGGGAAATTATGACAATGCGGTTCGTGACTTTAAAGTTTCCCTATGCATGGAACAATCTATCAATGGAAAGAAACAAATAGAAGACGAGATTAATCTAATCTTAGATCAACATCATATGAAAGATTTCCCACCAAATGTAGCTAAAGTCAAAGACTCTAACATCAATGGTATAATTTTCACATACACTGACAAATAGTTAAAACTTCATACTGGTATGATTTTTCATGATTGTTACCTTGTTCAGATCAATCGCAACAAATACAATTGCAATGTGTTACTACAGAAACAAAAGGACGAGGCATGGTGTGTTTGACCGAAATACCCCCATCCACTTTGCTCCATACAGAAGAACCCTATGCTGCGGTAAAAATGGTTATTAACTTATTATTGTCATCTATTTTTTTATATTGTTTAGTGATTTATTTACAGATAATATCAAAGGAATTTCGGGAAACTCATTGTCATTTCTGCTTCAATGAATTACCTGAAAATGTTGTTCCATGTCCATCATGTTCAATGGCACTATATTGCTCTCAATTTTGTCAAGAAAACGCCAGCTGGCAGGATCCACAATGTGATATGAAGAAGGATTATGATATTGATTTTGATCTTGAGAAGTATGTTGAAAGTGTTACTAAATCAAATGTGAATATCAACCAAACTGATGAACATAAGCATGAATGTGGAGCAAATTGGTCTGCAGCATTACCATCTGAAATAGTTTTGGCTGGTCGAGTAATAGTAAAATACATAAAACAACAAGGGCATTTTGGTAATTCACGCATTGTGAATTTGGATCTTTGTCATAATTATGCGCGACTCGATCCAGAAACTAAACTTGAGTTCCACATATCTTCCATCATTTTGTTGAAATGTCTTCACCATTTTTATAGCTCTGAGTTTCAATTAAAAGGGGAGACGATTTCACAGTGTGTGTTACTACTTTCACAAATACAAATGAATTCCATGGCAATTGTTCGTATTAAATCTTCTGATTCTTCCGAGAATCATACAACTAGCACTATAGAACAGGTTTTCATTAGTCGATTATTCTCTTTATTTTTAAGTTTTTCACAAATAGAAAACTCAAATATATTGTGTTAAATTTAATAGGTGAGAGTTGGTCAAGCTATTTATTTAAGTGGAAGCATGTTCAACCATTCTTGTCAACCAAACATCCACACATATTTTCTTTCTAGAACCCTAAATATACGCGCCATTAAGTTTATCCCCTCTGGTCAACCACTCGAGCTTTCCTATGGCCCACAGGTAAATCAGTCTCAGTCCAATACACACCAAACACAGTGCAATGTAAAATGTTTGATTGAGACGAAATGACTATTTTACCCTTAACTCAGGTTGGACAATGGCGTTGTAATGAGCGACAATCGAGTTTAAGAAATCAATACGCGTTTATATGTTCATGTGCCAGCTGTACACAGACAAACCTATCCGACCTTGTTATCGAGGCTTTTCGATGTTCGAACCCGAGTTGTTCGGGTGTAGTTTTGGATTGTGATGAGGTGAGCTATGAAAACCGAAAAGTCACCCCGTTTGGAAGTGCTGAGTATAATAAGGTGAAGAAAGTGGCAAGGCTTTTGTGTGATCTAAATAAAAATCACTGGGTTGAACCGGGTTTTTGTTTAAACTGTGGGGGTATGCGTGGCTGTGGAAGCTTACATGGAACATTAAGAAAGGGAGAGATTTGTAAGAGGTTGTTTGAGTCTGGTGATGTGGTTGCAAGTGGTTTGACTTGTTTAGATATGTTGAAAAAAATATTCCATCCGAATAACAAGAGAGCTGCTGAGGTGGAGGATCACATGGCGAAAGTGTTTTGTGGGATTGGAGAGTTACAAAGGGCACGTCACCATTGTAAAGCGTCGATTAAGGTGTTGGAGAAGCTTTATGGGGAAGAGCATATTGTGATTGGAAATGAGTTGGTGAAATTAGCGTCTATTCAGCTGTCTTTGGGTGAAAAAGCTGCGTTTGAAGAGACTAGAAATCGGATTAAGTTGGTGTTTTCACTGCATTATGGGTCACATGTTGACGTCATGTTTCCACACCTACACTTTCTAAAGTGAGGCCTCTATTGGAATTGGAATGCACCCATTATGAAGGAATTTAATTCCTTTTATTTTGTTGATTTTGATCAGGTATAGTGTTTGGTAGGGGTGAATGTGGTTTGGTTTTATAGTTAAAACCAAACCACAAACAGTAAATGTGGTTATTAAATTTTAGAAACTAAATGGGCGGTTTTTTTGGCGTTACTGATTTCAAACAGTTAACATGTTATGCTTTTAACACCTGACCTGTTAATCTTTTATGCTATAAACACATAATATAAATCGAGACATAACATATAGTATTACATAACTATATATATATATGCCTTAGGATAGATAATCTTTAACTTAGACACAATGTAAACAAAAACTTCCTGAAATCATCAATATTTGACACTTATTTACATGCATAATGCAAGTGTCAAATGATATAATAAAGTGTATTTTCTTTAAATAGTCCAGTAATTTTCATATTTATCCATAAATAAAAAAAATATTTTTACTTTTTTTAATATAATAAAAATACTACAAATACTAATAAAAATTTAATAGAACCTATAAATATATAATCTTATATGTAACTTTTAGCATTTTTATTCGGAACTTCTAAATATGCTTATATGCTGCATTTATTTATTTTTTTAAAAATAACATTTTTCTACATAACAAAGAAAGTGAGCTTTTTATTATGTTACCTTTTGTTCATGAACATAAGTCCAAGTAAGAGGATACAAATGATTAATGAATATAGTGCAAGAGGATACAAAAGAAAGACCGATAGTGTGTCTAACCTTGAAGCATATGAAATATTTAGACTTCAAGATGAATATAGCATTGAATATACATTGTGAAGTCTATAAAAAAAATAAAATAGTCATTTGTTGACCTTTAATGGAGAAATAACAATAAAGACGAAAGCTTATAGCCTACACAACCAAATTCACCTATATATTTCACAAATCCCCCACTTGGAAAACCCAAGCTTGATCCCAATTGCGTTGCCTTGCTACCCCTGAATTCTGAAACTGATGCTAAAACTAATAAATAATACAGAATATCGGAATTTACATGCGTATAATGTAAAGATATTATTATTACCTTACGATTTTCATCATCATCCTCATCCTCTCCTGAAAATGCTGGATGGACTTGAACCATCTGTGAGAAGTAGATCCGCTTTAGTCTTTCTAGCAAACTTCAAAAGCCGCTTAAACCCTTTGGGTGCATCTTTCTGCACAGGAGGATGCTGTGCATTCCCCCACTCACCACTCTCACTTTCACCCGTCTCCTCAAGAAGCATCTGAAACAAAGAATGCCGAACACGTGGACTCGACACGCCACCTGGCACACCCACATTGGCTGAACCTGAACCACCACCCACCTTTACATTTACATTTACATTTACATTAACAGACCTTTCTTCACACACAACAATCTCATCCTCACAATTATTCTCCACCCACGCAGTTGGCGAAATCATCAACTCCTCCTCAACTTCAACTTCAACTTCAGCTTCAGCTTCAACTTCCACCATTTCTATCTTATTAACACCACTAACATCACAAGTCTCTACCACCTCCTCACATATGGCTTCCGATTCCAATTCTAATTTGGAATCATCATTATCATCACACTCTGGTTCTTCACATTTAGTAGTAGTCTCAACCACCTGAATTTTCTCAGGTTCAATCAGGGCTTCAACTTCAGTGGTGATTGGTTCCTCAATTTGAGCCACAGCTTTACTTTTAACCACAACCGCACCTCCACCAGGTCCAATCCCAGTTCCCTTACGAAGAAAAGGTTTTGTTTCCACTGGAACCACACTGCTCTTCTTAGTAACTTTCTTGTAAAAACTCGGCTTAGCGGCATTGGCGGCAGTGGTGGCGGCGGTGGTGGAAGGAGTCGCCGGAGTTTCGGCTTTGGTTCGGGGTTTTGGTTTTACCACCGGTGTCTGCTTCTTCTCAATGATAGTTTTAGTGGTCATCTTCTTAGCTTCAGGTTGTGTAGTGGTTACCTTTGAAATCTTGGATTGTGGTTTTGACTTTTCAACTTTTGTAATTGGGCGTACAGCTGGCGTTGCAGATTGAGGTTTTCGAGTTGGTGTAGGAGTAGAAGATGTTGTGATAGGTTTTGGTGAAGGAGCTGAAGGCCATGATTTCCGTGTAGCAGGCAATTGAGACGAGGGCTTATTTGTAATTTTCTTCACAACAGAAGCTTTCGGGGTTTCCTTTTTGGCTTCCTTTTTGGGGATTGGGCTCTTGCTCTTTTGAGGTTGTTTATTTTTAGTGGAAACAATCTCAGCTTTTTTATCATCTAGAACCTGTTGCATTTCTTTAAATTGTGCATCTTTTTCAGCTCTCTTTCCAACTTCCTTTCTAAGCTTTTCATCTCTCTTTTGCTTGTAATGATCATAAAATCCACCTCTCTGCTCCTTTGAAGAACTTTTTTTACCTTTGCTATTATCATTTGTCACACTATGTCTTCTAACTGGTTTGCTTTCCATCATTTTGTTAAACAACTGGTTTAATTCGGCTTCCTTTTGTTCATTCCATGTGGAAATATCCTTTTCACAACTCCCGTGTTCTTTATCATCATCTGCCACGTCAGCATCCTTTTTGGGGGAGATAGATTTCATGTTTTCTTCTGTTTCTGGATCTTTATGGATGATTTCAGAAGTTCCATGACTTTCACTCATTCCTGAGCTCCATCTTCTGAGTACAGCTTTTTCTACAATCTTTGGCTTCTGAATTTCAACACCTTGATCTTCTTTCTGTTTACTTTCAAACAGACTTATTTTATCTTGAACACTCATTCTCAATGCATTACTTTTCGCGACTCTCTCTGACTCTTCATCTTCCTCTTGACTACTTTGACCAGCTTCATCTCTTTGACTTGTGGTCTTAGCATAGTTGAGACTTTTGATACTTAAAACAGCTGGTCTGCGGGGCCCACCTCGTCCAATTTGGATTCTTCTCATTGGAGATGCTGACCTTCTAGAAGCTGCAGATCTTGCAGGAGTTCGGCTTCTTTCAATTGGTGGTGGTTGGTTGTCTTCACTTGAAAACGAGGTTTCACTGTCTGTTGACATCTGGCGTTCTATCTGTGCAGCTTTTGCTGGAGAGACGCCGTATTTTACAGGTGGAGATAACTGAGAAGTGGGAATACTTGTTTCAGTTATGGAGTCTTTTAATTGACTCAACTCTAGAAGCTTCTGTAACAAGTCCCTGAAACAGGTGATTGAAAATTTGAAATGAATCTTGGATTCTGATTCTGTTGAAATCTGTAAACCAAATATACATACCTTATATCTTCTGCTCCAAAATGATGAGCGAGGTTTTCCATGTTGGAAATATCATTGGTTGAGCATTTAGCACCTGTAGCTTGGTTGAGGGCATTTGATAAGTTCTCTTTCAATTCTGAGAGCCTCAGATCCACTGTTCGTAGTAGTTCATTCCTATGAGAATATAATTGGTTGAGAAAATGGATGAAAAAAAAAATTTATGATGAGATGAACATGAAGAGCATACTTTGATTCGAACGATGATGTCATGTCAACTTCAGCCTGTTAATACATGAATCACAATGGTTGTTTAAAAAATATATGTTATAGGTGATTAGAAGGTAAACATTACAAAACGCACCTTTGCAAACAAAGAAAGTTGGAATTTTCTGGTCTCTTCTAGTTGAGAAATTTCATTTCCAATGGTAAGAATGTCTTGTGAACCAACAATTTGCAGGAATCTGGTGAATTGAAACAACTTGGGTAAGCAAGAAGTGGACAACCTCTTAATTTATTGAAAAAAAGAAGAAAATTGGGATGAAGATGAAATATGATATGGACCTTTTCAATGTGGCTGTTGTGAACCAACTATGGTCATTGAAATCTTCGGGTGCTAGAATCTTGAAATTTGAGTTTGAGCTTTTGGATGACAGATCTTTTACTTGAGGTAAATGCAACAATAGTTGTTGCAAGTCTCCAGATGCTACCTTTTCTGCTATATTGCTAGTTGATACACATGCCTCATATCTACAGAACAGAATTTTATAAGTTGGATATTGGCAAAAGCAAACGTTGTGACTCAACATTAAACATCAAACAATCAGAGTTCTAGATCAAGCAATCAGAAATCTGTTGCAAAGAGATAAGATTTGGCAAATAAAGTCTCGGTAAGTAAGTTGAGAAGAGGAAAACCTGTTATGGCTTGGAAATATCTGAAGTTCAACATAATCAATTGGTGCATCAGGATCAATTCTTCTATCCATCCTCAACAACCTGAATCAATGATATTCCCAATTCAACTTGCTTTCAGCTTTCAATTTCTGAAATACCTCTTCACACGCTCACTTATAGCAATAAGCAAGAGAGCAAACAAGTCATGTCAACTGTTGATTAGAAACATCTTCACTCCGTAGTTGCATTCAGATCAATACTTACCTGCAAATATACAAAAAAACCGATGATCTTTAATCCCATTCAGAACACTTGCATACAATAAACATCCACTACTAAAAGGAAAAATTAACCACAATCTTTCAGAAAGAAGCAGGAATCATAAGCTAAGAAAGTGTCAACGAGCTAAAGAAGTCAAGGTAATAATGCAAGACCTAAATCGACTATTGAAGTTTAGATCTAGCAAAAAAAAGCCCTAATAGCAAAAAATTTCAGCTCACCGACACAAAAACATAAGATAACCACAGCTTACAACAGCATTTCCAATCGATTTGCGAATTATTTCAAATCTCAAAGCATACTACAACTCGCTATGCATCTCTAAGCTGAAGCAGCATTTTACACACAAACAGTACCTGAGTGAATAATGTATCGGAGAAACTGAAAGTCAATGGCTATCAGCACTCGAAGAGGAAGAATCGAAGCTGAAATTTGTTGCGGATCTTAAATGCGGACCTCAAGTAAAATGTCTGTACTTGTTTTCGGATTTGTGTCTGTTAAACAGTGGACGATGAAGATGCAGAGACCGAGATAGCAATGAGCACACGGTGGTTGACGAAGGCGTTAAGGCGCGTTGGATTACGTTTGATAAATGTAACAAAGAAAATTGGAAGCGGCGAGACACTGTCACACTGACCGAAGTGATGTGATTCCATTTATATTTTTTTTTCAATGCCTACCGGAATACGCGGCGCGTGAAACTCACCTCCTACTATTGAATGAACAAAAGCGATGCTATATTCTCCTTATATACTTATGTGATTAAATCTTTTTTAGTTTTTTTCAAAATATTAGTCATATATATTAGGTGTTGTTATATATATATATATATATATATATATATATATATATATATATATATATATAACGAAAAATCAATTATTGGCGGACCTATGAAAGAGCTCGGGGTAGTCTCTAGAATGCCCTTCATATTTTGCCCAGTAGTGAATTTTCGTAAAATTTTGTTTCATATTGCGGTGCTATTCTGAAAAAGTTTGGGAAAATCCCAAAAAAATTTAGGTTATTTCTAAATTATAAATCCAAATACAAAATAGCCCAAAATATTTAAAATAGTCAAAATGTCGAATACGTTTAAGTGGTCCAAACTTTTTAAGCTCAAAAAAAATTAGTGTAATGAAACAAAGAAAGGTAGAAGTCTATTTTTCTTGTTTTGAAAAAAATCGAAAGAACGAAATAGAGTTGTTGTTGTTCGTTCCTTCCACCCCGACACACTGTTCACGACTTCACGCTGTTGTATGTTGTTACCGACGACTTTGTAACACCCGTTTTCCAGATTGGATCGGTTTAGGACATTAAGAAGGCAAAAACTTGATTTTGGGGGAAAACCGAGTGTCACGACGTGACCAGGCAAATGAAGAATGTGTATCTGGAGGATGGTCGCGACATGACATGTATGTGGTCACGACGTGAAAAGGGCTATAGCCCAAACCCATGATCTTTTAGGGTTTCCTTCGTATTTAAGCACCCTAAACTCGGATTTAGGGTTCATTTCTTAGCCTCCATCTCTCTCAAACCTCAGAAACCCTATCCATAGTCCATCTTGGTGGGTTTGGCTCATTTTGGTGGTTTTGGTGCTCTTTGAAGAAAGTAGAAGGAGAATTGGTGCAAGGATCAAGCAAGCAATACTTTCTCATCTTTGATATCACCTTCTGGACCATTTGTAAGGATTCGAGCTTCTACCTTTATGGTTTATTCTCTTAGATCTAAGTTGTTTTAGTTCCTTTTGGTTCGTAGTTTTGATTTGAGTGTATGTATCGAATAGAGTTGGCAACTTTATGGTCCTACAGAGTCCCTAAAGCATCATATCTTATGGATCTAAGGATTAGTTGTGGATTTTGAACCTTACATAAGTTTTAGGTCATTTTCTTTCTTTTTACCTAGGTTGGGTAGAGGACATGCATGGAGCATGCATGTCCATAAAGCTGGCATTTTTATGAACCTATAGAGTCCCTTAAAACTTTCTGGAAAGTTAGAGTTGAAGACTTAATGGATTAAGGACTCAAAACATTAATATTTTTCCTCAGACGGTGGTCACGACGTGACATAGAGGGTATCACGACGTGACGAGGGTGGATTCCTCGATTATCTTGTTTTGTTGTATTCACGACGTGAGCAAAGAAGGTTCACGTCGTGGTGCGTGCTGAGTGAGTTGTCTGTGACCAAGTTGGCCGAGTTGGAATCGGGCTGAGTGTGTTCTCACAACGTGACCAAGAGTTGGTCATGACGTGAGGGTCGACTGTTGGTATTGTTGGTTGTTGACTTTGACTTTGACCGTTGACTTTTTGGCATGGTTTACTTTTGGTCAGTTTATTGGATTCGGGATATAGGCTAAGGTTGGACCTCATATGACTTGATAGGTGTGTTGTAGCACTGGTTGCGTGGCATTGATCTGTTAGATGTGGACTTCATTGGCAAGGTAAGTCTTCTCACTATACTATGTAGGATGTTAGTTGTCTTAGTGATACTTGCATGGAAGACCAGGTGGTGGCCCTTGGCATATGTATGAAAACCAGGTGGTGGCTCCTAGCAATTGTATGCAATACTAGGGTCTGGTCTCGATGGTTATTTTTTATGTTGTTAGTTGTCTTTGTGATGATTGCAAGGAAGACCAGGAGGTGGCTTCTGACACTTGTATATAAGACCAGGTTTTGGCTCCTGATGTAGCAAGGAAAGACCATGATTTGCTCATGACCGATAGTGGTAGTAAGACTATGGTTGACCGATAACAATCCATATTATATGTATGATATGTGGTATTTTGGGGAACTGACTAAGCTTTGTGCTTACGTTTTGTGGTTTAAACATTTTAAGGTGCTTCCAATTCCATGGGGAAGGGCCCGGCTTGACTGCACAACATCTTTTGATGTCTTTTCCGCACTGATTACTTTTGGTTTACTCTGATGTTTGAAAAATACATTTTTACCTTGTTGGTTTTGGAATATATGGATGTATAACTTGATGGTTTAAAAACGAAAATTTTTATTGGAATTTGTGGGACGTTACAGACTTGCTGTTGTCCGCGGTCTTTTTCCAGCAAACTCCCTATAGTGGTCGACTTGCACAATGAAACAAGTAAGTAAATAAAAAAAAACTTAATCTTATTATTTGTTGTATTATTTATTGTTAGGTTATTTCAAAATTCTATTTTTTGGCATTGTGTTGAAAAATTAGAAATTAGCAATTAGGTTTGTTAAATTAGGGACTTAGGGTTAATAGTTAATCATTGTTTGTTGTTGAAACTTAAAATCAAGCTTATAGTATATATTTTGATTGTAGGGTTCTATTAACAAATTTTTCAAAAGATAATTAGATGATGGAATTTGGATATGACAATGGTGAAGGAACTTAAAAAAAAGTTTAATGAAAGTACAGAAGTTCCACAACCTAATGAACCTACTCCAAAAAAAAACCACAATCTAATGAACCTACTTAAAAACCACAAATACTACAAACTTTTGACTTGAATTATCTTCCTTCAGACTCGAGGGATATGCCAAAGATTACATTTTATCATCCTAATCAAGGGAATGAAATAAGGAGGACATATTTGATTAAAGGACTTTGTCAACCAAATGGGCATAATTTTGAATCAAAAGTTATTTGGTAAGAAGATAAGACGTTTTGTTATGGAATGATTTGATGAATTTTCATGGTTAGAGTATACCATTAAAAAGATGAAGGCATATTGTTTGTGTCGCTACTTGTTTGGAGACATGGTAGGGCAATAAGGTGGAAGAGATGTATTTGTAACCGAAGGCTTTGACACTTGGAGTAAAAAAAAGCATTGTGGAAACATTTAGGTAATATTCAAAGTTATCACCAAAAGGCACAACAAAAGTGTGCTTTGCTATTGAAAAAAAATCTATTAGTGAAGTCTTTTGTAAGCAAACAGAACTTGAGAAAAGTAATTATGGAATTTTATTACGTGCTACAATTCGTATTTGTAGTTTTTTTTATGAAAAATACATTACCGTTTCATGGTCATCATGAGTTAGAGATACTAGATGGGGTTCACATTATAGAACAATTGTAAGTTTGATGAATTTGTTTGCAGAGTTGTTGAGGTACTTAAATATGTCAAATAGAAGGGGTCTAGTTTATCTAACAGTAATCAAGCAAAGGGTATTTTGTCATATTTCAAGACACTTTATTTCGTGTTTCTTTTACACTTCTAGGCCTCACAGATACCTTGTCAAAACATCATAAAATAAAAGATCAATATATTTTGGAAGCGACTTCATTAGTAAAATGGACAAAGAAAGCATTGCTACTTTTGAGAAAAGATGGGTTTGCTTTTTGTGAAAATCATAGTACTGGAATTGTGGAAATATTCGAATATTAATATGACTAATCAACATCATTTTGAAGTTGTGATTTTTAACACGGTTTTGGATATGCAAATTCAAGAATTTGGGATCGATTTAGTGAAGTTGGCATGAAATTAATAGAGAACATGGCGGCTTTGAGTCCTTATGACTAATTTTCTAGGTTTGATAAATCAAAGATATTGAAGTTAAGCGAGATATACAAAAACTATTTTAACGATTCATAAAGGGTGCATCTTAATGGACAACTTGATACATATTATTACTCTTTGCTCCATGATGAGAAATTTGTTAACTTGAAGGGAATTGTAGACCTCTCTCGTTTGTTGGTGGAAACATGAAAGCACCTTTATTTTCATTTGGTTTATAGATTATTAAAACTAACTTTGGTTTTGTCTGTCGCAACCACAGTCGTTGAACAATGTTTTTTCCACAATGAATTTGTTGAAGACCGATTTCCGTAATAGAATGGGTGACGATTTTATGAATGATGTTTTGATTTGTAGTGTAGAAAAGAAAGCACTTAATAATATTAAGATTGACAATGTAATTACTCGCTTTCGGAAAATAAAGTAGCGAAGAAGTAAACTTTAAAAAATGTAATATATATATATATATATATATATATATATATATATATATATATATATATATATATATATATATATATATATAGGGTAAGGATCAAATGAGAACACCTAAAAGGTTGAGAACGCGAGAACAGTTCTGGACCAATGAATATATAAGAGTATATTAGTAATTGTATATTTTAATTAAATTAAAATAAAATAGAATTTAATCAAATTCCCTTAAATTTAGGATCAGTTACCAAAAAAAAATATTCTATTTTTATTTTTTTTATTAATGAAATATAAAAAATATTTTTCCAAAATTTATTTTAAAACTGAAAAAAAAAATTCCAACAAATCATTTTTTTCTCCTGATTTCAAGTAAAATATACGTCAATCGTAAATGAATAAAAAACTAAACTATCAATCATAAATGATTATGTTATAATTTGACTTTGTACATTTATATCGACACAATTCTACTTAATGATTAAAATCACTTTGAGACATTGTATTCATATTTGAATGCACATTTTCATTCATAAATATAAAACAATATAGTTTTTTAATAAATACAAATATAATTGTAATTGAATAAAGAACATCATAAAAATAAAAAAATCAATACATTTGTAATCTTAATTGAATAGAACACAAATTAGAGATAAAACATCAACTTTGCAAAAAATAAATAAACAAAACACATTTACAATCATATATGAATACAATTAATCACAAATGAAAATTACAATGTCTTAATATAAATAAATTTCGGCTACTTCCAAGTTGTTGTCCATATGCATTCATCTTTCATCCTTATAATCCTTTAGTCCATCCGTTTTAACTCGATAAATCTACAAGAAATCAAAGATTTTTTTTGTATTATTTGTTCACAAAGTGCTTAACTCATTAACCAATTTGTTTTCTAAATTCCATTATTAAATCAAAATGTAATAAACAGAAAAATAGATTATCATTAATGAATAAAATTTAAAAAAAAAAATAGAAAGTTGAAAATCAATCTTACAACAATAAAAAAATGAATACAGTGTATTCAAGTACTTAAAAGTTAAGAGATTATGTATTTTTTTATTCAACATTGATTACTAACTTAGGCTTACCTACACATAAAGGACTAAGTTGAAAAGATTTAATCCCTTGTTTTAAAAGAAGTAGAAAACGACAAAAGCACAGCAGTTGCAGAATTGAAAAAATATTACATTCCACTTTCATCTGTGATCAATGATTCAAAAAATGATTATAGAAAAAAATATCAACTATATCAACTATATTTCATCTGTAAACCGATCTAATCACGTTATAAAAACTATCAATTTCAATTTACCTTCACTATCAAATTCTCGGTATTCACTGCAACCATTTGATTGATTTTCCCATTCCTTACCTTCATTACCTTTAATAATCAAGACTCATTAAAAATCGCAACAACCTTCTCCTTGAAAATGAGGCGACATAAGTAGGCTGAGATGAAAAAGAGCATCAGGGCGGAAATTAGGCAGGGACGACAACGCAAAATGGTGCTCACTTCGGCCCTGAAAATCGATTCAACACCTGGAGCCTCTTCACAGTAAATGATAAAAGATGAAGGCTGTGATGATGGTTTTGGAAGTGTATGGTGGTGACGGCTCAATTAGGGTTTAAAGGTTTGAAATTTGTATTTAGAGAAGTGAGAAGAAGAATGATACGTGAGGGGAAGAGAAAGAGAGATTCCAACAACTTGACAAAAATAGGTTAACATGTAATGACCATATTACCCTTTAGACTATTAAAAATTTACAATCTCATCCCATGACTTTTAGAAATTTACAATTTCATCTCATGACTTTATAAATTATATTAGCCTTAGATCGTAATATTTGAAGAGCTCACATCTGTTCTCGCATTCTCAACCTTTTTGGTGTTCTCATTTGATCCTACTCCTATATATATATATATATATATATATATATATATATATATATATATATATATATATATATATATATATATATATATTAGTATATTTTGTCACTTTGTTATGTCTAATGAAATTGCGGTTTTTATTTTTTGCTTATTGTATATTATGCAAAAAAAAATTTGTTACCCCTTTACTTTGACCTTAGACCTGCCACTGAAATCAACCAATATGTTACCAAACGAATCAAAAATATTGGTAATCAATATATTTGGTAGCCAACATGTTTGGTTGGTAGTAGGCATGTAAATCGGTCCGGTGACCGAACCCGAAAAAAACGAAAACATAATAAACCATAAAATCAGACCGAATACCATTAACCGGTTCCATCCGGTTCGGTTCTCCTAAGAAATATGTTATATAAGAAGGTGTTCGGTAACGAAACTGGCCTAAACCGAAAACCAAATAAGTCGTAAACTAAGAACCGATAATCGAATCAAATACCACTAACCGGTTCCAACTGATTCTGATTCGGATTTTCGGTTAAAAAACTTATCTCTAGTTGGCAGTCTCATACCGATTTAGTATTCATGATACGGTAGTGGTACAAAGTTTTTCAGTACCACAGTAGTACCCTACCAACCAATTCAGTTTATATATATATATATATATATATATATATATATATATATATATATATATATATAGAGAGAGAGAGAGAGAGAGAGAGAGAGATAGCTAGGTTCAAATGTTTCTAGCAACTATTGTGTGCATGTATGCACCAATCACAAATTAGTAAATATTAAATAATTAATTAAATCAAATAAGGTATTTTCGGTTTTTTGTATTTACAATTAATGAGGTCTTTTAATTTATTATTGTAATATCATACACTCTCAAATCATGTTCATTGATTAATTACATCCGTTGGTCTAGATCTGTGCATTTTAGCACATAATAGTTAGTAAAAACAAAATAACACACACACACACACACACACACATATATATATATATATATATATATATATATATATATAATTTTTAGTATGCATGTTTGATGTTTAAAATTTTAAAAGCTTTTCATAATACTATTTACTGTATTAGTAAAATTTAAAGTTAAACTCATGTTGGCGTGTCCTATTTTACTCCACATTTTTAACTTTTAAGCTCATGCTAGAAGTTAATAAAATCATTTTAGATCGATTTTTCAATCTTAACAATTACAAAACCCCCCATTTACGTTTCACAATTTTTAAGAACACGAAAATCCTAATTTATAAAACCCCCAAACATGTTATTGTATACCATTACCAACATGTACCAACCAAACTTATTGGTAGACAATCAAGTTCGTACCAACTATACATGGTATGGTAGTGGTAGCAAGATTTTTGTACCAACTATAATCTGTACGGTACACGGTTTAGGAAAAAAAAAAGTATAGTACCAAATCCACCCATAGTTAAATACATTCTAATAAAACATTAAAACGGTCTATTAACAACAAGGACGACCATAAGATTTTGAAAGCCCCATCCCATACAATTTAGTAAAAATAGAGCCTAAAAATGGTGTTTTCTATTTGCAATGATCGATCTGGTACTAACTTTTTCAAAAGTCATAAAATCTATAAGAAAGCCTTGTCGTACTTACATCAAATTCAAATTACTGTATTTTTATGCCACAAAAATATGATAGTTACAAAACCATTATTCGAAACTTCTCCTTATTAAACAATGACAATACATAGGAACAAATAACGGTCAACAAAACAAAAACTCATGGAAAAAATACTATGCAATGCGTATGTAATAAATGCATCACCTCAAAAGTTGCACAAATTCACAAGTAATTTCTTTTTACACCATGGGTGGTCATGTTGTAGTAAGGCTGCAGGGAGGGTGAGTTCGGCAATGAGGAAGTGGAGGCTGAAGTGTAATCGGAAAACACCACCCCTTCACTTCGGCATGTCAAAATTTATTCTCTCCTCGGCAATAGGCAACCAAACTACAAAGAGGAAGGATGGTGTTTGGCAAGGAGGAAGTGGAGGTACCGCCCCTCCACCTAAACATGGAAAAATTTCTTCTCTTCTCGACAATGGGATGCCGAACCATAAAAGGAAGGAGGGTGTTTGGCTGAGGTGGAGCTCAGTTCTCTTGGCACCAGTCCCACCAGGCTAAATTTCTTCTCTTCTCCACCTAGCAACGTCGTTTTTCTCTTATTTTTTTCACTTCATAAAACCCTGAAAATTGTAATACATCATTTCCCTTCACTTTACTTTTTTTTAAATAAAATTAAAATGCTATAATTTAAAAAATGTATAAAATTAATAAAGTAATATCTTAATAAATATGAAATTAATAAAAATGTAAAAGATTCACTACTTCAAAATAAAAAGTATTTAATTTGAAAAAGACAAAACTAAACATAACAATAATTAAAATACTATTTCACGTTGAGTCGTCGTCCATATCATCGAAATGTATGTTTGAATCTTCATTTGTATTCTTGAAGAAATCCATGTATAAATCATCGTCGTCAGGTTGCACGTTATCTTTATAAATATGTTACATTTACATCAAATCAGCACGATGCATTCCAAAGTGAACACATGCATAATGTAGAATGTAACAGGTAACCGACGCGTAAATGCATATTGTTTTCATTCCATATTTTGACATATCATGAGTTTGTCTTATCTGTTTGGTCTGTGTAACATCCCAAATTTCGAGTCCAAAAATTTCATTTTAATTAACTGATTATAAAAGCATTCATAAGAAAACCACATAAAGTATATCATTCCGTAAATCAGTATATCATGTCTGAAAACCCAAGTCATAAAATAGCATCATGTCAGAGTACAATCCCAGAATATCTCAAGTGCGGAAAATCAATGCGAGTGTGTATGATGTGCTGCTACCGCGCCAGCTCCTTCCCCTTCGCTGAAGAGGTACCTGAAACCAAAACTATAAACTGTAAGCACGAAGCTTAGTTTGTTTCCCCCATCGTACCACATACCATACAATCATATAGCATACATACTGTCGGGCAATTCTGGGGTGCCCGACCTACCCGGTACGGCCATTCTGGGGTGCCGACCTACCCGTGTCGAGCCGTTCTGGGGTGCTGACCTACCCATCGGTCCTAACAACCGAACCTCGGGGACTATTCCACCCCTTATTGCTACTATCACATATATCATAACACAAACATACTATCAGACATATCTGGGGTATCCGAACTACCCTTCGGTCTTAACAACCGAACTTGGGGACTATTCCCTTCCTACTACCACTATCACATATAACATATCATGCCAGCATATCAACATATCATCACATACTATCAGACATATCTGGGGTGCCTGACCTACCCTTCGGTCCTAACAACCGAACTCTACTACTATCACATATAACATATCATGCTAGCATGTAACATATTAGGTAGTAGCAAACCTGGATGATATCACAAAGACAATCATCCAACATACAACTCCTACTGGTGGGCCGGCATTGTGGCCGTAGACCCACCGCTACTGGAAGGTAACTCACCTCGTACGAGTAGCTGCTGATAATCTGTGCGGGAAATCTCTGTCTGCTGCTGCTCCGGAAATCCTCCGGCTATAATCCCCACAAAACACTCAGTCAAAATCTGATATCTACTCTTAGGGTAAAATGACTATTTTACCCCTGACCAAGTCCAAGTCAAAGTCAAAGTCAAAGTCAACTTCCAGTTGACCTGACTCGCCGAGTTGGGCCGTCAAATCATCGAGTCCCTAACCTTTTAACTGACCTCATCCACATCTCTACTCGTCGAGTTTAGAAATGACTCGACGAGTTCTTCTTCTATACGAGCATCGAATGAATCTTCATCCGACTCGTCGAGTTGTATGAACAACTCGTCGAGTTCATCCTCATCCTAAGAACCAGTCTTGTCCTCGACTCGCCGAGTTGTATGAACAACTCGTCGAGTTCATCTTCAAGAGTTGGGAGATTGCTTTGGACTCGCCGAGCCTGTTCATGCACTCGCCGAGTCCTATGAACTCCAGGACTAAGGCTTAGCCCAATACGCTGGGTCACTCCCCTGGACCCTCTAAAAACCTTTCCAGCACTCCACTAGGTCTCTTTGACCCATAACAGAAAAGGGAAGTCTAGCCAAGTCCCAAGAACGACTCGCCGAGTCGATACAGTCCAAGTCTTATTTCTTCGATTTCTGGTGTACAACTCTTGTCCAAATGATAGATCTAGGTCCCTAAACTCGATCTAGCACGTAAAGTTACGAACTTTACGTGCATGCATGGGACTTTGAGTCAAAAAGGCTCTAAAAGAGACTCTTGGGTTGCATGGGGGCTTCCATGGGTGCAAAAGCAGCCCCTTTCTGCCTTGTAATTCCTCCATGGACCTAGATCCGAAGCCTCAACCCCCAACCATGCTTGCAATCATGGTTGGTTACCAAGAATGGCTTATAAAAGCCCTAAATCTCCCCAAAAAGGGATCTAGCAAAAGAACAAGCAAGGTATCGACTTTATACCTTCTGTGAACTGCAAATGGTGCACAAACTTGAACTCCCTTGTCTCCTCTTGATTCCTCTAGGATTTTCCTTCTCCTTTGAATTCAAAATCACCAAGAAGCACCACAAAAGCCTTAGCTCTTATACAAATGGTTAGGGTTTGCTATGGGGGGTTTTCTGGAAGCAATAGGGACGAGGGTGGCTGAATGAGACGTTTAAATAGGGTGCAAACCCTTAGATTAGGGTTTTTGTCCAGTCAGAGCCTACTCGTCGAGTCTGCAGCCGACTCGACGAGTCCGTCATTTAAATCCCGAATCAAATCCATTTCTACTCGACGAGTTGGTCCTTCAACTCGCCGAGTCCCAGGCCAAAAATGCAATTTACTTAAATAAAATACGTACCAGGAACCAGGTGCTACAAATCTCCCCCACTTATTTTAGACTTCGTCCTCGAAGTCTGCTGCTCGCTCCTGGAAAAGCTCTGGGTAATGCTCCATCATCTCATCCACCGGCTCCCAAGTCCATTCCGAGCCCTTCCGGTGCTGCCATTGCACCTTTACCAGCTCGACCCTCTTGTTCCTCAGATCCTTCGACTTTCGGTCGAGGATTGCTACAGGTCGCTCAATGTAATTCAGGCTGTCATCGACCTGAATATCCTCTAAGGGTACCACTGCTGAGTCGTCCACCAGGCACTTCCGCAGCTGGGAGACGTGGAATGTGTTGTGGATCTGACTGAGCTCGGCTGGCAGGTCCAGCCTATACGTCACTTTGCCCACCCGGGCTATAACCCTGAAGGGTCCAATATACCTGGGGCCCAACTTGTCCCGCTTCCTGAATCGGATGACGCCCTTCCATGGCGACACCTTCAGGAGAACCATATCCCCGACCTGAAACTCCAGGTCTGATCGGCGCTTGTCGGCATAACTTTTCTGCCGACTCTGAGCAGTCCGAAGCCTGCTCCGAACCTGCTGAATCCTCTCTGTCGTCTTGAGCACCACTTCGGTGCTCCCCATGACTCTCTGGCCAACCTCACCCCAACATATCGGGGTCCTGCACTTCCTCTCGTATAACATCGCGAAGGGAGGACGGTCAATACTCGTGTGGTAGCTGTTGTTGTACGAGAACTCAGCCAATGGGAGGTAAGTATCCCAACTACCACCGAAGTCCAACACACATGCCCGCAACATATCCTCTAGTGTCTGGATGGTCCGCTCGCTCTGCCCATCCGTCTGCGGGTGAAAAGTGGTGCTAAAGTGTAGTCGAGTACCCAATTCATCGTGGAATTTCTTCCAAGATCTGGAAGTAAACCGCACATCCCTGTCAGAAATCACGGAGACTGGCACTCCATGCCGAGCCACCACCTCCCGAATGTAGATGTCGGCCAGCTTCTCGGCCGATATACTCTCCTGGATCGGTATGAAATGAGCACTTTTGGTCAATCGATCCATGATGACCCATATAGAATCTACTCCCCGAACGGTCCTGGGCAGTTTGGTGATGAAATCCATGGTAATATCTTCCCACTTCCACATGGGAATATCCAACGGCTGCATCTTGCCGTGTGGTCTCTGATGCTCGGCCTTGACCTTCCTGCAGGTCAAGCACCGCTCCACGTACCATGCCACATCCCGCTTCATGCAGGGCCACCAATAGTCGAGACGAAGATCCCTATACATCTTCGTCGCCCCGGGATGGATAGAAAACCTGGACTTGTGCGCCTCCTCCATCAACATCTGACGCACGCCTCCATGATAGGGGACCCACACCCTATGGTGAAGGGTCAACAATCCTCGGCTATCATAGTCGAAGGAGGAAACCTGACCCACAATACGCTCACTCTTCCAATGTTCCTCCTTCATAACCTCCTGCTGGGCCTCTCGGATCTGCTCCAGCAGCGGAGTCACCATGGTCATCCGCATGCAAACATCTCTGTTCGGCGCTGCCTTGCGGCTAAGCGCATCGGCCACCACATTGGCCTTCCCCGGGTGGTAGAGGATCTCGCAATCATAATCCTTCACCACATCCAACCACCGACGCTGCCTCATGTTCAGATTCGGCTGATCCATGAGGTACCTTAAACTCTTGTGGTCCGTGTAAATGGTACATCGGACCCCGTAGAGGTAGTGTCGCCAAATCTTGAGGGCGAAGACAACCGCCCCCAACTCCAAATCATGCGTCGGGTAGTTCGCCTCGTGGGGCTTCAACTGCCTCGAAGCGTAGGCGATGACATGTCCTCTCTGCATCAGTACCGCGCCCAAACCCGAGATGGACGTGTCGCAGTACACTACGAAGTCCTCTACGCCCTCTGGCATGGCTAAAATTGGCGCCTCGCACAACCTCTGTCTCAGTGACTCGAACGCCGCCTGCTGCTCAGGCCCCTAACGGAAAACTACGGCTTTCTTCGTCAGCCGCGTCAAAGGTACGGCTATCTTGGAGAAGTCTTGGATGAATCTCTGATAATAGCCGGCTAATCCCAGGAAACTCTGAATCTCGGATGGAGACTTCGGAACCTCCCATCTCATCACGGCCTCTACCTTGGCCGGGTCGACCAGAATACCGTTCTGGTTGACAAGGTGCCCAAGGAACTGCACCTCGCGCAACCAGAACTCGCACTTGGAGAACTTGGTGTACAAGCTCTCCCTCCGTAGAGTCTCCAACACCTCTCGCAAATGCTCCTCATGCTCCTCCTGCGTCTTGGAGTAAACCAAGATATTATCGATGAAAACTATCACTGACCGATCCAGCATCGGTCTACACACGCGGTTCATTAGGTCCATGAACGCGGCAGGAGCATTGGTGAGCCCGAAAGGCATCACCATGAAGTCATAGTGGCCATAACGCGTCCGAAACGCAGTCTTCTGCACATCCTCCTTTCTGACCCTCATCTGATGATACCCTGAACGCAAATCAATCTTGGAGAACCAAGATGCTCCCTGCAGCTGGTCAAAGAGGTCATCAATCCTCGAGAGTGGGTAACGGTTCTTCACCGTTACCTTATTCAACTCCCTATAATCTATATACATCCGATGCGACTCGTCCTTCTTTTTCACGAACAGAATCGGGGCTCCCGACGGTGAACTGCTCGGTCTAATGAATCCCTTGTCTAACAGCTCCTGCAGCTGTGTAGACAACTCCTGCATCTCGGGAGGAGCCAACCGATACGGTGCTCTGGCTATCGGAGCCGCACCAGGGACAAGGTCGATCCTGAACTCCACCTGCCGCTCCGGGGGTATCCCAGGAAGCTCCTCTGGGAACACATCTGCGTAGTCTCGCACCACTAGAACTGTTGGATTAATGTCTAAGTCCATAACTATATTTGGTATGTACTTGACCCGACCCGTCATGGTCCATTTGGGTTGCACTTCACTGGCACAATTTATATGGATAGTCTTTTGAGAATAGTATATTTATGATTTATATTAATATATTATAAGTTCTAATATATTAATATGGAATCATATTATTTAATTAGTATTGATCAAGAATTAATTTAGAATTAATTAATTGATCAAAAAGAACTAATTAAATATGGACTCTTATATATATGGAATGGGCCAAGTTCATTTAGGTTGGGCTAAGCTTTCATGGATGGTCCATGGAGCTTTTAACTCATGGATCCTATGTAAATGAAAGGTCATGGGTATTAGGGTTTACATGGATGTAACCCTAATCCTCCATAATATATAAAGGGGTCCTTGGCTCACAAAATTGGCACAAGTGTGTGAAAATAAGGGTGGGCCGATTTTAGTGTGCATACATATTCTCTCAAGTTCTTCCAAGGTGTTTTGGTGATTTGTGATTCCATTTGAGGCTTCCACACTATTGGGGCTAAGCTCTTAAAGCTTGAAGACATCAAGCTACATCAAAAGGTAAGTCATCTAACTAGAACTTTGTAGTATAGGTGCTTCATAATATGCTAGTTAGGATGAAACCTTGGAATAGTTAATATTTGCACGTATAATAGAGAAAACATAGATCCAAGGTTTATAGAGTTGCATGTACACCATAGGAGTGTTAGAATGCTCAAAACCCAACATTGGTATCAGAGACATGAGTTGTTTTCTGTTATATTGATGCAAATGTTTTATTTTCAAGTTGAAAAAAAAGGAAAAAAAAAACATGACGTTTGTCAAATTTTAAGATAATTACTTGTTTTGTGAAAAACGAATTATTTGTAAAATTTGAATCATTTGTTATATGAGTTGAATTAGGTCAAATTTAGTAAAAGATAAAATGATATGATTATTTTATTAGTTTTAAAAGTTTGATCTAAATGTTTTAAGGAGTTACATATTTTGTCATAAAATTTTGGAGCTCAAAAGTTTTTTTAAAGTTGTGATCTTAAGGGTTTTTGAAACTTCCATAAGTTATGGATATGAAAGTTTTTTTTAAAAAAAATTGATTCAAAGTTTTTATGGAGTTACAAAATTTGGTATTAATGTTTTAAAGAATTCCATAACTTGTTCTTAAGTTATGGAACATGAAAAGTTTCATCATAAAACACCATTAATTCCATAAGTTATGGAATCCAAAGGTTTTCAAGAATTACAAAACTTGCCCTCAAGTTTTGGAATTTGAGAAAAAAAATTTATGAAAAAAAAGAATTGAATTCTAAAACTCTTGGGTTCATAACTTAAACAATTAATTAAATGGTTTTAATTTTGAGTTTAATAATTGGAATTATGATGTTTTGTTGAATAGTTCAAATTAACTCTTATGGACTTTATTAATAGTTAATTAAAGCGTTTAATTAAAAGAGTATTATTAATCCATAAATGTATGGTTTGAGTTTAATTAAATTAAAAGTCTAGTTTAATTAATAGATTAAACCACCAAGTATTTTAAATGTCTAAAATACACCCTTATACTATTATAATATTAAAAGTTTAATATATTATATGTATAAGAGCAAATCGTCTTACCATTAGTAGGCCTCATTCACGAAGCCGGTCTATAAGGGGGGTATAAGGTTACTGCCTATAAAATGGCAGTTTAATGGGTGTCCACTCTCACTCACCGCTTCCTTGACCGGTGGAGGGTCGTTAGCCGAACAGGTAGGACAAGGACTATAATTCTCCCTTCATTATAAGTATAATGATAAATACTAAGTAACTAAACACTTATAAATTCCCAATCTTAGTTACTTAGGAAAATGTGAATAAGGTGCTAATCCATGAAATTACACTTTGCACTTTGTTTAAGCTGTTAGTGGAGCGTGTGTGGTTAACCAGCACACTAACCTGGACTTAACAAGGTAGGCAAAGGGTAACTTAATGTTTATCATAGTATCGTTGGAGCGTGTGCGGTTAACCGACACATCGATTGAGGGGTAAATATTAAGGGTACCAAGTATATTTGCATGGTTACTTCACACCTTGTTTTGTGATCCTCGGCATCCCAGTCACAAAACCTGAAGGGCACACTCGAGATTGAAACATGTCATTGAAAAGTTCAATGAATCTCAAAAGAATCTAGGAGTTTCAAAACCAATTAAAACCTAATAATACATTTCGTTTATCTTGGTGGAAATTGGTGAATCGTCATTCACCTACCTTCAAATATTTTATAGCTTGGATTACGGCATCCCTCTTCCAAGTTATAAAATAGTTTGTTGGGTCCTAGCATTAATATATCATATTGGGTGTTATATTAAGGACTTAAATCAACTTTACGTGAATTTCTCCCATTGTTGATGTCTGGTTTAGACAACAATGATCTTCCCAAACCAAGCTTTCCTAATGAATATGACTTCCCGAGTTTGGCTCATGGAAGTCATACTTCTCTTCCTCCACCTCCTCCAATTATTCTCCCTAACCCACAAGTTCAAGGTCACTCAAGCCCTAATGGCAAGCAAGGTCTATGTGTGATCACATCTTAGAGATGAAGTCACATATTGACAAGCCGGGAGAGTTGGGTGTCAAAGTCTTGAGAAAGTTGGATGTTCAATCACTTTCTAAGTCACATAGTGAGTTCCTTTTGGGACTACTATGAAACAGACTATGACATGAACCTTAATGATCATATATATTTGTTTGGTGCTGCTGAATCAGCAATGATTTGGAAAGATAGTAAAGCAAATTTGATTAGAAGATCAACTTCCCAAAAACTTTATGGACAGTGACAATGGTGACACTGGAAATCCAGAAAAAGCATTCTCTTCCCAATGGAAAGGGATTGGCCATAGTCAACCCGGTTGACCAAATGGTAAAGAGAAAGGCTAAGTCTGAGATAGTCCCATTACCAAAGGGTCCATATGTTTATTTTGCCAAAGGAAGGGGCGTTGATTGCAAAGCTGCCAAATTTACCTAAGGATGTTAAAGTCAATAAGTTTGACTCTACATCAGGTAGAGCCTATTATCTAACTCTGTTAAGTTCTATTCTGAGATCCTCATTACATGATGTGACTGGGTCACATGTTGATGTTTTAAGAATCAAAGAATAGAGAGAAATCTTAAAGGAAGTATATGATGATTCTGATCGCGAAGGTGGATTTCGATCGCATCAGAATTTTGAGCAGTTGCTTAAGAAGTTATGATATATTGCTAAGGAATAGATAACAACAATTTTCCATGTGGATTGTAAGGATAAGTTTTTCCGCAAAGTTTTAAAATAAAAGAAAATTGTTTAATTTTATTTATTTGAAGTATCCTTACAATGGCATTTGTGGAAATTGTTGCTTATATGATTCCACTGACAGCAATATTGGAAAATGGATTTGATTCTTTCATTTGTGGTAGTGTCTAAATTTACCAAATCAGGAAAGTTCCTCATCGCCCAAGTTTCAATTGGACCGAAACTTGGAATCATGCAAGTTGAATAGTATGATGAATGAGAACTTTCAAGCATTGGAAAATCAAGACTAATTACTTGTTCACATGGATGTGTGAGTCAAGTGAAAGACTAAAGGGATCGAGTACACATTCTTGTGCACTGGTCATGTCCACCACAAAGCTCGTTAAGACTATTTGATTTACTAAAGTTTAGTAAATATGGTTATACTTACAAGTTTAAGTATAATTCTGAAACATTGGAAAAGTCTCAATGTATGGCAGAACGAATAGGAAGAATCAAATTAGGCAGAAAGATAAAAGTTTCTCAAATCTGAAAAGATGGGAGAGTACTTTAGTATCATGTTTGTGATCATCTTAATGATTTAGAAATCATATCACAATTAGTCCTCTAAAGGTCATCTTAGTGCATTCTTATGACTAAGAAGAGGAGTCATGAATTGTTGAAATGGTTAGATCAGGAAGATGAGTCATACTTCGTTCCAAAACAATTCTTAGAGTCATACTCCAAGATTGTAACTTGAGTGACATATCTTAAAGAAAGGTTTAAAACATTTGTCAAATGTAAGAGTAAATGTGTCCTACTCTTGTACATTTGAAATTGGTAAGTTGTGATGTTTTGGATAAAACAAAGACCAACTAAGGCCAATTGTGTGAAGTGTTTGTCTTGATAAAGAATCCGCACTATCTCTTGAATATTTGGCAAGATAGTCTTATATGTCAAAAGGATAATGGGAGTCTTAAAGATCCTAAAAATAATTTCAAGAACTAATCAAGAATAAAACCTGAGGTTCTTCACTAGCACACGACTTGAGGTTTATAACCTATCGTGTTGACATATTATGTGCCCATTCCAGTTAAAGTTGGCTTTGCATAGGAGTTCTGAAAGTTCTCAATTGGTTGCATAACAACTTGGAAGCAACGACAGGCCCTGTACTGCCAGGTGGCAAAAAGTTAAGATTGCATAAGTTCAGTCCATATGAGTTTGGATTTGTCATTATCCTTGTCTTGTGACTATGGTTTTGACGATTCACATGTATAAGAACACATACACCATAAAATCTAAGGGTTATAAGGTTTCTCTCCGATTCATGAAAATGATGGTGAGGAAACACTTCCACCAAGTAGATTTGAAGCAGATGGCAAAAGGTCTAAACAATTGAGACTATGATTACGGCATCCCTTTTCATAGTTCTGAAATTGTTTAGACACACATGCATGCTATCTAAGGAAAGGTGTATGATTTTGATAAAGTTTTATCAAAGCATCTCGTATCAGAAATCTGAACTTTGGTAAGAAAGTCAATAAAGTATTGATTTCTAGAAGTCCAGCTGATTTCTGAGTACATGTCAAAGCTAGTGGGAGCATAAGTGTTATGCTAATAATCATCATGCTAGTGGGAGCATGATAATTATTGTTAGTGTTGCAAGTTAGCAATGTTAATTATAGAAAACAAAAGTTTCAATTCGTGAGGCTGCAGGGATTGAAAAAGGTGTTTTGCTATAATTAAGGGAGAGGATATACTTCATTTCAGTTCTAAAGGCTTAGATTGAGACCTTAATCATCTTTAGTCAAGAATATATATATGAATTTCATGTTGGATTGGTTCAACTTAAGGAAATTATATATATTGCGTTCTCAAAATTCGATTATGATTACGACATCCCTCTTCATAGTCAAATTTTGAAAACATGGAAAATAAAAATATTGTAGCAAAAGACTGGTCTAGAATCATGTCTTTATGTGAGACATCATGAATCGTGTACCATTTGCTTTGGGTACAGGATCGATTGCATGTGCTATAATATTTGTCATTTCTAAATTTTTCCAAATGCCCAGAGGCATTAAGAAGGGAAAAGGTCTAGAATTGGATATGACTAAAATGATTAAGCAATTGTCGAGGACAATATGAGGTTTACCAAAGATTGGTTGCTCAGGGACAGTTGGAAGTATAGTGCTAATTTTGGAAGGACCATATTGGCATATTCTGAAAAGAGGCATCTCTTATTCAGAAGTGATAGTCAAAATGAGAATATGGAGTTGTCTCCATAGGTGGAAGTTATCTGTGTAAGATTAGAAAACTTAATGCAAGAAGCATGTCCAAAGCAATGTACTTTGAATATGAGACTAAGTTTCCATGGAGTTGATCTCCATTGGAATACCTTATAATGACTGTTGACAAGTCTTTGTGACTTTGTACATATTCATTACAGGAGGGTCAATGCATATAAGTTTAAAATCTAAACAGATTTCGATAAATGATAGGAATTTGAAATTCTCACATTTTTCGATAAGGATTTGGGAGTGTGAAATTAGAATCATTGAAATTATGTTCAATTGGTTTATTTCACAAAGTAAAGATCATAGACAAACATAGAGTGCATACTTGGTGTTTGGCAAAGCTATTGTTTAAGAAAAACATAGTGTACATGCTTGGAGCATGGGACAACTAGTGTTTTTAATTCAAGTATAAAGTTGATAAAACCGAAACAATGAATAATGAGTAATCAGTATGGTGATAAATAAAAGTGTTTATTTATATTCATAGGGTTTGATACCATATTTGATTCATTTATTCTTGTGTTTCACTTTGCATGTTTTGACTTCCAGAATAACTAAGTCGCTCTTCCTGAATGATTAAGTTATTCAAACCATCCACAGTCGGTCATATGTTGGAAGTAGATATGAATCAAGACTGTCATGGGTTGGTTTGTAGAGGTCCAAGTTGGTGGACAAAGTGGTGCTACAACACTCATGAGTGCTCATAAGTTCTGAGTATTGGATTCAACCCGCGCTCATTTGAATCACTTCATGGATTTTATCGCGAGTGATCATGAGACGATAATATCTTATATTCTTCAAACCTAGAGATATGAGTTGTTACTATGAGTTGGTTATACATTGATTGCACGAAAACGCATTTGGTAACTCGATGTTATAAAACGTGCCTTTGTGTATGATTCAACAAGTAGTAGAACAAGCCATATGAGTCGAAGTTTATCCATTCCTTTTACCTTCGGGATAAAAGCAATATATGTGGGCCCCTCGATGATTTAGCGATGACACATGTGAGTGCTTGTCCAAGCCAGGACTGATTTGATTTGTTCAATCAGTCAGTCATCATAAATCGAAAATCGAGAAACAACAAATGGACAGAGAGAATGATTATAATCCATGTCTCAGTCCATATGATATCTAGAATGGAGGAATATATGATCCCTTATCTAATGGACAAGTCATTGACAAGGTCAGAGTTCGACAGCGGCTTTAAGAGCTACGATTGCCAGTTAGGTTTTGAAGTCATACTCAATAATAGTTTTAGACTTATCCAAGTGGGAGACTGTTTGATTAATGTCTAAGTCCATAACTATATTTGGTATGTACTTGACCCGACCCGGCATGGTCCATTTGGGTTGCACTTCACTGGCACAATTTATATGGATAGTCTTTTGAGAATAGTATACTTATGATTTATATTAATATATTATAAGTTCTAATATATTAATATGGAATCATATTATTTAATTAGTATTGATCAAGAATTAATTTAGAATTAATTAAGTGATCAAAAAGAACTAATTAAATATGGACTCTTATATATATGGAATGGGCCAAGTTCATTTAGGTTGGGCTAAGCTTTCATGGATGGTCCATGGAGCTTTTAACCCATGGATCCTATGTAAATGAAAGGTCATGGGTATTAGGGTTTACATGGATGTAACCCTAATCCTCCATAATATATAAAGGGGTCCTTGGCTCACAAAATTGGCACAAGTGTGTGAAAATAAGAGTAGGTCGATTTTAGTGTGCATACATATTCTCTCAAGTTCTTCCAAGGTGTTTTGGTGATTTGTGATTCCATTTGAGGCTTCCACACTATTGGGGCTAAGCTCTTAAAGCTTGAAGACATCAAGCTACATCAAAAGGTATGTCATCTAACTAGAACTTTGTAGTATAGGTGCTTCATAATATGCTAGTTAGGATGAAACCTTGGAATAGTTAATATTTGCATGTATAATAGAGAAAACATAGATCCAAGGTTTATAGGTTTGCATGTACACCATAGGAGTGTTAGAATGCTCAAAACCCAACAAGAACATCACTCACCGTCACCTTACCCGCCTCCCGGGTATCCATGACATAGGCGACATACCCAGCACAACCCTGCTGAAGGTAGCGCCTAGCCCTTGCTGCTGAACACACGGTGGGTCCATGCTGCGGTCTATCGCCGTGGATCACCAACTCTCCCCCACCTGGGGTCCTGAACCGCACTAACTGTTGTGCACAATCTATCACCGCCCCATTAGGGCTCAACCAGTCCATGCCTATAATCACCTTGTTCCCACGCAACGGAATGGGAATCAAGTCTACCAGGTATCGCTCCTCGAATAACCTCAGCACACAATCTCGAAAAACTGCTGATGCTCGCACCGATCGATCATCGGAAATCTCTACCTCTAAAGGGCAATCCAACATGCCCTTAGACTCAGAAAACCTCTTGCTGAGCGCAAGAGAAACAAAAGATCGAGTGGCACCTGAATCAAACAACACCTGTACCGGAATACCGTTCACATGGAACGATCCTAACATGTACATATAGAGCATATATCAATATCATAAACATCATATAAATAGATTAGAGGGAAAGAATCATACCTGTCACCACATCGGGTGTGGCGCGTGCGTCCTCGGTGGTCAACTGGAAAGCCCGACTCCTCACCACTGGAGCCTCTGCCTTGCCCTGCCGGCTATCAGTAATCCGCTGGGTCGCTGGAGCTGGCGCCTTCACTGGCGTTGTTGCTGTCAACTGGGGGCAATTGGCCTTCTTGTGGCCCCTCTGGTTGCAGTGGAAACATAGCAACTCAGATGTCGGAATAGTGGGTGCAGGGGCGGTACAATCCCTGCTGAAGTGTCCCGTCTTGCCGCACTTGTAGCAGCCCAACGATCCCAACCTACACGCCCCCTCGTGCAGCCTGCCGCATTTCCTGCAGCGGCCCTGACCTGACTGGCCTTTAGGCCTACCATCTGATCCCTTGGGCTTCTTCCCTGAAGCCCCAGTCGTCTGTCCTTCCTCTACCTTCCTCTTTCGGATATGCTCCAGATCAATCTCCCTCTCCCTTGCCCTGACAATCATGGAATCCAGGGTAAGGCAAGCAGAAAAACTAACATGCTCCCGAATGTCAGCTCGTAGCATGTCATGGTAGCGGGTCCTCCTCATATCCTCATCTCCCGCATACTGGGGCACCAATAACGCCCTCTCCCGGAACTTGGCGGTGATCTCCGCCACAGTCTCCGTAGTCTGTCTCATATCCAAAAACTCCCTGGCCAGCTGCTGAAGCTGCACAGCTGGCGCGAACTCACTCCTGAACCGGGTCACAAAGTCCGGCCATGTCATAGCCTCAACAGCCGAGGCTCCCAGAGAGTCACCAACCGACACCCACCAATCTGTGGCCCTGTCCCTCAAGCACCCTGCTGTATATCTCACCTTCGACCCCTCGGGGCAGAAGCTGGTCAACTGTGTAGACTCAATGTCTGCAATCCACCGTCTGGCCACAATTGGGTCCTTCGCCCCATGGAAATCCGACGCACCACTGCCCCTGAAGTCCTTAAAGGACAGTGTGCGTGATCCCGACTGGCTGGTCGCCATGTCGCTCCTGAACGCCCGGAGGCGATCCTCCATCAGCTCGACAATCCCTTCCTTGATCGACCCAAAGATGACCGGGGTCGCATCAAGGATGCCTCTAGTGATCTCGGACGCGATGAACTCGCGTAGCCTCTCATCCACTGGTTCGGAACCTGAGCCCAAACCCGATCCCTCTCCTGCACTGCCAACTGCTGGCCTCGAACGTAGTACCACCATTCTGCAATACATAATGACAACCGTCAGTGATAATGATACATCTAGAGGGATCACACTCATCACAAGTTCCCTGGTCTTTCCTCAGCCTTCCTCGATTCAAGTACGGATCCTTTGCTTTCAGTAGTACGGGCCCATACTACCTTCCACATTTATCCGTACTTTCCTCAAGAACCGCCTCGACTCCACCAAGTCCCTTCTACTACTACTAATCTCTGCTACTCTCATCCTAGGCTTGCCCTAGGGAAATCTCTGACTCTACCCAAACCAGTCCTCAGCTGCTGAAGGCCTCCTTGTAATGCCAATTAGTCATCACCTGAATACCATCACATGTGACGAGGCTCAGATAATCCTTCGAGTAAAAGACTCGTCCCTATAACGGTTAGACTCAGACAAGAGCTGCGCAATAGGGCCAAATCCAGCACTCTGAGATTATTCAACCCTGATCACATGTGAGGTGATGTATCCACCTAATGGCTAACTCCCATCACTCAGAGTCCCACATAGCACAAAGCGTGCAGCATTCAGACAAAGGGAACGATCTCAAGCAATCCTATCCTCGTAACAGGAAACTGTACTAGCATACAATGCTAAGCTCATACTATCAGGTATAACCTAAACAGGCTATCCTACTGCTGTCTACTCAATACTAGCATGCAATTCTCATAAGCTGAAACACATAAAGCAGGCACATAAGGCATCATTCCTAGATCATTAGTCCTATTCTAGCATGTTGTTCTACTGAAGCTGATAAACATAACATAAACGTGTATGGGTACTTTGGGGAATACTTACTTGAGCTCGGCCGGTCGCGCACATCACACACTTCGTTCTTTCTCAAAACTCCTTTAACTTATCTTTTAGAAAAACATTTTCTTCTAAAAAGCTTTTAATCCCTCGATTTGAGTCCAGACACCCCCGAGGGTGTGTCCGAATCCCTCAAACCAGGGCTCTGATGCCAACTTGTAGCATCCCAAATTTCGAGTCCAAAAATTTCATTTTAATTAACTGATTATAAAAGCATTCATAAGAAAACCACATAAAGTATATCATTCCGTAAATCAGTATATCATGTCTGAAAACCCAAGTCATAAAATAGCATCATGTCAGAGTACAATCCCAGAATATCTCAAGTGCAGAAAATCAATGCGAGTGTGTATGATGTGCTGTTACCGCGCCAGCTCCTTCCCCTTCGCTGAAGAGGTACCTGAAACCAAAACTATAAACTATAAGCACGAAGCTTAGTGAGTTTACCCCATCGTACCACATACCATACAATCATATAGCATACATACTGCCGGGCAATTCTGGGGTGCCCGACCTACCCGGTACGACCATTCTGGGGTGCCGACCTACCCGTACGGCCATTCTGGGGTGCCGACCTACCCGTGTCGAGCCATTCTGGGGTGCTGACCTACCCGTGTCGAGCCGTTCTGGGGTGCTGACCTACCCATCGGTCCTAACAACCGAACGTCGGGGACTATTCCACCCGTTATTGCTGCTATCACATATATCATAACATAAACATACTATCAGACATATCTGGGGTGTCCGAACTACCCTTCGGTCTTAACAACCGAACTTGGGGACTATTCCCTTCCTACTACCACTATCACATATAACATATCATGCCAGCATATCAACATATCATCACATACTATCAGACATATCTGGGGTGCCTGACCTACCCTTCGGTCCTAACAACCGAACTCTACTACTATCACATATAACATATCATGCTAGCATATAACATATTAGGTAGTAGCAAACCTGGATGATATCACAAAGACAATCATCCAACATACAACTCCTACTGGTGGGCCGGCATTGTGGCCGTAGACCCACCGCTACTGGAAGGTAACTCACCTCGTACGAGTAGCTGGTGATAATCTGTGCGGGAAATCTCTGTCTGCTGCTGCTCCGGAAATCCTCCGGCTATAATCCCCACAAAACACTCAGTCAGAATCTGATATCTACTCTTAGGGTAAAATGACTATTTTACCCCTGACCAAGTCCAAGTCAAAGTCAAAGTCAAAGTCAACTTCCAGTTGACCTGACTCGCCGAGTTGGGCCGTCAAATCGTCGAGTCCCTAACCTTTTAACTGACCTCATCCACGTCTCTACTCGTCGAGTTTATAAATGACTCGACGAGTTCTCCTTCTATACGAGCATCGAATGAATCTTCATCCGACTCGTCGAGTTGTATGAACAACTTGTCGAGTTCATCCTCATCCTAAGAACCAGTCCTGTCCTCGACTCGCCGAGTTGTATGAACAACTCGTCGAGTTCATCTTCAAGAGTTGGGAGATTGCCTTGGACTCGCCGAGCCTGTTCATGCACTCGCCGAGTCCTATGAACTCCAGGATTAAGGCTTAGCCCAATACGCTGGGTCACTCCCCTGGACCCTCTAAAAACCTTTCCAGCACTCCACTAGGTCTCTTTGACCCATAACAGAAAAGGGAAGTCTAGCCGAGTCCCAAGAACGACTCGCCGAGTCGATACAGTCCAAGTCTTATTTCTTCGATTTCTGGTGTACAACTCTTGTCCAAATGATAGATCTAGGTCCCTAAACTCGATCTAGCACGTAAAGTTACGAACTTTACGTGCATGCATGGGACTTTGAGTCAAAAAGGCTCTAAAAGAGACTCTTGGGTTGCATGGGGGCTTCCATGGGTGCAAAAGCAACCCCTTTCTGCCTTGTAATTCCTCCATGGACCTAGATCCGAAGCCTCAACCCCCAACCATGCTTGCAATCATGGTTGGTTACCAAGAATGGCTTATAAAAGCCCTAAATCTCCCCAAAAAGGGATCTAGCAAAAGAACAAGCAAGGTATCAACTTTATACCTTCTGTGAACTGCAAATGGTGCACAAACTTGAACTCCCTTGGTCTCCTCTTGATTCCTCTAGGATTTTCCTTCTCCTTTGAATTCAAAATCACCAAGAAGCACCACAAAAGCCTTAGCTCTTATACAAACGGATAGGGTTTGCTATGGGGGTTTTTCTGGAAGCAATAGGGACGAAGGGTGGCTGAATGAGACGTTTAAATAGGGTGCAAACCCTTAGATTAGGGTTTTTGTCCAGTCAGAGCCTACTCGTCGAGTCTGCAGCCGACTCGATGAATCCGTCATTTAAATCCCGAATCAAATCTGTTTCTACTCGACGAGTCTGTCCTTCAAATCGCCGAGTCCTAGGCCAAAAATGCAATTTACTTAAATAAAATACGTACCAGGAACCAGGTGCTACAGTCTGATTTTGCTCCCATAATTCCTAATTACGTTAAAAATGAACATTTTGAGATTTTTGAAGTTTTATGAGGGGTATTTTGGTTATTTTAAAAATTAAATCTATATCTTATAGGTGGTGATTGAAGAAGGTTTCTCTAGGGAAAAGGAGCACTACAAGTAGCTAGAGATCGAGGTGAACTATTAGGAACACACATCCCTTACCTTACATTGTTTAATTATGTTTTCCTAAGATGAGATTGTTGCTACCTGTTTACCATATATCTTGTTGCATTCATGAAGTATTATTTTGGAAAATGGTTTGATCATAAGAGCGATAGGCTTATGATTTTTGGAAATGTTTTAAGCATCCTACTTTTACATATCATGTCAAGATTGGTTGTGATTTTGAGATCTAAGTTACCCAAATTGAAATTTGGTGTATGTTTTGGTGAGTATATTTCTAGATAGTACTCATGTATACAAGTAGAGGATAGATACCCCTTGTGTGGCTTAAGGTGATAGACCCTAGTTCCTAGTTGTAGATATTAGGGCAAAAGTTGATGGTTTCGTCTATCATGAGCTCTACATACTCGACCATCGATTGTGAAACGGACTTACAATTATTAGGAGGAAAAGTTGACGGTTTCGTCAGTCATGAGCTCTACATATTCGATCATGAAGGTGAGTTGGACTTACGAGATTGACAAAGGATGATAATAGTTACATGGATTGCATCTCATTTTATGATTTAATATTAGTTTACCACTATATACAAATTATGAGAGTCCTATTTGGAAATAATATTGTTTAAAGTCAACCTTTTGGGCATATTGGGTTATTAAAGCGCAAGTGTTTTGAGTGTTTAAAACTTATTTTTGGAGGTTTGATTCGAGTGGAATCGATCGATATCCTTTAACTCTAAATGAATCAACATCGGGTAACTCACTAGGAAAATCAACTAACTAACTTATTTTGATGTGTGTTTAGATTGGAAATTTGAAGGGTTAGAGGTGCGGGACATTTTAGAAGACCTGGACTTAACTTGAACATTGTTTATGATACTTATTGACACCTCGCATTTTTAAAACAACTAAACTTTTGAATACTTTTTGGGACTTTTGTATCCACAAAACTTTTAACTCAGGAACTTTTTAATTTAAAACTAAAATGGTTTTAATTTTAAATATGTTTTTTCAGATCACCTGGGCGAGGGGTGTTACACACTTTGTTATTTCTCGTCCATTTTCGATGAAAACATCATTTGTATCTCTTTTTTAGTAGGTTGATCAGCCGATGATCGTAAGTTTCAGCGCTTGGCTAAACTTAACCATTGACTATTTGAATTGGTGATACATGTCCCTAAGTAAATAATTTACATGGATTGATATTGGTCAACATTTGGTTTGGAAAATCATTCTCTTTCTAAGGCAATAGGCTCCTTCCTTACATTGAGTTTGATCAATAGTCACCTTAATATTGTGTTCTTGTTTTTGTGAAATAATAATTATTCTTGATTTATCTTGTTTTTTTTCAAATGGCATGGTGCATTATCCACTTACTTAATCTATACTAATAAATGGAAATCTTTTTTGCCACGTGCCTTACTCTAGGGGGTGAGCATTTGGACCTGTGGACCAGAACGGACTTGGATATTTTTTTGGACCCTCGGCCCGGTTCTCGGTTCTAGTATTTGATCAAAACCAGTCTGGTCCTGTCGGTTCCGGGTAAAAGCCGGTTTTGGACCCGATTTTAAAAAAATCAAATCTGTTTTCTAATTATCAAATGGTTTTGACAGTTTGACTTTGACACTTTGACCAATTGCGTCCCTTTCCCATAACATGTGTACGATAGAAAAAGTCTACAGACATCTTGACGATGTAAGTCACGTAAACGTCACGTAAACCCTTCTCCTTCTCTTACTCCACCTCGCACGTCGCATAGAGAAAGAATACAGTGAAAATCGACTTTTCTCAAGTCTCAACCAAGTCGATTTTCAACCAAATCGATTCCTCACAAGTCTTGGCGTTCAAGTTCGTTCTATCCTTCAAGTTTAAGTTCAACTTCTCTTAACCAAAATCGATTTTCACAAATCGATTTTCATCCCAAGTTCACACACACGTTCACGTTTTGTCATTCTCTACTACATCTCTCTCTCTCTCTCTCTCTCTCTCTCTCTCTATCAACACTCAACAGTGTTGTTCTCTACTCCATCTTTCTTTCACAAATCAACACATAATATCTAGTAAAGGGAAACAAGATTCACATTTTGGGAGGGTGGGAAAAAATCAAGTCTTAAAGCTTCAACTCTTCACAAGTGTTACAAAGGGTGTAATCAAAAGTAATGGAATCAAAAAGAAAGAAAGATAATTGGACTGGAGATATGATGATGAAACTCAAGTAAGTTTTGGTTGATTTTTGTTAACTTTTGTTGAATCTCATAAAGTATGTTGTTATATTTAGTTGATTTATTGTAAAAAATAATTATTGTGATTATACATAAACTGGGGTTATGCTTTTTGGTTGATTTTTGTTAATATTTATTGAATATCATAAAGTATGTTGTTATATTTAGTTGATTTATCGTCAAAAAGTTTTTATTGTGATTATATGTAAACTAGGTTACGGTTTTTGGTTAAATTTTGTTAAATTTTGTTGAATGTTATAAATTATATTGCTATAGTTTGTTGATATATATTGAATCGTTTTATTTGTTTTTAGGTTATGAAGAGGAATTTGTTGAGAATACACCACCAATTAATTTAGTTGACGATTTGGAAAAAGATGATCAACCAACTCTTAATAAAAGAAAAAGAACGAGTGTCAAAGAAAAAATTGAGTGGCAAAAGAAAAACAAGTGGCAAAGAAACATCCTCTTGTTAGGACACATTTGATAAAGTTATGATAAAAGAATTCGAAGTTGTAACGGATATGGCGAAGTTCTTTGAAAAAATCAAGACAAAAACAGAGCTTGTTTCGGCTACATCAAAACCTTTGGTAAATATTTTTATCCGTGAAGTCTTAGTTGTGGACATACATCTAAGAAAGTGGTCAACCAAACCAATGTTTCTCAAAATGATAAATACATGAAGACGAAATACGACAAATATTGGGGTGCCTACAATAAAGTGAACGATTTTATGTACTTTGTGGTTTTGCTTGATCCTACCACCAAATCACCTTTTTTGTTACATGCATTTAAAAAATGATCGGGTACATGGAACCGTCGTTGACCCCCACATGCATAGATATAAAAGCACGTCAAATGGTCTGAGAGGTTGAGAATAAGATGAAGAATTTATTTATGACCTACTTGGAACGATTTGACAATGGTGGATCTTCTCAACAAGAAGCGAGTCAAATAGTCATTGATTGTGATGATGATAACGATTTTTTCGGTGGTTTTACTAGTACGGGAGGTAGGAACTCGGATCCAATGGATAACGAGTTACGAATATATTTGAAAGAGAATACAGTGAATTATAAAAAAAGGTTTTTTAATTCTCGGATGGTGGAGAGTAAACACGATTATATTTCCCGATAATTGCTTGGATCAGAAAAGGTGATTACTTTTTTTAGTCTTTCATAGTTTCTTTATAAATTAATGTCGTTACAATTTAATTCTTTTGTTGTTGGAGATATTGGCGATACAAATCTCAAGTGTGGCGTCCGAGTCGGCCATTAGCACATATGGTAGAGTTGTAAGTGAGTATCGGACTAGTTTGTCGACATTGATAGTTGAAGCTTTGTTATGCACCCAAGATTCGGTGAGAAAGTCTACAAACCCGATAATTGACTACGTTGACGACATCTTGAACGATGATGATATAGCTTTGGGTAAAAAAATTACAATCTTTGTTCTTTTTTATACAATTATTACTTTTTATTAGTTACTAACATTTTCACTTTGTGTTTATGTAGAGATTGCACAAGCTTTAAACATGTTAGATTTAGATGACAATGATATGGGGAAGCGGTCAATGGAAGGTTAGATTATGCCATTTGTTAGTTTGATTGATTTTAAAGTTTAAACTATGAGTTTTGGTGTTACGGTAATTACTTTTGTAAGTTTGTGTTAAGATTGTTAACTTTTATTGATAAACTTGATTTATATGTTAGGTGCTTTTATTTGGAAAATTAATTTTGCAAGTTATAATATTATAGATAAAGTTAGATTAGTTATGCACGAAATATGATAAAATCATTAACCGACTTGATTCAAAGTTCAAACAAATTGTATAAACAATCAAAGTTTGACCGGTCCAACGGGTACACGAAACGGGAACGTATTCAGTTTTACGAGTTGTATCGTATCAAACCCAAAAACGTATTCATTTTAACGAGTTGTAACGTATCAAACTCAACAACATATTCGTTTTAATGAGTTTTATCAGACCCAAAAAACGCATTTTAACGACTTGTATTGTATGCATGTAAAGTTGTACCGGTCCAACCGTGTCGAAGAACCGGAAAAACCAGACTTGGACCCGGAACTGGACCAGACGCGGTAAATCTCATCCGGCGCGATCCATAGTCCACAATATTCTCCGAAACTGGTCCAATCCAAAAGTCGGTCCAGTCCGATCCAAATGCTCACCCCTACCTCACTTTCATTGATTTCGCCACATGCCATTTTTTGGTTATGTTTAATTAAATTTTTTCCACATTGCTTTTTGTGGGTATTTTTTTTTGCTTTTTGTGGGTATTTTTGTTTAGTGTTTATGTAAATAAATGTAATAAAGGTCTTTTAATTTCAAAATTTTAATAGCTGACTCACTTTCTTTATAAATTCAATAATTAATTTATATTCCTTATAAATTTAAAATTTCTAAATTGAAAGAAGTTTTTAGAAATTTGTGATTCAGGATAATTATTTAAAATTGTCAATATTATTTTTTGTTTGTATAGATTGAAATACTTATTCATCATGCTTAATGTTTACATATTTATATTCTTTTTTCTAATCAATTTGTACACAGATCTCATAACTAGTTAGTGACATATATAGATTTGGAGTGATTTTGTTTAATAATAAGTTAAATAGTAGTAATTTTGTCAAATACTTGTCAGTTTTAACCGTTAAAATTACGATTATTGAATACACTTACGAATACCTAAAGCAATAATTGATATAACATTTTTTGGTCACATGGAGCGTGTTATGCTTTCACTACTTTTTAAACGAATATAATGAATATATTCCAAACAGATAATCCGCAAGTGGCAGCTGAGATCTCTCACAAATTAAAATATTAAAGAAAATGAAAAAATATGAAAGAACTTTCGTTCGATCGAGATCTCTACTACCACCGCCACTAATTTACGATGCATGTTCAAAATGTTGGTAATTGATGATGATATGTAATATTTAAATATCCTAAAATGTTTTTGTTCTTAATTTTTTAGTATTTCCAGAAATAAAATATGTTATGATGTTGATATTGTATATCGCACACGAAATCAACACATCAATTATCAATTATAAAATATAAAATATAAAATAAAGAAAATAATAATGATTAATAAGAATTTGGTATCATATGGTTCAACACCATTACAAAATAAATCTGAAACTGCAAGAATAAACACTCTCTCATGCTCTAAAATCGAAATATTCAAGACTATCCTTGCGTTTATTCCAACTCGAAGCTTCACAATAATATTTTACACAATTATTGTGTAAAATCTATTTAAAAACTTTTTTCCAACTCTAACCATATATTAGAAATTAACTATGGGTGTGAAAAACTAGCGGGTAGCTGGTAGCGTTTTGTTAAGGAAGCTGATTCGTACACAACAAAATTTCTTCATACACAACAATTGTATTTTAAAATGTTTTATTATACAACTGTATTAAGAATAAAATGTTGAACTTTTTGTTTAAACTAAACGTTAAAAGTTTGTTGTGTCAAACAAGACTTTTTGTTCAAAATTGAGCGTTTTGTCAAACGCTAGAAGCTAGAAGGTCCTAAGCCCTCACAAACGCTTCGTGTCGGACACACCATATATATTAAAAACTAATGTCGGTGGATGTTTCCACGGATACCCCTCTACTTTTTAAAATAATTTTTTTCATTCCTCTACTTTAAAGAATACTTTGTAAAATGATATTTTTTTCTTTATATTTTAAAGGTAAATCTCCAAAAAAGTCTCAATATTTTGGGTCAGTTTACGAAATAGTCTCAAATTAAAAAAAAAATTACAAAAAAATCTTAAAAATCGGTAAAAGGTTGCATTCTGACCCTTTTTTTTACGGTTCAGCAGGTAACAAATTAATTTTGGACTATTTCGCAAATTGATCCAAAATATTAGGACTTTTATGCAAAAAAAAAATTTGGACTATTTTGTAAACTTTCCCAAAATATATATGAAAAACGTTTTTATATATTTTTACACCTTAAGAAATGTTTTCAAAGTTCTTTTTTCATTTAAACTTATTTATACATATTATTAAATTCATAGTATAAAAAGATTTAAATCAAAAAAGAACTTTAAAACGTTTTTTATACATGTAAAGATAAGTTTTTTATATATTTTTAAATGTTTTTATACATGTAAAGATAAGTTTTTGATGATACGAAGATTGTGTGAGATTATGTGAAGATGGTGATGAAGATTGATGCGAAGACACTCCTGACATTAAATGTTTTAAAAATTAGTCTCTGTCTGTCCACCATACTTAAGCATGGTCTAGTTTGTTCTTCTTGTCTATAAACAGAGAGATTAGGAGTTGTTCAAAAATGTATCTTGTACCGCATATATTCTATCTAGGGGTGGCAATTCTCGACCCAATACGAACCCGACACGAAAATAAGCGAGTTTGGGTTGAGATTTTTGACCCGCCAACCCACCAACCTATTTATTTTATGGGGTGCGTTGGGTTAACTTATGCTTAAGACAACGTTTTAGAAAACACTATCTTAGGAACCTTAAAACAAACAAATATATGGATCCATCATGCCAAATGTTTAGAATTGCTCTACACACAGAAGAAACGTGAGAAAGAAGAAATGACGTTATGGAATACATAACATCAGTATGAAGCGAGTATGGTATAGATTTGCCCATAAATTTGAATTACGTTGATTTGGTTCAAGTCATGGTTAACAAAATTCATGTAACTTAATCACAAATAAGATTATTTTACCAACTTCCTTGAATGCACAATATAATCAAGATAGTTGACAATAGCGCCATGAGACACCTTGTAGGTCTTGCTCGTTCTTTGTTTCCATGGATGACATATTTTTATTTAGTTGCACCTAATGTTCAAAATAATTTACATAATGCTAAAAGATCATTTTGTGGCACTGAGTAGTAATTGTTTGGAAATGGGTATGGTGTCAGACAATATCAACTGACTCTGAAGATCAAACATATGAAAGCACTTTTTATATAACAAAAGAGCTTGTTCTTTACAATAGAGATGTTGGGGGGGGGGGGGGGGGGAGGGGGGGTCACAATGTTTCTCCACTGTATCAAACAACATGGGGCTCCCTTATTATGTTCCTCTAATATGCCAACCATAATCGGGTCCTAGCTAGTGTTTTCCTCCAATGTACCAAACACAACCATTATATGTGAATCCTAATGTTGTGTATTAAATAGATGGGGAAACTAGCTTGTGCTTATGTTCATAATGTAGGACAGAAATAGAAGGTACATGTAAGCAAACAAATGTACACGGTGAATACGCACAACTACGTTTGTTGCTTAATGATTCTAATTTACAACCACATGGTGAGCCTTTGGACAAAAGCGGAACAACTTGTTGATTAATATGATTATGCTAATGATATAGATGTGAGTATATAAACACCATCAATTTGGAGACCAAGTACTAGGATTCTGACATATACGAATAAAATAGATATCGACACATATGAAAATTATGTAGGTATTTTAAACTTCTTAGTCATACCAAAAAGCTATGAGAGATAATGTTTAATGCTAGGTTAATACGAGAAACATCAAAATCTAAAACCATTTTGGCCTCATGCCTAAGATATCAACGATGACAATACACATTCTCAAACGCCTTATGGAGAAATACATAAAGAGAAATAAGGATCTCCACATGGACTTTGCCAACCTGAATGGAATATGATAGTGCCTGAAGTGATATGAACTAAAGGAAACTTGAAGCTAAAAGGGTGTCCAGGAGTATGTCATGGATATACGCAAAATTTATTGGCGGTCCATGACTTGTGTTTGTATTATGGAAGGAAACACAAAATATTTTCAATGAAAATTGCACATCATAAGGGATTCACACTTAGACCTTACATCATTATGCTTATTGTAGACGAGATCTCTCTAGAGATTCAAGAACCATACCATAATGTATACTTCTTTTTTTCGATAACATCGTGTTGATTATTGAGACTATAACTGAGTTGAACGACATGTTGTAAGCCTAAAAGGCATCTTTGGAAGAAAATATACAAATCAACACCGTTAATATATAATATATATGATGTAATTTAAGTAAGGAGAGAAAATAGAGGAGAAGCATAATTATGTATGGGTGGGGGAGTGTTATACCCTAAGAAGAGTTTAAAGTACCTAGAGTCTATGATACATAAGGAAGTGAGTGTTGAGGATGTATCTACCCACAATATAAAGACCGGATGGTTAAAGTAAAGAACATGTTGTGGCAAAAGGTTCCTACTGAAACTAAAATGGGGGTAAATTTTACAAGGTGGCTATTAGTTTTTCCCTATTGTAGGTTCTAAGTGTTGGTTGGTTAAGAAGGAGCACATGAGAAAAATAGAGGTCACAACAATATGGATGTTGTGGAGGAGTTGTGGTAGAACTTTTTTACGATAAGGCACCAAGCATGGCAATCCTAAATGTGTTAGGTAGGGCATCAATCATAGATTAATTGAGGGAAGGTGGACTGCGGTGGATCCTACACATTCATAGGAGCAACTGACGGTTATGATCAAGAGAGTGTAGTCGGTCAAAATATGTAGGGCGAGGAATTATAGGGATCTGAGGATAAAGCAAGAAGATAATGTGAGGTTAAACATTAAGAACTTAGTTCTTTATGAGGAAATAACATCTAATAGGAGAGCATGGAGGCTTAGAGTCATGGTAGTCAAGTAGTATGAGTTGTCTTGGTGCAAAATTTCTTTCCAGTGTTTTTTGCATGTTGCTCGGTTATTACTTCCTTCACTTTCAACTTGTTTTTGATAGTCTACGCTTATACCATATTAACAACATTTACTTGTGATATTTGCGTATTAATTATGTATGTACGTACTCACCAATATTGCTCAGTATTTTATGCCTAGTAGCTTGTATCTTTGACCTTTTATTTTCTTTATTGACTAATGTTTCATTTACAAAAGATCATTATCATGTTTTATTCGCAGAAGATCACCCCTCATGGGTGTGTCTCTCTAACTTCTAAGTCAAAGGTCTTCTATAGAAACAATTACGATTGTTGGTGTCGTACATGCCCATTATCATGTTATCATGAGAATGAGATACGGTTAGGGATGAGATTTAAAACCTGAAAACTGGATCAGATATGGTTGAACTAGAATATGCTAAACTGGTCCGGGTTTTGGAATTTAATAATAGCCTGATCCGGGTTTCGGGTATTCCGGGTATGGTTCTATAGGGTTTCGGGTAAAAGAACCGAAATCGGTTAATTGGACCAGAACCGAGTTTATATATGCTAAGAAAGACCCGAAATTTATAGTTTTTTTATGGTACGTTGAGTCGACCTAATAGCCATTGGATACACACAAAAAAAAACTATCGTGCTCAAATAAATCCTTCCTCTTCAATATGTGCTCAAATGATTCTGTTGGGAAAATTTAGGGTTTGTGGTGGAGATCTGGATACCAACTTGGATCGTGATATCACTTTCCGAACTGATATTTCTACCCTATGCCTGGGTTACAAGAAATTCAGCCTAGGATAATCCAAGTAGACACTTACGATTTTAGGCACAGAAATCGTAAACCAATATGCTAGAGGATTCTGTGAAAGTATGATGAAACGAGAGCTTAAGATCGTAACCCCCTTCTGTTGAGGAAGAGCTGTTTATATATTAAACATGATTAGGGTTTCATTAGGGTTGGGCCGTCATTAGTTGCTTTGGAAGCAAGTAATGTTAATCCGGATTTAATGAGGATTTAGGGTTACCAAAAACTAACGAGTTTCGTTAGTTTTACCATAATCACCCTCAAGAAATTGAATTTTCCATTATGTTCCCATATGTAAAATTACGTGAGGTTTTGGGGCGCTGCCCCAAACCCCTAGGGGGCTCTGCCCCTCGACCCCGCCCACTGACCTGGCAGCGGGACCCCAGCCAGGGGCTCTGCCCCTTGGACCCTGCTAGGGGGGCTGCCCCTTTGGAAACTCCGGACTCGGGGGCGCTGCCCCCTGACCCCTGACCCCTGACTAGTCGTCGAACCGGCTTCTAATTCGATCTTATACATGCGTGCACTCCGCACAACCCCGTACATATAATAGAGTACAAATCATGAAGCCCCTTAGCTCACATGTTAGTTCCAGTTACTTAAAATGACATGGTGACACTAAAATCACCAACAGATTCCTGGAATATTAGTCGAAACAGCTTTGATAGGAATCGAAACTCAAAAATCTATCAGAGAAATCGTGATCAAAACCCTACTGCAAAAAATTCCACGTAAGCCTTAATGTCACTTCATTTATGTGACAAAATTTCCATATTCTGTAAGTCCTTCTGATTTGTGGCGTGCCTGTGAAAGAATTGGGAAAGTAGTTGGTGTTTATTTCGAATAAGAGATCCCGTTTGGGCAAAAGATTTCGGTTTGTTAGATTTTCGGGTGTGAATAAGCATGATCATATGATCACACAACTCTGTGACGTTTGGTTTGGCTATCACAAACTCTTTGCTTATATTCCTAGAATTCCTAAACCGGTTAATTCCTCATCTCATCACCGTCAAGTGCCATCCAAAGTTGAGAAACGTTCTCCCCTAGATATCTCTTATGCTAGTGTCGTTAGAGGTTCCTCTAATGTTGATCGTGATCTTGAGGAGGTCCTTGTCCTCCCTTCAGGTGCTTTTTGATGGAAAAAGAAAATGTGATTGCCTTGTCAAAGTTAGAGACTTCTCCACATTACCCAATATTTAGATGCTTTGTTTTGATGACTTTGATATTCGTCATGTTGGCGGTCTGTGGGTAATGTTTGAATTTAAAAATAAAGACGCGTGTAAAAACTTCATAGCTACTGATGTGATGAATCACTTGTTCGTGGAAAAACAAACATGGGATAGAGATTTTGTGCATCCAGAGAGACTTGTGTGGGTTGATGTATAAGGGCTACCTTTACGTGCATGGAGTAAAGATGCATTTAGAAAAATTATTGCAAAATGGGGTACTATTGCACATCTTGATGACGATTTTGGTGAAGACGTTTATAAGAACCGTATTTGTATTTTGACTTCTTTCCAAGAAGATGATGATGTTCATAAGAACCGTATTTTATTTGTATTAAAGAGGCACCAGATTGGACCACTTCTTTTGCATCCGAATTGCCAAAGTCAACTTTTGAAAATCGTGAAACCCATGGTCCTTTTGAAGAAGAGGATGGTGTTCATTCCTTGCATGATAAAGAACAGAGATCGGAAGATCCTTTTGGTATCTATGAAATGTTGGAAAACATGCAAAAAGATTAGGAAAGCAACTTTGATTCCAAAAAAAAAAATACAATGATGATGGTTTTGGAAAAAATGTTACAGATGTAAATTTGGAAGGGCATTTTAGGAAATCTTTTGTGTAAGAACCTACATTCACTGTTTTGGATCATGTGCATGATGCAATTCATTCCCCCATGGTCATTCTCCGGTGGATAATAATCAGCAAGTAAAGGGTAACGCTCCTGCTACAGACACAGAGGAATCAACTCACCCCGAGACAGCAACTGCTTCCACGAAGAACCCAACATCTATCAATAAGCATTCAATAAGCGGGTTGTAGTGACAAGCGGGTGTGGGTTAAAACCTTATATTAAAAACATAACGTGAATTTTTTAGAAATTCAAGAATCTAAATTAGAATTTGTGGATTTTATTACGGTTAGGTCCTTTTGGGGCAATGTTTTGTTTTCTCATGCTCTCTCACCTTCTTGTGGCGCCTCGGGTGGTATTATTGTTATTTGGGATCCAACTTGTATATCTAAGAGAAGGGTGATTATTTCTGATTATTTTGTCATGGTTGAGGCCATTTGGTCGAGATTGGATCTGGAAGTCCTTTTTATTTCAGTTATGCGCCTCAAGAGGCCGGGGTGAAGAGAACCCTTTGGGAGCAGCTCCAACAAATGATTACCTCATTCCATGGAGAGTGTTTACTGATGGGAGATTTTAATGTTGTTCGTGATGATTCTGAAAGATAGGGTCACAGTTCCATCCCGCAATGGCCAATTGCTTTAATCAATTCATTGTTCAAACTGAATTGATTGATATTCCTTTGGGTGGGCCTATATTTACTTGGAGTGGTAAGGGGGGTTCCAAGTTTAGTAAGTTGGATATATTTTTGGTTACGGAAGGTCTTACGGGTTCTTTTCCACATCTTACTGGCATAGTTATGGAAAAGAAGATTCCTGACCACCACCCTATTCTTTTTTTGGAGCATAGAGTTGAATATGGTCCTTATCCTTTTCGGTTATTTCACTCTTGGTTTGATATGGAGGGGTTTGACGAGGTGGTCCGGGAGTCTTGGAAGCGGGGGGGGGGGGGTTATTATAATAATCCTTGGGTTATTTTTAAGAAAAAACTACAACTTCTTACATCTAACATCAAGGCTTGGAAGTCTACTTCTCGTGATTGGTTGGTTATAAAAGAAAGGAGCTTCAAGATTTATTAGAATCCATTGATGCACATCTCATGGGTGATGAGTGTTCGGCTTCTCTACGTGAGAAACGAATTTCAACACAAAAATAGATTAGTGATTTAGATCATTTATCTCTTTTTGATTTAGCTCAGAAAGCTAAAAACCAGTGGGGGTATTGAGGGAGACGAAAATTTAGGGTTCTTCCATGGAACGGTACGTTAATCAGAAGAGGCGTCAACTAGCTATTCGTGGTGTGTTTATTGAAGAGGTGTGAGTGGATGATTCAGGCTTGATGAAGGAGGAGTTTCAGTTTGTTTATGCGTCCCTTTTTTCTCGTCAGACATGTCCGAGGCCTAAGACAGATACGACTTATTTTCTACACTTTCGGATTCTCAAGTTCAGTTTATTCATGCTCCTTTTTCTCATGATGAAATTAAACGTGCAGTTTGGGATTATGGTTTTTCTAAAGCGCCTAGTCCTGATGGCTTCTCCTTCAGGGTTTATTAAGCGGTATTGGGATCTTATCACAGATGATGTGGTGGATTTTGTTACTCATTTTTATAGTCATTCAGATATTCCTGTGGGGTGCAGTGCGTCTTTCTTTACCATTATCCCGAAATTCAGAGATCCGAAGAATGTCAGAGATTTAAGACCTATTAGTCTAATCGAGTGCCAGTACAAAATTATTGGTAAACTTTTAGTTAATAGGTTAACAGAGGTTGTTAGTTCTGTGGTGAGTTTGGACCAGTCTGCTTTTATTAAAGGCAGACAAATAATGAATGGCCCGTTCCTTCTCAATGAGATTGTATCTTGGTGTAAGATCTCGAAAAAACCTCTTTTGGTGTTTAAAGTGGATTTTGAAAAGGCATACGATTCTCTTTCGTGGGACTATCTCATTGAAATCATGCAAATTATGGGTTTTTGTCCTAAATGGTGTGGTTGGATTTTAGAGTTGTTGAGTTCTTTGAGAGCTTCGGTTTTGGTCAACAAGTCCCCTACACAAGAATTTCAAATTCAAAGAGGCTTGAGATAGGGTGATCCTCTTTCTCCCTTTCTGTTTATTTTGGAAATGGAGGGACTACATGTGGCTTTGGAGAGGGATCAGATGGCTAATGTTTTTAGGGGGATTTCCTTTAGTGGCATACAGATTTCACATCTTCTTTATGCAGATGATGTAGTGTTACTTTCACCTTGGAGTTTGGATATTGTGTATCATATTGTCCATATTCTGCGGTGTTTTTTTTATGGATTTGGGTCTCAAAATCAATTTGCAAAAAGCAAATTGATTGGTGTTGGGGTTACTTCCTCTCAGATTGTGAGTATGGCTAGTTTCATGGGTTGTGCGTCAGATTCCCTTCTTTTTATTCATCTTGGGGTGCCGGTGGGTCAAAACATGTCGCAGGTGAATGCTTGACCCTCTCTCTTGGATAGATTTTGTTCCAAGATTTCAGGATGGAAGGCTAAAAGCCTTTCTGTTGGCGGACGTCTTACTTTGATAAAGTCTGTTAAGGGATCGCTAGGTAGTTATTTGATGTCGATATTTCCTACTTCGATTACGGTTCTTAGTTCTTTGGAGTCGTTGAGTACTAGATTTGTATGGGGTGTTGACTCAGATCAAAGTCGGATGCATTGGATTAGATGGGATATAGTTACGGCGTCTAAACGGGTTGGACGTATGGGAGTTGGGAGCTTCTTTGCCTTTAATAGGGCAATGACTTTTAGATGGAAATGGAGATTCTTCCATTTTACTGACTTGTGGGTGTGGGTCGTGAAAGCTATTTTATGATTCAGATGTAAAAGACCCAAACTTTCATACTAAAGACATTTTTACTCCAAGTTACTCTAAAACATGCTACATGCATATTCAAAAATAATATTTTACATTGATAATTTGATTACAAAAGACTGGATACAAACCGACTAAGTTTTAGTACATTACATAACTACCGAGGATATTAAAGCTTTTATACAAACGTAAACCCAAGTATAAGAGTAATAGTATAAACTATTCTAAATCTTCCAACACTATATGACTAAACTGGATGCTTATTACCTGCAATTGTTAAACACGGAGAGGGGTAAGCGGTGACGCTTAGTGAGTTCAATAATAGATACAATATAACGCTATGCCATATACATATCAATATGACAGAAGCAAAGAGGGACAAAGAACAACAAAGGCAGATGAGTATCATATGGCATGCTTTCCATATCAACGAATAATCTGATTCAAAGATTTACAATCAATGAGACATAACAATTTCAATACTTGATATACATCAATAAGACTTCAGCCCAAGTAGCGCAGAAAATACAATTTCAGAATATCATTTTTGCTAGAATACACAGCCAATGCCAAAGTGATGCTTATGTCATACACTTCATGGCCAAAGGCTACATACCTGTACCCAAGTGATGCTTATGTCATACACTTCGTGGTCTAAGGTATAACTCATTATCATAATAACACGGGAAAGCACATTGAACATATAACACATAACATACAATTGTTCCTATATATTGAACTCACCGTGAAATAATTGATTGATAAAATGATAATTTGGGCAGCACTTCGCCTTTAAATATGACTTTCTTTGATGAAAACGGTGAATTTTAGTTGAAAACCGGCCTTACGCGGGCAAAGTTTCGCCTTGAAAATATGATTTTCTCGGGAACTTCGGAGCGTCGGGACTTGCTTCGGGTGTCGGGTATGATACTGGGACCTCGGGGGGTTAAAAGTAGGTAAAAAGGAGAGTAGAGAGTGAAAGATGTAGGAATTTGTAACCTAAAACCGGGCAGTCTCGCGTGCCTTTTATAGCTGGCCGAAGCCTCGGAGTACGCTGGGCGTACGAGGTGTGGCAGCTGCTTGGATCTTGTGCCTCGGACGTGTCATGCAAGCGTAATACGTGTCTTCGTGCGAAGGAAAGGGCAACGTGGCTGGCACCGGGTCGATGACGTGCAAAGTACGCTGGGCGTACGACTTCGGACCAACCTCGATAACTGAACATTAACAAAACCTCCTCCTTTTGAGGATGTTACTTAATAATATTAATTTTAAAATTAACAAAACACGATAACTGAACGTGTATGTTACAAATACCTCCTCCTTTTGAGGATTTCGTCCCCGAAATCACATCGATTTAAATAACTGGGGATATTTCGTTCTTATCTCATTCTTACTTTCCCAAGTATAATTTGGGCCTCTTCTACATATCTTACTTTATTATCCAATTTCACCTCGGATAACGGGACTATTTCATCATATATGCTCAAACATTTACGCAGATAACTCACATGAAACACATCATGAATACCTGCCAAATCTTTGGGTAATTTCAATCGGTATGCTTGCTTACCGATTCTCTGGATGATTTTGACAGGTCCAAAAAATCTAAGACTCAATTTTCCTTTCTTCCCAAATCGCATAATGCCTTTCCATGGTGATACCTTCAGCATTACGAATTCATCCACCTGGAGTTCTATAGGTCGTCTCCTCTTTTCTGCATAGGACCTCTGTCGATCCTGGGTCGCTTTCATTCTTTATCGTACAATTTGAATTTTGTCAGTGGTGTCTTGAATCATTTCAGGACCACCAAGGACTTTCTGTCCTACAACACTTCAACATATTGGAATACGACATTTACGCCCATATAGTGCTTCATATACCTTCAGTATATTTTCTACTTTTTGGATTGTTCTCTCCTTCTGACCATCTGTTTGGGGATAATAAGCTATGCTGAGAGTGACACGAGATCTCAATTCACATTGCATACTTGCCCAAGAATGAGAAGTGAAGCTACTATCACGACCGCAAGTAATCTTTAGCGGTACACCATGTCTCACAACAGTTTTATCCAAGTATGCTTGTGCGTATTTCTCCATTGGAGCTGTTTCACGCATGGCAAGAAAATGTGCACTCTTAGTTAGTCGGTCGATAACTACCCAAATGCTATCATTCTGTATAGCAGTCTTTGGCAATTGGAACAACATCAGACATAAGATCAGTTCAGAATTCTACTTGCCTATCCGGAGGTAGTTTAGGCAAATCGTCGGGGAAAAATATCAGGATTTTCATTATTAACGGGAACATCATTTACAATTTTCTTCCCCTCTTTTGAGATATCAACTGTATAAGCCGGATAAGTAGAATATCCCTTCGATATAAATTTACGAGTTTTTAAGAAAGAAATTATTATTTTCACCGTTGACATAAATAGAATCCTCCCCTTCGATAGGGATGCATACCATCTTTTCGTAGCACAAGAGTTCCGCGTGGTTCTTTGACAACCAATCCATGCCGAGAATAATATCAAAGTTGGGCAAGGAGATAGGAATCAGGTTAGCAAGCAAACTATAACCTTCAATTTCTATGACACAATCTCTATAGATTTTATCAACAAGTAATGATATACTTCCCGCGGTATCTACATGAAATGATTGGGCGAATGAATAACAAGCAATTTGGAAGGAATACACGAATTCATGAGACACAAAAGAATCTGAGGCACCAGAATCAAATAATATATGAGCAAGTCTAAAGTTGAGAAATGAACCATTCACAACATTCGGGTCCTCGCGTGCCTCCTCTACGGTAATCTGGTACGCACGGCCTTTAGCTTTTGGCACCTCCTCCTTTTTAGTTGAAGTACTCATCGGTTGTTGAACGAAAGCTTGACTTTCCATTATCTGGCTACAAAGAGTAGGGCAGAAATGCTTTCTGTGGCCAGTAGCACCACAAGCATAGCATGTAACATTCGTCCTCGGGCAAACGAGCTTCACGTGACCCCTTTCTCCACATCCGTAACAAATCACCGGCCCTTTTCTGTTCTTCATTGACCCTGGTGATTCTTTCCACATTTTCGACACGATGGTGACTGAAAAGAAAAAGATTGTGACCTACCACGGCCACGAAAGGTATTATAAGATTGTACTTGTCTGCTAAAATTAGATCGAGCAGATTGAGTCGATGGAATAGAAGAAACAAAAATAGTTTGATCAACATGTGGATGCTTCGGAACAGAAAAAGTGGCACCACGTATTTCTAAGTCATGATCACGCTTTCATGCATACTCAACAACTTTGTCGAATGATATAATATTTCGATTAATTACGAATTCACGGATTTCATACCGTAATCCTTCCATGAATAAGAAAATTTTTATCGTCTTCATAACAGGTAACATCTCTAGCTAATGGTTGCTCAATCCTTTAATGAAGATCGTTATATTTCTATCGACTACTTTGACCATCTCCTTCTTCAATCTTCTGAATGGAATTTCGTCACTACACAAGACATGGTTCTCTGAACCAATCAACTCACTTCGCAGATTTATATTAATCGGACTCGATTCTTTATGACCAATAAGGTCTGAACGAAAATCATCTTCTTAGTCATCAACGAAACGAAGGTAATGACATACTCGAACAAAAACGGAATCAATTTTCTAGCTTCTTGGTCACCTTGTGACTTTCCCTGATCCAAGTGTGAGTCCTGTGCTTCCAGTAGTATATGCCTATACTACTATTCACACCTACTCATACTCGTCCCAAGTATTGTCTCGCAGTTCCCAAGTCACCATTCAAAAGTTTTCACAATACAACTTTTCACACCCGAGTATGTTCAAACAAGTACACAGAACAATTTCTCCTAGACTCAACTAGGGATTTCACGTTTCTATCAAACATATCTTAGATTTTCTATACTCGCCTTCTAAGATTCTTCTCATGCATATGCTCGATCTAGCATATCCTAATATTTTTTCATAGGTCGATAGAAATTTTACTTCCAATTCTTCATATAAATTCTTTCTCGGGTAGTGTCTACTTTGCAAGACACACTATACCAGAATTTACTCTAGCAACATGGAGACAAACGGTCTCCAACTACCTGCATCATCTTCTAACTCATGCAAACCATCATGCACATTTGTTTGTTTCATTATCCTTTCATGACATCGTCATTCCTGTATATAAGTAAGTCTTCTTCTCATGAGTGTATATTTTAAGTCTACTTTATAGGAGTCTATCCTAGGAAGTCCACATTATAGCTGCATTTCAACAAGCTCTACTAGCTTCAACTTGGTTTTCTGTCATTCCTAACTACAACATCTCTTCTCATACAATACTATGGGTGTATTTCTTCTTCAACTAAACATTCTACCTTACTTAGACAAGTAAGTTACTTAGCCTTTTACCACTAAATGACTTAATTCACCATCCTAATCATGTATGTTAAAGTCGGCTTAACACACAATTGAACTTCCATAAGGATGTGATAGAAGTCAATCGTCACCCAATATTATTAAATACTAAGTCCGAACATCCTGTATAGGGTTACTACTTGAACTACATACTACATCAAAATGTTTAGGCAAAGTCTTGGTTTATTGAGTCTGAAAATTTCATTAGCCTTTCCTTTGATCTTCATTTAATCCTTCTAAATCTTGCACAACATCATTTGCGATACTGCCGAAGTATTGATCACCATCTTCGGTTCTTCCTACTCTATAAGCAATTATTGTTTCAATCTGGACAACGGTGGAACAACTTTATCGGTTATGCCAAAACATTCATCTCATCCAAATGTACTTCGAATACACAACATTATTCCAACGGTGTTATTATTTCACTAAACATAGTTTGAATGTACAATACCACTCTTTAGGTATTATTACACTATTTACGATATCACTTGATTAATATTATTTTATGATATCCTTCGATCGTTTATCTATAAAATTATCGATGTCGACTATCATAAGTCTTTTTATTACTTCGAAAAGTTTCATATCAGTTCTAATACAGAAATTTTTAAATCCGGAATATATAAAATTTCCTCTTCCATACTATGGTCGGCAACGGACCTTAAACTTTCTCAAGTAATAGCAATATAGGTAAGCGACCTAAGGCATGGTATATTTATTTATCATTTAGCACATATTAGAATATAAGGCATATCTCCTCTAATATTCTAGTGCTTGTCCATTTAGGTATTCAACCTAAAGTATACTTGATACACATCGTATCATCATCACTTAACAATCCATGTTTAAGTCTAGAAATTCTCAAAATTTCTAGTTCACTTAAACTAATTCTCTGAAAATTTTGAAATAACTTAATATTTTTGAATACTAGGGTTTATCACTACCCAATACCCCACTTAAATCTTTCCTATGGTTTGTATCAATATACTTACAAATGACTCTGTTCATATATTGAACGTTAGACAGTGTAAGTCTAAATACCAATCCGTGATATTTGGTTCGCTTAAACTAGTGCTCTGATACCATGATTGGAAGACCCAAACTTTCATACTAAAGACATTGTTACTCCAAGTTACTCTAAAACATGCTACATGCATATTCAAAAATAATATTTTACATTGATAATTTGATTACAAAAGACTGGATACAAACCGACTAAGTTTTAGTACATTACATAACTACCCAGGATATTAAAGCTTTTATACAAACGTAAACCCAAGTACAAGAGTAATAGTATAAACTATTCTAAATTTTCCAACACTATATGACTAAACTAGATGCTTATTACCTGCAATTGTTAAACACTGAGAGGGGTAAGCGGTGACGCTTAGTGAGTTCAATAATAGATACAATATAACGCTATGCCATATACATATCAATATGACAGAAGCAAAGTGGGACAAAGAACAACAGAGGCAGATGAGTATCATATGGCATGCTTTCCATATCAACGAATAATCTGATTCAAAGATTTACAATAAATGAGACACAACAATTTCAATACTTGATATACATCAATAAGACTTCAACCCAAGTAGTGCAGAAAATACAATTTCAGAATATCATTTTTACTTATTTTCAACTTTATATTTTCGTTAATTTCAATATTTGACTTTTGATTGGAATCTCACAAGACTTCCAATACTTCCCGAATGATTCTAAACATAGTTTTACTTTATTTCTAGTAAAAACTTTTTGTTAGAACTCAACGCTCATAATCATATATTACTTAATAATATTCATTTTAAAATTAACAAAACACGATAACTGAACGTGTATGATGGCGGTTGTTTTTCTTTGTCTCATCGTTTTTCTAGCAGGGGTCCTCGAAACAACATCATTTGTATGCTTTCCAATCTTCGTGATCATGTGATTGACTTTATGGCTATGTGTCCTTTTATAGTGGGGGATGGGGCTTGTACTTCTTTCTGGCAGGATATATGGTTGACTGAATTGCCTCTTGTAGTTTCTTTTCATATGATCTTTGTACTGGATAATCACAAACTGGAGTCTGTTAGAGATCAAATCTCTCTAGGTTGGGGTCCGAACAACCTACGACGTTTACCAAAGGGTGGTATTGAGCAGACACAATGGGAAGATTTCATGGCGCTTTTGCATAACTTTCAGTTTCAGTCTAGACCTGACAAATTGGGTTTGCTTCGAGATGCTTGTGACACCTTCTCCGTCTCTTCAGCTCGTGAGTTTATTGACGGTGGTATGCTCGCGGTGACTGGGAGACCAGGTGGAATAACTGGGTTCCCATTAAGATTAATATTCTTATATGGAGAGTCATGTTAGACAGTATTCCTACTAGGGAGAGGCTTTCTCATCCGGGTATCGAGGTGGAGTCGATTTTTTTTCGTGTTTTCCAGAAAGTTGTGGAGTCGATTGATCACATTTTTGCAGGATGTACTGAGTTGATTGATATTTGGAGACGTGTGGCTATTTGGTGGAATGTACAAATCAACTTTCCATTCTTTCGCTCATTGCTTGGGTTGATTCTATTACTTTGAGGGGAGGTCAACGCAAGGCTTTTAATGCGGTTATCTTGACGACATTTTGGTGTATTTGGAATTTTTTGAAATTCCACGGTTTTTGGAATGGTTACTCCTAGGAAATCCTTTCTTTTTGATGAGATCGTTGATAGAGCGTTTTTTTGGATTTCCAATAGATGTAGCAAAACTAAGCTTGGTTGGACTCCTTGGCTCCACAACCCGACTCTAGCCTCGATTTTGTTGTAATTGTTTTTTCCTTTCTAGCTTCTTGCTAATTTTTAATAAAATCTTCTGCTGTTCCAAAAAAAAAAGTTTGGTAATAATTATGCAAATCATATAAAAAACTACTAATACATTTTCCTATATATACCGTGTGAAAAAAATACATATTCAAAGGAGTTAAACTATTTTATGACTTAGTTTGGTTAAAAGTGACTTGCAAATCATTTCATTTTTCCGGGTATTCGGGTCCATCCGAGTCTAAACCCGTAACCGGTTCCAATTACCTATTTCCGGTTACGTACGCACTTTATCCGGTCCGATACCCAGAACCGAATCGAAACTGGTTCCCTTTTACCGGTCCGGGTCTTCAAATCCTTCAATTCCGATTTCCGGATTTTTCGGGTCCAGTTCCAATCGGTCCGGGTTCGGACCCACTTTCATCCCTAATTATGGTTATGGACTAATGGTTATAGTTACGGTTATGGTTATGGTTTCATGTAAAAGATATATATACTAACTTTAGATTTTGTTCAGGGATGCAATGCAATAATAAATTTATTATTTAATTAGTTCCATCACATCGCAAAACACTATAAAATACTTTTTAAGATATGCACATATATAACAACCAAGCCACATAACTCCACCCCTCATTAGTCATGTCGTTTTGAAAACATTTTATATAGTGATCACAATGAAGCATCCCATGCACATGATATATTGTATGAACGAACCTTGTGTCACAAAAAAACATGCAAATTTCTAGAAAAATCGAACTGTTATCTACGGAAATTTAATGGATTTGGTCATATAACATCAAACATAACTCTATTCATTTATCCCTCCACTAGCACCAAACCGAAAGTGGTACTTAATGGGCAAATCTTAAAGCAACAATTTGTATGTGAATTTTTAGTGAACTTCGCACCAATGTCTAAAGGCATCATTATTATGTTATTATAACGCATCCATACACTTTTGCTTTATAACCAATAAAGCATTTTGTGGTGTAAAGTTCTCCCCCACATGTCATAGCAATACTCGTTTTGAGATGAAACTTCTTTTCATAATCCCATTTTTGTGGATTCAGCTTCGAAAAGCAAAGCCCATGGCTCTAGCAAGTGGAGTGCACTAGAAGTTAGAATGTTCAAGTAACATGTCGAGGAAAGCAAGTAACCTTTACTCCATTGGCACAACTCTCTACAACTCTTAAATTGTGAGTTACATCCTTTTATTCATCAAGAACAATTTTGATAAGTAATATAATTAATATCACATTTTGGTCATAAACTATCGTCCATTTATTCTTTAAATCACAATTATTCTAAGTGCATTATTGAACATTTTAATATTGTTTTGATTATACCATTGTGACTTACAATAGCATGACAAACTTGTTATTTCCATCCACGCTGACAAGTTTTGTTCAAATTATGTCCACATGTTGTTGATATGAAGTCCACATAAATTTTATTTATTTATTTATTTTAATTCTTAACAACATAAATTTTTTTCGAATGACTAAATTTTATAAAAACCAAAAACTCTAGCAAGAAGCTCGAAGGAAACAATTACATATACTTTAGTGGATTTTAGAGTCAAACTGTCCAATTAATTTGTAACGCTCCAAAAGTCAACCCAAAATTTTCATTTAAAATTTAAGTGTTTATTCAATTCACCACTTATGAAAATCTTAGATAAAACCATTTAACTCAAAACATTTACCAAGAGTATCATCAAAAGTTATCATGTGCACAAATCTTCCATGGATGCGATGCAACCAAACCGTGCCCCTCCTTTAATATAAGAAACACCTGAAAACATTTAAACCACAAACCGTAAGCACAAAGCTTAGTGAGTTTCCCCCAAATACCACATACAACAACACAAATAAACAACTATGAGTTATCAGCCACCCTGGAGACTACCCGAAGTCTCAGTGGGCAAACAACACGCCCTGTGGGTTATCAGCAACCCTAAAGACTACCCGAAGTCTCAGTGGGCAAACAACACACCCTATGGGTTATCAGCAACCCTGGAGACTACCCGAAGTCTCAGCACACATAGTAACACATATCACAGTAACAACAAATAAGACCCAACTGGTCATATATATATATATATATATATATATATATATATATATATATATATATATATATATACACACACACTACCACACATGCAAGTATTGTGAGAAGACTCACCTCAGTTCGTTAATAGATAATCTCATACACACAAGCTGCTGGCACAAGGACTCCTCATACTAAACACATCCACAACCAAACCCCAATTAACAATTAAGGTAATAATCCCAACTCAACTAGCCCAAATACCAAAACTAAATCCTCATTTGGGCAAAAGACCATTTTTCCCCTTCCAAGACCAAAACCCTCACAAATTGACCAAAAGTCACACTAAGTCAAGAAGTCAAAGGTCAACACAGTTGACCTTATGCATGGCATACCAAGGCTCTAAGCTTGGCATAGAGCACAAATCCTGAAAACGAGCTCCCAGCTGGCTATGCTGGGCGTAGCCATATTTACGCTCAGTGTACTTGGCCTAAACCCAAGTCTTAAATTTTAAGCTCTTAATCATTAAGACACTTCATCCCAACCTCAGATCTGACCCTAAAAGGCATTCTACTCCATAAAGTCTCCAACTATATGCCTTTTCATGGCTAAAGATAGGTTAATCCCAAAACCTTAGCTTCCAACATCACCAAAAACTCCATAAATCATGCATGGATGAAGGGAAAGGACCAAGCTTGCATTTTTATGACACCATGCACTCAAAAAACATCTGAAAGGACAGCTCAAATAGTCTGGAGTAGTTCATTCTCACAAGGACCAATATTTTGGGACAAAAAGCTCATAAAACCCAACACTAGCTAGATCTTACAAATGAATCAACAAGGTTTAAGTTTTATACCTTCTGGAATTGAGAAAAGCAATGTAGGCTCTAGATCCACAAGCTTGAGCTTCAATAATCAACAAGCTTGGACTTCTCTTTCTTCCAAAATGCACCCAAAACACATAAAAAGGCTCAAGATTTTCTCTAGGGTACTACAATTTTGAGTTGGAGGCTCAAGAGGGTGGATGCTGATGTTTAGAAGGACCCCAAGGGGTTAGAGTCCTTAAATAGGACTCAAAACCACGAAATTAGGGTTTTAACACTGCGGTGGTATGCTCAACATACCATAAGTTACGCCCAGCATAACTCCCTAAAAACATGTCCTCCTTCAGTCGGTACGCCCAACATACTACCTAGTATATGCTCAACATATTGCGAGACTCCTTTTTCCAGCTTAACTTCAAACAACCATAACTTATTTGCTCAAACTCTGTTTTCTATGATCCTTATATACATGGAAAGGTATCGACGAGCTCTACAATTTTATCTTGACACATATGACTAAAAACATCTCGAACTAAAATCCTTAATTTATGCAAGAAGCCCGGAACATAACCTTTCCCATTTACCCCTCAACTTCCATCAAACAATCCAAGTTTTAGATCACTTATTCAACATCATACACCTCCAATAGAGTCTAAACTCCATTCCATGGAAGCCCAAGGACTTTACATGGTCGCATTACGGTCCCCAAATCCTGAATTATGAAACGTCCTCAAACAGGATGTTACAACTCTGCCCCTCTTAATCAGATTTCGTCCCTGAAATCTTTCCTTACTACTTCCCCTGCCATACCATTGAATCCCAACTACATTCTAATTAAGGCTGAGAAATCATCTCACACTGAAGACCGTTCACCAACACTGCTATCAAAGCCCAACCTTAGCAGAATCACATACCCAAACTAAGAACGAACCTTAATATTCTGCCCTCAATCAATAAAAGAATAACCAACCGTTTTGCCTGGAAACTGGAAACCCTATGCAATGTCTGACTTCCAAACAAATAGAACCATTCCAAACCACTCCCATAATGACTCACTTTGTAACCCAAACCGAACAAACCCATCCGATCTGAACTATTCCACTGATATCTAGAAAACATAAACCCCGACCATCCACCTGTACTGGAAATCCTGCTTAGAATACCAAATCGACTCCTAACTTTAAGAGCCGAACCGATAAAGGTTGTCATGAACCATCTGCCAATACGAATCCATCAATCCATCAATCCAAATAAAAGACAACTCGATCAACCAACGCACGAACGATCACCAAGTCCGCTTCACTCCAAGTGATTTCTATGAATGATCACCAAGTCCCCAACCTACGATCTACCAAAGTATTACAAATGTTGTGGCCCAATCACAACCCTTCACCCAATACTGCGATGATCTAAATCATCCTAGAGAATGCTACGAGCAAATTCATATAATTCCATAATTGTCACAACCGCCTACCTACCAAGTGAATGCTACGACTACTCTGCAGTCTTACAACACTTCCACAACCGCCTACCAACCTAGTAAATGCTACGGCTGCTCCGCAGTCTTACAACACTTCCAAAACTACCTACCAACCTACTGAATTCTACGGCTGCTCCGCTTTCTTACAACACTTCCAAAATCGCCATGGGCCTAGTTCATGGTCTTGCCAACTAAACGCAAGAATGCCTAACCGAAATCACTGCGAGTCAAAATTCCATCCCGCTGGACTCTATCAAGTATTCGGGCCGTGCTTCAAACCCCAAAGCCTTCATCAGATAAGAACAGGAAGAGAGGTCCTAACACAACCCTCGACCTGAACCTTAGCCATGAATCCATATCATTTGCTCTGCTGCTTACCACTGACCAAAGAACATTATTCCTTGCTTAAACCGTGGACCTTATCACAACCAAAACTGATTCTCTATTTGTCTTAGGATAATACCATGTTAACCGACCTTACCAATTAATCCTTAATCAAACAATATCTTATCCACACCACCTGATCAGCCGGTCAAGGCCTCGCCAACCTAACGGTAGCTTACTCCACACTCACAACCTGACCTATCTTGGATTCTTCCCGACCGCAAGGAACTATGGCGCTCCCTCAAGATATACCAATCCAAATCCCTAACATGGGTAAAAATTCTAAAATGGCTCATACTTAGAACTATCCCCAGTGGTTCCAAGTGAGTATCCTTCACTTGGATTCATCTATACTTTGAGAATCTCATAATCACTGGATTACCGAGCCATCCTATAATCTCCCTACCCAACCACTACCACACTGAGCTTACTGGACTAAGATCCCATGACCAAATGATATCGTGTGCCCACGCCCCAAACCAGAGTAAGCACTTTACTACTCTCGACGAAAGATTGTTGTACCAAAGTACATCCCCTTGATACAGTTCCACATCCTTGTACAATCCCAACTTATGATAAGGAACCCATAGACCCACAATTGGAACAAATAGATAATCACTTCAATGTTTTACTTACTACCGAATCAAACCCGAGTCTGATATAGACAATTATTCCACAATCCAACAACTTAGGGATAACGTACCCAGAAGCCAATATATACCATAAACAGAACTTGACGATAGGTTTGTTGGATTAGTGTCTAAGTCCATAACTATAATTGGTATGTACTTGACCCGAGAGTTGCATGGTCCGTTTGGGTTGCATATCACCAGGGCAATTTGATAGGATGGACTTTTGAGAAGAGGTTATTTATGATTTATTAATATATCATAAGTTCTAATATATTAATATGAAATCATATTATTTAATTAGTATTGATCAAGAATTAATTTGGAATTTAGTGATCAAAAGAGACTAATTAAATATAAGGGGATTGATTGTGTAAATCATTCATTCTTATAAAGTGGGCTTATGATTTATAGTTCTTTATGTTGGGCTAAACCCATGTGGTGACCCATGGATACTCCATGGAGGTTAAAACCCATGGAGCCTAAGGAATGTGGAAAGCCATGAACATTAGGGTTTGCATGGTGTAACCGTAGTTGTTCCACACTATATAAGAAGCCCCTTGGTTGGTGAAATTTGCACTAGAGGGTTCTTGGAAAGCCATAGAGCCGATTTCTTGTGAGCACCATACTCTCTCAAAAATTATCCTTTGTCCTAGGTGTGTTGTGATTCCATTTGAGGCATTCACACTATTGGTGCTAAGTTCTTAAAGGCCAAATCCAAGAAGTTCTACAAGACACAACGAAAGGTATGTCATCTAACTAGAATTTTGTAGTATAGATACTCCATTGTATGCTAGTTAGGATGATTCTTTGAAAATTTGAAAGTTTGCATGTATATTAAAGAAAACATAGATCCAAAGCATCTAGGGTTGCATGTACAACATAAGAGTGTTAGAATGCTCAAAACCTAGCAGTGGTATCAGAGCCTAGGGTTGTTTTCCATTATATTTGATGCTACTTGCTTTCAAAAGCTAAAAAAATTGTTTTTCTGCTTTCTGGACAGTGGACTCGCCGAGTCCAATGGGGAACTCGCCGATTCCCCTCAGAAAACTGACCAACTCGCTGAGTCAGTTCATGCACTCGACGAGTTAAAGCTCCAGAATGCAGATTTTTGAGTTTTAAGGCTGGAATTAGACTAGGATCATTACCCTAAACTGTTTTTGAACTTAGAAACCTATTTTGGATGTGGTAATGATCATGTTTATCCAATTTAAAAGATAATTGTCAAAGTTTCATGTTTTGTATTAGTTTATATGGTTAGGCTAATTACATGAAATTTGTTTGATATGAATTGTCTTGTTCTTATGAGTTTAATTTAGATCATAGACAAATTGTTTGATTTTGTAAGTTACAATAGTTGATCTAAATGTTTTTTGATGAAATCCATAACTTGTCCTCAAGTTATGGAAAGTGAAGAGTCTCATTTTAAATGTCATCATAAAATGGTTTTAAGTCTTCCATAACTTGTCCTCAAGTTATGGAACTTGAAGAGTCCTTTTCATAAATGTTTTTATGAACTCCATAACTTGTCCTCAAGTTATGGATTTCCAAGAGTCTTTTCATTAAAACCTATATTAAACTCATAAGTTATGGAATCCAAAAGTTTTTGAATAGTTCAAAACTTGCCCTCAATTTTGGAATTTGTAAAGTTACACTTTTGCATACTTTAGTTCCAAACCCTAGAATTTTACAAGTTTAAAATTCAACCCTTATACTATTATGATATTATATGTTTAATATTTATATATGTACAAGAATAAAGTCAGTCTTACCGTTTGTAGGCCTCATTCACGAAGCCGGTCTATAAGGGGGTATAAGGTTACTGCATATAAAATGGCAGCTTAATGGGTGTCCACTCTCACCCACCGCTTCCTTGACTGATGGAGGGTCGTTAGCCAAACGGGTTTGACAGGACATTAATTTTCATTAAAAGTATAATGATAAATATAAATTAACTAAACTTTTATTAAATTCCCAATCTTAGTTACTTTAGGAAAATGTGAATATGGTGCTATTCCATGAAATTGCACTTTGCATCTTGTTAAGTCGTTAGTGGAGCGTGTGTGGTTAACCGGGACACTAAACTAGACTGACAGTGCGTGGAAAAGGGTAGCTTGATGTTAATCATAGATCAATGGAGCATGTGTGGTTAACCGACACATTGATTAGGTGGTTGTAACATTGGGTGTACCAAGCTAATTTGCATGGTTATTCACACCTTGTTTGTGATCCTCGACATCCCAGTCACAAAATTGAAGGGCACAATCGAGATTTAAACATGCCATTGAAAGTTTCAATGAATCTCAAAGGATCTAGGAATTTCAATTCACTTAAAACCTAAAATTCTTTTTTTCGTGGTGGAAATTGGTAAATCGTCATTTACCTACCTTCAAATAGTTTACAATTGGATTACGGCATCCTCTTCCGAATTGTAAATTATTGTGTTGGGTCCTAGCCTTAATATTTCATTTGGGTGTTATATTAAGGAATTAAATCAACTAACTTGAATTTCTACCTTGTAGATGTCTAGTTCAGACAACTATAGTCTTCCCAAATCTTTTGGAACAAGCTTTCCTCCTGAAGATGATGTTCCACGATTGGATCGTGGAAGTGGAAATCATACTTCACTTCCTCCGCCTCCTCCAATTATTTTCCCTGACCCACAAGGTCGAAGACTTGAAAAGTTCAAGGTCACTCAAGCCCTACTTGCAATGAAACATCAAGATGGAAGACATGTGTGTACTCTTGTCTTGGAGATGAAGTCACATATTGACAGGCTGAGAGTATTGGGTGTCATTGTCTCGATGAAGTTGGTTGTTGACTGGGTTCTTCAATCACTTCCCGAGTCATATAGTGAGTTCATTACGGACTACTATGTGACAGACCACGACATGAACCTTATTGATCTTACCTATTTGCTTGTTGCTGCTGAATCAGAAATGATTTGGCGCACTGGAACAACAAATTTGATTAGAAGATCTACTTCTCAAACTTCCATGGGCATTGACAATGGAAACATTGGAAGTCCAGAAAAGATTTCTCTTCCCAATGGAAAGGGATCGTCCATGGTCAACTCGGTTGACCAAAAGGTAAAGAGAAAGGCTAAGTCTGAGATAGTCCCGTGTACCATTCCCAAAGAGTCTATATGTTTCTATTTCCAAGAAAAGGGGCATTGGTTGCGAAGCTGCCATGACTACCTGAAAGATCTGAGAGAAGGTAGAATCAACAAGTTTGACTCCGCTTCAGGTAAGTCCACTATCTAATTATGTTAAGTTCTTAATTGTTGATTCTTAATACATGATGTGACAAGGTTGCATTTTGATATTTTGTAGGATCATGCAAAAGGAAGGAAGTTTAAAAGAAGAGTATGCTGAATCTGATTGCGAAGATGGATTTCAATCGCATGGTTCGAAGATCAGATTTTTGAGCTGCTGCTTAGGAGTTATGATAGATTGCTAGGAAATATGTAATAACATAGTTTTCATTTGTAATTGCATTGTAAGGAAAAGTTTTTCCGCATTTTATAAATAAATAAATTTTATATTATTTTATTATATCTCCTTACAATGACATTTATGAAAAATTGATGTTTGTATGTTTCTATGTTAGCAATATGAATTTGATTCTTTCGTTTGTGGTAGTGTCGAGAATTTGCCAAATAAAGGAAAGATTCTCATCACCCAAGTTTCAGTTGGATAGAAACTTGGAATCATGCAACTTGTAGTGTATGATGAGTGAGAACCTTTGTCTTTGGGAAATTAAGACAAATTCCTTCTTCACATGTATATGTGAGTTAAGTGAAGGACTAGGGGATCGGGTACACTTGGTTGTGCGCTGGTCAGGTCCACCACAAAGATCGATAAGACTATTCGTCATGATTTACTAAAGTTTAGTAAACATGGTTATGCTTACAAGTTTAAGTATAATTCTGAAACATTGGAAAATGTTCAATGTATGGCAGAACGAATGAGAAGAATCAAATTAGGCAGAAAGATAAAAGTTTCTCCAATCAGAAAATATGGGAGAGTACTTTAGTATCGTGTTTTATGATCATCTTAATGATTATGGAAAACCATATCACAATTGATCCTCTAAGGACATCTTAGTGCATTTGTATGGCTAAGAAGAAGAATCATGAATTGTTGAAATGGTTAAATCAAGAAGATGAGTCATGGTTCGTTCCAAAATGTGTCTTAGAGTCATACTCCAAGATTGTAATTTGAGTGACATAATCATAAGAAGGTTTAAAACACTCATCAAATGTAGAGTAAAATATTTTTGCTCTTGTACATTTGAAATTGGTAAGTTGTGATGCCTTGGTAAGGACAAAGACCAACTAAGAACAATTGTGTGAAGTGTTTATCTTGATAAGAATCCACACTAACTCTTGAATATTTGTTTGTCAAGGAATGATTCTTGACAAGAGAATCTTATATGTCAAGAGGTCAGTGGGAGTCTTAAAGGTCTTGACAAGTTTCAAGAACTGATCAAGAAGAAAAACCTATTGTTTATCACTAGCACACGACTTGAGGTTTGTAACCTATCGTGTTGACATATTCTTATTTCTGTGCTCATTCCAGTTAAAAGTTGGCTATGCATGTGAGTTTTCAATCGTTTGCATAAAGCAAAGCACCTGGATCAATGAAAGTTTCATTGATCAGTATGGGTGAGCTGCTTAACAACTTGGAAGACATGGCAGGCCCTTGTGCTGCCAAGTGGCAAGAAATTAAGATTGAACTGGTTCAGTCCATATGAGTTTGAATTTGTCTTAGACCTTGTCTTATGATTATGGTTTGACAAATTCACATGGATAGGAACTTATACACCATAAAATCTAAGTGTCATAAGGTTTCTCTCCGATTCATGAAAATGATGGTGAGGAAACGCTTTCACTAAGTAGATTTTAAGGAGATAGCATTTGTGACATTTGCATTTTCAAATTTGATTATGATTACGGCATCCCTTTTCATAATTCGAATTGTGAGAAATGGCAAAAATGTCTAAACATTTGAGACTTATTGTTGTAAGTTCTTAAATTGTTTAGACACACATGTGTGCTATCTAAGGGAAGGTGTATGAGTTTAAGAAGCCTAGATAAAGTCTTATCAAAGCATCTCGTATCAGAAATCTAAGCTTTGGTAATGAAAGTCAATAAGTATTGATTTCTAAAAGTCCAACGAATTTCAAAATACATGTCAAAGCTAGTGGGAGCATAAGTGTTATGCTAGTAAGATAATAATTATTATGCTAGTGGGAGCATAATCAAGTATGGTAAATGTTGCAAGTTAGCAATGTTAATTATAGAAAACAAAAGTTTCAATCTGCAAATTGAAAAGTTGTTTTGCTATAATTAAGGGAGAGGAAATTATACTTCATTTCAAATCTAAAGGCTTAGTCTGTGAGATTTTAATCAAATTTAGTCATGGTTGTGTTAATTGCATTCTAAAAATTCGATTATGATTACGGTATCCCTTTTCATAATTCGAATTATGAGAACATGGCAAATAGAAATATTGTAGCAAAAGACTGGTTAGGTATCATGTCTTTATGAATCATGTCCAATATGCTTCGGGTATAGGATCAATTACATGTGCTATAATCCGTTCTAAAATTTTCCAAATGCCTAGGGCATTAAGAGGGAAAAAGGAATAGAATCGGATATGACTAAAATGGTTAAACAACTGTTAAGGACAATCTAAGGTTCACCAAGGATTGGTCACTTGTAGTTGGAAGTATAATAAAAATGGATGGACCATATTGGCATATTTTGAAAAGAGGTAACTTTTCTTCAGAAGTGATAGTCAAAATGGGAATATGGATATGTTTCCATAGGTGGAAGTTATTCCTTAAATCTGTGTAAGATTAGAAAACTTAATGCAAGAAGGATGTTCAAAGGTATGTACTTTGAATTTGAGACTTCGTTTCCGTGGAATTGCTCTCCATTGGAATATTTTGTAATGTCTGTTGCCTAGTCTCTGTGACTTTTGTACATAGTCATTACAAGAGGATCATTTCATATAAGCTTAAAATCTAACAGATTACAGTAAATGGCAAGAATTTGATATTCTTACATTTACGGTAAGGATTTGGAATTGTGAAATGAGCATCATTGAAATATTGTTAATTGATCTATTTCACAGAGTAAGGACCATAGACAAACATAGTGTGCATGCTTGGAGCATGGCATAACTATTGTTTAGACAAACATAGTGTGCATGCTTGGAGCATGGCATGACTATTGTTTTAAATCAAGTATTAAGTTGATTATTCGAAACATTATACAATGAATAATGAGTAATAAATATGCGACTCAAAAGTTTTGGGCCATATAGGATTAGTATTATTCTTATGTTTCACTTTGCATGTTTTGACTTCCCGAATAACTGGGTTATTCAAACTATCCACAGTCGATCATACTTTGGAAGTAGTTATTGAGGCAAGACTGTCATGAATGGGTCTGTAGTTTGTCTAGGTGTTTTAGACATAGCTGTAGTGTTCATGAGTGCTCCTGGAATAAAATTCGAGTATTGGATTCAACCCACGCTCATCTGAATCACTTCATGGGTTTTATCACGAGTGATTGTGAGATGATAATATCTTATATTCTTGAAACAGAGACATGTGAGTTGTAGTTGCGAGTCAGTTGCACATTGACATATGTAAATGCACCAATAACTTGGTGTTATAAAAAATATCGTTGTGTGTAATTTGATGAGTAAGTATGAGCAAGCATATGAGTCAAAGTTTATCCATTCCTTTTACCCCATGAGGGATAAAAGCGATATCTGTGGGCCCCTCGATGATTTAGTGATGACACCCCTAAGTGCTTGGCCAAGCCTGGACTGATTTGATTTGTTCAATTAGTCGGTCGTCATAAATCGGAAATCGATAAACAACAGATGGACAGAGAGAATGATTATAATCCATGTCTCAGTCCGTATGATATCTAGAATGGAGAAATATATGATCCTTTATCTAATGGACGCGTCATTAACTAGGTCAGAGTTCGACAACGGCTTTTAAGAGCTATGCTTGATAGTCGGGTTGTGGAGTCGTACTTGCAATAATAGTTATTAGACTTATCCAAGTGGGAGACTGTTGGACTAGTTTCTAAGTCCATAACTATAATTGGTATGTACTTGACCCGAGAGTAGCATGGTCCATTTGGTTTGGCAATTTGATAGGATGGACTTTCGAGAAGAGGTTATTTATGATTTATTGATATATTATAAGTTCTAATATATTAATATGAAATCATATTATTTAATTAGTATTGATCAAGAATTAATTTGGAATTTAGTGATCAAAAGAGACTAATTAAATATATGGGGATTGATTGTGTAAATCATTCATTCTTATAAAGTGGGCTTATGATCCATAGTTCTTTATGTTGGGCTAAACCCATGTAGTGACCCATGGATACTCCATGGAGGTTAAAACCCATGGAGCCTAAGGAATGTGGAAAGTCATGCACATTAGGGTTTGCATGGTGTAACCCTAGTTGTGCCACACTACATAAGAATCCCCCTGGTTGGTGAAATTTGCACTAGAGGGTTCTTGAAGAGCCATAGAGCCGATTTCTTGTGAGCACCATACTCTCTCAAAAGTTATCCTTTGTCCTAGGTGTGTTGTGATTCCATTTGAGGCATTCAAACTATTGGTGCTAAGTTCAAAAAGGCCAAATCCAAGAAGTTCTACAAGATACAACGAAAGGTATGTCATCTAACTAGAATTTTGTAGCATAGATACTCCATTGTATGCTAGTTAGGACGATGATTTGAAAATTTGAAAGTTTGCATGTATATTAGAGAAAACATATATCCAAAGCATATAGGGTTGCATGTAAAACATAGGAGTGTTAGAATGCTCAAAACCTAGCAAGGTTGTCACGTCCACTAACCTCCAACTTATACATCTCGAAACCTTCGAAGCATCCTAACTATTGACGATGAACGAGAAACAACAAACGATCGAGAATGCCATGACCACAACCCAGAAATCCAATTTTCTACTAAACTAAACCCATGTGGAACTACACATACTAAATCTGAAGTTGATTGACAGATCAACCACTTCTTATATTAGACTATAGGTAGCAATCTATACATCGAGCTAACAAATCCTTCATTAACCGATACTCGATTTGAGAGACGTAACAACCTCTTGCATACCCAGTTCTCCCCCACTTTGGGTTTGAACTATCACCAACTGACGTTGCAAACAAACCACACTTCAAATCGGCTCAACCAGATACATACCATCCCTGACTCTTTGAATGTATAACACAACGCCATATGATCTCCCATATAAAGACCCAATAACTCAAATTCATTCCGAATCTCAGATGGAGACCTCAAAAATTTCTTAATCATAGCCGCCTCTATCATCAAGAATCCCTTGCAGATGCACAATAAATAACGCTGATAGTCCATTCATAGCACTGATTCTCTATCCAAGAAAAAATGGACTACCACACACTTCGCCTCTGAATCCCTGACCATCACTTCATCGCAAGAATCAATCATAAAAACAAGAGGCAACATCCTCATAGTCGAGATACAACATAGAAAATGAAAGCTGACGTTCCTGATTCACTTCTCCTAATCACCTAGAACAATCTTCTAGACCACGCTCTAACTGAAATCAAAGAAGGCATACCCTTGTTCTCATCTTGTACAATCTCTACGAAAATGACTCTCTTTCCACATATGAAATATCTCGAGGCGATCAAACCACAAGAATCCTCTTTTGCATTACCACCCTTGTCCCAAATACCGCAACCATCTAGTTCCTGTTGGATTAGGTTTATAAGCCCATAAATATATTTGGTATGTACTTGAATTGATAGCAGCATAGTCCTTTTGGGTTGCCTTCACACTGGCAACTAGACAGGATGATTAATTGAGGAAGAGGAAGAATTTGTTAATTTGATTAATAAATTGAAATAAATGATTCATTAATATGTAATGGAAATAATATATTAATTAGAAGTCATATTATTAATTAATATTTAATCAGAAATTAATTTGGAATTAATTTTGGGATTAAAGGAATTAACTGAAAGTACATGGGTTGTTTTGCAATTAATTAATAGTTGTGGTTTGGGCTCTTGGATCACCCTAAATAGGGTTGGCCGAAATTTCTAATGGAGGCCCTTAGGATTTCGTCCAATGCCTTAAGAGGGTGGATCCATGGGTTGCTTAGGCCCTAAGCTCGAAATTAGGGTTTCCACCTTGAAACCCTATCTGGGACTAAGCAACCTAGACTATAAAAGGAGCATCACCGCTCTAGAATTTCGGCCATCCCAAGGAATCCTAGAAGAGCCGAAGTTTTGAGCAACTCCCTCCTCCCCCTCTCTCTCTCATAATCATCCTTTTGCATTGGTGTGTTTGTGAGTCATTAGATGTGTTACATTTGTGGCACTTGTTCTCAAAGTCAAGATCTTCAAAGGAATTATTGTTATTACTACATAACAATAAATGTATGTATCTAAACCCTAGTTTTATGTTGATTTCAAAAATTTTACATGCCTATTAGGGTTTCTAGTTTTGTGTTCAATGCTTGTATGTCTAATAGAGAAAACCTAGATCCAATTAACTAGGGTTGCATGCACACATAGGATTGTTTGTATGCTCAAAACTCATCAGTGGTATCAGAGCTACTGGTTGTGTTTTCAATTAGATTGATGCACTTGATTGAAATTGAACAATTTTTTTTTGGAATCTGCTTTCTGTTCATCCAACTCGTCGTGCGGTTCTTGCTACACGACGTGTTGGCCTGCGGATTCGACCCAACACGACGTGCTGATTGCTTACCACAGCGTGTTGAGCTGCCAGATCCTAAAATTTCGATTTTCAATTATCTTTTAATTTGATTAGGATAATTACCTTTTATAATACTGTTTAATTATGTAAATTTGAATATTTTAAAATTGTAGTTGGATATCCTTATCTAAAATTGATAACTGGTTGTGTTTTTTATTTAATTGATTGAATATTAATTTTGAAATTTTAAATATGACCTTTGTGTATTTCGAAATTTTTAGGATAGGGATTAAGTTAATTGTTTAATACAGATAATCCTTAATTGATTTAATAATTTAATTAAAGGTTTAATTAAAGGATAATTATTAAATCATTGTTTTTAAATTTTAAAATTTAAATTAAAATTGTTTTAATTTTTGAAATTTTAAATGGATGTAAAACCCTAGTATTTTGAAATGTTTAAAATATACCCTTATACTATATGTAATATTAAAAATTTAAATGTTAACTATACGTATAAGACAAGCCAGTCGAACCGCTAGTACGCCTCATTTACGAAGCCGATCTATAAGGGGGGTATAAGGAAACTGTCTATAAAATGGTAGTTGAATGGGTGTCCACTCTCATCCACCCCTTCATTGATTGGTGGAGGGTCGTTAGCCGAACGGGTTTGATAGGACACTTAACTCTCATTAATAAGTATAATTAAATAAATAAAGTAACTAAATGGTTTTATTAAATACCCAATCTTAGTTACTTTAGGGAAAATGTGAATTTGATGCTAATCCATGAAATTGCACATTGCATTTTATAAAATTCGTTAGTGGAGCGTGTGTGGTTAACCGACACACTAATATGGACTTATAAGGGTAAAAATGGGTGTCTCATAAATTATCATTTATTAATAGAGCGTGTGTGGTTAACCGACACATTAATTAGGTGATATATGACATCGAGAGTACCAAGCTAATTTGCATGGTTATTCACACCTTGTTTGTGATCCTCGGTATCCCAGTCACAAATGGAAAGGGCATAATCGAGATTAAACATGTCATTGAATAGTTCAACGAATCTCAAAAGATGTAGCAATTTCATTTAAAACCTAATTCGTTTTTCGTGGTGAAATTGGTAAATCGTCATTTACCCACCTTTAAATAATTTACAATTAGATTACAACATCCCTCTTCTGAATTGTGAATTATTTAGTTGGATCCTAGCCTTAATATTTCATTTGGGTGTTATATTAAGGATTTCCTTATCTAATAAAAGCTTTTTTTTCTTCCTTTTCAGATGTCAACTTCCAACAACGCACTCGGTTCCTCCAACAACAACTCCAATCATTTCCCGCTCTTGAAAATTATTGTATACGCAACATCAAGATGGCTTTGGGCTTCGAGTACAAGGAATATGTTCTCGAAAAAGAGCTCAACGAGATCGATGAAACTAAAGCTACTCCTGAAGAAATAGTTGAGTATAGGTAAAACTGCAACGATGCGACCAAAGTGTCGTGCATCATGGTTGCCACTATGACTCCTGAGCTACAACGGTTCTATGAGGACTATTGGTCGTATGAGATGAACAAGGAACTGATGGAAAAGTACCATCAACGAGCTTGTCAAGAAAGATACGAGATAGTCAAGTCCCTCATAACCAGCAAGATGAAGGACGGAGAGTCTGTCACGATCCACTTGCAACGAATGCAACGTTATGTGGATTGTCTGTTGAAGCTCAATGTGAACTTCGATGAGGAATTGGCTACTGACATAGTCTTGCACTCATTGCCTAGCTGTTATGATCAGTTCGTTATGACTTATCATCTGTACAAGGAGGAAACCACATTGAGTAAAATCCAAAGCTTGCCGAGAGCTGTCGAAAGTGGAATGAAGGGAAAAAGTATTGCCTCCACTCCTGCTGCTACTGCTCCCGTCTTGGCCGTTGGGCAAGGTAAGGGGAAGAAGAGGAAAGCTCCCTCGAAACAGAACTGGAAGGGAAAGTCTCAAGTCAGGTCGTCAAGCAATGACAAGGGGCATTGGAAACGAAGCTGCCCCAAGTACTTGCAAGATATAAAGGATGGCAAGGTTAAGCCAACCTCGACAGGTATTTACACTATTCTATCTAAAAAATCATGACATTTGAATTCCTAGGTCCTTGATACAGGATGTGGTTTTCACATTTGTTCTGACTTGCAGGGGATAAGAAGGAAGTGAGGATGTGGAGCATGGGAAGATGAACCTAGTAATGGGCAATAGGAGATTGTCGCATGTTACCAAGATTGGTGTTTATTCTTTCGTGCTTAGTGGTGGGTTGAATTTTGATTTAAACAATTGTTGCTATTCATCACAAATGACGAGGAATATTATTTCTTTTCATGGTTTGTACAAACAAGGTTTTAGATATTCTTTTAATAATGAGAATGGTTCTATTTATGCTTATTATAATGGTGTATTTTATTTTGAAGCATTACCTTATGATGTCGTGTATGAAACTGTGATTGTTGTAGACAATTTAGGTAATAGTGTTTTGCATATTGATTCGTCTAATGGTTTAGACAAAGCATGCTTGTGGCATTGTCGTCTTAGACGTTCCAACCAAGTTAGAATGACACCAGAGTTTTATGGGTTCCATATTACTATAGATGGTGATACGTTTATCAGTGATAATACACTGATAAATTTGGATGAGCCTTCTAACTACAAAGAAGCCATGGCGGGCCCTGAGTCTGCTAAGTGGAAAGAGGCAATGGACAGTGAGATCAAGTCCATGTATGACAACCAAGTTTGGGATTTGGTTGACAATGTACCAGGTCGTAAGACAGTTGGCTGCAAACTGATCTTCAAGAAGAAGACCGACATGGATGGAAAGGTACACACTTTCAAGGCACGACTGATTGCGAATGGCTTTACTCAAACCCCAGGGGTTGACTATGATGAGACCTTCTCACCAGTGGCTAAGATTAAATCTGTTATGGTTATGTTAGCCATAACTGCGTTTCATGACTATGAAATCTGGCAGATGGATGTCAAAACCGCTTTCCTTAATGGAAAGTTGGCTGAGGATGTTTACATGAGTCAGCCAGAGGGTTTTGTGGATGCTAAATACCCCAATAGAGTGTGTAAGCTTGATAAATCAATCTATGGATTGAAACAAGCTTTTCACAGATGGAATCTTTGCTTTGACGAGAAGTTTAAAGAGTTTGGCTTCTCTCGAAGTGAGGATGAATCTTGTGTATATGTCAAAGCTAGTGGGAGTATAGTGACCTTTATGGGATTGTATGTTGATGAAATACTACTCATAGGAAACTACGTTCCAACTTTGCAAGAGGTTAAGTCTTGGCTTGGAAAGTGTTTCGCTATGAATGATCTGGGAGAGGCTGTTTATATTCTGGGAATAAGGATTTTGAGAAATAGGAGTAGAAGACTAATTGGACTTAGTCAAAGGACGTATTTGGATAAAGTGTTAAAGCATTTTAGCATGGAAAATTCTAAGAATGGAGAGTTGCCTATCCAGAGTAATACCAAGCTGAGTAAGACTCAGAGTCCGAGTACCAATTCAAAGATAGCAGAAATGAGTCGAGTTCCATATGCATCCGCCGTTGGATCGATCATGTATGTTATAACATGTACTCTCCCTGACGTGGCTTTTGCTTTGATCATGGTTAGTTGATATCAGGGAAATCCAGGTAAATCTCATTGGATAGAGGTAAAGAACATTCTTAAGTATCTGCGAAGAACTAAGGACTGGTTCCTTGTGTTTGGTGGCAGTGATGACTTGAGAGTTACCGAGTATAGGGATGCCAACTTTCAGACAGACATAGACAACTTCCATTCTCAATCTGGTTGGGTGTTTACCCTTAATGGAGGAGCTGTGACTTGGAAAAGATCCATGCAGGAGACCGTAGTTGATTCCACATGTGAATCAGAGTATATAGCTGTGAGCAAAGTGTCAAAGGAGGCTATATGGTTGAAACACTTCATTGGAGACCTTGGAGTTGTGCCAGCTATTAAGGAGCCGATGGAGATTTTCTGCGATAATGAAGGAGCAGTTGCCTTGACCAAGGAACCAAGAGATAATGGGAGATCTAGGCATATCGACAGAAAATATCATTTTATCATACATCGAGTAGAAGAAGGACACTTCATTGTAAAGAGGTTATCATCTGAAAAGAATCTAGCAGATCCCCTCACAAAGGGTCTGAGTAGGGTTAAGCACGTTCAACATGCGAGGAACATTGTTCTGAAGGATGATATTAGTTTTAGTGATTAGATAGATATTTAGAAACTTGTAACAAATAAATGTAATTGACATTTGATGATTAAATAATGGAGATTTATTTATGAGCATTGTTTGCTATCTTTTGTCAATTGTTTATCATTGTGTTTCATTTTGCATGTTTTACTTCCCGAATAATTATATTATTCAAATATCCACAGTCGATCATACTTTGGAAGTAAGTAGTGCATTAAGACTGTCATGAATTGGGTTGTAGATTTTCTAAGGGATTAGACATAGCAATGGTTTGATGAAATATTCATGAGTACTTTTGAAATAGGGATTTAAGTATTGGATAAACCCACACTCAGTGAATTATTTCATGGAATTTATCACGGTAATTCTAAGACGATAATATCATATAATCTTTAAACCGAGATATATGAGTTGTTGTTTACGAGTTGGTTGTGCATTGATAATGCGTAAACGCATCAGTAACTTGATGTTATAAAACGTATTGTTGTTCATGATTTGATGAGTAAATAGTGCAAGAATATAAGTCAAAGTTCATCTGTTCCTTTTTCTCTAACGGGAAAAGCGATATCTTGGGCCCCTTGATGATTTGGTGTTGACTTGTGTGTCGGGCCTGGTCAGGACTTAATTGATGTGTTCAATTGTAGTTCCTTGTCATTACAGATCAGAAATCGGGAAACAAACTGTTGGACAATGAGAATGATTATGTTCCATGTCATCGGTCCACATGATATCTTGCAGAACGGAGGATTATATGATCACTTATCTTAGGACACATAACTGACTAGGTCAGAGTTCGACAGCGGCTTTGAGAGCTACAATTTGCTAGTTAATTTTTGAAGTTATACTTGCAATTATAGTTATTAGACTTATCCAAGTGGGAGACTGTTGGATTAGGTGTTTAAACCCATAACTATAGTTGGTATGTACTTGAATTGATAGTAGCATTGCCATTTTGGGTTGCCTTCACACTGGCAACTAGACAAGATGATTAATTGAGGAAGAGGAAGAATTTATTAATTTGATTAATAAATTGAAATAAATGATTTATTAATATGTTATGGAAATAATATATTAATTAGAAGTCATATTATTAAATAATATTTAATCGGAAATTAATTTGGAATTAATTTTGGGATTAAAGGAATTATTTGAAAGTACAAGGGTTGTTTTGCAATTAATTAATAGTTATGGTTTGGGCTCTTGGATCACCCTAAAGAGGGTTGGCCGAAATTTCTAAGGGAGGCCCTAAGGATTTCGTCCAAGGCCTTAAGAGGGTGGATCCATGGGCTGTGTAGGCCCTAAGCTGGAAATTAGGGTTTCCACCTTGAAACCCTAACTTTGGGACTAAGCAACCTAGACTATAAAAGGAGCATCACCCCTTTAGAATTTCGGCCATCCAAAGGAACCCTAAAAGAGCCGAAATTTTAGGCAACTCCCTCCTCTCTCCTCTCTCTCATAATCATCCTTTTGCCTTGGTGTATTTGTGAGCCATTAGAGGTGTTACATTTGTGGCACTTGTTCTCAAAGTCAAGATCTTCAAAGGAATTATTGTTGTTACTACATAACAATAAAGGTGTGTATCTAAACCCTAGTTTTATGTTGATTTCGAAAATTATACATGCCTATTAGGGTTTCTAGTTTTGTGTTCCATGCTTGTATGTATAATAGAGAAAACCTAGATCCAATTAATTAGGTTTGCATGCACACATAGGATTGTTTGTATGCTCAAAACCCATCAGTTCCCCCACTGGGTCTTCCTTTAAATTATGAAAGCATATGCTCGCTCTCTCTTTCCCACAACCCAAAAAACTGGAAGAACAGAATCCTCATCATAGGAAATGACATCATAAGCCATCGGTCGATCACTCAACCTCAGGCTTCAATCCTCAAGTCGTTCATCCCAATCGATCCCTTCTTGAGTCCCGCGACTCAGACTGACACTATCTCAAGCAAGGCCCCCAAGACCTAAAAACCAACTACTCATCTAGATCTGTACCACTCAATCTCAAACTGACATGGCCACTAAGCCCCAAACAATCACCAAACTCATATTCCTCCCGGAAAACCATAACCGAAAGGTTGATAAATACCAAAATGTTGCAATGGAGTCATGGTGCCAAACCATGTTCCTACCCTCAACTAACTCCTTAGAATTCCCGAGAATTTTCTTAATTCGAGTACGGATCCTGTGCTTTCAGTAGTACGGGCCCAATACTACCTTCCACACCTATCCGTACATTGCTCATTATCATCTTAAATCCTCTAAGTCACTTGCTCATAGTGATACCTTCCAAAACCTGCTAAAAAATGCACCACTCATACTAAAGCGCTTCCTAGGCTCTCCTAGGATTCCCACATCACCCTGCCATTAGCTGCTGAAGGACTCCCATCAATGTCAGCTAACTACTTCATGAATACAATAACATGCAACAAAACCTAAATATTCTTTCGACTAAAAGACCTAGCCCTACAACGGTTAGACTCAAACAAGAGTTACGCAATAGGGCCAGGTCAATCACTCTGATATTATTTAACATTGCAGCAAGTACCTTAACGTATTCATGCAATAATTAACTTACATCAATATGAGTCCTACAAAGCACAAAGCAAGAAGTATTCGAGCTTCTATAACTAAAAGCATCGCATAATCAGGCAGTCATATCTCAGAAACTCCTAAAGATCTCTAGTCACTAGCATGCTGTTTTGGTCAAAAATTACACAAGTACTAATCAACCAAATTGAATGAGAGGCTGTGATGTTCAAATTGTGTAATAGTAAATGGTAAAGAGAATGACACAGTGATCTACAAGGAAAACCCTTGATCCTTGCTAGGATCTCCGGCATAAAACCTTGGGAGGTGATAATGATCACCCGCCTTGATGATTTTATTAATGAAAAATGGTGATTACAAAGTATATTTCAGTAAGAACAAGTGAATGAATTCGTATAGTAAGCTCAGAGTAAAAAACAGTGTCGTGTGTGAGATATAAATGTGTCAATTTATAGTCCAAACTAGCTAACAAGATGTCCGATATTTCCGGGATCCTCCATGACCAGCTTCATGAACGTTATTTGACTTGGTATTCTGGGTCTTTAGCATAGTTGTGACGAAACTCCGTTGAGAATAAGTCTTCTCTTGACTATTTCTACACACAAGTTAATTAAGAACAAAGTATAACCGTTATAAATATTAGTAAATAATAATAACGGTAATAGTCGGGATCCTGAGATAGTTGAGGATCCTGAATATTTGATGAGGGTTGAGGATCCTAAAGGCTTTGAAGATACTGGCCCTAAAAATTGCCCCCAAGTTATTCCTGAAAATGTAAGAGTTAATTTAGAAAATATTAAAGGAATAACTTAAATTAAAGAGATAAAAGGAGAGAGAAGAGTAATTTTCAGAATTAACCCCCAACGGCTAGGTAATTTTGAAATCCAACGGGTAGATAAGTAGTCATTAGCAGTCAAATCAGCCTCAATTCCTTAGTATAAATAGACGTGATAAGTTCCTTCATTGTTTACTCGTCTTTCTTTACCTGTGCTACTTTTCGAGTATCAGCGATTCATTAGAAGGTAACTACTTATACGTTTTCATTTCTTTTATTATGGTTAGAAAAATAGGCGTTTCTCGCAAAAACATCTTAGCCCTCCATGACGATGACTTCATCGACCAAGGGATCCTCTCCTACGAGGAGACGTGTTCCTTTGGCGACGATGATATTGAGTCTTTAAGACTCAATGGAGCCTTTCCTTCCGTGGCTGTTTTCAGGCCCTTTGATCCTCTCATTCAACCAGACTTCGTTTCTCCTACCTGGGTGTGCTTTCCTGAGTACCCTTTCTCATTGGGTTTGAGATACCCTTTCTCTAGGATAGTCTCTGAATTCTTCAGGGTGATTGGGATCTCGTATATACAGGCCATGCCGATTCTTTGTGGGTCCTATATTGGATCGACCGGGTAAATTACTTAATGGGCCTTGATATTGGCATTTCTGAATTGGCCTGTGTATACAACCTCACAACCTTTGGGAACTTTTGCTTCCTCCTTAAGGTCAAAACCCACATATCTCCTCTAGTCCTGAAAACCAAGAACAACGATGGTGCTTGGAAAGAAAGATACCTCTTTGTGAGACGCGACTCTGTTCCCAATGGGGATCTCCTGCCGGATGCCTGGGTTAAAAAGGGTATGATTCTTTAATATTAATATAAGGATCCTGTAATTTACGTCTTCTTATTTTGTTTCCTTCTTTGTAGCTTTCATGTTCGAAGAGCTCGTTCCCGTTGCTGAGGATTCTGAAGAGAAGATTGAGAAGTTCTTGGCGTTATCTGAAGCCGAGAGATCCTTCCGGTTTGATCAAACCATCCTGCATGAAATCTCTTCTGCCACTGATCTCATGTCGACAGGTAAGGATCCTTGGTTCTTTTTTGTATGTGGTGAAGGTTTTAATGATCTCCAGTCATATATTTATATAGATTCCAAAGTCACTCATTCCAGTGCTCGCTTCACATTTGCTGATCTAGACATAGCCATGTCGAAGGATCAGCTGACGGTGAATAAGGAGAAGAACTCATCCTCTCTTCCTCCTAAGAAATCGACTACTGACTTGACAGTGAAGATCTCGGGATCCCGGAAAAGAAAAATTGTCGAGTCAGCAGATCTATCCTTGGAGAGCCTTAGAGCTGAGGAAGAGCTCCTGTAATTGGTCCCTTTCTCCCAAGCTGTAAGTATTGGAGTTATTCTCGTTCCATATTTTATTCTACCTTTTGTTGACCAATTATGTCTTTTTTTAGGTCTTTGATCATGTTTCCGATGATCTAAGGATCTGAGCGGAGAGGGCAGAACAAACCCTTCAGGTACAGAAGAGGATGTGGAAAGCGACCAATAAGGATATGTTGAGGAGAGTGGAGCTGCTCAACAAGGAGAAGGCTGAGAAGGAGGAGGAGCACTTGCATGAGATGGAGGAGGTGATCTCTGATGCAAAGGTCAATGTTGCAGTGTCTGTTTGGGAGGCCAAGATTCGTCTCATGGAGGATCATAAAAATGCAAGTTGCTGGGAAGTGGACGGTTGGCGCGAGGCACTGGCCAAATCGAATGGCAAGCCTGCTACCGCCAACCAGGATCCTGTATTGCGGCTGACCGAAGGAGGGGAGAAGAAGGGTGCGGCCGATGATGACCAGGCTAAGGTCTAGGCCTGCAAAAAATTACCTTAAGTAGTTTTTGTTTTTATTAGTAATGTAAAAAAATTAACCTTTTGGTTGGGTTGGTGCGCAACCCTTTTTTGAATGACATGGTAGTATTTTCCTTTCATATTTCTCTTTTGATTTTTCTACATGATTGTTATGATATTAGGATCCTTGAATAATTAGGATCCCGGAAAACTTGGAACCTACAAACAATCCTGAGACAAAATTTTCTTAGTGGATCATTTTTAGCGTGCTTGAATTTTGATAACCAAATGGTTTTTGCTTAGGATCCTAGAAAGTTTAGGATCCTGAAGCTTTATCTAGAGTTCTTTGAGAATAAGGATAGATGGAACCTGATTATCTCCAAGTTTTTCCTTAAGCTTCATAAGTTCTTCAACCTTGGAATTTACTGAGGATAAACCTCAACTTCGAAAAGAACTTAGGTTCACTGTTGTCTTCTGAAAATAAGGTTCTTCACCAATGAGGATCGATGAGGATCCTTATCGATAAGGATCCATAAAGACGAGGCTCCTTAATGATGAGGATCCTTAAAGATGAGGGTCCTGCAGGGGAATTCCCTTATTAGGATAACCTGTTCAGGTTATAAACTTTGACAATATTCTTGGGTAACACCATAAATTCGACTAATAACACGTTAATGTTATATACTGGGGAGGATCCCAACATGTGACGTATCTCATGGGAAATCTCCCTACTTATGCAAAGTATATGAAAATGTTATGATTCGTGTGTATTTTCTGGGGAAAAATCCCAACGTGTGGTAATATAAAGATGTTATAAACCTTATGTTATTTCGGGGTTAAGATCCCAACTTTTGGATAACATGAAAATGTTATAAACCTTAAGTAATCACTGGGGTAGGATCCCAATTTTTGGATAACATGAAATGTTATAAACCTTAAGTAATCACTGTGGTAGGATCCCGATTTTTGGATAACATGGAAATGTTATAAACCTTAAGTAATCACTGGGGTAGGATCCCAAATTTTGGATAACATGGAAATGTTATAAGCCTTAAGGATCTTAACTTATGTTCAAGGATAAGAGGGTTGCCAAGCCACTGTATCGTGAAAAGATCCCCTTATCCGTATCCCATAGTTAGACATCATGCATTCAAGTGAGGTGTATAAACCTTAGTTCAAGTGAAAGAGGTAATTAGCTCTTTAAACCTTAGAGGGGATTAAGTACCCTTAAACGTAGGAGAGATGATCAGTCTCTAGCTTGTGTATGTAATAGTTTAAAAATCATATCGTTGATATAATGGAATTATTAAGATGCTGAGATCTTTGTGTGTTAGGAGGCTTATGTTTCATGATATTTAATCGTGAGGCATGTTTCAGGATCATTGCATATGGAGATCCTTAGCTGTGCGTTGTTCTGCATGGACAACGTTAGCTAGGGGTGGGTGTTAGTCTAGCTAACGCCCCTTCGATGCTTAAGTTAGTAATGTAATCGAGGAGAAAGTAAGTAACGATGAAAATTTCAAGGTAAAGAACATGTATACCTTGGTTTTGTTGAAGATTAATCGACCCTACTTACATGTAGTATGCTTTGAAATGTATAGCATTCCAGGATCTTGACAAAACGTCTCCTTCGAGTGTTGCTAGCCAATATGCACCTTTTCCTGCTTCAGCATTTATGAGATATGGTCCTTCCCACTTAGGAGCTAATTTACCTGCACTGGGATCCTTGGTGTTTTGGAATGTTTCCTTAATACCAAATCTCCTATTTGGAACCTTCTAACTTTTATGTTCTTATTGCAAGCCTTGGTGATCCTTTGTTGATGAGCAACAATGCGTATTTTGGCAAGATCTCTGAGTACATCAATAGTGTCAAGATCTTGGGCAAGGATCCTGTCATTGTTTTCTTGATTTTGGAGAAAATATTTTTCCGTCAGCATCACTACTTCGGTAGGTATCATTGCTTCTGTCCCAAACACTAGGGAGTAGGGGGTCTGCCATGTGCTAATTTGGAGGTAGTCCTATCCACCCATAAGACGAAAGGAAGCTCTTCTGCCCATCTTCCTTTCTTCTTATCCAACCTTTTCTTCAAGTTGTTTACTATGATTTTATCGTTGGATCCTGTTTGACCATTAGCTTGGGGATGAACAGGAGTGGACATTATCATTTTGATTCCCCAACTTGTGCAAAAGTCTCTTGTCCTTTTGCTTATGAATTGGGATCCATTGTCGCATATGATTTCAGCCGGGATCCCGAACCTGGTCAAGATATTACGTTTAATAAACGAGACTACCTCTTTGTCTCTTACCTGAACGAAGGCTTCAGCTTCGATCCACTTTGAGAAGTAATCAATCATCACCAGCACGAAGACTTTTCCCATGGAGCTATTGGTAATTTTCCCACTATATTTATTCCCCATTTCAAGAATGGCCATGGAGAGATAATAGGGTGTATAGGTTATGATGGTTGATGTAGGATGTTGTTATGTATTTGGAAAGCATCACACTTTTAAGCGTGTATGAAAGAGTCTCTCTTCATGGTTGGCCAGTACTATCATGTTCTTAATATCTTGGAGCATAAGGATCTACCCCTAGTGTGATTTCCACAGTCTCCTTCATGTATGTCCTTCAAGACTTCTACAGCTTCAAGATCTTCTAAGTATCTAAGGTACGGACCTGCCATAGACTTTTTATAGAGTTTACCTTGGATTATTACGAATCTTGAGACTCTTTTTCTGAATGCTCTCTCACTTTTTTCTTCTATTGGGATCATGCCATTTTGGAGATACTCCATAATGGGTTGGATCCATGATCATGGACTTCCTTGATGATCCTGTACGTCGGGATCCCTTCGATGGCTGCTACGCTTATTGGTTGTTCGGGATCCTCTGATTTGCCGGGAAGGGCTTCTATGGACGGAGTTATTATATGGGTTATAGGGATCTTCGTTTCTGGTGGGATCCTTAGGGAGGTTCCTAAGTTGGCTAATGCGCCTGCTTCTGTGTTTTCTTTTCTGGGAACTTGGGTTAGGCTGAAGTTTTCAAAATCAGAGGCTAATTTTTTGAGGATCTCCAGATATAGTGCTAATGTTTCACCTTTCACTGCATAAGATCCATTGAAGTGATTAGTTAGTAATAAGGAATCAACAAATACCAGAAGATCCCTGATTTGAAGATCCTTAGCCAATTGTAGTCCCATGATGAGTGCTTCATATTCTGCTTCGTTATTAGTAGTGTTGAATTCACAACTAACTGTCTGGGGTAGGATGTCCCCCTGATTTTAGTATGATCCCTAGCCCTGTTCCTTTTTGGTTTGAAGCTCCATCTGTGAACATTGTCCATTTTCCCAAGTGTTCATCTTCTAGGAGTTTTTTGGCTTCCATGTCTACTTCTTTTTGTAGATCATCACTAAAGTCAGCCACAAAGTCTGTTACTGCTTGTGACTTTATGGGAGATATCAGCTCATATATGATGTCGAACGTGCTTAACTTCACCGACCATTTTGCCATCCTTCCTAACATCTCTGGTTTTCTCCTGACATTCTTAATAGGATAATTAGTTTTCACATGTATAGTATGTGTTTCGAAGTAATGTCTTAATTTTGTAGAAGCAGTTACTAAGGCAAGGATTAATTTTTCAAGGTGAGAGTATTTGGTTTCAGGATCCAGAAGACTTTTACTTACATAGTAGATAGGATGTTGGTCTCCGTTAAGATCCTTGGCCAGGACATCACTTACCGTGTTTGAGGATACCGAGAGGTAGAGGAGAAGTGGTTCTCCATCTATACGCTTTGCTAGTAATGCGCGGAAGTCAAGTATTTTTTGAGTTCCTGAAAATCTTTTTCGTGCTCTTCAGTCCATTTGAACCTCTTGTTCTTCTTCAAGATATCATAGAAGGGTTTACATGTTTCTGAGGATCTTGAAATGAACCTGTTGAGTGCCTCTACCTTTCCGGTTATCCTTTGGATGTCTTTTGTTGAAGATGGAGATTTCAGCTTGATGATTGCTTTAATCTGCTCCGGGCTTGCTTCTATTCCTCTCTTGGTTACCATATACCCAAGGAACTTGCCCGAATTCATCCCAAAGTGGCATTTGAGTGGATTCAACTTCATATTGTATTCGTCTAGGATGTCGAAGGCTTCTTCGATATCCCTGAGATGATCTTCAGCTTTCATTGACGTCACCACCATGTTGTCAATATAAACCTCCATGGTGTCCCCCAGCTTGTCTTTAAACATCCAGTTCACCAATCTTTGATATTTTGCACCTGCATTTTTAAGACCAAAAGGCATTGCAGTGTAACAATATATACATGTTGGTGTTATAAACGCCGTATCTTCTTGATCGGATGGTTCCATCTGGATTTGTTGGAATCCTGCTGAGGCATCCATGAAGGTTAGGAGTTCGTGGCTAGTCATTGCGTCTATCATAGAGTCAATGTGTGGTAGAGGGAAAGGATCCTTAGGACAAGCCTTGTTAAGATCCGTGTAGTCTACACATACTCGCCATTTTCCGTTTTTCTTCTGTACGACAACCACGTTAGCTAGCCATCTTGGGAACTTCACTTCCTTGATCATTCTTGCCTTGAGGAGCTTTTCTACTTCTTCTTGGATGATCTGATTCCTTTCATGTGCAAACTTGCTTCTCTTTTGGTGTATTGGTTTGAAAGAAGGATCAATATTAAGTTTGTGAGTGATAATACTCTTGTCTATACATAGGTCATATCTTTATGTTTCCATGTGAATGTATTGCTTCTGGTTCGAAGGAAGTTGAACAGATCTTGCTCTATTTGATCATGTATTGAGGATCCTATGAGGACTTTAGCTTCAGGATCCTTGATGCTCAGGGGAACTTCCTTCACATCTTGCTCATTCGTTTCTAGAACATGTCGTGCCCCTGCCTTAATTGCTATGCTTGTTGGGGTTTGGTCGCATGCTTCATAGAGGTTTTATAACATTCCTTCGATTCTTGTTGATCTCCCATGATCTTCACTTTTCCCCATGGAGTAGGCATTTTCACACAATGATGATACGTTGACAGAACCACTTTCATCTCGTGGATCCACGGTCTACCTAGTATCAAATTACAAGAAGATAAAGGGTCAATAACACAAAAATTTTGTATAGAGTCTACCCCCTCTATGTATATTGGTAGCTTTATCTCCCCAATTGTGTGTTTCGTTTCCCCGCTAAATCCTATGAGGACTGTAACATTCCGTTTGAGATTAAGTAATTAAATAATAAACCCTGAACCCCAAGATGTAAATTTATATTTTATATTATTTTATAGTAGCCCTAAAATCCATAATAATTTAGCAAGGCGTTGGTTTTAGGGGTTAAAATTCACAACTTCTGAATATTGGGGGTTAAGAGTGTAATTTTCGGATTAGTATTTCAAAACATTTTGTAGAGGAGGGGCTGTTGGGTAATTGTTGGATTCAAATTGAAAGGAAAAGAGAGGGAGGGGCTGAAAGCGTTAATATGGGAAAATGTTTGAGATTGGATGGAAGCATATAAACCCGTCACCCTTGCCCCGTAACCCTAACCCTAATGAGTTCTTCCAGCCGCCACCTTATACCTCCATTCTCTCCAGCCACCACTCCTTGTCGCCACCGGAGAACCACCACGTAGCCATCGTCTCCGTTCTACTGCCGACGAAGACGAAGAGTCGCCACCTCTCTGTTGCTGTCGTTGTTGGCCTGTTCCGACGAGATCGTGGGTGACTCGAGACTAGTGTGGAGATCGGAGAACGTGGCTGCTTCAATCGCTTCTCCTCCTTTCTTCTGTTCCGCCTCATCTTTTTTCGATGTCCGTCGCCTCCCATGCGGCCGTCAACGACATCGTTTCCTTCAGCCTCTATTCGGATCACTACTCCGGCTGCCTCTCTACCACCGTTAGCGCTGCTATTCCAACCGTTGTCGTCTTCATACGCCACCAGGTGGGTGGTTGTGTCATATTCCGAACAAGGATGCATGTGTGTGTTGCGTGATCGGGAATCAAAAGAGAACCATCACCACCACCGTGAGGTGGTGGCTATCATCTCCGACCACCGACTGTCGCCACAAGGGTGGTTGTGCATGTGTATGTGTTATATTGTGTGTGTTCTTTTAGATAATATGTTGTATAGTGTATTTGTTTGGCCGGAAATACGAAGAAAACCCACCACCACGACCGTGAGGTGGTGGTTGCCGCCTTCTGCCGCCACCAGTCGCCGTGTTGGGTGGCGGTGTGCATTTATATGTGATTGGATTGCTAATTGAGTTGGTTGGACATGTTTTGGACTAGAATCATAACCACCACCACCACCACGAGGTGGTGGCCTCCGCCGTTAACCACCACTACCCGAGGTGGTGGTGGGTGGTGCCCGACTTATTTAACACAAATTGATTTGGATATGTTAGTTTGGAATTGTTGGGACCCGCATTTTGGACCATTGGATTGATGTTATGACTTATGCCCGATTACATTGTATGTTTGGCCTAGTGGGGTGATGGACTTAATGGATTAAGTCCTTAATGGGTTTAGTAAAAACACTTAACCCCAATCGTCATTTTATGTGAAAAAACCTAATTAGGTTGGGTTCTTGTTGGGCCATTTCTTGGACTAAGTTGTTGTGGGCCTTCATGGGCCAATTGGGAATAGGTTTATGGACTAAGGAAATTATTGGGCTTTAGGATAAGGCCCATTGGAAAGGCTTGTGCCCAATTTGGAAAATTGGGCCATAGGTGGGCCATAATTGGGCCTTGATGATTATGAAATATTGGACCATCAGAATGCCAAGTGCTTGGACTAGAATAAAAAGTTGGGCCTTAAGGTAAGACCATGTAGAGGTTTGGGCCCAATTTGGAAAATTGGGCCATATGTTGGACCTTAGTTGATTATTTGGCTTTTGGGCCTTTAGAGTGTGAGTTGGGCCTTGGATTTGAACCAAGCTAGGTTTGGGGTAAAATGACCCATTCACCCCCAAGTGTGGATTTATGGTTATGCATTGAAACCCAAATGGTTTATTGAGTTTGGTCTTGATGATTGACAGTTCGGGGATCGGTCAGCCAACAACCAGAGATTTATTCGTGGGACTTCAGCAGTGTGAGGTGAGTCTCCTCACCATACCAATGGTTCGAAGCCACCAAGGCTGGCCCATTTATCTAGTTGTGATGATTATTGCGGTTGTGATATCGATACATTAAGTATTTATGTGAAGACCATGCGGGGGTTCCCAAGGCAATTAGTTATATATGTGGTATGCTAGTTGGTTATGTGTTATGTGGTATGCTAGTTTTCTTTGTGATACTTTCATGGAAGACCTCGGGGGTCCCCGAGGCGATTGGATATAAAACCATGTGGGGATTCCTATGGCATTCTAGTGGGCTAAGACCATGTGGGGGTTCCCATGACACCTGGTGTAAGACCTTGGAGGGTTTCCATGGCATCCTTAGTGAAGACCTGGGGGGTTCCCGAGGCACTTGGGTGTAAGACCTTGGAAGGTTTCCATGGCATCCTTGGGCTAAGACCATGTGGGGGGTTCCCATGGCACCCGGAGTAAGACCCTCGAGGGTTTCCAGGGTATCCTTATATGTTTATATGCACGGCTTATGTGATTGATATGGTCTATGGATTATGTGGGGTATGCTCTGGGGAACTCACTAAGCTTCGTGCTTACCGTTTTGTTTATGGTTTCAGGTATCATCGGTATGGAAAGGAAGGGCCCGGCTTGATCGCAGCGCACACACCCATGTTTTCCGTAATATTTGATTTTGGGATGAACTCTGATAAATGTTTCTAATTAGCATTGTTTTTCGATAGCTTGGATTTAAAAGATATCTGTGTTTTAACTATAATGAAAAATGAAATTTTTACCCTTGATTTTTGGGTCGTTACAAGTTGGTATCAGAGCCTCGGTTTGAGGGATTCAGACATACTTTCAGGTGTGCCTGAACTCGAGCTGAGGATCTGTAAAGTTTTCAAAAGAAAAATGTTTTCAAGGAAAGAGTTTTCTAATACAAGAAAGGGTGTGGTGCATGCAATCGGCCCAGCTCAAGTAAGTTTTCCCCAGAATACCCATATATGTTATCTGTTATGACTTGATTTATGAATCTGTGAATCGCATGCTAGTTAGGGCTATGAGAGATGCCTTTGTATGTATGTTATATGAGCTGGTAGACTTGCATGCTAGTGCTGATTAGTCGACGATAGATTGGCCTGATATGTGATGCTTGTAGCCTTGGAGATACTGGATGCTATGCTGGAATGGGAATGACTATTGGTATTAGTAACTGCTAAGTGTATGCTTTAAAAATTGTATACGGTTAGGATCTTATAGCCTTAGAATAATTGATTTTGCCTTATTTCTTGTTCCTTGTCTGGTTTTGGTCCTAGGGTAGAGTCTATTATTCGACAGTCTATTAGATCATGTTCTGTGTATAATTTGCATGCATAAGGCAGCCGACAGTGAGGGTGGATGTGGATATCATGAGTTGTGGTATGTGGGTTGAATGTTCTATAATAGTTTCATGGGTTGGAGAGTTACTGCACGAATGCTGCTTGCTTTGTGCTTTGTGGGACTCTTGAATGATGGGAGTCAGCTACTAAGTGAATATGCCGATATTCAGGAGGTGGATGGCTGGCATCCTGGAGAGTTCTTCAGCAGCTGATGGCAGGGTGAGGTTGGCAACCTAGGAAAGCCTAGGATATGCTCCAGTGAGTAAGTGAGGCGGTTCGGTGAGGTTGGGAGCCCAGGAGTTGCTTCGGTGGGTATCGTACTGCTGTTTAGCGGATATTTGGTGCATCAGTGGAGTAAGTGACTTAGAGGATTTGGGAGGATTGTTGAGGAAAGTATGGCTAGGTGTGGAAGGTAGTATTGGGCCCGTACTACTGAAAGCACAGGATCCATACTCGAATCGGTGAGAGTCTTGGAGAATCTAAGAAGGTTACGGGAAGGAGAATTATTGGTTTTGCTCTGATCTTGGGGACAGATGCTTTGCAAGATGAGAATGAGCACACATGGGGAAGGACCAGGGTTTGGTCCTGGCTCTGGTGGTGAGCCAGTTAGTGGAAGGACTACCGGGGATTTGAGTTCGCGTTAGATTAAGGAGATGGAAAGTGTTTTCCGCACTAGTCCCTACCCTATAGGAGTTAAGGTTCGGTTTGCCTTGGATCTCTAGTATCAGGTGGCAAGGACTGATTGTGCGATCTATTGCACTTTCGGGATTGGATACTATGTCTTGGAAGTAGTTTGTAGTCCGGTGTAGGGCAGAGGTTGCTCCAGCTATTGCAGTTCAACCGTTGACGATTGAGCTGGTGAGTGTGTCAGGTTGCGAGACCCTGAATAATATGATTTCTAGAGCCCGAGCGCGGGAGATTGATTTGGAGCACATTGGAAGAGGGAACCAGATCAGGTTCATATATTGGAGGGTCCTGGGAAGAGACCCAAGATTTCAGATCAACTTTTGAGAGGCCAGCAGGGCCGGATTCAGTGCAGCACTTGCGGGAAACTGCACGATGGAGTTTTTCTTTCCAAGGGTTTGGGTAAGTGTATCTTTGGGCTTGTTTCCCTGGTTGTGTTTGGGTTATATCTTCAAGTGATGACATATGCCATTTTCATGTCGTGAATTGTTGGTGATTAACAAAAGGTCATTTTCCTATTTGTTGGTTGGGAGTGTTCAATATTATCTTGGTTTATGGTCGAGATCGGCTCAGGGGTATTATGTAGAAGGTCTGCGGAAAGGGTTCCACAGGATAGTTATTTACCATTGTCGGAATTCGGTGGTTTTAGTAAACGTTATTGATTGGCTGATGGAAGCGCTAAGGGAAGTGGCTGGTTGCTGAGGTATTGGTTGGAGCATCTGTCTTTCAGTCTTCAAGATTTGAGTGTGGTATCATTTCAAGCATCAGGGGCTATTGGTTTTGCTGGGACTCGGAAAGTGTTCACCTGGTCTTTAGAAGTAGTGTGGTATTGGGGGGGGGGGGGTTGGCTAGTGATGGAGCACTAGTTGGTAGGCGCTAGTTGTCATCGGGTCGATCGTGGTAAGGTAAGAGGGATTGGGAATCCTTCAATTTTCGTGTGCTTTGGGAATTTAGTCAATTCAAAGTAAGGGAGAATCATTCAGGTATCCATGAGTAGAAGCGGTTATGAAACTAGGATGAGTTTCGCATCCTCGTCAAGGAGGAGGGTGGCCCAAGTGGCTGTTTGGTTTGAGGGTTTCGTGATTTGGGAGTTCGGTAAAACTCCCCAGCATGTGAATCGCGTTTTCTTCGTGCTTGATAGCAGAATTTGGGGAACCAGTTTGGAGTTTCAGTCATGAATTGAGTTCAGTTTGGGTGTTCGGTCGAGTGCGTGCTCGACTCTGTGTACGTTTCGAATTGATAGATTAGGGGTAAGGCATTGGGTTGCGGTTGTGTTAGGGCAAAAGTGTTGTAAGACTGCGGGGGAGCCGTAGCATTCACTACTGGTCAGTTAGGGCGAAAGTGTTGTAAGACTGCGGGGGAGCCGTAACATTCACTAATGGTCAGTTAGGGTGAAAGTGTTGTAAAACTGCGAGGGAGCCATAGCATTCACTAATGGTCAGTTAGGGTGAAAGTGTTGTAAGACTACGGGGGAGCCATAGAATTCACTAGTAGTCAGTTGGGGTGAAAGTGTTGTAAGACTACGGGGGAGCCGTAGCATTCACTAGTAGTCAGATAGTGTGGGAAATGTTGTAAGACTGCGGGGTAGCCATAGCATTCACAAGCGGTCAGATAGTGTGGAAAGTGCAGAAAGACTGCATAGTAGCCGTGGCATACACGGATTCATTCAGATGACTTAGGCCAGGGTGGGCCAGTTCGCAATGTTGTGACTAGGTCACAACATAATTGGAATCAGGAAACGGTAGGTCGAAAAAGACCGGGTATGATGTAAGACTACAGTTATTCTGGTAGCATTCACGTTTTTGCGTCAGATTTAGTGGCGACAGGTTGTCAGCCTATCATGATCGAATGGATCAAAGGATTGAAGGAGCCATGAGTGGCGGTATAGATAGGGCAGTTATTGTCAGATGAGGTATCCTTCGGAGGTCGCGTGGGACTACTGTGTATGTTTTTGGCCCAGCAATCGGTTAGGTATCCGGTCTTTCGAGTAGTTGAAAAGATAAGGTGGGATCAGAGGGTTCTAGGTTGCTTTTGAAAAGCAGCAAGTGGTAGCAAGAAGAGTCGAAGTGGGTTCAGTAACTTGGGATTCGTGTGTGGAGTTGCTTGTATTCGGGGTATATGCTAATGTGTTTGCAGTTGGATTAAATAATATCAAAGTGGTTGATTTGACCCTGTTGCACAGCTCTCGTCTGAGTCTAACCGTTGCAGGGATAAGTCTCCTACTCAAAGGATTATCTGAGCTTCTGTAAGGTATAAGTGTTCTGCAGATAAATTTGGTCTATGACTCTGTTTCTAGTGGGAACCTCAAGTTATTAGAAGTTGAGTAGCCAGTTGGGAGATAAGTGCAATGAATTCGGCAATGTTTTAGTGTGGGCGGTCTGTCAGGGAGACAGACCATCTCGAGACTTCAGATTTCAGATTGAGTAAATGTGATCATGTTGCAAGCAATTCGTTTATCTTCAGGTTTTAGAACCCTACGAGGGTTGGTTTTGGTTTCCTTGGAAAGGATGGGGTATGCTTATGGTTGAGGCTGTGTTGCTCAAGTTGTTTAGCGTGTCAAGAGTGGTAAGGAATGATTTCGAGGACAAAATCTAATTTAAGTGGGGGAGAGTTGTAACATTCCGTTTGAGATTAAGTAATTAAATAATAAACCCTAAACCCCAAGATATAAATTTATATTTTATATTATTTTATAGTAGCCCTAAAAACCATAATAATTTAGCAAGGCGTTGGTTTTGGGGGTTAAAAGTCATAACTTCTAAATATTGGTGGTTAAGAGTGTAATTTCCGGATTAGTTTTGCAAAACATTTTGTAGAGGAGGGGTTGTTGGGTAATTGATGGATTTAAATTGAAAGGAAAAGAGAAGGAGGGGTTGAAAGCGTTAATATGGCCAAATGTTTGAGATTGGACGGAAGCATATAAACTCGTCACCCTTGCCACATAACCCTTAACCTAATGAGTTCTTCCAGTCGCCACCTTATACCTCCACTCCCTCCA